>NC_092049.1:96125704-97325704 GCF_003086295.3 Arachis hypogaea
AAAACAAAATAAATTAAATAGAATAAATAAAAATGGGTGAAGATTTTCGAAAAATTGAGGAGAGAGAAAGTGGTTAGGATGTTTTGAAAAGGATATGATGATTTTTGAAAAAGGTTTTAAAATTTAAAACAAAAATCTGAATTTAAAGGAAATTTTCAAAAAATTGCTAAAAAATGGAGAGAAAAAATATTTTTGAATTTAAAGAGGAGAGAGAAAAACAATAAGATAGCACAAGATTTAAAATTTTTAGATCTGATGCTCCTTGTTTTCGAAAATTTTGAAGGAAAACACTAAGGAACACCAAACTTAAAAATTTTTAGAAAACCAAAATATATTTCAAAAAAAAATTTTTTTTTTTTGAAAAATCAACAAGAAAACACCAAACTTAAAGTTTGGCAAAAAATTTAATAGAGAAAATATTATTATGAAAAAGGTTTTAAAAAGAGTTACCAAACTGCCACGGGCTTAGACTAACGCTCTAGCAATTGGGCAGTAAATGTAACACTTGTTTAAAGAAGGATATTTTTAACAAGAACAATAATAAAGACTCTAAACCAAAAAGAAAAATTTTCCTAATCTAAGCAACAAAATAATCCGTCAGTTGTTCAAACACGAACAATCTCCGGCAACGGCGCCAAAAACTTGGTGCACGAATTATGAATCACACTTTTCACAACTCGTACCACTAACCAGCAAGTGCACTGGGTCGTCCAAGTAATACCTTACGTGAGTAAGGGTCGAATCCCACGGAGATTGTTGGTTTGAAGCAATCTATGGTTATCTTGTAAATCTTAGTCAGGAAGTCAATTATGTTTATCAGTTGAATTGCGAATAACCAAGAGAGCATAAATTAAAGGTTACTTGTTATGCAGTAATGGAGAATATGTTGGAGTTTTGGAGATGCTTTGTCTTCTGAATCTCTGCTTTCCTCTGTCTTCTTGTTCACACACGCACGTCCTCCTATGGCAAGCTGTATGTAGGGATCACCGTCGTCAATGGCTACATCCCATCCTCTCAGTGAAAATATGCTCACATGCTCTGTCACAGTACGGCTAATCATCTGTCGGTTCTCGATCATACTGGAATAGGATTCTTCATCCTTTTGTGCCTGTCACTAACGCCCAACACTCGCGAGTTTGAAGCTCGTCACAGTCATTCGATCCCTGAATCCTACTCGGAATACCACAGACAAGGTTTAGACTTTCTGGATTCTCATGAATGCCGTCATCAGTTCTAGCTTATACCACGGAGATTCTAATTAAGGAATCTAAGAGATACTCATTCAATCGGATATAGAACGGAGGTGGTTGTCAGGCACACGTTCATGGTTTGAGGAAGGTGATGGATGTCACGGATCATCACCTTCATCACAGTTAAGAGCGAATGAACATCTTAGATAGGAACAAGCGAGTTTGAATGGAAAACAGAAATACTTGCATTAATTCATCGAGACACAGCAGAGCTCCTCACCCCCAACAATGGGGTTTAGAGACTCATGCCATCAGAGAATACAAAGTTCAGATCTAAAATGTCATGAGATACAAAATAAGTCTCTAAAAGTTGTTTAAATACTAAACTAGTAGCCTAGGTTTACAAAATATGAGTAAACTATGATGGATGATGCAGAGATCCACTTCTAGGGCCCACTTGGTGTGTGTTGGGCTGAGACTTAAGCAATTCACGTGCAGAGGCCATTTGTGGAGTTGAACGCCAGTTTTTATGCCAGTTTGGGCGTTCAACTCCAGCTTTTGATCCTTTTCTGGCGCTGGACGCCAGAATTGGGCAGAGAACTGGCGTTGAACGCTAGTTTACGTCGTCTATACTTGTGCAAAGTATGGACTATTATATATTGCTGGAAAGCTCTGCATGTCTACTTTCCAACGCAATTGAAAGCATGCCATTTCGAGTTGTGTTACTCCAGAAAATCCACTTTGAGTGTAGGGAGGTCAGAATCCAACAGCATCAGCAGTCCTTTTTCAGCCTGAATCAGATTTTTGCTCAGCTCCTTCAATTTCAGCCAAAAAATACCTGAAATTATAGAAAAATACACAACTCATAGTAAAGTCCAGAAATATGAATTTTTCCTAAAAACTAATGAAAATAGACTAAAAACTAACTAAAACATACTCAAAACTATATGAAATTAACCCCAAAAAGCGTATAAAATATCCGCTCATCAACCACTTTGCATGGGTCTCAAAGGAAGACTTGGTATATTAAAGAGAATTCTATATGTCAACCACCCGGAAGGAAAAAGTATGAAGATCAAATTGAAGACAGGTGCGAAGATAAGATATGGGATCCCGGTTCGCTATGTGAAGACCAACTATGGGGACTCATATCTTGGGTAGAACTGTGCCCAAGCTTGACGAAAATGGTTGGAAATTTTGTCAACCAATTGAGAAGCAAAGATCCTTGAAGATTCAAGGACGAGTACAAACACAAGCCACCATGACAATAGGCTTCTCAAAATGTCCAACTTAAGGACTTAAACTAAAAGTGCTAGGTGGGAGACACCCCACCATGGTAAACTCTTTCCATTCTCTTTTAAATTTGCCTAATAAGTGATGTGAGTTGCCACTATAGGTAGATGTTTCACATAATTTGTTTGTACAACTTAATTATTAGCTTAGTCACATGTATGTTGTGTTTCGTAGTAGATGAATAATATCAAATTGCATTTTTGTGAATTGTATGATGGTTGATTGAATAAAGAGTTGTAAGTAGTCTAGGGAGCTCCTGGGCATAATTTTTCTCCTTGAAAAAAAAAAAAAGAAGAAGAGAGAAGAAGGGTGGGAAGGACGCGTGCGCACACCATACGCGCACGCGCCCCTGAGCGGACGCCTCATCACCCATTTTCCAAAGAGTTGGGCCTCTCTTAGGCCAGCCTTGTGCCTCGAGCCCAATTCATTCCAAGCTAACGCGCACCACGTGCGTGCGCGCCTATAAAGCTATTAGGAAATGCAAGCGTGCGCGCACCTGCCGCATACGCGTCGATCTGCTGCTACGACTTCTGGGCCAATATCCAGAGAGTTGCGCTGGATCTGGGCCAGCTTTAAGCCCCCAGCTCAACTCAACTCATGCGAATGCACGCCGCATCCGCACCCCTCTCTGTTTCGCTGTCCACGCGTTGGCGTACTTCACGCCTCCGCACCCATACAATAAGATCGAGCAGCTCACGCGAACGCGCACAGTGTGCGTGCGCGTCGATGCGTATTAGCATCACCAAGGCCAAAGGACCCGAGAGTTGTGCCAACTCTGGGCCTCTTTTAAGCCTCCAGCCCAGCACGTCCGTGCCGATGCGCGCCTTGCGCGCCCGCGTCCATCCCGATTCCTTCACATACGCGCCTGCGTGCATGGCACTTCCGCTCCGTTCTTCCATTCCCTCCACCCACGCGAACGCGTACAGTGCGCGCGCGCGTGGATTCAAATTCTCACTTACCCCAGAGACGCGAGCCCTTGCGCATTCGCGCACCCCAACTCTCTCTTCCTCTAACATTCCATTTTCCCCTCTCCCACCATTCTTCACCTTCTTCTTCTCCTGACCGGCTGTCCTCCGGCGAGCGCTCCGTCTTCGTCACCGCCGCTGCCATAGCCTCGCCCTTCCCCTCTTCTTTCCCCCCTTCTCCCTTACTCCTCTGACCTCCTCTCTGTCTCCGTTCCTCTCTGCCTCTGTGCTCACCGCCGATACCGCCCATCACCGCCGGCGACAATCACCGGCAACCCCTCTCTCTTTCTCCATCAACACTTTCCTCTTCACTCTCTCCATCTCTCAGCTCTCCTGCTCTACCTTCACTCTGCCCTCTACCCCGCCAACCATCTGCCACTCACCGTCGTAACCGCCACCAACCGCGGCGGCGCTCTGCCCAGTTCAATCCCTCTGCTTCCATACCCCCCTGCCTTACTTCCACTTCCCATTTTCACTCTGCTCCCAGGTTCCTGCTTCAACTTCTGTTAAAATTTTGATTACTGTTAGCTTAATGTTAGTTAGTTGGAATTTGAATTTTTGTATATTAGGTTAGATAGAAATAATTGTTGTTAGGTAGCTAGGTCTGGATAGAGGATTCTAAGCCTGATAAGTGCTCCGTTTGTGCATGATTCGTTGTTTGTTTACTTGGGTGTTGTATGCTGATTTTGGATTGCTGCGTATGCCATTTGTGTTGCTGGGTTGTATTTCACTGCTGCTGTGCTTAATTGATGTTGTCTTCTTGCTGCTTATGCTATGTTGCTATCTGGGAATGTCCAATTTTAAGCCGGGATGCTGCCCAATTTTCAAGAAATCTGTTTTCCTCTTAATCTCTATTGTAATTTGGGCTAATTTCCGTTTCCTATTTGACTTCCAGGATTTGCATCAATCATGGTGAACATGATTTCTATGTCTAGCCACAACTCCTCTTTTATTGAGCCTAAATATCATCATACCACTAATCCACTTTTCTAACTCACTAATTTCTTTAACCATTTGACTTCTACTCACATTTAACCCTCTTTAACTATTCTTTCAAAAGTATGATGATTTTATTGCTTAATGAGTAAGAGTTGTTGACTTTAGAGAACATTACATTCTTGGTTTACTTGTTCACTTATGCTTACTTGTTTACTAATTTTTTCTTTCTTTTCAAGAGCAGTTCACGTCATGATTGTTTATTAGCCAATTGATATCCTGAACATGCTTTCTTTGTTTCATGCTAAGTGCTTCACTGCTTCTATTCTATCATACTTTTCAGGATGTCGGATAAAGGAAAGGCTATAGCTACTACTTCCAAAAAGAGGAAGCGCTCCAAGACCTCCACACCCTCACCATATGCTAACTATGCGAGGAATCCGCTGAATGAGGAGGAGAAAGAAAATCAGTTTCTCCTGTCCACTGATCCAACCAAATTTCCAAATCTCTACTGCGAGCTACGCCTTTCCCGTTATGCAAAGAAAAATCTGAATATTGAGAAGAAGCTGAATCTTCCCAATGATGTGAGGCGTGCCATAAACGCCCGTATTTCTGAGCTGGGCTTGGATTTCGTCGATAGGGACTTGGAACGGATTAACATCTCGTGGGTCAAGGAATTTTACTGCAATTTCTTTCGACCAAGCTTAGATTCAGTATACTTGAGGGGTAGAGAGATTATGATCACTGAGGATGCCTTGAGGGATGCACTGCTCTGCAGAGTTGGTACTCCTGAGACTTGTGCCTACCAGCAGGCAGAGGTAGCTCTCCTCTCCATGACTTTCAACTATGAGGCGCTTAGGCGCATGATTGCTACACCAGATGCTTCTTGGGTAATGGATTCGAGCAACACAAAGCCCAAGGGCATGCTATTTGCATATCTGACTAGGGAGGCTAGGACTTGGCAACAAATATTCGCCCACTATGTCTTCCCTACCACTCACTTTTCAGAGATTTCGATGGATATGCTAGTCTTGATTGGGTGTGTCATGGAGGGGAAGGAAGTATATTTTCCCCGACTAATTAGGCATAGCATGTGGAGAGCTCATATTCGCGGCTTGTTACCGTTTTCGACACTGGTTACTAGCTTAGTTGAGCTAGCTGATGTCCCGTGGGAGGACAATGACGTGACACCACCACCTCCAGATGACGACGACAAGGAAGTTACTATTCCCTGGGTGTATGGGTGCACGAGAGGCCCCCGACTAGCCGCCGTTCTCGAGCTAGAGCGGCAGTCGAGGCAGCTATACCGTCTTCTTCAACAGTAGCCCCACCTCCTTCAGCACCCGAGCCCACTTACCTACTGGTTCAGCGTCTGTTTCGGTTCTTGGAGCGCGAGAGGCTCCATGTCAGACGCCGACTGGATCGGATGGATCAGGCACTCATCTCCCTTGGCGCTGAGTTACCTCCGCTTCCAGACTCTCCGACCTCCGATGAGCAGGATCATCAGGAGGAGGATGCGGATGAGCCGCTTCAGCGGGATGTACCTCCAGCTGCTCCTGACACTACAGAGATCCCACAAACCCATGAGGAGCCGATTCCACAGCCTCAGACAGATTCAGCAGCTACCGTTGTACCTTCCACTGATCCTCCGGTTTAGCATCGAGGACGATGCTTGGTCTTAAGTGTGGGGAGGTCACCGGTAGCATCATTAGAGGACCGGTGAACATTTTGGCTACCTTCTGAGTTACCTTACTTTGCATAGCTCTTGTATATATTTGATGCATCTAGAGTTTATTTTGGATACTCTTGCCATTTTGGATACCTTTACTGCTTATTTTGGATTTTAGATATTTTGATACTTTTGGATATCTTTAGATGTTTTAGATGATAGATTCCATATTTTAGTTGGATTTTTCTTTATAAATTTTTGCATATCTTCTTTTGTATATCTTTTGTTTTAGTTTGTGGTTGTGATTAAAAATAATGTTTTAAGTGAAAACTTAGTCACCCTTCTTACATAAGAAATCGGTTTAAGTGAAAAAGAAAAGGGTAAACTAAGGAAAATAATTTTTGAATTTTTCAATCACAACAATGCTTAGTCAAATATTGAGATTTTCCAAGAATTTTAATTATAGAACATAGGACACCAACCCAATTGATTGAAGAAAATTTTTGGTGAAACTTGCTTGAATTCATACTTTGTGAAGCATGTATTGAATTAAGAACACAAG
Source organism: Arachis hypogaea (assembly GCF_003086295.3). Classification (NCBI taxonomy): domain Eukaryota; kingdom Viridiplantae; phylum Streptophyta; class Magnoliopsida; order Fabales; family Fabaceae; genus Arachis; species Arachis hypogaea. The sequence goes on from NC_092049.1 coordinate 96,132,320, forward strand.
CTTGTGAGACTTGAACCTTATGGTGTGGTTACATTTTTATAACCACTTATTTTCCATTCTTGTATGCAATTGTTCTCTTTCTATGAGTGTGATCCTTGATTTGCTTGATTCTATATGTCCAATTATTTCTTGTATTCATGCATTTGTATGATTGAGGCCATTATTTCATTAGCCCACTTACCCAAATAGCCTACCTTTTACTCTCCATTGTTAGCCAATTTTGAGCCTATGCTTAACCGACTTACTCTCATTGTAGCACATTACAAGCCCAAGGCGGAAAACTAATGAAAAGTCCTTGTTTGGATCTTTGATTAGCCTAGGCTAGTGAGAGTGTCTATTACTCAAGGTTGGTGAGGCTTGGGAACATTGGATAGGATAAAAGGGGTAGTACACTTCCATATTTAGGAATTGGGAACATACTCATGTATTGATTAAATGTATAGACCTTATGTATTGATGTTCTTGTGTATAGTTTGAAAGAAAAGAAAAAAAAATGAAAAGAAAAAAGAAATAAAAATGAAAAAAAAAAAAGGGGGACAAAATGCCCCAAAGTGAAGCTCAACAAAAGGGAATCAATGCATAAGTGTTATGAATCAAGAAATAGGATGCATGAATATGTAAGAAAAAGTGAAGAATGGGTAGTTAGAATAGTTTGAACTTGTATAGGTTATTATATAGATAGGTGGGAAAGTCTATACTAATCAAAGATCTAAACTCTAGTCCACTTAACCATAAATGATCCTACCTTGACCCTAACCCCATTACAACCTAATGAAATACCTCATGATGAATGTATGCATGCATCAAATAAGTGTTGATTGTTAGAAGAAAATCGAATTTGGGAAAGCACGATTAGAAGAGAATTGAGTGGATTAACCCTTAAACACTTGAGTGAATAGAGCGGATACACATCCGGTGAGGGTTCAAAAGTTCAAGTACATGTATTCACCCATATTATTTATATTCTTGCAAGTTTGAACTCTTTTTGATAATTCAATACAATTGTGGATTGGACTTAACTCCTATTGCCTTAGCTATTGTGCCTATACATGTCTCTTGGGAATTGATTTGTTTGAACTAAGCATTTGCACTCACACTAGGTAGTTGCATTTAGATAGGACTCATATAGTTTAGTTGCATTTAATAAATGTCATACCCCTTAGTTCCTTCTTATCTTAGCATGAGGACATGCTAAGGTTTAAGTGTGGGGAGCTTGATAAACCCCATTTTTAGGGTTTATCTTGTATTGAATTTAGAGTATTTTGATGACCTTTTCTCGCATTTAACCTATGAATTAGCATGGTTTTGTTATCTCTCCCGTATTTGTGCTTAGGTGTAAAAACATGCTTTTTAGGCCTTATTTTGATGAATTTTGATTTCTCCTTGATTCCATAAGAGGCCTTGATATGTTTGCTAGTAATTCCAGGATTGAAATAGGCCAGGCATGGATAAAAGGAAGCATGCAAGTGGAGAGAAGCACAAAAAGCCAAAGAATTGATTACGGCCAAGCACGCGCACGCGCACAAGGCGCTCGCGCGCACATTGTGGAATCAGCCAGGGACGCGCACGCGTACCGTGCGCGCACGCGTCGATGTCTGCACATGACTTCATTAAGGCAACACGTGCCCGGCGATTTTGAGGGGTTTCTGAACCCATTTTTGGCGCCAATTACTGATAGAAAGGAATAAAAGGATCAAGGCCTAAAGGGGAGACATAACAATTGGAGAAGAAGGAAGTGATAGCTTTAGTTTTAAGTAGTTTTAGAGAGAGAAGCTCTCACTTCTCTCTAGGATTAGGATTAGGTTTAGGTTAATATCCCTTCTTAGATCTAGGTTTAATTCATGCCTTAATTCAATTCTCCTTTGCCAATTCTTAATCTTCTCCTCTTCCTCTCCCTAGTTATGTACTTTAGTTCTTGTAATTCTTCACTTTGTTTTGGATAGATTGTTGTTTCTTTTATTCCCTTTTAATAATGCAATTTGAGGTAATTCATGATAATTGTGATTTCCTTGATTGTTGTTGTTAATTCTTTACATTCAATTGTAGTTAGAATTCATTCTTGTTGTGATTGACTATACTTTTCTTTTGTGCCTTCCAAGTGTTTGATTAAATGCTTGGTTGGATTTTTGTATAGATTTTGTTCCTCTTGGCCTAGGTAGAGTGATTAGTGACTCTTGAGTTATCTAATTCCTTTGTTGATTGATAATTAGAGATTGCTAATTGATTTGAATGCCTCTAAAGCTAGTCTCTCCTTTAGGAGTTAATTAGGACTTGAGGAATCAAATTGATTCATCCACTTGACTTTCCTCCATGGTTAGAGGTTAACTAAGTGGGAGCAATGAACAATTCTCATCACAATTGAGAAGGATAACTAGGATAGGATTTCTAGTTCTCATATCTTGCCAAGAGCTTTTATAGTAGTTAGTTTATTTTCATTGCCATTTACTTTCCATGCTTCTTATCCAAAACCCCAAAATAACTCATAACCAATAACAAGACACTTTATTGTAATTCCTAGGAAGAATGACCCAAAGTTTGAATACTTCGGTTTATAAATTTTAGGGGTTTGTTTTAGTGACAAACAACTTTTTGTATGAAAGGATTAGTGATTGGTTTAGAAACTATACTTGCAACGAGATTTCATTTGTGAAATTCTAAACCATCGAGAATCCGTTCATCAATACCACAGACAAGGTTTAGACTTTCCGGATCTGAAGAATGGCCGCCAATAATTCTAGCCTATACCACGAAGATTCTGATCGTAGATCAGGAGGCTAAGAGATATGCATTCAATCTTGCTTTCATGTAGAATGGAAGTGTTTATCAGGCACGCGTTCATAAGTGAGAATGGTGATGAGCGTCACATAATCATCACATTCATCATGTTTTTGTGTGCAAATGAATATCTTAGAGAAGAAATAGGCTTGAGTTGAATAGAAAAACAATAGTACTTTGCATTAATTCATGAGGAACAGCAGAGCTCCACACTTTAATCTATGGTGTGTAGAAACTCTACCGTTGAAAATATATAAGAACAAGGTCCAAGCATGGCCGAATGGCCAGCCCCCTAAACGTGATCTCAGAACATAAAATTAGTCAAAGACTAACTAGAGATGTAAATAAAATAGTAAAAAGTCCTATTTATACTAAACTAGGTACTAGGGTTTACAGAAATGAGTAAATGATGCCGAAATCCACTTTCGGGCCCACTTGGTGTGTGCTTGGACTGAGCGTTGAAGATTTCACGTGTAGAGGTCTTCCTTGGAGTTGAACGCCAGTTTGTAACTTATTTATGGCGTTTAACTCTGCTTTGCAACTTGTTTCTGGCGTTTAACGCCAGAATAGGGCAGAAAGCTGGCGTTAAACGCCAGTTTACGTCGTCTAAACTTGGAAAAAGTATAGACTATTATATATTGATGGAAAGCCCTAGATGTCTACTTTCCGATGCAATTGAGAGCGCACCATTTGGGTTTCTGTAGCTCCAGAAAATCTACTTTGAGTGCAGGAAGGTCAAAATCCAACAGCATCTGCAGTCCTTCTTTAGCCTCTGAATCAGATTTTTGCTCAAGTCCCTCAATTTCAGCCAGAAATTACCTGAAATCACAGAAAAACACACAAACTCCTAGTAAAGTCCAGAAATGTAATTTTTAATTAAAAACTAATAAAAATATACTAAAAACTAATCAAATCATACTAAAAACTATGTAAAAATAATGCCAAAAAGCGTAAAAATTAGCCGCTCATCAGTCTCCCTCTATGTCAATCCCAGCCGAATTGTAGAGGTGGCAAATAAGGTGAGGAAAGGCTAACCTTGCCAAAGTGGAGGACTTGTCAGCCACCTTGTAGAGTTCTTGAGGTATAATCTCATGAACTTCCACTTCCTCCCCAATCATGATACTATGGATCATGATGGCCCGATCCACAGTTACTTCAGATCGGTTGCTAGTAGAAATGATAGAGCGTTGGATGAACTCCAACCATCCTCTAGCTACAGGCTTAAGGTCCGGTCTTCTCAATTGAACCGGGTTGCCTCTTGAGTCAATTTTCCATTGAGCTCCTTCCTCACATATGTCCATGAGGACTTGGTCCAACCTTTGATCAAAGTTGACCCTTCTAGTGTAGGGGCGTGCATTTTCTTGCATCATTGGTAAGTTAAACGCCAACCGTACATTTTCCAGACTGAAATCTAAGTATTTCCCCCGAACCATTGTAAGCCAATTCTTTGGATTCGGGTTCATACTTTGATCATGGTTCCTAGTGATCCATGTGTTTGCATAGAACTCTTGAACCATTAAGATTCCGACTTGTTGAATAGGATTGGAGAGTACATCCCATCCTCTTCTTCTAATCTCTTGTCGGATCTCCGGATACTCGCTCTTTTTGAGCTTAAAAGGGATGACGAAGCACAGAAGTTGGTGAATTAAAAATTATTAAAATAGTTACGTTGCAAGTATAGTTCTTAACTCACCGAAAATTTGCCTATCAATTTAGAAATATGTCACAGAGAGTTTAAATTAAAAATTACTGGGAGTTTAAGTCCCAGGTCGTCTCCCAACGAGTTGCAGAAAAGTGTGCTATTTTATTAATCAGATGTTCCAAGAAGTTGAGTTAAGTAGGTGGGAAATTAAATTGAGAAAATTCAAATAATATGAAACAAAAGCCTTGACTGGGAGTTGATTAGTTGGAATCTCTATCATTGATGGGATGATTTCAAGATTAATTTATAATTAATGGTTGTTCTGTTTAGTTATCCTTTACTAGGTAAAGGAAAGTCAAACAAGTTGGAATGCTAGATCTGTTCACGAGTTGCAACCCACTTAGTTCAAAGGGATTGGTGTTAGTGATTAGATAACAATCCAACAGTTAACCCAATTACAATTTTTCTTTCAATTCTTCCAACTCAAGAGTTCCTTTCAATCAACTCCCCATCAAGTAAGGGAACTACTCACTCATTGTAAATAATAAATCCATAACACATGAAAGGGAATTAAAAGAAGACATGATTATTGGAATGGAAAATAAATTAAAATGGAAGAAATAATCCTTATGTTAAATAATCATGAAAGTATTCAAATGACAAAATTGAACAAAGCAAAGAACATGGAAGAATAAAACCAAGTTAAGAGAATGAACTAGAATGACGAAGTCTTGATGAGGAAATAACTCTTCTCAATGTTCCAATGCTAAGACTAATTGAAAATTAAAATTCCTAAAACCTAGAGAAAAAAAACCTAAAGGAGTAAAACTAGATCTAAACTCCCAACTGTGTAGAATGAATGTTCTCTTTTATTTCTGCATATTCTCTGGCTTTAGTCTGCTGTTCCGGGCCAAAAACTGGGTCGAAATAAGGTCCAAAATCGCCCCCAGCGAATTCTGCAGATTATGCAGATCGCACATGTCACGCGATCGCGTCATCCATGCGGACGCGTCATTCGCATTTTTTCCTTGCCACGCGTTCGCGTCGTCCACGCTACTGCGTCGCTTTAGCTTTTCCAATCCGCGCGGCCGCGTGAGCCATGCGACCGCGTCACTTCTCGCTGGTTATCTCCTCAAATTCTTGTGTTCCTTCCATTTTTGCTAGCTTCCTTTCCAATCTCCAACTCGTTCATGCCCTATAAAGTCTGAAACACTCAACACACAGATAACGGCATCGAATGGAATAAAGGGAAATTAAAATTACATAATTAAAGTCTCTAGGAAGCAGTTTTCAAATATGTTATAAATTCAGGAAGGAATTATAATTTCATGCTAATTTAATGAATAAGTGGGTAAGGATCATGATAAAATCACACAATTGAACACAATATAAACCATAAAATAGTGGTTTATCAACCTCCCCCCACTTAAACATTAGCATGTCCTCATGCTTAATTGAAGGAGATAAGGAAATAAGTATGAACATGTAGAATTTCATGAAATGCAATGCAAGCCTATATATATATAAATAAATGCAACTATATGATTCTTGCCCACTTGATCAAAAGTAAATAAGCTCTTCAAAACAATTACAAATCAAGGCTAAAATCTTTCATAGGTTGTGTGTTCTTTAGCTCAAATGTCATGTTCCAAATACAACTCAAGCAAATTTATCATAAAAATTTTGAAAAATTAGTGAAATTTTGTTCCAAAGATAGAGTCTTAAACGAAACTTATTGTCTTTTCAATCAAGTAGAACATGCATGCAACTATCCTAACCTATGCAATTTATTCTATTCTATAAAAGAAAGAAAATCTTACTAAAATATCCTAATTATTGGTGCTAGAGAAGAGAAATTACCTCCGGAAGTCAGGTACTGACCGACCTCCCCACACTTAAGGCTTTGCACCGTCCTCGGTGCCGTCTGTCAGGAACAGGGGTGGACTGGTGGCAGTATCTCCACAGTCGGGACCATTATGGCTCCCTGTGCTGGTAAAAGAAGTGGAGTCCGGGGTATCCGAGTCCTTGAAGTGTCCCTTGAGTAGCTCCTTAAGGTGTTTGAATCGGCGCTCGTTACGGCGCTCTCTCATCTTTGCTTTCTGTTCTTGCTGATCCAATCTTTCGATTATCTGCTGGAGCAATTCATCAGTTGTAGGTGCTTGTGGTGTTGAAGAAGGATTATCTTCAACTGGAGTAGTATGAAGGCTTGTAGTGGCTGCTGGGAATTTGAGGTATTTCCCGTTAGGGACATACTGATCATCCCGTGGAAGCACGGCTTTGGTGTCCCCAGCTCTGTAAGAGACTCCGGCTGCTGAGACAAGATCTGAGACCAAGGCGGGGAAAGGTAAGTTGCCCGCAATTTGTACGTGTCCTATAGCATTTTGGATATGTCTTGAGAGATGCAGAGGTTGGTCTGTAAGGATGCACCATAGTAGAACAACCATGTCTGCAGTGAAGGAGGACTCATGAGTGCTCGGAAAGACGTAATGGGACATGATCTGTGCCCAGACGCGAGCCTCCAAGGTAAGTGCTGAAGCCAAGATTCCCTTAGGGCGGGTACGGTGGTATCCGTAGATCCAACGGCTGCCAGGTAATGCGATAACTCCGAGAACGGAGTCCCAGTCAAATTGGTACCTCTGGCGCTTAAGTGCTGCTTCTTGGAAGGCGTCCATTCCTTCTGGAATACGGGGAAGACTCAGACCTTGTTGAATGGCCTCTTCTGTGATGGAGACTTGCTTCTGCCGGACATAAACAGACTACAGGGTTGGCATGTCGAGGTTAGAGTAGAACTCAACTACCCAAGAAAGATTGACCTGCCTTGGCTGTCTCCATAGGAAACCCCATTGTCGTCGTTCAATTTGCGGCTCAACAAAGGAAGCAATATTGGACGGGAGGATAAGAAGGTATTCATGGTTATAGTTTCTTTCTGCCAGGATAGGGAACATCTATTCACAGTAGCGATTGGGAAATTGCGCAGTGTCCTTTGCTGGAAAGGCTTTCTCTTTCCCATCAACCTTTATTATCCTCTTAACTCTTTTTGTTGAGGGCTTGACTGCGGTTGAAGAAGGCTCTGCCACTAATGCTCTTTTAGTTCCTCTTCTTGCTGGTGGTTTGGAAGTAGCTTTCTCTTTTCCTTTCTTGGTGGCCATCCTGAAAGAAGGGAAGAGAGAGTAAATTAAATTCAAAGAGATATACAGCAAGAAAGGAAACGGAAAAGAGGGGAATGGATGCACATTAAGATATACTTACATTAACACATGCTCGCGAGTACACGTGAAAAGCCAACAATGGAAAATAGCTAGTGCATATAAAGGCAAGTGACTGCAAGGTGTTTATTGGCATGCTGGCAAAGGGCATGAGTAGCATAGACCAAGCAATACTTTGTAACAAACCATCACGTTTGTATTGACAATTAAATTCAATTAATACAATTGTAAAGGAAAGTTGTAAAAAGCAAGCATTGAATAGTATAACAACATAGAGAATTGCATAATTCCATTTGAGTTTTTTCACAAACACATAGCATGCATGTTGAATAAGGTATAGAAAATATGAAGGTAAACATGCAAGCAATCCCTTAAATAGAATAAAAATAATTGTCAAACAATTTGCAACAATCCACAAGCATATAATGAGGGATAATGACTCAAAAAAGAAAAACAAGTAAATTTCTAACACCATGTAAAAAGGAAAAGAAAAAGAAGGAAAATATGAATAATGAAAAGAAAAAGAAAAGAAAAGAAAATACATATAAAATAATAAGAATGATAGAAAAAGAAAGAGGGAGGAAGAAAGTAAAACCTTGTTAATGGAGGTGAGAGAGATAGAGACTGAAAGGTGAGATAGAAGGGGGAAGGGAGAAGGAAGAAATAAGGAGGGAAAAGGAAAATTAGGATTTGGAGAAGAGAAAGATAAGATATATGGCAATTTTAGGTTGAGCTGTGCGGCGCATGCAACGTTGCCGCGTGGAGCACGCGTTCGCGTGGATGCGCTTCAAGTATGGTGACGCGATCGCGTCGGTCACGCGGTCGCGTGACCCATGTTATGCTTATGGCGCGAGTGCAGCCCCGCACCAGCACAACTCTCTGTTCAAATTAGTTTATTTTCCAAAATTAGGGCGGTGCGATCGCGTGGGTCACGCGATCGCGTAAGTGCGCGCCAGAAAATGGATGACGCGGCCGCGTCAACGACGCGGTCGCGTGATAAGGATTGTGCTTCCAGCACCAATCCAGCATCACTCTCGCATAATATTTCATTGTGCACCCTTTTACATCGAAAACTCAGGGCACGCGGCCGCGTGGGGCACTCGGTCGCGTGGGTTGATTTGTGCCATTGGCACGTCTCCAGCCACACTCCAGCATAATTTTCTGTTCATTTTTATTTTTCTTTACTCTCCCTGTGACGCGGACGCGTCGCTGATGCGATCGTGTCGCGTAGCAAAAAAAATTTTTTTTTTGTGAAAATAAAAACATTTAAATGCAGATGCATGAAAGTACTAAGAAAGAGAAGAGTTATTGAATAGGAAAAATTAAAAATAAAGAAAAGAACGATCATACCATGGTGGGTTGTCTCCTACCTAGCACTTTGCTTTAACGTCCGTAAGTTGGACGCTCCAATAGCTCAATCTTCTGCTATGTGGGGATCTTCCAAGAGGAAGATCTCAAGCTCCTTGTTTCTCTGCATCTTCTCGCCATGGTATAGCTTCAGGCGTTGTCCATTAACCTTAATAAGTTCAGAGCTTGAAGGATGGCTTAGGTGATAAACTCCGTACGGTTCGGCCTTCTCTATTCTGTATGGACCTTCCCATCTTGATCTCAACTTACCTGGCATGAGCCTTAGTCGAGATTTGTAAAGGAGGACTAAATCCCCAGGTTGGAACTCATTCTTCTTGATGTTTTGATCATGTACAGCCTTCATCTTTTCCTTGTATATTCTGGAGTTTTCATAAGCTTCTAGGCGAAGGCTCTCCAGTTCCTGCAGTTGCAACTTCCTTTCAGCTCTAGCTTTCTCAATTCCCATGTTGCACTCCTTAACTGCCCAAAAAGCTCTGTGTTCTACTTCAACTGGGAGATGACAAGCTTTTCCATAAACCAAGCGGAAAGGACTCATCCCAATGGGTGTCTTGTATGCCGTTCTATATGCCTAGAGTGCATCTTGTAGCCTGGTGCTCCAGTCTTTTCTATGAGGCTTTACTATCTTTTGTAATATACGCTTAATTTCTCTGTTTGACACCTCGGCTTGCCCATTAGTTTGGGGATGGTAAGCTGTTGTAACTTTATGAATTATCCCATGCTTCTTCATCAATCCTGTTAGTCTCCTGTTACAAAAATGGGTGCCTTGATCGCTCACGATTGCTCGTGGTGATCCGAAGCAACATATGATATGGTTTCTCACAAAGGAAACAACAGTGTTAGCATCATCAGTGCGGGTAGGAATTGCTTCCACCCATTTGGAAACATAATTCACAGCTAACAATATATAAAAATATCCATTAGAATTTGGAAATGGACCCATGAAGTCAATGCCCCAAACATAAAAAATTTCACAGAAAAGCATAATTTGTTGAGGCATCTCATCTCTCCTGGATATATTGCCAAATTTCTGGCATGGGAGACAAGATTTACAAAACTCAGTAGCGTCTCTAAAAAGAGTAGGCCACCAGAATCCACAGTCTAAGATCTTTCTAGCTGTTCTTTGAGGGCCAAAATGTCCTCCACTCTCAGATGAGTGACAGGCCTCTAAAATGGACTGGAATTCTGATTGAGGCACACAACGTCTAATTACTTGATCAGCGCCACATCTCCATAAATATGGGTCATCCCATGTATATTATTTCGACTCGCTTTTCAGCTTGTCTCTTTGATGCTTAGAAAAATTTGGAGGAAATGTGCGGCTAACTAAATAATTAGCAATAGGTGCATACCAAGGGACTACCTCAGATACTGCTTGCAGGTTATCAAAAGTAAAATTATCATCTATAGGAGTAGAATCATCCTTAATATGCTCAAGGCGACTCAAGTGGTCTTCCACTAAATTCTGATTACCACTCCTATCCTTTATTTCTAAATCAAATTCTTATAACAGCAGTATCCAACGTATAAGTCTTGGTTTGGACTCCTTTTTAGCTAATAGATACTTTAAGGCTGCATGGTCCGAATACACTACTACTCTAATGCCAAGTAAATAAGCTCGAAATTTATCCAGAGCAAAAACAATAGCAAGAAGCTGTTTCTCAGTAGTAGTATAATTGGACTGGGCAGTGTCTAAAGTCTTAGACGCATAAGCAATAACGAAAGGATCCTTACCTTCACGCTGAGCCAGCGCTGCTCCTACTGCATGGTTGGAAGCATCACACATGATTTCAAACGGCTAGCTCCAGTCTGGTCCTCTCACAATTGGAGCTTGAGTCAGAGCAATCTTCAGCTTATCAAATGCTTGTTTGCAATCCTCACTGAACTCGAACTCAATATCCTTCTGCAGTAATCTGGATAAGGGAAGTGCGACCTTACTAAAGTCCTTAATAAATCTCCTGTAAAAAATTGCATGGCCAAGGAACGAACGGACTTCCCTCACAGAAGAGGGGTAAGGTAAACTAGAAATAACATTCACCTTTGCTGGGTCTACAGAAATGTCATTATTAGATACCACATGTCCTAATACAATCCCTAGTTTTACCATAAAGTGACATTTTTTGAAATTTAATACCAGGTTTGTATTAACACATCTATCTAATACTCTAGATAATCCATCTAAGCAAAGGCTAAAAGAATAACCATAAATGCTAAAATCGTCCATAAAAACTTCCATACAGTCTTCAATAATGTCAAAGAAAAGACTCATCATGCACCTTTGGAAGGTAGCTGGTGCATTGCACAAGCCAAAAGGCATTCTCTTGTAAGCATAAGTCCCAAAAGGACATGTAAAAGTAGTCTTTTCCTGATCCTCAGGAGCTATATGAATCTGGAAATAACCTGTGTAACCATCTAAAAAGCAATAATGTGATTTACCTGACAGGCGATCCAGCATTTGATCAATGAATGGAAGTGGGTAGTGATCCTTACGGGTAGCTTGGTTGAGACGCCTGTAATCAATGCAGACTCTCCAAGCATTCTGAACTCTAGTTGCTATGAGCTCTCCATGCTCATTCTTCACTGTAGTGACTCCAGACTTCTTGGGCACCACTTGTACTGGGCTTACCCATTCACTGTCTGAAATGGGATATATGATACCGGCTTCCAATAGTCTGGTCACTTCCTTTTTGACAACTTCCAAGATGGTGGGATTCAATCTTCGTTGGGGTTGACGGACAGGTCTTGCTCCCTCTTCTAAAAATATTCTGTGCTCACATACTTGAGGGTTGATGTCTACTATGTCTGCCAAGCTCCACCCAATTGCCTTCTTATGCTTCCTCAGCACATCAAGTAACTGTTCTTCTTGTTGAGAAGTAAGTTCCCTTGCAATGATAACTGAAAACCTCTGCTCATCTTCGAGATAAGCATATTTGAGATGCAGAGGGAGGGGTTTCAATTCTAACTTTTGATCATGGGCAGGCTCTGGATTATCTGGAGCTCGTGAAAATGACGAAGTGCCCTCATTGTCAGTTAAGAGGGTCCCCATACTTGGACCTTATCCAGTGTGCCTCTCTTCTAACTCTTCCTTGTGAACTTCAGCTACACTTTCATCTATGACATCACACTGAAAGATAGAACGATCTTCTGGGGGGTTGTCAATGACTCCGTTCAGATTGAAGATTACTATGCGGCCATCTATTTCAAAGGAGTATGTTCCTGAAAAGGCATCCAATTTGAATTTTGATGTCTTTAGGAATGGTCTTCCAAGTAGGATTGATAATGGCTTATCTGAATCATTATGGGGCATCTCCAAGATATAAAAATCAGTTGGAAATGTAAGCCCTTTAATGTTTACCAAAACATCTTCAGCAACTCCAGCAACTGTAATAATGTTTTTATTTGCTAACACAAAACGAGCTGCCGACCTTTTTAAGGGAGGGAGCCTCAAAATATCATATATAGACAAAGGCATTATACTGACACATGCTCCTAAATCACACATGCAATCATAAATTACTACACCACCAATAGTACAGCTAACTATACAAGGACTTGGATCACTACATTTTTCAGGTAATCCTCCCATTAAAGCAGATATTGAACTACCTAAAGGAATAGTTTCTAATTCACTAATTTTGTCTTTATGGATATATAAGTCTTTTAGAAACTTTGCATATTTAGGTACCTGTTGAATAACATAAAAAAGAGGAACAGTTACCTCAACTTTTTTGAATATTTCTACCATTTTGGGGTCGGGTTCCAGCTGCTTCCTGGGCTTCCTTGCAAGTTGTGGAAATGGAATAGGAGTAGCTTTTTCTGTGGTGTTTGCGCCTTTTGGTGCTTCCTCCTTTGGTGAGCTATTTCTTCTTCAGCTATGTCCTGTATGTCCTCTTCCTCTTTAACATCTTCTATTTCTACTACCCCTTTAGCTGAGGTGTGTTCTGGTGGGCTTGGTTCCTCCTGATTCCTCTTCTGCAGTGTGGTTCCAGACCTTAGGGTGATGGCATTAATGCCTCCCTTTGGATTGGGTAATGGTTGAGAGGGGATTCCAGTGGAGCTTGAAGGTTGGTTACTGGAATTTTGCGTTGATCCAATCTGTGATATAAGAGCTTGCAAAGTAGAGATGAGACCATTCAGACTGCCATTAATACTATTCATGATGTTATTTTCCATGGTCTGTTGTCTTCGCTCAAAAGATTGTAGTAGCTCTTCATTAGGAGATAAAGAAGAATGAGTAAATTGAGAAGTTTGCTGTTGATTGTTCTGTGGTCCTTGGTTTTGCCTCAGGTGAGGTGCTCTGTAAGGTTGATTCTGCTACCTGTTGTTGTTATTATTCCATCTCTGATTTTCCTGATTATCTCTGCCTCCTCTGTTATTGTTGTCCCTCCAATTCTGGTTAGAATTGTCCTGCCATCCATGGTTATTATTTCCACTTTGATTGTACCCTTGGTTGGGGCGGTCATAGAAGTTATGAGTGGATGCCACCATGTTGTCTTCTTGTTGGATCTGCGGGCATTCATCAGTGTAATGGCTATAATCAGCACAGATTCCACAAATTCTTTGCGGGACTAATTGTTGGTTTTGCTGTGGCGAAGGAGGTTGAGCTTGCTGAGCTTGTTGTTGATTCAATTGCATCTGCTTCAGCAAGTTGGTCATCTCACATATACTCTGAGCTAGAGCTGCAGTCTCTCTACTAGAGGATACTTCTGCAACAGCTTTTGAACGGCCTTGCTTTTGTCTGTGGTTCCCAGTAGATTCAGCTAAATCGCTGATCAATTCCCAAGCCTCATCAGTGGTCTTGTACTTCTTCATAGACCCGTTGCTAGCACTTTCCAATGTGGTCTTATCTTGGGGCCTCATGCCCTGTGTGATATAGCTAAGTAACACTATCTTGTCAATCATGTGGTGGGGGCATGCTTCCAGAAGATTATTGAAGCGCTCCCAGTATTCAAAGAGAGTCTCATTGTCATCCTGAACAATTGTGGAAATATCCTTCCTCAGTTTATCAGTAACTTCAGATGGAAAGAATTTCTCCAAAAACTCCTTTCTTAGTGTATCCCAGTTGGATACATTTGCTAGAGATTAAGTGTAGTACCACTCTCTTGCTTTTCCCTCAAGAGAAAACGGGAAAGCTCTCAGCAAAATTGAAGTTTCATCAGTACCTTCACACCTGACAGTAGAACAGGCTGCCTGGAAATCTCTCAAGTGCTTGATAGGCTCTTGAGCAGGTAGGTCATGAAACTTGGGCATCAAATTTAGCAGTGCAGTCTTTATTTCAAAATCTGTAGCCACCGCTGGATGATGCGCTTGAAACGGTTGCATTGTAAAATCAGGGGCTCCTTCCTCCTGGATGGTAACTCTCCTAGCTGCCATGTCTTCTGCACGTAAAACAATCAAATCAGTAGAACGGGGGCTGATTTCTTCCTCAAGTTCACTTTCAGATCCGCCTTCAGAGCGGACTAACCGACGCTGTTCTCGCCTTATTCGTGAAATAGTCCTTTCAATTTCAGGATCGAATATTAGCAAGCGCGGATCAGGAAGTGAACGCGTCATTTGACGAAAGAAACATGCAGCTCATAGTAGCAAAATAAAATAAAATGCAAATAAATAAATTCTAATTAATAACTTTAGCACTCTATTGCAACTCCCCGGCAATGGCACCAAAAATTGATGAAGCACAGAAGTTAGTGAATTAAAAATTATTAAAATAGTTACGTTGCAAGTATTGTTCTTAACTCACCGAAAATCTGCCTATCAATTTAGAAATATGTCACAGAGAGTTTAAATTAAAAATTACTGGGAGTTTAAGTCCCAGGTCGTCTCCCAACGAGTTGCAGAAAAGTGTGCTATTTTATTAATCAGATGTTCCAAGAAGTTGAGTTAAGTAGGTGGGAAATTAAATTGAGAAAATTCAAATAATATGAAACAAAAGCCTTGACTGGGAGTTGATTAGTTGGAATCTCTATCATTGATGGGATGATTTCAAGATTAATTTATAATTAATGGTTGTTCTGTTTAGTTATCCTTTACTAGGTAAAGGAAAGTCAAACAAGTTGGAATGCTAGATCTGTTCACGAGTTACAACCCACTTTGTTTAAAGGGATTGGTGTTAGCGATTAGATAACAATCCAACAGTTAACCCAATTACAATTTTTCTTTCAATCCTTCCAACTCAAGAGTTCCTTTCAATCAACTCCCCATCAAGTAAAGGAACTACTCACTCATTGTAAATAATAAATACATAACACATGAAAGGGATTTAAAAGAAGACATGATTATTGGAATGGAAAATAAATTAAAATGGAAGAAATAATCCTTGTATTAAATAATCATGAAAGTATTCAGATGACAAAATTGAACAAAGCAAAGAATATGGAAGAATAAAACCAAGTTAAGAGAACGAACTAGAATGACGAAGTCTTGATTAGGAAATAACTCTTCTCAATGTTCCAATGCTAAGACTAATTGAAAATTAAAATTCCTAAAACCTAGAGAAAAAAAACCTAAAGGAGTAAAACTAGATCTAAACTCCCAACTGTGTAGAATGAATGTTCTCTTTTGTTTCTGCATATTCTCTGGCTTTAGTCTGCTGTTCTGGGCCAAAAACTGGGTCGAAATAAGGTCCGAAATCGCCCCCAGCGAATTCTGCAGATTATGCAGATCGCACATGTCACGCGATCGCGTCATCCATGCGGACGCGTCATTCACATTTTTTCCTTGCCACGCGTTCGCGTCGTCCACACTACCGCATCGCTTTAGCTTTTCCAATCCGCGCGGCCGCGTGAGCCATGCGGCCGCGTCACTGCGATTTGCTCTCCTTCGCGCGGTCGCGTGAGCCATGTGACCGCGTCACTTTTCGCTGGTTATCTCCTCAAATTCTTGTGTTCCTTCCATTTTTGCTAGCTTCCTTTCCAATCTCCAACTCGTTCATGCCCTATAAAGTCTGAAACACTCAACACACAAATCACGGCATCGAATGGAATAAAGGGGAATTAAAATTACATAATTAAAGTCTCTAGGAAGCAATTTTCAAACATGTTATAAATTCAGGAAGGAATTATAATTTCATGCTAATTTAATGAATAAGTGGGTAAGGATCATGATAAAACCACACAAATGAACACAATATAAACCATAAAATAGTGGTTTATCAAGGGACCTCAGGGATCACCTTTTTCTTGGCCACAACTTCATAGAAGTGGTCTTGATGGACCTTTGAGATGAATCTCCATCTCCCATGACTCAGAGGTGGAAGTAATTGCCTTCCCTTTCCTCTTTCTTGAGATTTCTCTGGCCTTAAATGCCATTAATGGTTATGGAAAAACAAAAAGCAATGCTTCTACCACACCAAACTTAAAATGTTTGCTCGTCCTCGAGCAAAAGAAGAAAGAAAGTAGTAGAAGAAGAAGAAAATAGAGGAGATGGAGTGAGAGAGTGTATTCGGCCAATGGGGAAAGTAGTGTTTGTGATGTGTGAAAATGGAGTAGTGTTAAGGGGTTTATATAGGGGTGGGGGGAGGGTAGGTTTCGGCCATTAGGGTTAGGTTTGGGAGGGAAAAGAATTTGAATTTTGGAGGTAGGTGGGGTTTATGGGGAAGAGTGGATGGATGTGAGTGGTTAAGGGTATTTGGGGAAGAGGTATGAAAGTGATTGGTGAAGCGTATTTGGGGAAGAGTGTTATGAAAAGGTGTAAAGAGGAGAGAAGAAGAGGTAGGGTAGGTGGGAATCCTGTGGGGTCCACAGATCCAGAGGGGTCAAGGACTTAGCATCCCTGCTCCATTTAGGCGTGCAAAACACCCTTAGAAAGCATGTCTGGCATTAAACGTCAGCTTGCTACTTGTTTCTGGTGTTTAACGCCAGCTTTTCTCCCATTCTTGGCGTTAAACGCCAATTCCATGCTCTGTTCTGGCGTTAAACGCTAGTCTGGTGCTTGTTTCTGGCGTTTAACGCCAGCTTGATGCTTCTTTCTGGCATTAAACACCAGTTTGATACTTTTTACTGGCGTTTAAACGCCAGTAAGCTCTTCCTCCAGGGTGAGCTGTTTTTAATGTTGTTTTTCATTCTATTTTTGATTTTTCAGTTGTTTTTGTGACTTCACATGATCATCAACCTAAAGAAAACATAAAATAGCAATGGAAAATAAATAGATATAATTGAATAACATTGGGTTGGCTCCCAACAAGCGCTTCTTTAATGTCAATAGCTTGACAATGAGCTCTCATGGAGCCTCACAGAAAATCAAAGCAATGTTGGGGCCCCTCAACACCAAACTTAGAGTTTGGTTGTGGCCTCCCAACACCAAACTTAGAGTTTGAATGTGGGAGTTTTGTTTGACTCTGTTCTGAGAGAAGCTTCTTATGCTTCCTCTCCATGGTTACAGAAGGAGAACCTTAAGTCTTAAATACAAGGTAGTCCTCATTCAACTGAAGGACCAACTCTCCTCTGTCAACATCAATCACAGCTTTTGTTGTGGCTAGGAAGGGTCTGCCAAGGATGATGGATTCATCCTCATCCTTCCCAGTGTCTAGGATTATGAAATCAGCAGGGATGTAAAGGCTTTCAACCTTCACTAGCACGTCCTCTACTAGTCCATAAGCCTGTTTCATGGATTTGTCTACCATCTCTAGTGAGATTCTTGCAGCTTGTACCTCAAAGATTCCTAGTTTCTCCATTACAGAGAGGGGCATGAGGTTTATCTCTGACCCCAGGTCACATAGAGCCTTCTCAAAGGTCATGGTGCCTATGGTACAAGGTATGAAGAATTTTCCGGGATCCGGTTTCTTCTGAGGTAATGTCTGCCTCATTGATGAATTCAGTTCATTGGTTAACAAGGGGGTTCATACTCCCAAGTCTCAGTACCAAATAACTTGGCATTCAGCTTCATGATTGCTCCTAGATACTTAGCAACTTGCTCTTCAGTGATGTCTTCATCCTCTTCAGAGGAAGAATATTCATCAGAGCTCATGAATGGAAGAAGGAGGTTCAATGGAATCTCTATGGTCTCTGTATGAGCTGCAGATTCCTTTGGTTCCTCAAAGGGAAACTCCTTTCTATCCAGAGGATGCCCCATAAGGTCTTTCTCAATGGAATTCACGTCCTCCTCCTCCTCTGGGCATTCGGCTATACCAAGTAAGGTTATGGCCTTGCACTCTCTCTTGGGATTTTCTTCTGTATTGCTTGGGAGAGTACTGGGAGGAGTTTCAGTAATCTTCTTACTCAGCTGACCCACCTGTGCCTCCAAATTTCTAATGGAGGACCTTTTTCCATTTATGAAACTTGGTGTGGTCTTGGATAGATCAGAGACTATGGTTGCCAGGCCAGAATGGCTCTGTTCAGAATTCTCTATCTGTTGCTGAGAAGATGATGGAAAAGGCTTGCTATTGCTAAACCTATTTCTTCCATTATTATTATTGAAGCCTTGTTGAGGCTTCGTTGGTCCTTCCATGAGAAATTTGGATGATTTCTCCATGAAAGATTATAGGTGTTTCCATAGGGTTCTCCCATGTAATTCACCTCTGCTATTGCAGGGTTCTCAGGATCATAAGCTTCTTCTTCAGAAGATGCTTCTTTAGTACTGTTGGATGTAGCTTGCAATCCATTTAGACTCTGAGAAATCATATTGACTTACTGAGTCAATATTTTGTTCTGAGCCAATATGGCATTCAGAGTATCAATTTCAAGAATTCCCTTCTTCTGAGGCGTCCCATTGTTCACAGGATTCCTCTCAGAGGTGTACATGAAATGGTTATTTGTAACTATTTCAATGAGTTCCTGAGCTTCTGCAGGGGTTTTCACGTGAAGAGATCCTCCTGTAGAATGGTCCAATGACATTTCAATGAAATGCTCCATTCTGGGAGAATGTCAGTAGGACACCTTTTGATCAGTTGCTTGTATCTTTCCCAAGCTTCATAGAGGGATTCTCCTTCCTTCTGTCTGAAGGTTTGGATTTCCACTCTAAGCTTGCTCATCTTTTGAGGTGGAAAGAATTTGGCCAGGAAAGCACTGACCAGCTTATCCCAAGAGTTCAGGCTATCCTTAGGTTGTGAATCTAACCATGTTCTAGCTCTGTCTCTTACAGCAAAAGGGAAAAGCATAAGCCTGTAGACCTTGGGATCAACTCCATTGGTCTTGACAGTGTCACAGATTTGCAAGAATTCAACTAAAAACTGATGAAGATCTTCCATTGGAAGTCCATGAAACTTGCAATTCTGCTGTATTAGAGAAACCAATTGAGGCTTAAGCTCAAAATTGTTTGCTCCAATTGCAGGGAGTGAGATGCTTCTTCCGTAGAAGTTGGAAGAGGGTGCAATAAAGTCACCAAGCATCTTCCTTGCATTTCCACCATTGTTATTAGGTTCGGCCATGTCTCCTTCTTTTTCGAAAATTTCTGTCAGGTTCTCTCTAGAGAGTTGTGCTTTAGCTTCCCTTAGCTTCCTCTTCAGAGTCCTTTCAGGTACGGGATCAGCTTCAACAAAAATGTTCTTATCCTTGTTCCTGCTCATATGAAAAAGAATATAACAGAAAAGAAAATATGGAATCCTCTATGTGACAGTATAGAGATTTCTTATCTGAGTATAAGAAGAGAAGAATAGAAGGAGGAGAAGAGAGAAACTCGAACACAGAGAAGAAGATGGGGTTCGAATTATGAGTAGAAGAGAAGTGTTAGTAGATAAATAAATAAATAAATAGAAGGAGATGAGAGATGGGGGAGAAAATTCGAATTTAATTTAAACTAAAAGGAAAAATATTTTTGTTTTTATTTTAAAATGTAGTTAGAATTCGAAAATAAAAAAGAGAAATAAAATTAAAATTAAAATTTGAAACAATTAGTTAATTAAAAAGAATTTTGAAAAAGTGTTAGTGATTTTCGAAAATTAAAGAGAGAGAAATAGTTAGGTGGTTTTGAAAAAGATATGAATGAAATAGAAAACTTTTAAAATCAAACAAAAAGACAAGTATTTAATTGAAAAAGATTTGAAAATCAAATTTGAAAAGATGAGAAGTTAGAAAAGATTTTGAAAAAGATATTATTGAAATTGAAAAAGATATGATTGAAAATCATGTTGAAAAATATTTGAATTGGAAATTAAAAAGATTTGATTTTGAAAATTGAAATTGATTACTTGACTAACAAGAAACTAAAAGATATGATTCTAAAATTTAAATTTTGAACCTTTCTTAATAGGCAAGTGCACTAGGTCGTCCAAGTAATAAACCTTACGTGAGTAAGGGTCGATCTCACGGAGATTGTCGGCTTGAAGCAAGCTATGGTCACCTTGTAAATCTCAGTCAGGCAGATTCAAATGGTTATGGGATTTTATAATTATAATATAAAATATAAAATAGGACAGAGATACTTATGCAATTCATTGGTGAGAATTTCAGATAAGTGTATGTAGATGCTTTGTTCCTTCTGAACCTCTGCTTACCTACTGCTTTCATCCAATCATTCATACTTCCCGTCCTCTCAGTAAAAATGGTCCAAATGCGCTGTCACCGCACGGCTAATCATCTGTCGGTTCTTGATCATGTTGGAATAGGATCCATTGATCCTTTTGCGTCTGTCACACGCCCAACACTCGCAAGTTTGAAGCTCGTCACAGTCATCCCATCCCAGATCCTACTCGAAATACCACAGACAAGGTTTAGACTTTCCGGATCTCAAGAATGGCCGCCAATAATTCTAGCTTATACCACGAAGACTCCGATCTTTCAGAATGGAGGCTAAGAGATAAACACTCAATCCAAGGTAGAACGGAAGTGGTTATCAGGCACACATTCATAGGTTGAGAATGGTGATGAGTGTCACGGTTCATCACATTCATCATGTTGAAGTGCAAGTGAATATCTTAGAATAGGAATAAGCTTGAATTGAATAAGAAAACAATAGTACTTTGCATTAATTCATGAGGAACAGCAGAGCTCCACACATTAATTTGTGGTGTCTAGAAACTCTACCGTTGAAAATACATAAGTGATGAAGGTTCAGGCATGGCCGAATGGTCAGCCCCCTAAACGTGATCTCAGAACATAAAATTAATCAAAGACTAACCAGAGATGTGAAATAAATCACTAAAAGTAGTTTTTATACTAAACTAGTAGCTATGGTTACATAAGATAAGTAAATGATGTAGAAATAAATCCACTTCCGGGCCCACTTGGTGTGTGCTTGGGCTGAGCATTGAGCTTTCATGTGTAGAGACACTTTTTGGAGTTAAACGCTAGGTTGTAGCCTATTTCTGGTGTTTAACTCTGATTTGCAACCTGTTTCTGGCGTTTAACTCCAAAATAGGGCAGGGAGTTGGCGTTTGAACGCCAGTTTGAATCATCAAAACTCGTGCCAAGTATGGGCTATTATATATTTCTGGAAAGCCCTGGATGTCTACTTTCCAACCCAATTGAGAGCGTGCCAATTGGCTTTCTGTAGCTCCAGAAAATTCACTTCGAGTGCAGGGAGGTCAGAATCCAATAGCATCTGCAGTCCTTCTTCAGCCTCTGAATCAGATTTTTTCTCAAGTCCCTCAATTTCAGCCAGAACTTACCAGAAATCACAGAAAAACACACAAACTCATAGTAAAGTCTAGAAATGTGATTTTTATTTAAAAACTAATAAAAATATACTAAAAACTAACTAAATCATACTAAAAACTATGTAAAAACAATGCCAAAAAGCATATAAATTATCCGCTCATCATAGACCCTCATCCTCCACGGCAGCAGGACCCGCCTCCTCCTCAGCAGCCGCAGCATCCTTACCCCCCCCCCCACCATCAGCACCTGAGCCGACTTATCTGTTGGTGCAGCACCTGCTTCACTTCATGGAGCGCTTCGAGCGTCGTGTCATGCGACCTCTCGACCGCATCGACCAGGTATTTGTATCACAGGGCATCGAGCTACCGCTGCTTCCAGACTCTCCCGCTTCCGACGAGCAGGATCAGGAGGAGGAGCTGGCTGAGGAGCCAACTTATCAGGATGCACCTCCAGAGACACAGGCCACCAATGAGGTCCAGCAGCCTCCTGAGGATCCACAGCCAGTCCTAGTCCCACAGCCTGAGCCTGAGCCACAGCCGACACGATTGTTGACCCCCATCCCGAGCTTCAGCAGTAGCATCGAGGGCGATGCTTGATTCTAAAGTGTGGGGAGGTCACCATTCGTGACCGGTGTTTATATTTATGTGGTGAATTTTTGGACATCTATTTCTGTTCTCTGCTACTTTATTTTATTTTGCACTTTATCTTTTAGATCATTTTGGGATTACTGTACATATTTGCTATTGTAGATACTCTTGTTTTGGTTGATGCATACTATATATATATATATATATATTGCATCTTAGTTTCTTATTGTGATTAGGAAAATATTCTGGATTGTTAAAAATCTAGTTAACCCTTTTTATATAAGAATTGTGTTTTGATTGAAAAAGGGGTAAACTAGGAAAATTTTTAAAATTTTCTAAATCACAATATTGCACTGGAATAAGCTTAGTCAATATGATGAAAATTTTCAAGAAATTCATTTTTAGGGTACCACCCAATTCGTTGAAAATGTTTTTTTAAAACTTGCTTGAATTATACACTTGTGGATCATGTTTTGAGCAAAGAACACAAGCATGTGAGATTTGAGCCTAATTGTGTGGTTACATCCTATGACCACTTACTTTCATTCTTGTATGCATTATTCTCTTCCTATAAGTGTAATCTTTGATTTGTTTGATTCTTTATGTCCATTATTTTGTGTACACATGCATTTATATGATTCAGGCCATTGTTCAAATAGCTCACTTACCCAAAATAACCTACCTTTTATCTTCCGTTGTTAGCCAATTTTGAGCCTATGCTTAACCCATTTGTTCATAATTTTAGCACATTACAAGCTTAAGTGAAAAATAATAAATGTCCCTTGTTTGGATCTTTGATTAGCTTAGGCTAGTGAGAGTGTTCATTACTTGATTTTGGGAAGGTTGGGTACATTGGTTAGAGATAGAAGTGTATTTATGTTTTTGTTGAAAAAAATTCTCAAGAATTGGGTACATATTCATGTATTAATCATATGTAAACCATGTGCATTGATGTTCTTGTATACATTTCAGTTAAAAAAAAAATGAATTTAGAAAATTTACAATGCAACAAGAAGGGAACAAAATGTCCCAAAGTTTAAAGTTTAATAATAATCAATGCATATGTGAGGTATAAAAAAAAGGGAAATGCATGAGTGTGTGAAAAGTGAAGAATGGATAGCTAGGTTTGTTTAGAATTGTTTAGGTTGTCATAGGTTAGGTGGAAAGTTTAAGTTAATCAAAGATTCAAATTTCAAGCTCACTTGACCATATGCATCCTACCTTGACCCTAGCCCCATTACAACCTATGGAAAGTCCTCTTGATATTTGTATGCACGCATAAAGTAATTATTGATTGTTAGATGAAAAATAAATCTAGAAAAGCATGATTAGGGGAGAATTGAGTGAATCAATCCCATATACTTGAGTGCATAGAGCGGATACACATCTGGCGAGAGTTTAATCGCTCAATTACGTGTTTCCAGCCATGATCATCTTTTCTTGCAAGTTTGTGAACTCTTTCAATGATTCAATCCAATTGTGGTTTGCTTTGATTGCTAATACCTTAGCCCTTGTGCTTGCATGTGTATTCTTGAAAATTAATTTATCTTGACTAAGCCATTGCATCATGTAAATAGATTGCATATAGATAGATTGCATTTAGTTAGTTGCATTGAATAAATGTTAATACCCTTTGCTTCTTCTTGATTTTAGCATGAGGACATGCTTAGTTTAAGTGTGGGGAGATTTGATAAACCCGGATTTCGTTATTTATCTTGTGCTTATTCTGGGAGATTTTACCACCTTTTTCCACATTTATTCAATGAAATAGCATGGTTTTGTGATTCTCCCTTGAATTTTGCTTAAGTGTAAAAACATGCTTTTTAGGCCCTAAATTGGTAATTGTGATTCATTTTAATTCCATTCGATGCCTTGATGTGTGTGTTGAGTGATTTCAGGTTTATAAGGCAAGTATTGGATGGAAGAAATGAGTAGAAAAGCATACAAAGGGGAGAATGCATGAAGAAACAAAGATTAGAAATGCATCAAGGGACGCGCACGCGCACAAGGCGCGCATGCGCAAAAGTGGTATCACCCATAGACGCGTACGCGTACATGCCGCGTCCGTGCGGATGGAAAATTTGCCAATTGACGCGCACACGCACATGGCATGCACGCGCCAATACTATTACATGGCCCACTTAAAGGCAAAACGCTGGGGGCAATTTTTGAGCTACCCAGGCCCAAATCCAACTTGTTTCTAAGTGTATTTCATGCATAATTGAAGTCCAAGCAAAGGGGGAGCAATTAGTTTAGCCAACATGAGCCTTTAGTTAGTTTTCTAGAGAGAGAAGCTCCCTCTTCTCTCTAGAATTAGGTTAGGATTAGGTTAGATTATCTTAGATCCATGTTCAATCACTTTATCTCATCTTGTTTTCTTTATAATGTCTTATCTCTACATCTTGATTCTCTTAATTGTGATGTTAATTTCTCATTTTGCTCTCTTTTGTGATGATGAACTCATGTTAGATTTGGTTTACATTTAATGCAATTTTGATGTTGATGTTCCTTTAATTGATGAATTGAGTTGTGACCTTACTTTTCTTGCACTTAGTAGTTGTTAGATTTTATTATTCTTTCAATTTATGATGTTTACTTTTATTGCACTTTATGTGTTTGATGAAATGTTCTCTTTAGTTTTTGAGTAGTTTTGTCAACTCTTGGTCTAAGCCAAGGGAATTGGGTAAACTTGAGTTATTGGGTATGATGGAATTGGTGAATTGAGAACCCATGGTGATCAATTTGATACCCATTGACACTAACCCACTATTAAGTTAATTAGTAGGTAGGTTCGGACTTAAGGTTTGATGTGATCAAACCTATTTAACGTACTTCAAGCTTAGGAGTAAGTGTTACGTACTTAAATCTTTTGCGAAGTAGACTTAATAGGTTGGCCTCTCATAATTATCAATATTCGGGTTGTTGACAAGGATGGTGATCTCAATTACCTAAGTCATAGCCAAGAGTTCTTTATTTTGCTTTCTTTACTTACTCACTTAATTTACTTTTTTGCCATCTCATGAACCAAACCCCCCCTCCTTTACCCCTTCATAGCCAATAATTAAGCACTACATTATTTCCTAGGGAGACGACCCGAAGTCTAAATACTTCGGTTAATTCTTATTTGGGGTTTGTTATTTGTGACAACCAAATTTTTGATTGGGAGGATTGTTTGTTGGTATAGAACTATACTTGCAACGAGAATTCATTTTGTGTGAAATTCTATACCGACACGATAACTCTCTTAAATCAACCATACTTTAGGAAGATTCTCTACCCTGAAATAGTTATGGCTATCCAGTATTGTCATTCAGGCTATTGGAACAAAGTTACTCTGATACCATAAAATAAAATACAATTTCAAACACAAAGCAGTGAAAAAGGTTAAGCACACTACCACAGTTTTGATGGTGAAGAACGTAATAAACTTGAATTCTCAGCGGTCCAAAATAGAGGAACAGAAAAACAGAGAATCAGAGGGAAGAAAGATTTACCAGTGTTTATGAGGGTTTGCGAGAGAGAGAGACCGCTACGCTGAGGGAGTAGCAGGGCCAACGAGGGTTGCGTTGATGGTGCGACAGACAGAGGGCCAACGATGGTTAGACAGAGAGAGGGTTGCGTTGATGGGTTCCACAGAGAGAGGGTTGATGCCAGGGCATTTTGGCCAGTTTCACTGACCTTTTCTTTACTGTTTTTAGGATAGTTTCATGCATTTTCTTAGGAAATAAGCTAGCTTTGGGTAGATATTCACTTACAACTTGATTCAAGCATACATTGTGCATTTTACATGATTTCATGAGGATTTTGCATGAGTTTAGTGACAAATTATATTCTGCATTACCCATGACTTGGACTAGAACTTTGATGCACTCTATTGCCTGATTTTAGGACCAAAGGAAGCAAGGAATGGGAGGTAACTTGCAAAGTTAATGAGAAAAGTGACTGCCAATGACGCTCTCGAAGCCATCATTACCCACGTTAAGAGTCACGTTAACTAAGTTAACGTGAACTCTAATGTGAAGAAGGGAATTTGAGCCAACGTTAGTGACACTTAACATTATCACTAACGTTGGCCAATGCTCACAAGTGGCCACGTTAGAGTCCACGTTAACTTAGTTAACGTGGCCTCTAACGTTAAAAGGGGGAAAGGAAGCAAACGTTAGTGACATTCAACATTGTCACTAACGTTGGCCTAAGTGCACAATGCCACATTAACTCCCACGTTAACTTGGTTAACGTGGAAGCTAACGTGAAGAGGCAAGAGTGGTCGACAACGTTAGTAACACCCAACATTGTCACTAACGTTGGAAGCAACCACACAACCCCAAGGAGCCACGTTAACTTCCACGTTAACTTAGTTAACGTGGAGGCTAACGTGAGAGAAGAAGGTGATGGCCAACGTTAGTGACACTCAACATTGTCACTAACGTTGGAAGGAGCCACACAAGCCACTATGAGCCACGTTAACTCCCACGTTAACTTAGTTAACGTGGAAGCTAACGTGGACGAGTGAATGATGAGCCAACGTTAGGGACACTCAACATTGTCACTAACGTTGGGGATGGCTAAGCATGGCCACGTTATAAGCCACGTTAACCTAGTCAACGTGGATTCTAACGTGAGACATGGGGGCACATTGGAACGTTAGTGACAATGTTGAATGTCACTAACATTCTCGAAGGATGGCAAGTCAACGTTAAAGAGCCACGTTAACTAAGTTAACGTGGGCTCTAACGTAGGAGCAATGGGGGCTTTTCAACGTTATTGGGAAAGTTAAGTCCCAATAACGTGTGCGAAGGACCTAGAGGCAACGTTGGTGGCAACGTGTGTGCCACTAACGTTGAGGTTAACGTGGCTTTTACTTAGGAACGTTAGTGAGAAAGTTGATTGTCACTAACGTTCTCAAACTTATATTTTCACTAAACGTTAACAACCCTAACGTCCTGAGCTAAAATCTCTGCCCACTTCACATTTTCTCTCTGCAAGTAAAGCCAAGCCCAAATGAAGAAGAGAACTGCTTCAAACTCAAGATCCAAAGGCCCAAGACTTGAAGAGCCAACTAGAAGATGAGAAGAGTAGTATATATTAGGAGTAGCTTTGAATTATTTAAGGGAGTTGCTGGGAGTTGGAAAATAGCATAGAACTACTTCCTGTATTTTACTTTCTCTGCTCTTCTAGTTTTCATCATGTATTCTCCATCTTTGTTTTCATTTTCCAGAGCTATGAACAACTGAACCCCTTTCATTAGGTTAGGGAGCTCTGTTGTAATTTGATGGATCAATACTAGTTTTCATTATTCTTCTTCTATCTTTTCTCTTGATTTTACTTGAAAGCTTTCGATCTTCATCCAATTGGGTAGTTATCTTGGAAAAGAAACTATTCATACTTGGATCTCTTCTGAACCTTGGAAGAGGAATGAAGAGATCAAGCTAGAAATGCTTTCTCATGCTGGACCAAATTGGGTTTGGATGGATATGTGACTATAATCCTCTCAATGCTTGATTTGGGAAATGCATGTGGTATAATCAGTGACCATACTTCATCTCTTCTCATGAGCAATTGACCAAGGAATTGGCTATTGATCAAGATTTGAGAGATTGAATTACAAGAAATTGTAATTCAATCACTTAAGATTGCCAAGGAGATCAATGAGTGCATTGATTGAGGAAGAGATGTAAATGAGATTGATCCGGAGAATGCAACATCTCCTAAGCCCAATGAACTCCCCATTTCTGATCTTACCCATTCTCTTTAATTTCTGTCATTTACATTTATGAGCAATTCCCCCATTCCCATTTAAGATTCTGCAATTTACTTTCTGCCATTTACTTTCCCGCATTTAACTTTCTGTAATTCTCAACTCAATTTCAGATTCGCTCAACTAGAACATTCCTCTAATTAAAGTTGCTTGATCAATCAATCCTTGTGGGATTCGACCTCATTCTATTGTGAGTTTTTACTTGACGACGAATTCGGTATACTTGCCGAAGGAAATTTGTTATGAGACAAGTTTTTCGTGCATCAAGTTTATGGCGCCGTTGCCGGGGATCAATTGTGCATCAACAATGATTAGATTGGAGGATAACTAGATTGAGCATTTTATTTTTGTTTGATTTAAATTTCTGTTTGAGTTATTTACTTCCTGTTTTAGTTAATTTCTTCCCTTCCCCTTACTTTTTTTTTGTTATTTACATTTCATCTCACTAACCCACTAACTGTTTGATATATTGCATCACTCACACTAACAGTAATTCTGACAGATATACTTTCTGCACCTATTCTCTTTGCTTGTACTTGTTGGTTGTATGACAGGGAGAAGAAGCGGGGCTTCAACTTCCTTTGATTCTGAACCTGAGAGAACCTTCCTTAGACTAAGGAGGGAGGCAAGAGACAAACGTTTAGTTGGTGCTGAAGAAGAGGAGGAACACTTTGAGGAATACTTTGAACCAAACATGGAAGAAAACATGGAAAACCATCATGAAGAAGAAGCTCACAACCATGGCGGAAGAGGTCGAGCAAATCATACTGGGGAGGATAGAAGAGTTTTAGGCTCTTATATCAATCCAAACCCTGGAAACTGTGGAAGTAGCATTCAAAAGCCAACCATCCATGCCAACAATTTTGAACTAAAGCCACAGCTCATCACCCTTGTGCAGAACAACTGTTCGTTCGGAGGAAGTGTCCAAGAGGACCCAAATCAACATTTAACCACCTTCCTGAGAATATATGACACAGTGAAGTCTAATGGTGTTCATCCTGACACCTATAGACTGCTTTTATTTCCATTCTCACTCAGGGATAAGGCAGCCAAGTGGCTGGAATCTTTCCCAAGGGAAAGCTTGACAACTTGGGAAGACGTGGTGAACAAATTCTTAGCAAGATTTTACCCTCCTCAAAGAATCAATAGGCTGAGAGCTGAGGTCTAAACCTTCAGGCAACAAGATGGTGAGACTCTATATGAAGCATGGGAGAGGTTTAAAGACCTGACAAGGAGGTGTCCACCTGACATGTTCAACGAATGGGTGCAGCTGCACATTTTCTATGAAGGGCTCTCTTATGAGTCAAAGAAGGCCGTAGACCATTCATCCGAAGGATCTTTGAACAAGAAGAAAACCATTGAGGAGGCTATAGATGTCATTGAAATTGTAGCAGAGAACGACTACTTCTATGCTTCCGAAAGAGGGAACACAAGAGGAGTAATGGAGCTAAACAATGTAGATGCTCTGTTGGCCCAAAACAAGCTCATTACCTAGCAGCTGGCTAACCTCACCAAGAAGATGGAGAGGAACCAAGTAGCAGCAATCTCCACTTCATCAACAACCCAAGAAGGAGTGAATGAAGAAGCAGAGGGTAGTCAGGAGCAAGCCAACTACATTGGGAATTCACCTAGGCAGAACCATGATCCATACTCCAAGAATTACAATCCTGGATGGAGGAATCACCCAAACTTTGGGTGGGGAAATCAACAAGACCAAAGCCTTGATCAAAGACGCCCAAATCCAAACAATTTCACATCTAGACCATATCAACATCTCAATAA
This sequence comes from Arachis hypogaea, assembly GCF_003086295.3. Classification (NCBI taxonomy): domain Eukaryota; kingdom Viridiplantae; phylum Streptophyta; class Magnoliopsida; order Fabales; family Fabaceae; genus Arachis; species Arachis hypogaea. The sequence continues at coordinate 96,161,965 of NC_092049.1, forward strand.
CAACACCTCTCCACATTCATATCAAGGCCAGAACAACCCTCCTCAACCTGACCTATCATCATTTGATGAAAGAATCTCAAGGATTGAAAATCTACTTGAAGGCATATGCAAGGATATCCAAGACAACAAGGTGTTCAAGGAAGAAGTGCGAGCCAATTTCAAGAACCAGGGAGACACAATCAAGAGGTTGGAATCTCAGGAAGGATATCTCTCTGAGCAAATTCCCAAACCTACAGATGGATTCCCAAGTGACACAGAGAAGAATCCGAGAGGTGAAACAAAGAAAGTAAGATGGAAAGATTGCAAGATGGTCACTATAAGTGATCAGGAGACTGAGGACAAGCCAAGCAAGCTGTCAGAACAACCTGAAGATACCTCAACAGAGATGGAGGAAAAAGAATACCAAGAACCAGAAATATCAAAACAGGAGCTGCTGAGACTCTATGCACCTTTTCCCCAACTGCTCAATGGTGCTCTGGAGAAGAGAATATACTCAAGATTTCTTGACTTGTTTGCATCTTTGCATGTGAACATACCGTTCATCAAGACTATCCAACAAATGCCTGCATATATCAAGTATATGAAGGAGCTGCTTCCTAGGAAAAGCTCACTCAAGGGAGGCCAGACTATAGTGATGAACAAGGGGTGCAGTGCCCTCATTCAACCACAGTTGCCTACGAAAAGAAAAGATCCAGGGAGTTTTCATGTCTCCTGTGACATAGGAGAAACAATGTTTGATAGAGCACTCTGCGATTTGGGAGCAAGCATCAACTTAATGCCCTTAGCCCTGGTGAAGAGACTGCAGATCAATGAGATATTGTCCACAGATGTGGTCATTAGGCTGGCTGACAAAACTCAAAAACAAGCAATAGGGGTGGTGGAAAATGTGTTGTTAAAGGTTAGGAAATACTACCTCCCAACAGACTTTGTCATCTTGGACATGGAAGAGAGTCACACTCACCCAATCATATTGGGAAGACCATTCCTAGCTACAGCCAGAGCACTCATAGATGTGGAGCGAGGGGAGCTAATATTGAGGATCCATGATGAACAACTCAGCTTCAATGTCTTCAAACTCTCCCAAGAAGCTGACCAAGAAAATAAAGAACCAAGCACAGATCGTAACGAGATGCTGACAGAGGAAGCAAACATTGAAGCACAACTAGCCCAACTGGGAAAGCCCTTGGTTGATGAACAAGGAAATAAGCATCTGTCACAGCTCAAGTAAAAGCTGGAAGAACCTAAACCACCAGAAACATGTGAAGACAACAACAAAATTTCCTTAGAAGAAGAAGCCACAAAGAGCAAGGCAACGTCAAAAGGGACAAAGAAGAAAGTACCAAGGGGGTGGAGGAACAAGAAGATCCCTACGGAAGACTTCTCTCCAGGAGATAAAGTGATCTCAGCTTACTTCCCAGATATCCCCCCTAATCTCCCCACTGTACCATCTCAGTTACCTAAGGTCTTCACTTTTAACAGAGTCCTCTCCTTGGAACATGTGGAGATCATTGATACAACCAATGGATATAAGTCCAAGGCAAGAGGGGAGGACTTGAAGCTTTATCAACCTCCCTGATGAAGGAGAAATGTCAAGCTAGAGACGCTAAAGAAGCGCTTCATGGGAGGCAACCCATGTTTTATTAGCTTTTACTAGTAAATAAGTTAATATTCATAAATTCCAACCCAAACTTGGTGACGTTCTTATATTGCAGTATATATAGTGAAGAACAAGTTTGGTGTTCAAAGCGTACCAAGAAAGCATGAATGCAACAGAGAGCATGCTAGTCTTGGAGCTTTGAACAGAATTTTTCATCACAGTGCTTCAAATTAAGTTTGGTGTCACCCCATGGTGCCACCAAAATGCATATAAGGATACACAGTTAGTTAGTTAGTTGGAGTTCAAGAATAAACAATCTAATCTTTTCTTTTCTTTATTAATTATAGCCGTAAAGGCTAAATTGTCTTTTTGATATTATGTCTTAGTTTTCTTATTTTATTTTTATAGGAAAAGAAAAGAAGCATTAAAAGGGATTGATTGGACAACTAAACAAAGAAGGATCGGACACCACAAAAGGAGGGGCTACACACTTGTTCTAAAAAGGGAATACATTGGAAAATGTTGCCATGCAACATTGGAAAAATAGGACCCCTAAAAGACCGAGCAATCTCCATCATAAAGTGATGATCCTTGTCTTTTGTCCATGCATAACCCCAACCGTCCATCAAGTAACCACTCCATCAATCCACACCCTCCATTCTCTCACAACGTCCCTATATATGACCCTTGTTCCGTACCCACCTTCATGGTCATCACCCACTCTTCACAACTCTTCATTTCGGTACAAGACACTCCCTACTCCATTACAAACATTTCCCCCCTCACTCTCTTCATTGCAATAAAACCCTAAACAACCAAAAGTCTCCACAACCTTACCACCTTCACATATTAACTATCATTCATGGCGTCTTCGAGTTCTAAAAGAAGGAAGGGAAAGGAACCCATGGAGCAGCACCCGTATGATGAAAAGAGATTTAGAAGCTTGCATCATGCATTGCGATACGGGTGGATGGTTGACAAGGAAATCATTTACGAGCTGGGATTTCAAGTGAAGAAAACTGAGTGTCCGGAAATCACAGAGAAGGTAGAAAAGAGAAGATGGGAGCTCCTCACTGACCTTGTCACTAAGGTGAATGCAAATCTCATAAGAGAATTTTGTGCAAATGCGGTCCGATATGATAAGAAAGATGAGTCATATACAAGCTTTGTGAGAGGAAAGATGGTGGATTTTGGTCCCATGAGTGTCATGAGGGCACTGAAGCTACGGTCCATACAGTTTGAAGAAGGAAGTTATCACTCAAGATTGGACAACCCCAATTATGACCAGATTTTGCGAGACATTTGTGTACCCGGAGCTGACTGGGAAAGGGGTGCGGGAAAGAAACCAAAGTTCATCAAGAGAACAGATCTCACTCCTGAAGCCAAGGGGTGGTTTGAGCTAGTGAGAAGGTCTATTCTCCCAGCTGCAAACAACTCGGAGGTGAATGTCAAGAGAGCAACGATGGTGCACTGTATACTGAAGGGAGGAGAAATCAAGGTTCATGAACTCATAGCTGAAGGCATTAGAAAGTTGGCAGAGAAAAGCGACTCAAGAGGAACGTTAGTTAACCCCAGCACTATTTACCGAATATGCAAGAAAGCTGGGGTGGTTTTTGAAGATGAGGACCCCATGTCGATAAAGGAAGGCATCCCAATAACTGTACAAAGGATGAATGCTGCAGCATCCCCCTGCCTCAACGGAAGCAAAGGAAGAGGACAGCCCCTCAAGTAGTGGAAGGACAAGTCTTAGAGGGGCAAGCACCACAGACCTTGGACATGCACCAATTGCAGGAAGCCATTGATGGCTTGTCTAGACAATATTTGGAAACCCAAGGAGCACAGAAAGAGCTTCAACTACAGATGATGGGGCAGCAAGAGGAAGCACTCTCAAGATAGATGACTCAGCAAGGTGAGTGGCAAAGGCAAATGATGGAACAGCAACTAAGTCAAGGACAACAATGGGGAGAAACATTCAACAGGATGGAACAAAGGCAAAATGAGCAACAAGAATCCATCCAGAGGCTAATCAACATCCAAGCACATCAAGGGGCACACATACATGAGATGCATCGAAGACAAATAGAACAGGCAGAACTATTGGACGAGCAAAGGGCATTCGCAGAAGGAGTTTACATGAGCGAGACAGGACATCACATAAACACTCAAGCCAGGCTCGGCTACTTAGTAGGACAGCTGCCAATGTTGCATCCAGGAATAGCCAGGTATTAAGAAATGAAGGATGAATTAGCACGAGAGGAAAGACAAAGGGTGGAAGAGAGTCATGAGTCAGTGAGGAAGGCACTTGAGGATTGGAAGCAAGCAAGATTGGCACGGATGCGAGGAAATGCAAGAGGAAACAAGGAGGACAAGCAAGGAAAAGAGCATGGACAACCACAAGAGTAAAAGGTGGTGGAGTTCCTTCTTTGTTCCATCTTTCTCTATGTTTTAAATAAGGAAGATCTTGTATGAAATAGAACTTGCTTCCATGTTATGTTTAAACCTTTTTCAATTCTGTCTTTTAAGTTTTTGGTATTGAAAAAGGTCTCTGTGTGCTAGTCCTTATGTTACTACACCATCTCCTTACTTAATTGTATGTTTGTCCCTTTAAATCAAATGAAAAAGAGAATGAGTGTGTTTTAAAAAGACCAGAGTGGAGCTCACAATATGGAAGTGCATTCATGAGTTTTTGGTGTGATCATAAGTTAGCTAAGTTGGTTCAACCACAAGGTGGGAGGACAACTGTCTGTCATGAATACTATGCTTGAGACACACCCCATGAGACTAGCTAAATAAGAAGATCCTAATAAGAAAAAGGGAAAGAACAATCAAAGTTAAAGAATAAAAGAAAAAGACTAAACAATAAGGCTAGGCACCAATGGTTTTAAATCTTGAAGCATGTGTCTGTGGTGTTCCTGTGTGAGGGATCTACTTGGATGAATAAGCTCTTAGGGGTGCCTTATCACTTGGTAACTTGGGTTAACTAACTTGGGATTATCAGCTGAAAGTCCACTATCAAGAGTAACCTTCACCACAGAACATTTAGTAACCCAAAGAGGTGCTGGACACCAAGGCCTCAAGAAAAGAAAGAGAATAAACTATATGCCTGTGGTGTGCATGTATGGGGGAGAGACTTGAGCAAGTAAGTCCTTAGAGGTGCTTCAACACCTAGCACCTTGAACCAACTGGTTCGGGAGTGTTGGCTGAAAGCTTATTTTAAAGAGTTGCCCCTTTACAGAACACTTAGCCTAAGAACACAAATAAGCCCTGAAATAACAACAAAAGGATCAATAAATAAAAGTTTCATGGGATGCAATCAAAGTGAGTATTCTAGGATATGATAAAGGTCTGAAAGCCAGGAATAAACCTAAGTTGCTATGCATGAAACCACCATAAAACCAGGGACATGACTTCCATAAGAATGACTCATTTCTCTTGGTATCCCATTCATCATTCTCTTGTTCCAGTACTTGCTTAGGGACAAGCAAGCTTTAAGTTTGGTGTTGTGATGCCAGGGCATTTTGGCCAGTTTCACTGACCTTTTCTTTACTGTTTTTAGGATAGTTTCATGCATTTTCTTAGGAAATAAGCTAGTTTTGGGTAGATATTCACTTACACCTTGATTCAAGCATACATTGTGCATTTTACATGATTTCATGAGGATTTTGCATGAGTTTAGTGACAAATTGTATTCTGCATTACCCATGACTTGGACTAGAACTTTAATGCACTCTATTGCCTGATTTTAGGACCAAAGGAAGCAAGGAATGGGAGGTAACTTGCAAAGTTAATGAGAAAAGTGACTGCCAATGACGCTCTCGAAGCCATCATTACCCACGTTAAGAGTCACGTTAACTAAGTTAACGTGAACTCTAATGTGAAGAAGGGAATTTGAGCCAACGTTAGTGACACTTAACATTATCACTAACGTTGGCCAATGCTCACAAGTGGCCACGTTAGAGTCCACGTTAACTTAGTTAACGTGGCCTCTAACGTTAAAAGGGGGAAAGGAAGCAAACGTTAGTGACATTCAACATTGTCACTAACGTTGGCCTAAGTGCACAATGCCACGTTAACTCCCACGTTAACTTGGTTAACGTGGAAGCTAACGTGAAGAGACAATAGTGGTCGACAACGTTAGTGACACCCAACATTGTCACTAACGTTGGAAGCAACCACACAACCCCAAGGAGACACGTTAACTTCCACGTTAACTAAGTTAACGTGGAGGCTAACGTGAGAGAAGAAGGTGATGGCCAACGTTAGTGACACTCAACATTGTCACTAACGTTGGAAGGAGCCACACAAGCCACTATGAGCCACGTTAACTCCCATGTTAACTTAGTTAACGTGGAAGCTAACGTGGATGAGTGAATGATGAGCCAACGTTAGTGACACTCAACATTGTCACTAACGTTGGGGATGGCTAAGCATGGCCACGTTATAAGCCACGTTAACCTAGTTAACGTGGATTCAAACGTGAGACATGGGGGCACATTGGAACGTTAGTGACAATGTTGAATGTCACTAACGTTCTCGAAGGATGGCAAGTCCACGTTAAAGAGCCACGTTAACTAAGTTAACGTGAGCTCTAACGTAGGAGCAATGGGGGCCTTTCAACGTTATTGGGAAAGTTAAGTCCCAATAACGTGTGCGAAGGACCTAGAGGCAACGTTGGTGGCAACGTGTGTGCCACTAATGTTGAGGTTAACGTGGCTTTTACTTAGGAACGTTAGTGAGAAAGTTGATTGTCACTAACGTTCTCGAACTCATATTTTCACTAAACGTTAACAACCCTAACGTCCTGAGCTAAAATCTCTGCCAACTTCACACTTTCTCTCTGTAAGTAAAGCCAAGCTCAAATGAAGAAGAGAACTGCTTCAAACTCAAGATCCAAAGGCCCAAGACTTGAAGAGCCAACTAGAAGATGAGAAGAGTAGTATATATTAGGAGTAGCTTTGAATTATTTAAGGGAGTTGCTGGGAGTTGGAAAATAGCATAGAACTACTTCCTGTATTTTACTTTCTCTGCTCTTCTAGTTTTCATCATGTATTCTCCATCTATGTTTTCATTTTCCAGAGCTATGAACAACTGAACCCCTTTCATTGGGTTAGGGAGCTCTGTTGTAATTTGATGGATCAATACTAGTTTTCATTATTCTTCTTCTATCTTTTCTCTTGATTTTACTTGAAAGCTTTCGATCTTCATCCAATTGGGTAGTTATCTTGGAAAAGAAACTATTCATACTTGGATCTCTTCTGAACCTTGGAAGAGGAATGAAGAGATCAAGCTAGAAATGCTTTCTCATGCTGGACCAAATTGGGTTTTGGATGGATATGTGACTATAATCCTCTCAATGCTTGATTTGGGAAATGCATGTGGTATAATCAGTGACCATACTTCATCTCTTCTCATGAGCAATTGACCAAGGAATTGGCTATTGATCAAGATTTGAGAGATTGAATTACAAGAAATTGTAATTCAATCACTTTAGATTGCCAAGGAGATCAATGAGTGCATTGATTAAGGAAGATATGTAAATGAGATTGATCCGGAGAATGCAACATCTCATAAGCCCAATGAACTCCCCATTTCTGATCTTACCCATTCTCTTTAATTTCTGTCATTTATATTTATGAGCAATTCCCCCATTCCCATTTAAGATTCTGCAATTTACTTTCTGCCATTTACTTTCCCGCATTTAACTTTCTACAATTCTCAACTCAATTTCTGATTCGCTCAACTAGAACATTCCTCTAATTAAAGTTTCTTGATCAATCAATCCTTGTGGGATTCGACCTTACTCTATTGTTAGTTTTTACTTGACGACAAATTCGGTACACTTGCCAAAGGAAATTTGTTATGAGACAAGTTTTCCGTGCATCAAGGGTCGAGTTCGAGGGTTAGACGAACGGCATGGGTGTGACTGTCATTGGCTTACACAGATGACGATGAAGGTGATGAAGATGAACGAGGGTTGAGAAACGAGGGTTGAGGGCTAACGATGAAGGCTTCGACAGATAGAGGGTCGGGTGCGAGGGTTAGAGGAAAGGCATGGGTGCGAAGGTCATTTGCTTAGACAGATGATGATGAAGGCGATGAACGGTATCGGACGATGAAGGCATGAGGACGAAGGTCATTGGGTTAGAGGAAAGGCATGGCTGCAATGAACGATGAACGATGAACGATGAAGATGGAGATGTTGTTTCAGGATGATGACGGCGTGGGTAACATTTAGGGTTTTTTTTTGGTAGCTGGGTCACTTTTAGGGTTAAAACTAGTGTGATGTTGTTTGAGGGTTAAAATTGAAAACTAAGCGAAAAAAAGTTAAGTGTGAAAAATAATTGGGTGGGAAACTAAATTTGGGGGGAGGGAACTCTATCGGTACGTTTTTTTGTGGGGTGCCAAAATAAAGAGAATATGGGCACGTTATAAAGAGGTGACAATTGAAACACAAACTAGCCACGCTTTTCAAGCGTGCCGGTTTTCCTCTATAGGCACGCTTTTAAGCGTGACAAAAAAAAGGTGGCCAAATTTTTAATAAGTGGCCACCCTCGTAAAAGCGTGCCAATTTCTCTTTATCACCACGCTTTTCAAGCGTGGCAGTAAAAAAGCATGGCCAAATTTCAAGTAAGTGGGCACCCTTGTAAAAGCGTGCCGATTTCCCTCTATAGCCACGCTTTTCGAGCGTGGCGAAAAAAATGTGGCCAAATCACAAATCAGTGGCCACCCTCGCAAAAGCGTGGCCATAGACCACTTTTGGGGACGCTTTAAAAGCGTGGCAAGAAAAAAGTGTGCCGATAGGCCTTTTTTCTTGTAGTGAAGGAATGAAGAGAAAAGCATGCAAAGTGGAGGAATCATGGAAAATCAAGGATTTGGGATGCACACACCGACGCGCACGAGCAGTAGACGCGCACGCGTGGAATATGAAGTCGCATGGCGACGCGTACGCGTACATGACGCATACGCGTGGAAAGCAAAAATGCCAAGCGACGCGTACGCGTGACCCACGCATACGCGTCGTAGCTCGCATGTGACCTCATTAAAGTGAAAACGCTGGGGGCGATTTCTGGGCTTCCCAAACCCAAATCCAACTCATTTCTGAGCCTATTACATACAGAAATCAAGAGGAGTCTAGAGGGGAGAACACATAGTTTAGTTTCATCATGCTTTAGTTAATTTCTAGATAGAGAAGCTCTCTTCTCTCTAGAATTAGGTTAGATGTAGATTAGGATTTCTTAGATCTAGGTTTAATATCTTGCTTTGATTTACTTTTCCTTTCCAATTTCTTGTTCCTCTACCTTTGCTTTCTTAGTTTAGCATTTTAATCCTTGTAATTGTTTACGTTGTTGTTGATGCACTCTTGTTTCTTCTATTTTTCTTTAATGCAATTAGTGTTTCATGTTCCTTATTTGTTGATTTGAGTTGTTGTTGTTAATTTCCTTGCAATTAGTAGTTGTAGATTTACATTTCTTGCAATTTTATTTTATCTTCCTTTTATGTCTTCCAAGTGTTTGATTAAATGCTTGGAAGGATGCTAGAGTAGATTTTTCTCCTCTTGGCTTGAGTTGAGAAATTGGAGACTCTTGAGTTATCAAACTCCTTTGTTGATTGATAATTGGAAGTTGCTAATTGACTTGAATGCCACTAAAGCTAGTTTTCCTTAGGATTTGACTAGGACTTGTGGACTCAAGTTGATTTATCCACTTGACTTTCCTTCATAGTTAGAGGTTGACTAAGTGGGAGCAATGGAAAATTCTCATCACAATTGATGATGATAATGAGGATAGGACTTCTAATTCTCATTCCTTGCGAAGAGCTTTCTTAGCTATTAGTTTACCCCTCTTGCCATTTATCTTTCAAGTTCCTTATCCAAAACCCCAAAATATGCATCTCATAACCAATAACAAGAACACTTTCCTGCAATTCCTTTGAGACACGACCCGAGGTTTGAATACTTCGGTTATTTTTATTGGGGTTTGTACTTGTGACAAACAATTTTTTGCATGAAAGGATTATTTGTTGGTTTAGAAACTATACTTGCAACGAGATTTCATTTGTGAAACTCTAAACATCAATTTTCCGTTCAGCAAAATGGCGCAGGTCGTCCGACCAGTCGGCGCTTTTGGGTGACAAATTTCTAATCCCAACACTTGTGCATTACATTTTTAGGTCTTTTAGGATTTTTAGTTGCATTTTCTTAATTTTGTATATATATATATATATATATATATATATACATAATAAGCTTAGTCAAAATAATGAAAATTTTTCACGGAATTTATCTATAGGGCATTGACATCCCAATTGATTTGAGTAAAAATTATTCATCAAACTTGCTTGAATTATACATTATGGAACATGTTTTGAGCTAAGAACACAAGCTTGTGAGATTTGAGCCCAATTGCGTGGTTACATCTTTCTATGATTGTAATCTTTGATTTGTTTGATTTTTTATGTCCATTATTTTGTGTATACATGAATTTATATGATTGAGGCCATTGTTTCATTTAGCTCACTTATCCAAATAGCCTTACCTTCTATCTTCCTTTGTTAGCCAACTTTGAGCCGACGATTAACCTACTTGTTCTTAATATTAGCACATTACAAGCCTTAAAGTGAAAAACAATAAATGTCCTTATTTGGATCTTTGATTAGCTTAGGCTAGTGAGTGTGTATCATTCAAGTGTGGGAAAACTTGGGACATTGGTTGAGAAAAAGGGTAGTTTTGTATTTTCAATGAAGATCTTGGGAAATGGGTACATACTCATGTGCTAATTAAATGTAAAACCATATGCATTGATACTTTTGTATATACTTTATTACAAAAAAAAGAAAAAAATGATGAGAAAAAAAAGATAAAAAAAAATATAGATCAAAGAAAAAAAAAGAAAAAAATAGAAAAAGAAAAGAAATAAAAAAAAGGGGGACAAAATACCCCAAAGTGAAGCCCAATAATAATCAATGCATATGAGTTGTGATCAAGAAAAGAATGCATGAGTGTGTGAAAAGTGAAGATTGGGTAGTTAGGTTGTTTAGAATTGTATAGGTTGTTATATAGGTTAGGTGGGAAGTCTAAGCTTATCAAAGATTCAAATTTCAAGTCCACTTGACCATATGCATCCCTACGTTGACCCTAGTCCCATTACAACCCATGGAAAAGACTTCATGATATTTGTATGCATGCATGGAATAACTGTTGATTGTTAGATGAAAAACAAATCTTGGAAAGCATGATTAGGAGGGAATTGAGTGAATCAACCCCATACACTTGAATGATTAGAGCGGATACACATCCGGTGAGGGTTCGATTGCTCAATTACATGTTTTCACCTAGAATCATCTCTTTTCTTGCAATTTTATAAAATCTTTCAAAACTCAATTCAATTGTGGGGTATGGCTTGGTTGTTAATACCCTTAGCCCTTATGTTTATATTGATTTTCTTGGGAATTGATTTATTTTGACCAAGTAGTTGCATTTAGAATAGGTTGCATTTATTTAGTTTACATTTTAATAAATGTTAATACCCTTGTCTCTTTCTTGGTTTAAGCATGAGGACATGCTTGGTTTAAGTGTGGGGAGATTTGATGCACCACTATTTTGTGGTGCATTCTATGCTGAATTTAGGGGATTTTATCACCCTTTCCCCACATTTATTCCATGAAATGGTATGGTTTCATGTATTTCTCCTAATTAGTGCTTAAATGTGAAAATATGCTTTTTAGGCCCTTAATTGGTTAATTTTAATTCACCTTTGATTTCACTAGATGCCTTGATGTGTGTGTCAGTAATTTCAGGTTGAAAAGGCTAGGAATAGATCAAAGGAATGAAGAGAAAAGCATGCAAAGTGGAGGAATCATGAAAAATCAAGGATTTGGGATGCACACACCGATGCGCACGTGCAGCAGATGCGCACGTGTGGAATATGAAGTCGCATGGCGACGCGTATGCGTACATGATGCGTACGCGTGGAAAGCAAAAATGCCAAGCGACGCGTATGTGTGACCCACGCGTATGCGTCGTAGCTCGCACGTGACCTCATAGTGAAAATGCTGGGGGCAATTTCTGGGCTTCCCAGGCCCAAATCCAACTCATTTATGAGCCTATTACTTGCAAAAATCAAGAGGAGTCAAGGGGAGAGAACACATAGTTTAGTTTACATCATGCTTTAGTTAGTTTCTAGAGAGAGAAGTTCTCTCTTCTCTCTAGAATTAGGTTAGATGTAGATTAGGATTTCTTAGATCTAGGTTTAATTCTTGCTTTGATTTACTTTTCCTTTTCACTTTCTTGTTCCTCTACCTTTTCTTTCCTAGTTTAGCATTTGAGTTCTTGTAATTGTTTACTTTGTTGTTGATGCACTCTTGTTTCTCCTATTTTTCCTTTTAATGCATTTTAGGTTTGATTTCTCTTATTGTTGATTTGGATTGTTGTTGCTAATTTCCTTGCAATTGGTAGTGTAGATTTACTTTTCTTGCAATTCTATCTTGTTTTCTTTTTGTGCCTTCCAAGTGTTTGATTAAATGCTTGGAAGGATATTAGAGTAGATTTTTGTGTTATTGGCTTGGGATGGTAACTTAGGTGAAATTGAGTTGCTAATGTCCAAGTCTTGATAATTGGTGTCCATTGACTCTAGCTTCCACTAAGTTAATTAGTGAGTGGTTAGGACTTATGGATATAGATCCTTAACCATCAACCCTTGCTAAGACCTTTTTACTATTAGAGTTTTCTTTACTTTCTTGCCATTTATCTTTCATGTCTCTTAACCAAAACCCCAAAATATACATCCCATAACCAATAACAAGAACACTTTCCTGCAATTCCTTTGAGAGACGACCCGAGGTTTGAATACTTCGGTTATTTTTATTGGGGTTTGTACTTGTGACAAACAATTTTTTGCATGAGAAGATTATTTGTTGGTTTAGAAACAATACTTGCAACGAGATTTTATTTGTGAAATTCTATGCCACGAAAATTTCGTTCATCAAAGTCTCAAATAGAGAACTAAAGCGAATCCTAGAGAGGACAGTAAGCATTTCTAGAAAGGATTGGGCTAGAAAGCTTGATGATGCACTGTGGGCATACAGAACAGCTTTCAAAACCCCCATTGGAACCTCACCATATCAGCTGGTATATGGGAAATCCTGTCATTTTCCAGTGGAACTAAAACACAAGGCCTATTGGGCAACTAGATTCCTCAACCTTGATGCTAAAGCAGCTAGAGAAAAATGACTACTCCAACTAAATGAGTTGGATGAATTCCGACTAGCTGCATTTGAAAATGCAAGGATCTATAAAGAAAAAGCAAAAAGATGGCATGGCAGGAAGATATCTTCAAGAGTCTTTGAAATAGGACAAAAGGTCCTGCTCTTTAACTCAAGGCTCAAATTATTCCCTAGGAAACTCAAATTCTACTGGAAGAGACCGTATGTGATTACTAGTGTATCACCTTACGGGCACATAGAACTTCATGGTAAAGATCCAGACAATAGGTTCACTGTCAATGGACAGAGGATCAAGCATTACCTTGAAGGTGATATAGAGCCAGGAGGCTTAACACTGCTACTAAGATAAGTATAGTGAAGTCCATCTAAAGACATTAAAGAAGCACTTGTTGGGAGGCAACCCAATTATTAACAGCATAGTATTTTCTATTTTTCCAATTATTCATGTTTGAATTAGTTTTCTCCATATTTAGTTTTAATTAACTTGCTTTTCAATTATTAGTGACCATGAACAGTGTTTAAACAAAGATAGAATGATGCAGAACAGAAAACAAAACACCCTGGAGGAAGCACTTCTATGGCGTACCCTATACCTTGAACCAACTGGGACGAGAGTATTGCTTGAAAGCTTGTAATAAATAGCTGCCTTGAGGTAGAACATTTAGAGTCAAAGCCAAGAAACCAGAACAAGACCAAATGATCATCACAAAGAAGAAGAAAGGAAAAGCTGACTTCAAGGTGGAAAACCATAAAGAAAACTCTATAAGATGATCTGGATGGAATTCTTGAGTGTTGATCTTCTTTGTTACAGGATTATGCTATAAAGAAGGGCCAAAATAGAACCATATAAAGCATTATCGCTCACTCCTGAATTTAATAGATTAAAATCTTCACCTGACTTTGCATGATTCTTTATTTGCTTGAGGATAAGAAAAATCTCAAGATTGGAGTTATGATGCATGAGCATCTTTTAATACTTTTTCTTGTCATTTCTCTTAATAAAGTTAGTGATCTTTCTTTAAATTCTTTGTGTTTTAGTCAATGTTACTTTGAGTAGTTTATGTTTTTGTAGAAGATTGGTGAAAGAATTTTAACAAGAACAAAGAGGAAGAAAGACAAGCAAGTGAGGATGGCATGCAACGCCATCCATGGAATGCCACGGCATCAAGGGAAATTGAGGGTGGTGTGCAACGCCACCTATGGCGTGGCACGCTGGGCTGATGCCAGGGCATCTTAGGCAAGTTTCACTATCCTTTTTTCTTGTTTTTAATAGGTTTTATGCGCTTTCTTGAGCTATAAGTAAGCCATTTGGGTAGAAATTCATGTATGCCTATATTCATTCAACCATGAGTAATTTGATGTAATTTCATGATGATTTATGCTATGATTACTTGTATGCTAAGAATGATAAGAATTCTCATGACTTTAGCAAGGCTTTGATGCATTCATTGGTTGATGATAGGAGAAGGAAAGCATGGAGGAAGGTTGAAGAAGGAGCATGAAAAGGATGAAGAGGAAGCAACGTTGGTGGCAAAGTTAGACCACCAACGTTGCCTCAAACGTTGGAAGAGAAACAGAGTACTTCTCTGAAAAGAATGCTGATGCTCATGTTTGAGGTAGCGTTAGACATCCAACGTTACCCCCAACGTGGTGATAAAAACTTCAATTCTGGAGCTAAGTAAATTTTTAGTGTCAGGTACGTGTCTATGACGCGTACGCGTTAAAAAGCAAACTTTGATATCCGCGCGGAAGTGTGCATCACGCATACGCGTAAATGAGCATTTTTAACCCTTTTGGGCGGAAGCGCAAGGTACGCGTACGCGCGAAAATCGAACGTTGGAGGTCCAATGTTGCCTCAAACGCTGCCTCCAACATCCGCGATGCCAAGCCTAGAAGTTGGAGTTGAGAATTTTGAATCGACGCGTACGCGTCAGTGACGCGTACGCGTGGATAGAACAAAAGGCAATGCACGCGTAAGCGTGAGGCACACGTACGCACTGATGAAAAATAATACCAATGTGCGCGTAAGCGTGCAGTACGCATACGCGTGAAAACGCAAACGTTATAGGGAATGTTAGGGGTCCAACGCTGCGGCCAACGTCCCCTGCTTTGTTTTAAAACTACAAAATGAAAATCTTGCATCCACGCGCACGCGTGCAGCACGCGTACGCGTGGATGAGCATTTTTGACCCTTTTGCGCGGAAGCGCACGGTACGCGTACGCGTGGGTTAGCTAACGTTGGGCCTCCAACGTTGAGTCAAATGCCAATGATAGCAAGCTTTCTGGTTTTGCTGGTTTTGTTCCAAATGGCGTTTGAGTCAACATTGGACCTCAAATGTTTACTCAAACGTGAAGCATCAGGATTCAAAATTCGCACAGATCTCTTCTCAACACCAAGGAAAACCAATTGGATCCATTTTCAACCTAATTCCATCAAGGCCAAAAGCTCAATTCAAAGCTTGAAGATCAATGGAAGAAAGTGTATAAATAGCTTAGAATTTAAGTTAGAGGGGGACTTGGCTTTTTCTTTTCACTTTTCAATTATTGGGCACTTTTACATCTTTTGTAATTTTCATTCTCTGTTAGTAAATTTCCAGAATGTATCGTTCAATTCGAATTTCCATTTTGAGAGCTATGAATAACTAAACCCCTTTCATTGGGTTAGGGAACTCTGTGTAATTCAATGGATCAATACTAGTTTTCATTCATCTTCTTCTTTCTTTTCTCTTGATTTTACTAGAACTCTTTCGTTCTTCATCCAATTGGATAGTTATCTTGGAAAAGAAGCTATTCATAATTGGATCTCCTCGGAACCTTGGAAGATGAATGAGGAGATCATGCTAGAATTGCTTTCTCACATTGGATTAGATTGGGGTTTGGATGGATATAGTGACATGTAATCTTACCAACACTTTGATCTATGAATTTGTGTGGTATAATCAGTTACCAAACTTCATCTCTTTCCATGAGCACTTAAATCAAGGAATTGGGCAATTGTTCATGCTTAGAGAGATTGGTGAGCCAAGGAATTGGGATCCAATTACTTAAGATTTCCAAGGAGATCAATGAATGCATTGATTGTGGAAGAGATGAAAATGAATTTGATCCGGAGAA
Source organism: Arachis hypogaea (assembly GCF_003086295.3). Classification (NCBI taxonomy): domain Eukaryota; kingdom Viridiplantae; phylum Streptophyta; class Magnoliopsida; order Fabales; family Fabaceae; genus Arachis; species Arachis hypogaea. The sequence goes on from NC_092049.1 coordinate 96,177,896, forward strand.
TTATATATCTCTTGAACCCAATGAATCCCCCATTCTTTGATTGATGCCAGGGCATTTTGGCCAGTTTCACTGACCTTTTTTTTTACTGTTTTTAAGGTAGTTTCATGCATTTTCTTAGAAAATAAGCTAATTTTGGGTAGATATTCACTTACATCTTGATTCAAGCATACATTGTGCACTTTACATGATTTCATGAGAATTTTGCATGAATTATATGACAAATTAGAGGATGCATGTCTCATGATTTGGATTAGAACTTTGATGCACTTTATTGTTTGATTTCAGGACAAAGGAAGCAAGGAAGAACCACGTTAGCAGCAACGTTAGTCTAACTAACGTGACCACTAAGGTGGAATGGGAGCTAGCTTGCAACGTTAATGAGAAAAGTAATCGCCAATAAAGCCCTCGAAGCCATCATAACCCACGTTAAGAGTCACGTTAACTAAGTTAACGTGAACTCTAACGTGGAAGAAAGAAAATGGAGCCAACGTTGGTGACACTTACCTTTGTCACTAACGTTGGACCAAGCTCATAAGTGGCCACGTTAAGAGCCACGTTAACTTAGTTAACGTGGACTCTAACGTTAAGAAGCAAAAGAGAAGCCAATGTTAGTGACATTCACCTTTGTCACTAACGTTGGCCAAGCCTCCATAAGCCACGTTAACTTCCACGTTAACTTAGTTAACGTGGAAGCTAACGTGGAGAGAGCAATTGATAGCCAACGTTAGTGACACTTACCTTTGTCACTAACGTTGGGGTGAACCACCAAGAGCCACCATGAGCAACGTTAACTCCCACGTTAACTAAGTTAACGTGGAAGCTAACGTGGATAAAGAGATGATGAGCCAACGTTAGTGACACTCACCTTTGTCACTAACGTTGGAGATGGCTAGCATGACTACGTTAGAAGCCACGTTAACTTAGTTAACATTGACTTTAACGTGGGAAATAGGGGCACATTGGAACGTTAGTGACAAAGGTAAGTGTCACTAACGTTCTCGAAGGATTGGCATTACTACGTTAGAAGCCACGTTAACCTAGTTAACGTGGATGCTAACGTAGGGACAAGGGAGGACTCTCCACGTTATTGGGAAAGGTAAGTCCCAATAACGTGTGCGAAGGACCAAGAGGCAAAGTTAGTGGTCACGTTAGTGCCACTAACGTTGAAGTCAACGTGATCTTATTTGGGTTAGGAACGTTAGTGAAAAAGGTGATTGTCACTAACGTTCTCGAACCCACACTTTCACTTAACGTTGACACCACTAACGTCCTAAGCCAAAGTCTCTGCCTACTTCACCTTTTCTCTCTGCAAGCAAAGCTAAGCCCAAGGAAAAGGATAACAGCTTCAAACTCAAGATTCAGAGGCCCATACCCAAGACTTAAAGAGCCAACTAGAAGATCGGAAGAGTAGTATATATAGGAGTAGCTTTGAATTAATTTAGGGGGTTGGAAACTTTAGGGAGCCTTTGGCATAGAACTACTCTCTATATTTTAATTTCTCTACACTTCTAGTTTTACTTTCATCATGTATTCTCCATCTTGGTTTTCATTTTCCAGAGCTATGAACAACTAAACCCCTTTCATTGGGTTAGGGAGCTCTGTTGTAATTTGATGGATCAATATTAGTTTTCATTCTCCTTCTTCTATCTTTTCTCTTGATTTTACTAGAAAGCTTTCGATCTTCATCCAATTGGGTAGTTATCTTGGAAAAGAAGCTATTCATACTTGGATCTCTTCTGAACCTTGAAAGAGGAATGAAGAAATCATGCTAGAAATGCTTTCTCATGCTGGACCAAATTAGGTTTGGATGGATATGTGACTATTATCCTACCATAACTTGATTTGGGAAATGCATGTGGTATAATCAGTGACCATACTTCATCTCTTCTCATGAGCAATTGACCAAGGAATTGGCTATTGATCAAGATTTGAGAGATTGAATTACCAAGAAATTGGAATTCGATCACTTAAGATTGCCAAGGAGATCAATGAAAGCATTGATTGAGGAAGAGATGAAAATGAACTTGATCCGGAGAATGCAACATCTCCTGAGCCCAATGAACTCCCCATTTCTGATCTTACCCATTCTCTTTAATTTCTGCCATTTACTTTTATGAGCAATTACCCCATTCCCCTTTAAGATTCTGCAATTTACTTTCCGCCATTTTCATTCAGCTTTTTATTTCTAGCATTTACTGTTTCTGCTATTTACTTTCCCGCCATTTAATTTTCTGCAAATCTCAAATCAAATTCTGGTTCGCTCAACTAGAACATTCCTCTAATTAAAGTTGCTTGATCAATCAATCTCTGTGGGATTCGACCTCACTCTATTGTGAGTTTTTACTTGACGACAAATTCGGTACACTTGCCAAAGAAAATTTGTTGACAGAAAAGTTTTGTGCATATCAAGTTTATGGCGCTGTTGCCGGGGATTGATTTTGAATCAACAATGATTAAATTGGAGGATAACTAGATTGAGCATTTTTCTTTTGTTTGATTTAAATTTCTGTTGAGTTAATTCACTTTCAGTTTTAGTTAATTTCTTCCCTTCCCCCTTCTTTTTCGTTTATTTTTTTTAGTTATTTACAAGTCAGTTCACTAACCCACAAACTGTTTGATATATTGCATCACTCACACTAACAGTAATTCTAACAGAATAGTTTCTGGATCTATTTCCTTGCTTGTACCTTGTTGGTTGTATGACAGGAAGGAGAAGCGGGGCTTCAACTTCTTTTGATTCTGAACCAGAGAGGACCTTCCTTAGATTAAGGAGGGAAGCAAGAGGAAAAAGAGTAGTGGGTGCTGAGGAAGAGGAAGAGTACTTTGAACTAGACATGGAGGAGAATATGGAGAACATTCATGAAGAAGAGGCTCACAACCACGGCAGAGAAGGTCTAGCAAATCATGCTCGGCAAGAGAGAAGAGTTCTAGGCTCCTACATCAACCCAAACCCAGGAAACTATGGGAGTAGCATTCAAAAGCCAACCATACATGCCAACAACTTTGAACTAAAACCACAGCTCATCACCCTTGTTCAGAACAACTGTTCATTCGGAGGAGGCGTCCAAGAAGACCCTGGTACGCGGAATTGTGATTACACTTTAATTATGTAAAATTCATTGCTCTTTCTTTCCCTGGAAATGGCGCCAAAAACATGATGCCAAGACCATGGTTCACAACTCCGTGTAACTAACCAGCAAGTGCACTGGGTCGTCCAAGTAATACCTTACGTGAGTAAGGGTCGAATCCCACGGAGATTGTCGGTATGAACAAGCTATGGTCACCTTGTAAATCTCAGTCAGGCGGATATAAATTGATAATGGTGTTTTCGAATAATAATTAATAGAATAGGGATAGAAATACTTATGTAATTCATTGGTGAGAATTTCAGATAAGCGAATGGAGATGCTTTCGTTCCTCTGAACCTCTGCTTTCCTGCTATCTTCATCCAATCAGTCTTACTCCTTTCCATGGCTGGCTTTATGTGATACATCACCACTGTCAATGGCTACTTTCGGTCATCTCTCGGGAAAATGATCCAATGCCCTGTCACGGCACGGCTAATCGTCTGGAGGCATAACCCTTGTCAATGGCTTCATCTTATCCTCTCAGTGAAAATGGTCAACGCACCCTGTCACGGCACAGCTATTCATCTGTCGGTTCTCGATCATGCTGGAATAGGATTTACTATCCTTTTGCGTCTGTCACTAACGCCCCGCAATCGCGAGTTTGGAGCTCGTCACAGTCATTCATTCATTGAATCCTACTCAGAATACCACAGACAAGGTTTAGACCTTCCGGATTCTCTTGAATGCCGCCATCATTCTAGCTTACACCACGAAGATTCTGGTTAGGAGATCTAAGAGATACTCATTCAGTCGAAGGTAGAACGGAAGTGGTTGTCAGGCACGCGTTCATAGGGAATGATGATGATTGTCACATTCATCACATTCAGATTGAAGCACGAATGAATATCTTAGAAGCGAAATAAGATGAATTGAATAGAAAACAGTAGCACTTTGCATTAATCTTGGAGGAACAGCAGAGCTCCACACCTTAATCTATGGAGTGTAGAAACTCTACCGTTGAAAATACATAAGTGAAAGGTCCAGGCATGGCCGAGAGGCCAGCCCCCATGGTCTAAGAACTATGCGTTCAAAGATGGTCAAAAAGACGTCTAATACAATAGTGAAAGGTCCTATTTATAATAAACTAGCTACTAGGGTTTACAGAAGTAAGTAATTGATGCATAAATCCACTTCCGGGGCCCACTTGGTGTGTGCTTGGGCTGAGCTTGAGTGTTGCACGTGTAGAGGTCCTTCTTGGAGTTGAACGCCAGCTTTTGTGCCAGTTTGGGCGTTCAACTCTGGTTTTGGCTCCTTTTCTGGCGCTGGACGCCAGATTTGGGCAGAAAGCTGGCGTTGAACGCCAGTTTACGTCGTCTATTCTTAGCCAAAGTATGGACTATTATATATTGCTGGAAAGCCCTGGATGTCTAGTTTCCAACGCAATTGGAAGAGCGCCATTTCGAGTTCTGTAGCTCCAGAAAATCCACTTTGAGTGCAGGGAGGTCAGAATCCAACAGCATCAGCAGTCCTTCTTCATCCTCTGAATCTGATTTCTGCTCAAGTCCCTCAATTTCAGCCAGAAAATACCTGAAATCACAGAAAAACACACAAACTCATAGTAAAGTCCAGAAATGTGAATTTAACATAAAAACTAATGAAAACATCCCTAAAAGTAACTAGATCCTACTAAAAACATACTAAAAACAATGTCAAAAAGCGTATAAATTATCCGCTCATCAGACCCCAATCAACATCTAACCACCTTCCTGAGGATATGCGATACTGTGAAGTCTAATGGTGTTCATCCTGACACCAATAGACTACTTTTGTTCCCTTTCTCACTCAAGGATAAGGCATCTAAATGGCTGGAATCCTTCCCTAAAGAGAGTTTGACAACCTGGGAAGATGTGGTGAACAAATTTTTAGCCAGATTCTATCCTCCTCAATGGATTAACAGGCTGAGAGCTGAGGTTCAAACTTTCAGGCAGCAGGATGGTGAGACTCTATATGAAGCATGGGAGAGGTTTAAGGACCTTACAAGGAGGTGTCCACCAGATATGTTCAATGAATGGGTGCAGCTACACATTTTTTATGAAGGCCTTTCTTATGAATCAAAGAAGGCAGTGGACCACTCATCCAAGGGATCTCTGAACAAGAAGAAGACCATTGAAGAGGCCATAGATGTCATTGAAACTGTAGCAGAGAATGACTACTTCTATGCCTCCGAAAGAGGGAACACTAGAGGAGTGATGGAGCTAAACAATGTAGATGCTCTGCTGGCCCAAAACAAGCTCATTACCAAGCAATTAGCTGACCTCACCAAGAAGATGGAGAGGAACCAAGTAGCAGCAATCACCACCTCATCAACAACCCAAGAGGGAGTGAATGCAGAGGCAGAAAGTGAGCAGGAGCAAGCCAACTACATTGGGAATTCACCTAGACAAAATCCTGACCCATACTCCAAGACCTATAACCCTGGTTGGAGGAATCACCTAAACTTTGGGTGGGTAATCAACAAGATCAAAGCCAAGATCAGAGACGTCACAACCCCAACAACAATGTAGCTCACCAACAATTCACACAGAGAACATATCAACACCCCCATAACAACACGTCTCCACATCCATATCAAAACCAAAATAACACTCCTCATCCTTCTACCTCTAATCCCAACCTACCATCATCTAATGACAGACTTTCAAGGATTGAGAACCTGCTTGAAGGCATATGAAAAGAGATTCAAGAAAACAAGGTGTTCAAGGAGGAAGTGCGAGCAAATTTTAAGAACCAGGGAGACACCATCAAGAGGTTGGAATCTCAAGTGGGGTATCTCTCTGAGCAGATTCCCAAACCTACAGATGGATTCCCAAGTGACACAGAGAAAAATTCGAGAGGTGAAACAAAGAAAGTAAGATGGGAAGATTGCAAGATGGTCACTATAAGTGGTAAGGAGACTGAGGACAAGCCAAACAAGCCGTCAGAATAACCTGGAGATACCTCAGCAGAAAAGAAGGAAAAAGATCACCAAGAACCAAAAATCTCACAACAAGAGCTGCTGAGACTCTATGCACCCTTTCCCCAACTATTCAATGGTGCTGTGTAGAAGAGAATATACTCAAGATTTCTTGACTCGTTTGCATCTCTGCATGTAAACATACCATTCATCAAGACCATCCAACAAATACCTGCATACATCAAGTATATGAAGGAACTGCTTCCCAGGAAAAGCTCACTCAAGGGAGGCCAAACTATAGTGATAAACAAGGAGTGCAGTGCCCTCATTCAACCAGAGTTGCCTACAAAAAGAAAGGACCCAGGGAGTTTCTACATTCCTTGTGCCATCGGAGAAACCATGTTTGATAAGGGACTCTACGATTTGGGAGCAAGCATCAACTTAATGCCCTTATCCCTTATGAAAAGGCTGCAGATCAATGAGATAATGCCCACAGATGTAGTCATCAGGCTGGCTGATAAAACTCAAAAATAAGCAATAGGAGTGGTGGAAAATGTGTTGGTAAAGGTTGGGAAATACTTCCTCCCAACAGACTTTGTCATATTGGACATAGAAGAGAGTCACACTCACCCAATTATATTTGGAAGACCATTCCTAGCTACAACCAGAGCACTCATAGATGTAGAGCGAGGGGAGCTAATCTTGAGGATCCATGATGAACAACTCAACTTTAATGTCTTCAAACTCTCACAAAAAACAGATCAAGAGAACAAGGAACCAAGGAAGAATCACAGTGAGATACTGAAGGAAGAAACAAGCACTGAAGCACAACCAGCAAATCTGGGAACTCCCTTGATTGATGAACAAGGCAAATAACAATTGCCACAGCTCAAAGAAAATCAGGAGGAACCCAAACCACCAGAATCATATGAGACCAGTAACCACATTTCCTTAGAGAAGGAGGTCACAAAGAGTAAGACAACATCACAAGGAACAAAGAAGAAGGTACCAAGGAGGTGGAGGAACAAGAAGATCCCTACCGAGGACTTCTCTCCAAGGGATAAAGTGATCTCAGCTTACTTCCCAGATATCCCCCTGATCTTCCCACTGTACCATCTCAGTTACCTAAGGTCTTCACTATCAACAGAGTTCTCTCCTTGGAACATGTAGAGATCATTGATACAACCACTGGATATAGGTCTACTGCCAGAGGAGAAGACTTGAAGCATTATCAACCTCCCTGATGAAGGAGAAACGTCAAGCTAGTGACGCTAAAGAAGCGCTTCATGGGAGGCAACCCATGTTTTATATGCTTTTAGAAAATAGTGAATAAGTCAATATTCATGAATTCCAACCCAAACTTAACAAACACTTGGTGAAATCCTTATTAGGCAGTATATAGTGAAGAATAAGTTTGGTGTTCAAAGCAGGCCGAGAGAGCAAGAATGCAAACCAGAGCATGCTAATCTTGGAGCCTTGAATAAAACTTTTTCATCACAGTGCTACAAACTAAGTTTGGTGTCACCCAAGGTGCCACCAATGTGCATATAAGGATACACAATTAGTTAGTTAGTTGGTGTTCATGAATAAACAATCTAGTTCGTTTTCTTTATTATTCTAGCCATAAAGTTTAATTTCTCAATGATATTAATTTTTCTTATTTTATTTTTATAGGAAAAGGGAAAGGAGCATTGAAGGGGATTGATTGGACAATTAAATGAGGAAGGTTCGGACACCACAAGAGGAGGGTACTACACACGTGCATCAAGAAAGGATTGGTCAAAGAAGCTGGATGATGCTCTTTGGGCATACAGAACAGCATTCAAAACTCCACTTGGAATGTCCCCATATCAACTGGTGTATGGGAAAGCTTGTCATTTACCACTGGAGCTGGAACACAAAGCTCCCTGGGCTCTCAAGATACTAAATTTTGACAGCATTGCTGCTGGTGCAAAGAGGATCCTGCAACTACAAGAGATGGAGGAATTTAGATCTCAAGCCTATGAAAATGCCAAGATTTATAAAGAAAAGGTGAAGAGAAGACATGACCTGCATCTGGCACCAAGGAGTTTTGAAAAGGGGCAACAAGTTCACCTTTACAACTCCAAATTGAGACTGTTCCCTGGCAAACTCAAGACAAGGTGGTCAGGACCCTTCCTTGTCACAAAGGTCTCGCCATATGAGCACATAGAAATCATGGATGAAAGTTCTGAAAGGACATTCACTGTTAATGGACAAAGACTCAAACATTATATGGGCAACATGGGGGAAAACCCCAGAGTAAAGTATCATCTCAAGTAATTGAGGAATCGTCGAGCTAGCGACGATAAAAGAGCGCTCTGTTGGGAGGCAACCCAACCTTAGGTAGTTTCCTTTTCATCTTTATTTCAATAAAGGTCATAAGTTGTTTCCCATGTATTGCGAGGAGCTAAGTTTGGTGTTCCACACCAAAACAATCCAAGAGTGAAAGTGTAATTCTAAATTTGGTGTTCCACCAAAGGATCTTAGTTAGAATCCCACTCCACTCCCAAAGCACATTGCTAGCTCCAACCAATCAAGGGAAACCACTTAGATGTAGTTAGACTTTAATTAATAATTGTTTTGTTAATAACAAGATATGAGGTTCTCTGTATATATGCAAGGTTTTGTACTGGGCAAAGAACTAAGTTTGGTGTTCACACACCAAATTAAGTTCAGAAGTCACAAGCATACATGCAAGTTAACTATTTCTCAAGTGCTTTGGGAACAAGCAACTTCCAATAACTTTGCAGGAATCTTATGAGGAAATGGTGCACCTTCACCCAAGGAAGTGAGGTAGCAAAGACTAGGATGATGACAAAAAGAGGGCAACTAGAAACCATCACCCGAAGGTTGTATTGTTACTTAATTCCATGTACTTAGAATGTTGAAAGTTGGAAGTCCGAATGCACTTTTGATTAATAGTTACTCGTTAGTTGGAACCCTTTTAAATTCTATCTTTTAAGTTTTTCATTGCTTAGGTCTAGGATTGCTAGTCTGAATGTCATTACTGCATCATTTCCTTACTTACTTGTATGCTTGTCCTTGTGAATCAAATGAAAAGAGAATGAGTGTTTTATAAAAGACCAGAGTTTTATACTATGGAGTAAGTTCCTAAGTTTGTGGTGTAGTCATAAGTTAGCTAAGTTGGTTCACCAACAAGGTGGGAAGACAACTATCTGTCCTAAATTATATGCTTTGAACACACCTCATGAGACTAGCTAAATAAAAAGATCCTAATAAGAAAAAGGGAAAGAAACAATTAAAGTGAAGAATAAAAGAAAAATAGCAAGAAAAGAGGCTGGGCACCAAGGGTTTGAGTTTTGAGGGATGTGTCTATGGTGTTCTTGTACCAAGGATCTGCTTGGATTACTAAGCTCTCAGGGGTGCTTTATCACCTGGTAACTTGGGTTAACTAACCCGGGATTATCAGCTGAAAGTCCACTATCAAGAGCAATCTTTGCTACAGAACATTTAGTAGCCCAAAGAGGTGCTGGACACCAAGACCTCAAGGAAAGAAAATAAACAAACCATGTGCCTGTGGTGTGTATGTATGGGGGAGAGACTTGAGGAAGTAAGTCCTTAGGGGTGTTTCAACACCTAGCACCTTGAACCAACTGGTTCGGGAGTGTTGGCTGAAAGCTTATTTTAAAGAGTTGCCCCCTTACAGAGCACTTAGCCTAAGAACACAAATAAGCCCTGAATTGACAAGAAACAAAAGGGATCAATGAATAAAAGTCTCATGGGATGCAAGCAAAGTGAGTATTCTAGGACATGATAAAGGTCTGAAAGCCAGTGAAGGAATGAACCTAAGTTGCTATGCATGAAACCACCATAAAACCAGGGACATGACTTCCACAAGAATGACTCATTTTCTCTTGGCATTCCATTCATCATTCTCTTGTTCCAGTACTTGCTTAGGGACAAGCAAGCTTTAAGTTTGGTGTTGTGATGCCAGGGCATTTTGGCCAGTTTCATTGACCTTTTCTTTACTGTTTTTAAGGTAGTTTCATGCATTTTCTTAGAAAATAAGCTAGTTTTGGGTAGATATTTACTTACATCTTGATTCAAGCATACATTGTGCACTTTACATGATTTCATGAGAATTTTGCATGAATTATGTAACAAATTAGAGGATGCATGTCTCATGATTTGGATTAGAACTTTGATGCACTTTATTGCTTGATTTCAGGACAAAGGAAGCAAGGAAGAACCACGTTAGCAGCCACGTTAGTCTAACTAACGTGACCACTAACGTGGAATGGGAGCTAGCTTGCAACGTTAATGAGAAAAGTAATCGCCAATAACGCCCTCGAAGCCATCATAACCCACGTTAAGAGTCACGTTAACTAAGTTAACGTGAACTCTAACGTGGAAGAAAGAAAATGGAGCCAACATTAGTGACACTTACCTTTGTCACTAACGTTGGACCAAGCTCATAAGTGGCCACATTAAGAGCCACATCAACTTAGTTAACGTGGACTCTAACGTTAAGAAGCAAAAGAGAAGCCAACGTTAGTGACATTCACCTTTGTCACTAACGTTGGCCAAGCCTCCATAAGCCACGTTAACTCCCACGTTAACTTAGTTAACGTGGAAGCTAACGTGGAGAGAGCAATTGATAGTCAACGTTAGTGACACTTACCTTTGTCACTAACGTTGGGGTGAACCACCAAAAGCCACCATGAGCAATGTTAACTCCCACGTTAACTTAGTTAACGTGGAAGATAACGTGGATAAAGAGATGATGAGCCAACATTAGTGACACTCACCTTTGTCACTAACGTTGGAGATGGCTAGCATGACTACGTTAGAAGCCACGTTAACTTAGTTAACGTGGACTCTAACGTGGGAAATAGGGGCACATTGGAACGTTAGTGACAAAGGTAAGTGTCACTAACGTTCTCGAAGGATTGGCATTACTACGTTAGAAGCCACGTTAACCTAGATAACGTGGACGCTAACGTAGGGACAAGGGAGGACTCTCCACGTTATTGGGAAAGGTAAGTCCCAATAACGTGTGCGAAGGACCAAGAGGCAAAGTTAGTGGTCACGTTAGTGCCACTAACGTTGAAGTCAACGTGATCATATTTGGGTTAGGAACGTTAGTGAAAAAGGTGATTGTCACTAACGTTCTCGAACCCACACTTTCACTTAACGTTGACACCACTAACGTCCTAAGCCAAAGTCTCTGCCTACTTCACCTTTTCTCTCTGCAAGCAAAGCTAAGCCCAAGGAAAAGGATAACAGCTTCAAACTCAAGATTCAGAGGCCCATACCCAAGACTTAAAGAGCCAACTAGAAGATCGGAAGAGTAGTACATATAGGAGTAGCTTTGAATTAATTTAGGGGGTTGGAAACTTTAGGGAGCCTTTGGCATAGAACTACTCTCTGTATTTTACTTTCTCTGCACTTCTAGTTTTACTTTCATCATGTATTCTCCATCTTGGTTTTCATTTTCCAGAGCTATGAACAACTAAACCCCTTTCATTGGGTTAGGGAGCTCTGTTGTAATTTGATGGATCAATATTAGTTTTCATTCTCCTTCTTCTATCTTTTCTCTTGATTTTACTAGAAAGCTTTCGATCTTCATCCAATTGGGTAGTTATCTTGGAAAAGAAGCTATTCATACTTGGATCTCTTCTGAACCTTGAAAGAGGAATGAAGAAATCATGCTAGAAATGTTTTCTCATGCTGGACCAAATTAGGTTTGGATGGATATGTGACTATAATCCTACCAGCACTTGATTTGGAAAATGCATGTGGTATAATCAGTGACCATACTTCATCTCTTCTCATGAGCAATTGACCAAGGAATTGGCTATTGATCAAGATTTGAGAGATTGAATTACCAAGAAATTGGAATTCGATCACTTAAGATTGCCAAGGAGATCAATGAAAGCATTGATTGAGGAAGAGATGAAAATGAACTTGATCCGGAGAATGCAACATCTCCTGAGCCCAATGAACTCCCCATTTCTGATCTTACCCATTCTCTTTAATTTCTGCCATTTACTTTTATGAGCAATTACCCCATTCCCATTTAAGATTCTGCAATTTACTTTCCGCCATTTACATTCAGCTCTTTATTTCTAGCATTTACTGTTTCTGCTATTTACTTTCCCGCCATTTAATTTACTGCAAATCTCAAATCAAATTCTGGTTCGCTCAACTAGAACATTCCTCTAATTAAAGTTGCTTGATCAATCAATCTCTGTGGGATTCGACCTCACTCTATTGTGAGTTTTTACTTGACGACAAATTCGGTACATTTGCCGAAGAAAATTTGTTGAGAGACAAGTTTTGTGCGTATCACTGATCTACCCCATTCTATCTACTTTCTGCTCTTTAATTTCATGCTAATTCCCCTTCCCATTTATATTCTTGCAATTTAAGCTTCTGCACTTAAATTCCCTGCAATTGAATCTTTTGTTCCTTTAATTTCTTGCAATTTAAGTTTCCCGCCAATTTTACTTTCTGTAAATTCTCAACCAAATCTGATTTCGCTCAACTAGTATAATTCACCAATTATAATTGATCGATCTACCAATCCCTGTGGGAATCGACCTCACTCTTTTGTGAGTTTTTACTTGACGATAATCCGGTGCACTTGCCGGAAGGAAATTGTTGAGAGACAGTTTCTGCGCATCAAGTTTATGGCGCCGTTGCCGGGGATTGGTTTTGTATTGACATTTACCAAATTGGAGGATAACTAGATTGAGCACTTTTATTTTCTTTTGTTACTTGAATTCCAATTTCTTCTGTTACATTTAATTTCTGCATATTTTAGTTGCTTTTCGTTAATTTTACCTTACTTCTTTACTTTCCAGCAAGCTAACCCACTAACTATTTGATAAATTACACTGACCAAGCTAACTATAGTCTATTAAGTAGACTCTACACTTGTTGTTTCTTGTACTTTTTCATTGTATGACAGGTAGGAGAAAGGAAATTCTAACTTCATTTGATAGTGAACCAGAAAGAACCTTCTTGAGATTAAGGAGGGAAGCAAGAGGAAAAAGAGTTGTTGGTGCAGAAGAAGAGGAGGAATACTTTGATATAACTATGGAGGATGATATGGAAAACCATCATGAATAAGAGGTGAATAACCATGCCAGAAGAGGTGGAGCTAACCCTGCTGGACAAGAGAGGAGAGTTCTGGGCTCATACATCAATCCAAATCCAGGAAATTGTGGTAGCAGCATTCAGAGGCCAACCATCCATGCTAACAATTTCGAATTAAAGCCTCAGCTCATAACTCTTGTCCAAAACAACTGTTCTTTTGGAGGAAGTGCACAAGAGGATCCTAATGAGCATCTCACTAAATTCCAAAGGATATGTGACACGGTTAAATCTAATGGTGTTCATCAACTGACACTTATAGATTGTTACTGTTTCCATTTTCTTTGAGAGACAAGGCATCAAAATGGCTAGAATCATTCCCAAAGGAAAGCTTAACCACATGGGAAGATGTAATGAGCAGATTTTTGACAAGGTTCTACCCTCCACAAAGAGTAAACATGCTAAGAACTGAAGTGCAGACATTCAGACAGCAAGATGGTGAAACTCTCTATGAAGCTTGGGAGAGATTCAAAGACTTGACAAAGAAATACCCCCTGACATGTTTAATGAGTGGGTGCAAATCCACATCTTTTATGAAGGGCTGAATTATGAATCAAAGAAGGCTGTAGACCACTCATCTGGAGGTTCCCTAAACAAGAAGAAGACCATTGAAGAGGTCATTGATGTTATAGAGACAGTGGCTGACAATGAGTACTTTTATGCCTCAGATAGGAGTAACAACAGGGGATTCTTGGAATTAAACCATATGGATGCAATCTTGGCCCAGAACAAGATAATTACCAAGCAACTAGCTGAGTTGACCAAGCAAATAGATAAGACTCAGGCGGCAGCTATTCACACTCAACCATCATCCCAAGAAGAATTGGAGACAGAAGAAGGAGCCAACTAAGAGGAAGCTAATTACCTTGTAAATTCATCTAGGCAAACTAATGATCCTTACTCTAAAACCTATAATTCTGGTTGGAGAAACCACCCAAACATTGGGTGGGGGAACTAACAAAACCAAGGCCAAGACCACAGACCACACAATCTAACCCAGTATAACAATTCCACTCACCAAAACTCCAACCAAAAACCATACCATACCACACAAAACACCTACTCACAACCACCACACCAAAGCCACAACAACCACTCTCAACACCCCAATTCCACCCAACCATCACCACATGATGAGGACAGAATGGCCAGGATGGAAGCTATGCTTGCAAACCTTTGCAAGGAGTTTGAAGATATAAAGAAATTCAAGGAAGATGTGAGAGGGAGTATAAAAAAGCCGAGGAGAGATTATTAAGAATCTAGAAGCTCAAATAGGACATCTCTCACAGTAGATTTCGAAGCCCACGGATAGTTTTCCAAGTGACACTGAGAAGAATCCAAGAGGGGAAATGAAGAAGGTAAGATGGGAAGAGTGTAAGGTAGTTACACTTGCAAATGAAGAAATTCTATATAAAGATACTAGCAAACCAATAAAGAACAGCCAAGAAAGCCCCCAAGGCAACTTGGAGAAAAAAGAACAAGGAATTGGATATGTACAAAGCAAAGAAGCAATAAGGGAAGAAACTCCGAAACCTTATGAGCCAAAAGCACCATTTCCTTAGAGACTAAAGGGAGGTGAGGAAGAAAAGTCATACTCAAGATTCCTAGACATGTTTACATCCCTCAATGTCAACATTCCCTTTGTCAAAATTCTCCAACAAATGCCCCCATACATCAAGTGCATGAAAGAGCTACTAGCCAGGAAGGGCAACCTGAAGGGTGGCCAAACAGTGGTGATGAACAAAGAATACAGTGCTCTTATTCAGAAGGACGAACTTCTAAAAAAAAGATCCATGGAGCTTTCATATTCTATGTGCTATAGGAGAAACAAAAATTGACAGAGGATTTTGTGACTTAGGAGCTATCATAAATGTGATGCCTCTATCTCTTATGAAGAAGTTACAAATCAATGAGCTGAGATCCACGGATGTAATCATCCAATTAGCAGACAAAACTCAGAAGCAAGCTAAAGGAATAGTCGAAAATGTGCTGGTGAAAGTGGGAAACCACTTCATCCCCACTGACTTTGTTATTCTGGACATGGAAGAAAGTTACCTTGATTTCATTATTCTTGGGAGACCATTTCTAGCCACTGCTAGAGCCCTGATAGATGTGGAACAAGGGGAGTTAATCCAAAGAATATATGATGAGCACCTCACCTTCCGTGCTTTCAAATCTACATCTGAATCCGAGCCAGAACCTAAGGAGCCAAAGGATGATCACAGTAACATGTGCAAAAGGGAAGGCAACAGTGAATCAGCAGCTGAACAACAGAAACAGTCCTTGGTGAACAAGCAAGAACTTCAAGAGATACATCAACCAAGAGAATTCAAGAAAGAGCTAAAGCCACACGAATCAAGAAGAGCCGCTAACAAGGATCTCCCTAACACAACAAGAGTCAATGGAGCACTAATGGAAGAAGCGAAAAGAGTTGTGAAGAAATTGCCAAGGGGATAGAGAAACAAGAAAGTTCCTACAGAAGGTTTTTCCCCTGGAGACAAGGTAATATCAATCTACCATTCACCAATCCCACTCCATCTGCCCACCATTCCATCTCAGTTACCTCAAGTGTTCACCATCAGAAAGGTCCTTTCCATGGAGCATCTAGAAATCATCAAGGAATCAAGTGGAGAAAGCTTTACAGTGAGAGGAGAGGACCTCAAGCATTACAATCCACAGTAGCAGTAAACCAACCGTCAATCTAGTGACGCTAAAGAATCGCTCCATGGAAGGCAGCCCATGATTTAGTTTCTTTGTTTTTAGTACTTCAGTATGAATAATAAGTGTTGCTCTAACATGAATTCTAGCTCGTATAGGCAATTTTGACAATTATCATGACATTGAGAAGCATATGATCCAATTCTAAGTTTGATGTGCCTACAGGCACACTAAGATACCTTTCAAAAATAATTATCATAGTGCCAATTTGACATTTGTTTCCTGGAATATATAGCTAAACATTAAGTTTGGTGTTCTATATATTGCAAGAACAAGTCATGAGAGTCAAGTTTTCTTGAGTTTTAAAAGTCATAAAAGTGCAACCATGGTTATAATTTTTAGTTCATGTTTAGAAATAGCAAAATAAAGTTTTTCTCATGATGGTTTAACCAAAAAGTGACACTAATTTCATTGAGATTTCAATGACAACATTTGGAGGAAGTGACACTTTGAACCATATGACCAAACACTAAGTTTGGTGTCCTCCAAGACTATATATTGTGGCACCAAAAAGAGTCACAGTTGATTAAACTAGCATAAGGAATGATAGTCAAAGTTTCAGTTTTAAATATTAATTGTTCTCTTGCCACCACCAGTTAGTACTCACTCCTTTTGTCTTGTTATGATGGTTAGGTGAGCAAGAACTATTTAATGAAAGGGACAAGACAATGAAAGAGTAAGGCTAGCATGAAGACAAAAGTGGATCACATGGCTTGAAGGGTGAGTCTGCACATCCTTGGAAGAAGCACTTGGAAGACCGAAGAGATATGCTTCATGAAGAGGCAACTTTTGTCTTTATTCAAGTTTACATGCAAACACTTCATGCATAAACTTGCCCAAGGAATCCTAGCCATCCAATCTTCATTAAAGCTTACTATAAATAGCCTAAATTGGACCGTGCATATGAACTCAAGATTCACACTTCTTGTACTTCAGAAATCCACTTCCTATACCCTCTAAAATCAAAGCCCACGATCATGTTCTTTGTGGAACTAATCATCCTTATTCACTTGCTTCCATAACACTACCTTGCCTTCAAACCACCCTTTCACTGAGAGTGCATCACACTAACCATACCTTTTCATAAACCTTTAACCTGAACTCGGCCAGCCAATCAAAGAAAGCATGACATCTTCTTCAAGTTCCAAAAGAAGAAGAGGAAAGGAACCCATGGTTGAAGAAGGTGAAAACGAATATGATCATTGGAAGTTCAGATCATGGTACCATCAAATGCAACTTGGATGGATGAATGACAAAAAGATATATCTAGAAGTCCTTTTTCAGCTACCTGATGATGGGTGCCTAGAAATGAAAGCCAAGATCAGAAAGAGAAAATGGGAAGGGCTTACCTCACCAATCACCCGGATTAATGCAAACATCATAAGGGAGTTTTATGCTAACACCCCAAGGCTTAATATGAATGAAGCCCCAACTTACAAGAGTTATATACGGGGGGTGGAAGTGGACTTTAGTCCGAAGACCATCATGAACGTCTTAGGACTTAGGACTGTACATTTTGATGAGCTAGGGTACCAGGAAAGAGTAAATGGAAATCCAGATTATGATGAAATCTCTAGTGATATCTGTGTGGTGAATGCTGACTGGGAAAGGGACAATCAAGGAAGGCACAAGTACTTGAAAAAGGGATACCTCATCCCTGAAGCAAAAGGATGGTATGAGCTGATAAAGAGATCAATTCTTGGCACGGTGAACACCTCAGAAGTCAAAAAGCAAAGGGCTATCATGCTACACTGCATAATGGTGGGGGGAGAGATAAAGGTCCATGAGATCATTGCAAATGACATTCAAAGAGTTGCAGAGAAAAATTCTGCTGAAGCCTGGCTTTATTACCCAAGCACCATTATGAGGTTATGCATGAAGGCTAGAGTACCACTAGAGGATGCCCACCCAATGTGGCTGTAGCCAGACATGCCTATAACCCTCGAAAGAATGATGAATGTCACAGAGACACAGCAAAGTCAAAGACCACAAAGGAGGAGAAGGAGAGAAGAACCACAGGAAGGAGAAGAGCAACAAAAAGAACAAGAAGAGGAGCACCAATTCCAACCACAAAATAACATGGACATGGGGCGGATGCAAGAAGCAATTGAAAAGCTCTCCGAACAGTACATGAGAGTTCAAGAAAAGTAAGAAGAGTTCCATTCACAGTACATGAGAGCTCAACAAAGACAAGAGGAGCTTCAGCTGAGAATGATGAGTCAACAGAGAGATTATGAGTCAAGATCTCTAGTCATGCAAAGAGAACAAGATTCACAGTTTCAAGAATCTCTCAACCAGCTGGCCCAACTTCAAGTTGATAACATGAGAGCTTTCCAGGAGTTCACGACCCTTCAAGATGCAAGGTATGGAGTTCAACCTAACTATAACATAAATAGTCTAATCAAGCTCAACTACATTGGGGAACATCTGCATAGCATGGATCTAGCTTTTCCAATTTATGATGAATACTTCAAGGAAAGGAGTGACAGAGAAATAGACAAAGCAATATGCCTTGAAAACAGAGTGGAAGAGACAATGAAAAAGGCTAGATTCTGGCAAAAGCTAAAAGGCAAAGGCAAGGGAGAAACTAGTAAGCAAGCAAGCGAGAAGAAGAAAAAAGACAAACAAGATAAAAAATGAAAGGTGGACTCACTCCTTGGTTATTCCATTCAATAAAGAAAGAACATGTCTATTTTAGTTAATATTAGCTTAAGCTGTTTTGCATTTTGTGTGTTTAAGTTTGCAATAAGTATGCTAGTCTAAGTGTGTGGCTTTCACTTTCACTTGTTAAATACTTGTCTTGTTCCTTAAGTCTTTTTAATTTCAATAAAAGAAATGTTTGAACAAGATCGAAGTGGAATAGTTCCTTTTTAGCAAGTAGTAAAATAACAGTAAGTGGTGTATGTTTGATTGTGTAGTAGCTCACTTATAATGAATAAAAGGGTAGATTGTTTCCATTTTAGTATAAATTAGCTTACTGTCTATGAATCTTAGTAAATAAAAGTCCTTGGATGAAAAGGGAAACAAACAAAAAGAAAGGAAAAGAAAAGCCAAAAGTGGCAGCAAAAATAAAAGAAAGCTATGAATAAGGCTAGACACCAATAGCTTAGACCTTAGGACATATGCTTGTGGTGTCTGTGTACTAGGATCTGCTTGGATGATTAGGTTCTATGGAGTGCTTTAACACTTGGTAACTTGGGTTAACTAACCCGGGATTATCAACCGAAAGTCCATTATCAAGAGCAACCAAGCTACAAGACATTTAGTAACCTAAAGAGGTGCTGGGCATCAATATCTTAAGAAGATTTGTGAGCCAAGTGTCTGTAGTGAAAATTGTGTTAAGTACAGATAAGCTAAGAAATTGCTACAACACATGACACTGAGCTAAAGTCTACAGGAAAAGAAAATAAAGAAAAACAACTACCAAGGATGAATGAATAATAAGAGGTCATAGTAGTATGATAATTAATGCTTGAAAGAGACTTTCTATGCCTAAAGATCAATAAGAAGTGAGCTGTTGCATTTTTCTGCATAAAACCCCATTAACTAATAATAATGACTTGCTGATATGAACATTCCCTTCTGCTTCATTCTTTCTTCTTAATAAATTCAGTACTTGCTTAGGGACAAGCAAGATTTAAGTTTGGTGTTGTGATGCCAAGGCATCTTAGGCTAGTTTCACTATCCTTTTTCCTTGTTTTTAATAGGTTTTATACACTTTCTTGAGCTATAAGTAAGCCATTTGGGTAGAAATTCATGTATGCCAATATTCATTCAACCATGAGTAATTTGATGCAATTTCATGATGATTTATGCTATGATTACTTGTATGATAAGAATGGTAAGAATTCTCATGACTTTAGCAAGGCTTTGATGCATTAACTGGTTGATGATAGGAGAAGGAAAGCATGGAGGAAGGTTGAAGAAGGAGCATGGAAAGGATGAAGAGGAAGCAACGTTGGTGGCCAAGTTGGACCACCAACGTTGCCTTAAACATTGGAAGAGAAACAGAGCACTTCTCTGAAAACAATGCTGATGCTCACGTCTGAGGTAGCGTTGGACATCAAACGTTACCCCCAACGTGGTGATAAAAACTTCAATTCTGGAGCTAAGTAAATTTTGAGTGGCGCGTAAGCGTCTATGACGCGTACGCATAAAAAAGCAAACTTTGATATCCGCGCGGAAGCGTGCATCACGCTTACGCGCCAAAATCGAACGTTGGAGGTCCAACGTTGCCTCAAACGCTGCCTCCAACGTCCGCGATGCCAAGCCCAGAAGTTGGAGTTGAGAATTTTGACTTGACGCGTATGCGTCAGTGACGCGTACGCGTGGATAGAACAAAAGGCAATGCACGCGTAAGCGTGAAGCACGCGTACGCGCTGATGAAAAATAATACCAATGTGCGCGTAAGCGTGCAGCACGCGTACGCGTGAAAACGCCAATGTTGGAGGGAACGTTGGAGGTCCAACGCTGAGGCCAACGTCCACTGCTTTGTTATAAAACTACAAAATGAAAATCTTGCATCCATGCGCATGCGTGGATGAGCATTTTTGACCCTTTTGCGTGGAAGCGCACGGTACGCATACGCGTGGGTTAGCTGACGTTGGCCTTCCAACATTGAGTCAAATGCCAATGACAGCAAGCTTTCTGGTTTTGCTGGTTTTGTTCCAAATGGCAATTGAGTCAACGTTGGCCCTCAAACGTTGACTCAAGCGTGAAGCATCAGGATTCAAAATTCACATAGATCTCTTCTCAACACCAAGGAAAACCAATTGGAGCCATTTTCAACCCAATTCTATCAAGGCCAAAAGCCCGATTCAAAGCTTGAAGATCAATGGAAGAAAGTGTATAAATAGCTTAGAATTTAAGTTAGAGGGGGAATTGGCTTTTTCTTTTCACTTTTTAGTTACTGGGAACTTTTATATCTTTTGTATTTTTCATTCTCTGTTAGTAAATTTCCAGAATGTATCGTTCAATTCGAATTTTCATTTTGAGAGCTATGAACAATTAAACCCTTTTCAATGGGTTAGGGAGCTTTATGTAATTCAATGGATCAATACTAGTTTTCATTCATCTTCTTCTTTCCTTTCTCTTGATTTTACTAGAAAGCTTTCGTTCTTCATCCAATTAGATAGTTATCTTGGGAAAGAAGCTATTTATAATTGGATCTCCTCAGAACCTTGAAAGAGGAATGAGGAGATCATGCTAGAATTGTTTTCTCACATTGGATTAGATTGGGGTTTGGATGGATATAGTGACATGTAATCCTACCAACACTTTGACATGTAATCCCGCCAATTTTACTTTCTGCAAATTCTCAACCAAATCTAATTTCGCTCAACTAGTATAATTCACCAATTATAATTGATCGATCTACCAATCCCTGTGGGATTCGACCTCACTCTTTTGTGAGTTTTTACTTGACGATAATCCGGTACACTTGCCGAAAGAAAATTGTTGAGAGACAGTTTCCGCGCATCATGGGCCAAATTCCAAGAGCCAAGCAAGCAGGCCAAGAAACATGGCATGCCACACCACCTCTCAGGTGCCATGCCATCGACCTCCTCCAAGCATGGCATGCCACGCCACTTCTCAAGTGTCACGCCTTCAATAAGGCAAAAAAGAGAAAGGAAGGTGGTGTACACCAACATAAGCGTGCAACACTGGGTCAACTTCCAGAGAACTTGAAGAATACCTCTAAGGACCCAGTGAAGCAAGGGTGTGCAACTCCACCATTGGCGTGCCACGCCTTTGACCTCTCCAAGTAAGAGCCACACCACTTCCCAAAGTGGCCAAAATCTAGAAAGCCTCCAAGAAGTAAACACTTTGGCATGTCACACCACTTCATCCAAGTGTCACGCCAAGTCCAATCCAAGCTTCAAAATGCCACGCCAACTCTTCAAGCCCAAGACAAATTGTAAGGCCCATGATTTCAATGAATACCAGACACTCCAAGTAACGTCCAAGCTTTAAATTGCAATTACAAGGAGAAGATCACTTTTGGTTTAGATTAATTTGGAAAGATGGGATTTGATTTTGTTTTGAATTTAAAAAGTTAGGTTTAGGTTAGAATATAAATAAGTCCTAGGAACTCTGCGGACAGCTTAGCTTATTTCATCTGAGCACTTTACACCTCATCATTTTTGTTTCTGCATTATGAGCAACTAATTCTCCCCTATTAATTTTCAGAGCTCTGTTTATTTTAATGGATTAATATTATTGTTTTTCTACTATTGATTAATACATTGATGTTTTATTCAAGAAACAAGTGTCATTCTTCATCTCAAGGATTAGAATGTATTGAACAATAATTTTAATCTGATTGAATTCTGCTATTACCTTGGAAAAGTTAATTACTGGAATTCACTTGAGATTTTTTCTCATAGTTCTTCAAGTTTCTAAAACTAGTTTTGCTAAATGACATAAAATCAACTAGGATTAATCTTTAAGGATTGTGTCGTTAAAATAAGAAATTGTGCTTAACCTCTTGTCATAGTCAATTGATCAAGGAATTGATAATTGATTAGATTAAAAGAAATTAAATCACTAAGAAATTGAGGTTTGATTATTTACAGTTTGCCATGAATACATCTCTGCATGATCAAAGTAAATAGCAAGAAGTGTTTACCCTGAAACTTAAACATCTCCAATGCCTTAACATCTTCATTCATATTATTTTCATCTCATTTACTCAAAAATTACTCTTTTTTAGTTCTCTATTTCAACGTTGAATTATTCTCAAACAAGTTTTCAAATTGTCTAATTAGAATAATCGACTAATCATTGCTTGCTCAGTCCATTAATTTTTGTGGGAACAATACCCACTTACCATGGTATTACTTGATACGATTCAATGCACTTGCTGAGTTAGGTTTTTGACCATCATTGTTACATTGATGTAACATAGTTATAGGCTTGTATTTTTTGTTGTTTAAATTTGTAACATGATTTATTAATTTTCAAGAGAAATTTGTGTATCAATATTTTTAGTTTAATGAAATATCTCATTTTGTAGAAATTAATTTTAGTATATTTTTATTATGCATAATAATAATAATTGTTGGCAAAAATAATTGAGATTTTAGGAAAAAGATATTTCGTTGCTTCTAAAAAAATGAGTGTAATCATTACAAGAAAAACACCCATTCAGGTACACTTAAAAAGTATAGCCAAAAGTGAAAAAAAAATGATACCTTAGGCTACGGCTACGCTTTTTGGGCTACGGCTACGTTTTTTGGGGTGATTCCTATTCGACCGTTGCCTATTCTCAAAGGCTACGCTTTTCTGCACCAAGAGCTACGTTTTTGGCGTTTGGGAATAGGCTATGCTTTTCAAGTGATGCTGTCCAGGACCAAAGGCTACGCTTTTCAGCTTTCATTTTTCCAGAATAGGCTACGCTTTTTAACGCTACTGCATCACTTGTAAAGTGTAGCCATATTGTATACCATAGCTACTTTTTATAAGCGTAGCCTTAGATCCTTCTTTTTTTTGTATACTATAGCTACTGTATATAAGTGTAGCCTTAGGTCCCTCATTATTTTTATTTTTATTTTCTATATGTATATATATTCTAATAATTTTTTTTCTAAAACCTAATATTTAGTAATATGATTATATATATAATCCTATTTTTTTAATTAAATTAGTTAAAAATTATAAAATAAAAATAAATACATAATAATACCATACAATATTCTTTAAATAATAAAAATTATCCTTTAACAAAATATATTTATAATGAACTAAAAATATTGGGATGATCATAAATGAGTATTCATACATCTCACACTAAATTAAACACACCCATATCAAAATATACATTAGACCACTTAGAATTTACTACTAATAAACTATAAAAAACCAAAATATTGTATCCTACATAAGTATCTTCTAATAAAAGTTATTAACCTTCTGATAGAAGAGAAAAAAATCTTGTTCTTTAAATATCTTGTTCGACGGAAGATCGTATTTGGGAGATTTCTGGTTCTTCATCTGCCTCAAATCTTGTTCTGTAGGTTCTGGCAACTACAAAAGAAAAAATCAAAATTATATAACACTTACTAAACCCCTTAAGGCTTAAATTTGAAAACATACATAGCACAAAAAGGGAAAAAATGAAATTCAAAAACAAAATCAGAAACAAGGTAAAGAAGTGTATATCATACCAATTCAATGTGACCCTGAGGGAAATAGAAAAATCAGTCTTGAACACAAGGAACATCCATTAATGGCCCTGCACAGCATCCATAGCTCTTTAAACAAATCATCACCAGCCCCCTCTGCCACAAAACAAAACACAAATATGTTGGAAACTTTGCATGGTTTTTTTTAGACCAAAAGTTGGAAACTTTTTTCTCTCATTTTTGCATTAAGCTCTTCCTTAGTAACCTCCATGTTCAAAAGGCAAAAAGGGTCATTCACTTCATATTGAAAAATTAAAGGAAAACATTAAAAATGAAGGGTCCCAACAACATTAGTCAATTGCTAAAAGAACACAGACATTACTCTTTTTCAGCTCAACACTCACATTAACCAAACATGGTAACAACAAAACCACATGAAAATAAATAAATAAGTGGGAGATATTGAGCAGAGGAAGAGATATTATTAGATCCATTAAGACTTAAAAGAGTCAACTATCTAAGGTAAAGAGTCAACCATAGTCTCTTGAAACTCAGCTCCAAGATAGCCACTAGAAACATGGAACCAGTTATCCAATAACAAGTAGTTTTCCACAGTACCAGAAATATATAGATAATAATAAGAGACAATCAAGAAGACATGAAAGGAGAGAATGAAGGGAACAGACCTCATTTTGAATCCTGTTGCATAAATATTCAACCAATTGATTTCTGTCAAATCCCATATTAACCACTTCCTGAAGAAGCTCTTCGTCAATCTGCAAAACCATGATATTGGTGGATTTTGTAAGTTAATAAGTGTGAGTATCAAAATTGTTTAAGGTAGAGTTAATGTTAAAAATAAAAACCAGGCAAATTGGTAAACATAAGGACACTATTCTATTCTATTTAGGAACATGAAGCTCAATAGTTGATAATAGTTGATAAATTGTCATGAGCCACGAAAATACTGCAGCATATATAATCCACATGCAACAAAAATAATTAACATGAAATCAGTAAACTACTCTAGACAAATGAATAATAGTCCCCATTAGTACTTGATTTTTGTTTATTAGAACATTACCATTTACCACTACAAAGTAAACTGCTGATTAAGAAAGCAACAATCATTCACATACAGATCCAAGAATCAAGCAGCCGGCTGGTCAATAAATATATTATGTAGCCTAACTTATTTGAGAATAAGCATACTCAATGGAAAGGTTTCTGCCATTTAATCACCAAATACAGCTAAAATCAATATCTAACTATTCTAACCCTTACCTTTTTGTTGATCAAATACACAAGACTTGTCCCTGTTTTTCTCTTGAGCCCAAACCTTAACCATTCCAAGAACCAGAATTTTGGTTACATTTCACAAGGCCATTCGACCAAATTAAACACAGAGGAGAGAAAATCACTCACCTCTCTTTGCTTGTGGTGGTAGTTGTGTTAAAAGAAATTGAATAAACTGGAAAAAATGGAGCAAGAGAATTATTAGAATTTTGAATTAGAGGAGAAAAGAAAGAAGATGAAGTCGCTGTCCTCACCTAGCAAAGAAACTCGAAGAACAGTTGGGTGAGTGGAACGCAGCTCCCTCTTAAGCTTCAGTCAGCTCCCTCCTTGGCCATCATTCTCTTTCTCTTGGTGCTATGATTGATGAAGAGCCAAAAACTTGAAGAACGCTCCTATTTTTGCTCCCTGGTGCTTTAGCTATTCCTCTGTTCCTTGCCCTCTCTCTACTGTCTGTGAATTCATGAGGGAGATAGACGGAGACACAATGTTATGTTATGATTTGTGAATGATGGAATAACTCGCCCATCATTACTCAAAAAGTAAAACAAGTACAAGAGTAGCAGTAGCAGTTAACAGAAACGGAAGAGAAGATGAAGATTAATGTGGTTTTTCATTTTGGAGTTTAGGATTTTATATTGGAGGGATGAAATTGAGCCTTGTAAAGGATAGTAGTGTAGAGAATGGTTAGTTAGCTTGTGACTTAATAAAACTGTTAAGGCAATTAAGAATATAATAGATTTTTCATATCAGGCAAAGCTGTTAGTTACTCATATTATTAATGTATAAATAGGAGTGCAAGTCTTGTATGTAAAACACAATCAATAATATTGCTACTTGATGTATTTTTCATTTCATTCATGTAATGGCAGTGAAACAATTAAAAACATGAAATCAGTAAACTACTCTAGAAAAATGAATAATAGTCCCCATTAGTACTTGATTTTCGTTTATTGGAACATTACCATTTACCACTACAAAGTAAACTGTGTTGATTAAGAAAGCAACAATCATTCACAGATCCAAGAATCAAACAGCTGACTGGTCAATAAATACATTATGTAGCCTAACTTATTTGAGCATAAACATACTCAATGGAAAGGTTACTTAGATATAAAACTACTACTGCCATTTAATCAAAGGATAAACACAATAAGTTGCAGCAACCAAAGTTTAGAGAAATTCAAGAGCATGAGATCTAGAAATATAGCTAAGTACAAGATTTAAAATAATATCATAGTGCAGAAACATATTCTAACAAAAATATACCTCTTTAATTCCAAAACTATGTGTGTGTGTGTGTGTGTGTGAGAGAGAGAGAGAGAGAGAGAGAGAAATGTGTGTGTGTGTGAGAGAGAGAGAGAGAGAGAGAGAGAGAGATCCTCAAATGGACCTTCAAAAAGGAAACTACACCTGCCCAATTGTCTTATATAATTTTAGCACCCAGTTCCCTCAAATTGTTATCCAGAATCAGTGGATCCTTACTCCTTAGAAACCCCATGGCATAAGCAGTGAAACTTCTAATGTGGAACACATGTATTACATGTAAAGTTAAAGACTCCCATTTTGAAAAAATAAACCTTTTTATTCCTTCCAAGCCAATAAATTTAAAAATGTCTTCATTTTTACTAAGTGTAATAGAAAGACAAAACAAATATACGAAAAATCAGGAACAAACACAATGTTCTGGTCTTCTTTTAAATCAAATTTCTATTATGATTAGAAGAAAGAGACAAAACACACATACCTGCAAGGCTGTAGCTGTCTCCAATGCAACAGTGGGGTTGATTGCCTTACTTCATTTAACAAACTCTAAGACACGATCAATACTCTCTGTCAAAACCTGCGAGTAACAAAAATTCCAAAGATAAAACAATGAAAACAATAATCTTCTGCATTGGAAAGTTTGATTTCTGTTGATCTAGCATTTCACAGTTCAAGGTTCATTTTATTTGTTAAAAATGGAAGTCCATACCCTGTCTCTTTACAAGAATTTGTTTCTTTAGAAGATTTTATGAGAATACTTGTTTTAGAATCCTTTAAAATCTTTTTGTTTTTTATATAAAAAGAGTAATCATCTCAAACAATTTCCCTACTTGGTTTTCATAATTTATTAGTAGGCAAGACAATTTTAACAGAAGAATGGTTTGTGCGTAAAAGCAAAAAATATAATAACACAGCTTCTGCTATGGACACTCTGCACATCCAGTTCAATCTTTGTTTTAGCAACTTCAATTTAGACAATAAATGTTAACAGCTCTAATTATTTTGCACCAAAAATCATACAGAAGCAAACCTCCGTAAGTGGACCTTCAGGAGCAGGAAAACCATAAAATTTTAGCAACAAGTCACAATAAACCCTGCAGTGCAACACTAACAGAATGAAACCCCCAAATTCACTAGTTCTACTGCACTGCAACATTAGCATGCATGTTCATCAATTCACGAGTTCACAGGATTTTGTACCAAACCCCCAAATTGCAACCCTAAAATCGGAATCCTACCCTTTCAGATTTTAGAAACCAAATGAAGGTGAATACATACCTTCTTGGCGATGGTGAGCGACTGATGAGAGGCTTTCAGTTGAGGCAGAGTCTTCCTGATGTGAGCGCGCAGAAAAGAGAAGCAACAATGAAGATGAGTGACAGCGTGGTGAGTGGTGAGTGATGAAGATGAGTGAGTGGTGGCGACGGTGAGGATTGTGCGCGATAGGGTTGGCGAAGGTCAGAAGCGCAGAGATGACGATGGTGAGGGCGAATAGGAGTGACTTTCTTGTAGTGAGTGGTGATGAGTACGGGCCTCTTCGCGATGCTGCAATGAGAGGGTTTCTTCGCGATGGTGCAGTGAGAGGGTTTCTGCGCGATGGTGGGTGGTCAGTGGCGATGGTGAGTGTGGTGAGAGGGTTTCTTCACGGGTCAGTGCAAGGATGAAGGGGCTTTGGAGGGGAGTGATGACCTAGGAGGGAATTGACATAATTTTCGCTAAGTGTAGGTTTCCTTTCGCGTAAAAAAGGAAAAAAAGTTACCAAGTAATAAGCATTTTGTTCTGGATACATTAGGCATCACTTTTTAAGTGCACCCAAAACTTAAAAAATAGGCTACCCTTTAAAAGCGTCTCCTTTGATACGAAAAGTGAATCTATAGATATCAACCTACGGCTACGCTTGATAAGTGATTTCTATAATATCTAAGGCTATGCTTTTTAAATGATGCCGCATTTGTGTATCCTTTTCTCTTATAAAAAGGCAACACGGAGAAAAGCGTAGCCTATTCTATGAATAGACTACGCTTTTCAAATGTAGCTTAAAAAAAGTGTGGCTGAATGGGTATTTTTCTTGTAGTGAATATAACTAAAAAAAGTGTTAGGATTTAGTGGTAAGAGTAATGGCAACTAAAAATGAATAGCATTATAAATTTAAAATTACTTTTAATGGTCATATAAATTGCCGGTAAAATGGCCGGTTTTAGCAGCAACGTAATTGCAACTAAAAGTAAATAACATTACCATCTTAGAATTACTTTTAGTGGCCATATAAATTGTCAAGAAAATGGCCGCTAAAAATTACAAATTTTAACGGCTATTAAAAAGGTATTTACCGACAATTGTATAATTATCACTAAAATCTTTTAGCAACAAAGCATAAATCGGTTAATGTCAAATTACCGATAAAAATATTAATGACTATTTTTATTGCCGCTAAAATTAAAATAAATAGGCACTAAAAATAATTTTTCTAGTAGTGTTTTACCAGCTGCTCGTTAATGGATAACGAATATATCATTAAGGTAGCGTTTGGTGGAGAGACAGAGACAGAAAGACTGAGACTGAGAGACAGAGGCTAAGAGACAGGGATTGAAATAAATCTCAATATTCTGTTTGGTGCAAAATGGGAGACATGAATTGAAATAAGAATGAAACTCTAATTTAATTTGCACAAAGGGTAAAATTGGAATTAATTAATTGAAATGAAAGTATTTTAGGTATAAAATGTTATTAAAGTTTCAGTTTCCATCTCTAAAAATTCCAGTTCCCTGTGTCCCTACTTTTTGGAGGTACTGAAATACTGAAATTTTAGAGACAGAGACAGAAATTTTAGTACTAGTCTTTGAACTAACAAACACAATACTGAGTCTCAGTCTCTCAGCCTCTGTCTTAGTACCTCAAAACAAACGCTACCTAAAGGATGAAATCATTAACTTGTTAAACTGTCATATTATGATATTGAAATGTATATTTAAGGCAGTAAATGCCCAATGGCTATCTCGGAAGGGTATAATATAGGGAAAAGGATAACTCACGAGGTAAGATATGATTGGCCACAATACTCTAAGTGTATTATACTGACTTAAATATTAGAGTATCTTTGTAGATTATCCTTTTAAATTTGTGTCAACCTCATCGAAATTAAGGTCTTGGAATCTCATAAACTCGTATCCTCAGCCAAAATACGAACAGATTTATATGAAATAAATGAGATAAAAATATTACCAAATTCTAATAAAAATATTCATGTAATATTGCAAACCAAATAATTTATTTGTGATTTATCCTAAATATTATATTCAGTTGAATATATTCAGATACGCTACTAGTTTTAAATTAGCCATGAGTCATACATTTCAACTCTTATTACATGAAAATTTTGAGGAAGAAAAAAGTTGAATTCCTCTATGGATTACTTATATTGACATTATTTTTCAGTTAATCTTGGAAGCTTTTCTGCGTTGACAAATTAAAATATAAGATAGATATATACAATACTAGTGCAGACCTCATTTCATTTCAAGTTTTTTTCACTCTCCGTAATATATAACCTTCCCTAAGTACATTTTTTATTTGAAGAATAAATTTAGATTTGAAATGTGTAAGTCAACGATCATGCTGAATTTAGCACAAGGTTTAGTTAAATAGCATAATTAATGTAGGTTTTGTCATTAATGGAAGAGCAGACTTCGATCTTTTATGCTCTGTCAAGGTCAATGCACGCATTTGAAGGTAAATTCTATGTAGCATTATTGGTTAAACCTAGTCCATCATGTATGTGTTAAGTGACTCTAACGTTATAAATTAAGATAATATATTAAATCTTCATGCATCGAGACTTATTTAAACAGTAAGACCGTTTTGATGTATGTACAATGCACCAAATTTTTTCTTGATGCATACATCATCGGATTATTTCTATCCAAATATCTTTTCACGCAACTAATTTAATTTGCACATAAACTCGGCATGAGAATACTACTAAAAAGCGGACTATTCTTGAATATCTTGCCAAATCATAATCGGTAATTATAGAGAGATAATAATTAAAATTATTTTATTTAATTTAATATTTATAATTTTATGTATATAATATTTATAATTATATATTTATCATATACTTATTCTTTAAAAAAAGGTTTTTACTCGGTGAAATTCTTACGTGTATTGAAGGAGCGTGATTCAGATAAATATTTATATTGTGTTCTCTCTCTTACTAGTTTACTCATACTCCATCATCTTCGACAGTAGCAATTTCTTTTGTTCTTTGTTTACGTCTTCTTTCACTACAAGAAAATAAGCCTTCTGCCACGCTTTAAAAGCGTGTCGAAAAGTGCAAAAAAGTGTGCCGATAGCTTTTCGCCACGCTTTTTGAGCTATCGGCACGCTTTTGAAAGGGTCACATCTGCCAGCGTGCCGGTTGCTCTATCGCCACGCTTTTGTAGATCTATCGGCACGCTTTTCTTGTTGGCACGCTTTCATCTCTTGCCACGCTTAAAAAGCGTGGCCATAGGTCTTAACCTATAGGTACGCTTAAAAGCGTACCGAAAAGTGCACATATCGCCACGCTTTTAAAACGTCCCAAAATGTATGCTTTGGGTACTCTTTAAAAGCGTGCCAACAGATGAGTATATGGCTACGCTTTTAAAACGTGCCAGTTGCCAAGTTATGGCCACGTTTATTAAGCGTGCTTGTTGATCCCAAGATTAAGATATAGCCACCCTTTTTAAGCGTGCCCATAAGTTTGGTCAGAATTTTTTTTTTCATTAATCTTCCTAGTATTTCCTTAATCTTCCTAATATTTCTTGCAAAATTCATATATAATTTTAAAATCATAGACCAAAATAAAATTATATATATTGAACTAATCCAACAAATATAAACTTTCCCATAAAAAAAAACATACATATAAAACTTGTCACCACAAAAGTAGATTTTGATGACAAAGTACCAAAAAGTAAAGTCATAACAAGTAAATAAGAATTGCAATTCCAACAAGTGTCACATATCTACTTCTTTTATATACTTAGTTACAAAATATCAAATTTCATGAGTAGTATGATCATCCATTATGATGAGCTCCATTGTTTTTATCACTGCCCTGCAGAATTTTAAATAATCTTGTGTTAGTACATGTTATAAAAGGAACTTCAATTAAGTCCAACAAATCCAATTCCAAATCCAAATTGATTAAACATGAAAATGGCAAGACAACTTTTCTTTCTCTTGTTCTAATATTTCAAAATTGAGCTGCCTTTAGAAATAGAATAGGATTTAAATTATTTTCCAAAACCAAACCACCTTGCTAAAATGGAAGTGTTTTTCCCGCGAAAATTGGATTCCTTTTCAACACGTGCTGACGCTGGTGCTGATACTGGAGCAGGAGATCGTGAAGGTGGCGTAATAAGTTTGGCTGTAACCATCAAAATTTAAAAATGATGTCATATTTATTTATGTTTGGAACTGTATATATACACTAATAACACTATTAAGGGAAATGAAGATAGAGTGAAAATTGAACCTGTTCTTGGTGAAACCATGTTACTTTTGACGCTTTTTGTGTCGCTGGAATTCGTTTTTGTACTTGACAACATGATTTCTCTATCAGATATAGACTTAGAGCTTGATTTTCTTTCTCGAAATTTATGCTCCGTGTTTCCTTCGCTGTTCTTGTCACTTATAAAAAAAATTACTAATAGTAAGGATAATAATGCTCTAATTCTTAAAGACCACCACAAAATAATCTTATATAAGTTAAAACTATATTTATAGAAAAAGTATCCTTTGAAGATAAATGTACATATACAGATATTACTTGGATATTCCATTAACTCGCATAGTCACATACATATATATCATCATATACTTTTGAAAATACAGAAACTTGCGGCTATCACCATTATTATATTAACGGGCAACTACTTTGTAGTCTTTGCTTATTCCATATTGAATTTGTTGATTAATCTTCGAGTTGCTTTAACAAAATTAAGGTTCTATATTATGATGATGTCTTCATATTAATCTTTATCCAGTAGTAAGGAAGAAGGAGAAATTAAATATTACACAATTGGCAATAGGAAAATTTAAAATGCTGCAAACCATATATATATGTATGGAGAAGTCATTGAGAGAAACTTACTTTGATCATAAGGTTTCCCATAGTTAAAGTTCAAAGCTTCCACAAAAGTAGATTTTTGGTCTTGTAGCACTTGAAGGAACCAAAGATATATGGAAAACAAAATCAAATACATCAAAATTTGATTATCAATAAATTATATATAACTATGTAAAAATAGTTGAAAGTTTAAGAAACTAAAGTATGAAAATATTAACTAGTCCCTGAATCTTAGCAGTTAGCACCACACAATAAAAAACCAGTGACCCTTCTTTTTCTTATATTATATCTCTAGTCCAATATTAAAGAAACAAGAATATAATACTCTACTAAATGCTATGATGCTTTATTAATTTATGCAAACATTATTGCACTAAGCCAATCACAAACATCAAAAAGAAAAAAAAAATAGTAGTTCTAAATACTGTTGAAACATGTATAAAATTATGTTCAGTGATCACTCTTTACTTGACCCTTCAGAACACACTGACACAACAAGATTATTAGTTCACATTAAATACTTAAGCATAAAAATCTCGAAGCAACAAAATTGTTCACGACTTGTAAATCCAGCAAAATAACAGCGAGTAAAGGCCATATGCAAAAGTATATCCACCTTGTTTGGAAATAACACTTTGATGAAAATTATAACAATATTAAAGAGCATGGTGCTACTAATACAAACTCCAGTTGGTTGGCAAGGGTCTCAAAGTTGCTTAAAGGCAAAACTACACTATCAGTAGTGTCTCAAAGTTGCATATAAACAGTAATGTGTCTCCCACCCTTAACAAATCTTGGTAAGGAAAGAAAAACTCACCAGATTTGTGACATTTCGCTTGTGGGAACTTGCTCATATAAACTCATAGAAAATCCTGAGAGGATCTTTCTGAAATTTCACAAGGAAACAAACACATGCAACACACTGATTACAAAAAACTGAAAAAGCTATAAGGAATAAGAGAATAAAGCATACATGTATAATGTATATAATTGTATATCTACCTCCTCTAGTGGATCTCGTTTCTGGCCAGGTAAATCATACACCTTTTTCTCTTTCTTCTTCTTCTGTTGCTGCTGTGAAGTAGAAGAAGCAGCAGCATATGAGACTTACAGAGAAAATAAACTACTTATTTTTCTTACAACAATTATCTTCAGTTCTCACAATTTCATCACACACAGCACTACACATTCGCATATGCAATAACAATTTAAGCAGATTATACCAAAAAAATGTAATGAATCATAAATCATTCTCCTCTAGCATTGTGTGTTGGTCAAAATACATGCCTGGAAACCAAACATGGCCTTAAGCCAATCAAGCATATCTAAGTCTCCTGTTCTCTGTCTTTGTTGCTCGAAAGAACTAGGCCAGTTCAAGCCTTGTGTGTTCCATAGCGCAGAAACAGAAGCTTTAATCTAATAAGGAAAGAAAGTCGAAGAACTCAACAAAATCAGGCATCATTGCATATTTGCATCATGTACTCCACCAGGATAAGCATCTAAGCAAGTCTTATTTAGGTTATCAAACCTTATATGTACCACATTAAGACTTCAAAATAAGTATATAAAACACAAGAGTAGGAACATGTAATAAGTTTTTCAAAATAAAAATCATGTTAGTAGTAAAACAGCACAACTGAGCACTAACCTTCGAGCAGCACGGTGAGCAGAACTGCGAGACCTGGCGAGCAGAACCGCGAGACAGAGGCGAGCAGAACCACGAGACAGAGGCGAGCAGCTTTCCGAGCAGAACGGCGAGAGGGACAACAAGCCAAACAACAAGGACGAACCTGGTTGCGATCTTGAGGGCCAAGGGTGGCGACGGTGAGATAGATGGCGGCGTGATGGAGGTTAGGGTTTTCTGAACCTTTCAAGGAAAAGCCATTCAAAGCAGCGTCGAGGAAGACAACGACTGCTCGACGAACATGACGGCGACGGCAAGCTCGAGGAAGACCATGGTGATGGCTACGGCAAGCTCAAGACAACGACTGCTCGACGAAGATGACGATTACAGCGATGAAGGCTGGGTGCGACGAAGGCGATGCAGGCTGGGTGAGATGAAGGGCAGTGATGAACGCGATGAAGGCTGAACGATGAATGCAATAGGTTGAACGATTACAACGATGAAGGCTCGAGGAAGCTGCTGGGTTCGAGAGTGAAGATGAAGTGACGGCGCAATAGGGTTTGAAAGGAAATTTTAGAGTTAAAAAGATTTTAGGGTTTGAAAGGGAATTCTTTAACTCTGTTCTAACTTTTATCAAAACCAAAGAAACCAAGAAATTCAAATGATAACATTTAAAGTTTTAATTCATACTTTAATATCAAGTTTAGTTTAAATATGAATATTGAGTTTACATTAAATACTTTTGATTTTAAATTATAATTTATTATATTTTTTAAGAATATTAAATGACTAATTATTAATACAATGTATAAACTGTAAAATTAATTAAATTATTTTAAATTAATTTTGTTAAGTATAATTTAGTAACATAAGAATTAGGTGTACTCTAACAAAGTTATGTGATTTAAAAATAAATAAATTATAAAAAAATACACATTTTGTAATGAAAAAAAAGATACTGAAAAAAGAAGAAAAAAATATTGAATGGTAAAAAAAATAAAATCACAAGTCATCTTAAAATTTAGGGTTAAAAATAAGTTAAGTGTGAAAATTTGAAAACTTATCATTTAGGGTTAAAATTTGAAAACTTAGGGAAAAAAGTTAAGTGTGAAAAAAAATAAGTGGGAAAATAAATTTTAGGGGAGAGAACTCTATCGGCACGTTTTTTTTACGGTGCCAAAATAAATACACTATAGCCACGCTTATAAAGCGTGCCGATTTCCTTCTATGGCCACGCTTTTTTAGCGTGCCAAAAAAAGTGTGGCCAAATTTTAAATCAGTGGCCACCCTCGTAAAAGCGTACCGATTTCCCTCTATGGCCACGCTTTTCAAGCGTGACAATAAAAAAGCGTGGCCAAATTTCAAATAAGTGGCCACCCTCGTAAAAGCGTGCCGATTTCTCTCTATGGCCACGCTTGAAAAGCGTGGCAAAAAAAAGCGTGGCCAAATCACAAATCAGTGGCCACCCTCGCAAAAACGTACCCATAGACCACTTTTGGGCACGCTTTAAAAGCGTGGCAAGAAAAAAGGGTGCCGATAGACCTTTTTTCTTGTAGTGTTTGAATTGGTTTCTTCCTCCATTTTTTTTCCTAATTTAATTTTCTTCCTTTCTCTTCTGACATGTTCTCTCTGCAACCTCCCTCACTTCGCAATCTTCTTATCTATCCTTTATCAGTATCGTAAATTTTTTTTGTCCCTATTCATTTGTTCTTTTTCTCTTCCTTTTATTTCTATCAGTTCTGCAAATCTTAGTATTTCAAAATTCAATATTTAAAATAAAGTTAGTTTAAACAAAAAATTCATTTCAATTATACTCCAGAAAATAATTTTCTATTTTACAATTTTTTCTTCTCTCCAAACTCTAATGGCCAACGACAATCCTTCCCTTGGTCGATGAAGCGGTCGTGCATCGTTTGAATGTCTCAACTGCACGAGCTCTTCCTTGCGGTGGTGGACACGACTACGACAATGGTAGGGGTTACAATGATTGACGAGGCGGCGGCGGCAACTATGGGTTTCATCTGCATCTGAATTCATTGGTCGAGTCACACATCTTCCTTCCTTCCTTTTTAACAAAAGCAAATTCTTCAGTTATCCATCTCTTCCTCTTTGGTACGTTGTTTTCAAGTTAATATTTTTTTTTCTTTTATTGATATGGTGGTGGTGGGTATGGAGGAGGAAGTAGTGAAAGAGAGTAGATTGGTAGAAAGAACTGAGCGATTGGCACAGAGAGCACTAGCACAGAGAGCACATGCCCATTGTAACTAACCACTTTCTTCCCTAGCTTGATTCAATTATACCATTTAAGTGATACCGTTATGTGAAAAAATGATTGTTCCTATGATGTGAGAGCTTATGCTTTTGACCTGCTAGCTATTGAAAGAAAGTTTACCCATGGTGAAAAGACTGCGAGTCTGTGACATTTCATTCTTCGGTTCTTATTTTCTCCTTTTGAGCTTTTTTACTGTACGGTTCAGTCAAGTTTGTCACACTTAAAAATATGAGTTAGTGTGTGCACTCATATTGATATCTTTATTTTTTTTCTGATAAGATTGTATTTTATTCTCTATGGTTATTTAATACCATATAAATCACATTTATCCAAAATATTCTTAATTTTAGTTTTTTTTTAATTTCATCACACACTCCTTTAATAGTTATCTCTTTTCAACTATTTGTTTATCCTTACTCTCATTAAAAACTTTCTATGTGCGAAAAAAGTGTTATACTAAAGTTAAGGGGAATAGTAAAATTCTTTTGAATTCGATTAACTGAAAAAAAAAATTAGGCTTGTCCAATCCATAGCTTTATTCTTTTTCTGAACTATATAGGTTACATGGATAGGATTATATTGTTACCAGCTTATGTATATATCAAATAATGTTTTTAAGTGTGCAAAAATTAACTTACAAGCATGTCCTTTAAGTTAAGTTCATTGGAAAAAAGAGATGTAATTTAAAAAATTCTTTTAAATATTTATTTATTTTTAACTAGCTCTATTCTTTTTTCTTCGAACTTATGATTCGTAATGCCACATTTTTTTGGATCTTCAGATTTGTTCCAAGAATTTTAAGAAAAGAATATTCTCTTTTTAAGAGCACAAAAAAAGTACTCTGTTATGGAACTCTTAAAAAAAGAAGTATTTTCTTTTCTTCTTACAATTAGCTTGGTGTTAAGGACTTACATATTATGTAAGAACCGCGTAATTAATTAACCGCTTAATTAAATAATTTAATTGCCTAAAATAGGTTAAAAAATTTAGAATATTAATTAAAAGCAGGCCCAAATTGGACCCAAACCCAATATATAAATACTCTCATTAAAGGCCATTTCAGCCACTCTACACTTCATAACTCAACACACACAGCAGCTGGTAGGGTTAGAAAAGAAAGGAAGAAGACACTATTCACAATCACATTCATTCGACCATATCTCAAGCTACGGTACTCTGATTTGTGTGCCGTTTGCGGCCACGCAAAGCTCTTGCTGAGCCCGTTAGTTTATCTAACCAAAGTGGTAAGATTTTTGAAAATCCTTGCCCAAGTTTCATCTCTATGAAATTCAAAATTTTTAGGCTTGGTTTTTAAGTGATTTTTGTGATTTTGGGTGTTTAAGTACACTCTAGCACTTGATTGCTATTGAGTTTTGTCCTAATCAATGTTGGGTAAAGTGATCATATTCAAATCTCTTGTGATTTTGTGGATTTGATGAACTCTAGGTTGATTTATGATAAATTATGTATGTCTAGCTTGAATTGTGATTCTTGGAGTATTGATTTTTGAGTTGGTGGATTGTTGGTAACTTGAGGCTTGTTTGGAGTCTAAATTTGGTGTTTTGTGTATATTGAGAATCGGCCAAAGTATGGTTTTGGTTTTCTCTATGTAATATGTAATGTTTCATGAACTTTAGGCTAGTTGACCTTAGGATAGGATTGAATTGATTAAATGGTTAATTGGATTATGTATGTGATATGTGAATTGTGATGAGGTTGTATGAGTTGTATGTGGTTGAATGATAATTTTTATATGAGGATTGTTGATGATTGATAATGAATTAGGAGCCTTATTGATGTTGATGAATGTTGAGGATGATGAATTGATGTTAGGGATTGTGGATTATTGAGATTTGAGATTTATAAGTGGAAAGTGTTCGACGGAATTGATGAAATTATATGTTGGTAGGTTGTGGAATGATTGGAAAGTATCTAAACATAATTTAGGTACATTGGGACTATTTTGGATGTAGAATAATTGGCTTTGAATTGTGACTTTTGGTGAATTTGAGGTTTAAAAGTTTTTGGTAAAAATAGATTTTTGGCCAACTTCGACAGATCATAACTTGAGTCTCAGGATTTATATTTGAATGAAATTAGTTTCAAATTAAATATAATTTAAAGAGATTTAAAACGGTATAGATTTTGTGGATATTGGAATTCTGAAGGAAAAGTTAAGAACGTTGGAAGTTGGAGTCAAAAATATGAATTTCATGATATTGTAGAAAATTTGAAGTTCTGGTTTGTGTGCCTAGGTACACATCTGTGCCTACGAACAGAATAGAATGGGTGTTATAACTCGTTCATACGCAGGAGGGGTGTACATCTCGTGCATACGCACGAGGGGTGTGCACACGCACACCCTGGGAAAGTTTCATGTTATGCATACACACAATATCATGCGTATGCACAAGCCGGGAAGAGCCTTCTATTGCGTGCATACGCATAATCCTATGCGTACGCATGATAAACCCCTATTTTATGATTCATCTTGTACTCAATTGAGTGTTTTTATCAATTCTTCACCCACTTATTCATGTAAATTGCATGGTTTTACTTTCCCTTCCTTATTTTACGATATATATGAAAACATGTTTCCAATGCTTTAAAAATATTAATTTTAATTATCCTTTATTACCATTCGATGCCGTGATCTGTGTGTTAAGTATTTTCAGGCTACATAGGGCAGGAATGGCTTAGAGGACAGAAAGGAAACATACAAAAATGGAAGGAAAGCACAAAAATGGAGTTTTGAAGAAAAGGCAGCGACGCGAACGCATGGACGACGCGGACGCGTGCCTAGCACAAAATGGTAGCGACGCGTAAGCGTGGACGACGCGGACGCGTGGCTAGAGCAGAACGCAAATGACGCGTACGCGTGACAAGAAAAAACTCCAATTGACGCGCACGCGTGACCTACGCGCACGCGTGACGGACGCCACGTGCAGGAATCTACAGAAAACGCCTTCAGCTTTCTGGACCCTTTTTCGTCCCAAATCCAAGCCAGAAATACAGAATATAAGCCAGAGAATGGGAAATTCAAAGGGAACAAGAACAACAATTCCTAGAACATTCATATTCACAATTATTAGGTTTTAGATGTAGTTTTTAGAGAGAGAGACTCTCTCCTCTCTCTTAAGTTTTAGGATTAGGATTTCAACTTCTTCTCAGGTTCAATGTTCCTTTAATTTACTTTCTAGTTTTATTTATTCTATTACTTTAATTTTTGTTTATCTTTTCAATTTGATTTATGATTTTTTCTCATGTTAGATTTGAATATTCTATTTAATATTATTTGAGATATTTCAGACTTATGATTGTTTTATTCTATTTATAATGCTTCCAATTTAATTTATGATTTATTTTCTCCTTTTGCTTTGGTTAAGTAATTAGTAACACTTGAGTTATCAAACTCTGCAGTTGATTGGAAATTAGGATTGCTGATTGATTTGGATTCCTCTAAATCTAGACTTTCCATAGGAGTTGACTAGGACCGAGGAATCAAGTTAATTAATCCACTTGACTTACCTTTATTTAGTAATGGTTAACTAAGTGGGAGCAAAAATTCAATTCTCATCACACCTGATAAGGATAACTAGGATAGGATTCCCAGTTCTTATACCTTGCAAGAGATTTTTATAATTATTAATTTATTGCCATTTAAATTACTTGTTCTCTATTTCAAAAACCCAAAAACACGACTTATTCCATAATCAATAATAAATCACACCTCCCTACAATTCCTTGAGAAGACGACCCGAGGTTTAAAATCGGTTATAAATTTTATTGGGTTTTGTTACTTCTGACAACCAAACTTTTGTATGAAAGGATTATTGCTTGGTTTAGAAACTATACTTGCAACGAGAATTTATTGTGAATTCTAAACCATCAATCTTCAGTTCGTCAAAATGGCGCCGTTGCCGGGGAATTGCAAACGTGTGCCTTACTATTGGTTATTGTAAATATTTTATTTTGCTTGTTTATTTGATTTTATTTTTGTTTTTAATTTTTATTAGTTGCTATGAGTTCTCACCCCCGTCGCTCAGAGTTTGGTTCTAATATTGTTGAAAGGAATGGAAGCTATAATAGGAACATGCATCAAGGTCAAAATAA
Source organism: Arachis hypogaea (assembly GCF_003086295.3). Classification (NCBI taxonomy): domain Eukaryota; kingdom Viridiplantae; phylum Streptophyta; class Magnoliopsida; order Fabales; family Fabaceae; genus Arachis; species Arachis hypogaea. Next base: position 96,218,578 of record NC_092049.1, read on the forward strand.
TCAGAGATGGACGGAGCCACGAGGATCTGATCAACCCTTTAGGCAACAACACCTTCCAAAATACCATGGACGACGCCCATTCTACAATGCATGCCAAGACAATAGTTACGGTGGACCACTTCGTGACAACCAACCTCCACCAAATTACTATGGTCAAGAGCCATTCCGAGGTGCGTACCAAGATGATAGATATAGTGGACCCCCTTGTAGTTACCAACAAGACCCATCATATGCCTATGAACCACCTCATCAGCATAGCTTTGAACCACCATACTCACAAGCCCCCTATCACCATTCACCTCCATATGACCCTAACCCATATCCACCCCAATTCCAATCTAATTACTCCCAAGAACCACCACTTCCCTATGCACCATGTCAATATCCATCGACCCAAGAATCACGGGAGCGTCTCAAGGAAACAGTGGAAATATTTCATGCAACCCTTCACCAACTGGAGCAAGCGATCAATCGATTACCTTCCTGACGTTCGGACACTCAGGGAACCCCATGGCTTCATGTGGACAATCTAATGAAGAACGTAGCATGAAGGAGATACTAGAAACTCCAATGGACAGTAAGGAGCATGACTTTGTACTGGAGCAAGTGGAGGAAGCTGAAATTATCGAAGAAGAAGAATTGGTTGAAGACTTAGGAGATGCTGAACCTCCATGGGAATACAGAATTGTGAAGAATTCCGTCGAAGAATTTGCAATTGATGCTAAGGAGGATAGTGCACAGCCCCCAAAGCAAGTAGCTTATGAAGAACTGGACGGAACAACTCAAGAAGCGACTTTCCTTGATAATGATAATCACGAGTCAAGTTCTCCTAGTAATGAACTTGCATACGCAAGCGAATTCTTTGAGACTCAAGAATCCTCCCCAAATGAATACAAAGATGATGTGGAGGTAGACTTTTCTCAACCTCCGACTTATGACTTGAGCGATGAAGAAGATATCGAAGACTTTGATCAAGACGTGGTTGCAGTTGAAAAAGTTTGCAAAGAAGTGGAAGAATTCACAGAAGAATACAAGGGAGTAGAGCTTGCAAGACCACTGGTAGTACCTATCCCAAGGCCACTACCACTCAATACAAATTTCAAGTGGGTAAAATCTTTAGCCTTTATCTTTACTTTTCCACTTGAATATGGTTTGCTTGAAATAGATGGCCAGCTTAGAGCTCTTTGCGGCTTTAAGAGTAAAAGGGAAATGGTTCATGCTCAGAGCTGGTATGCAAGATTCAATGAGGTTCCACGCTTCACTTTGAAGTGTAGGGATTGGTTTCGAGTTCGATTCAATGGGTCTCGAAAGATGTTTGGTCATCTTGGTGAGAATACAACTTCCAAACCGCCCCGCTGGAAAAATATAGATCGAGACAAAGGCGGATATAAAAACAAGGTTTGGGATCCTGGAATCTATTATGATATTCAGCACCCCGAGAGCTTGAAAACCTGTTTGAATTTGCTCAAGGGCTTTACATGCCTAGTTTGAGACCTCGGAGGCTGTTGGCATTCCAAACAGTGGTGGAAATTTTTGGATGAATTCAAGCACAAGCCACCATAGCAGAAAGCTCATCGAATGTCCAACTTAAGGACTTTAACTAGAAGTACTAGGTGGGAGACAACCCACCATGGTATGATCGTTCCTTTTTCAATTTCGATCTTATTTCGTTTTGTTTGTTTTTAAGTTTTATTTTATTCTATCTTCATTGAACCTGGAATTATTCATAGCATTCACATTAGCATTGCATTTTGCATCCTGCATATAAAAAAAAAAGCAAGCACCCCACGCGCGCGCATGGGCCACGCGTGGGCGTCAATTGCAAATCGGCATCACAAATTAAACGCCCAGAAAGTTGGGCTGGAATCGTATGGCTGTGGTGCATGTAGGCACAATTTAGGCCACACGATCATGTCTAAGACGCGAACGCGTCACCTTCATTATACCTCACACACGCGATCTGACGCGAATGCGTCACTTTAACTTCACACACACCACGCGAAAGCGTGGGCGACGCGTACGCGTCGCGTGAAAATCTTAGCCCCGCTAATTGGAAACAGAGAGTTGCGCCAAAACGACGCTGGAATTGTGCGTTTTTCACAATTCTGAGTGACGCGTATGCGTGCCCCCGCATACGCGTCACTTTCATTATCCCATAATCACGCGTTCGCGTCAATGACGCATTCGCGTCATTGCCCTTTTTGCCTCATTCACGCGATCGCGTGACCCATGCGTTCGTGTCGATTCAAATCCACTAAACACCACCCACGCGAAACCCTAACCCATTTCGTGTCACCCCCCAATCCCTATCTGCACTCTCTCTTCTCATCTCCCCAACCACCACCACACCACCGTCCCACCCTCACCAAGCCACCACACCACCATCGCCGACCAGGACCACCACCCCACCATCGCCGAAACCCCCTTCCCTCCTCTTCTTCTCCCCTTCTTCCCTCACCACTCTCCCCCTCTACTACCGCGCCGTGCCGTCGTCGAGCCGCCCAATACTGCCACCACCACCCAGGACCTCCGGCCGACCATCACCAACCCCAACCCTTCCCCCTTGCCTCTTCTTATCCTCCCCTCCCCCATAACCCCCCTTCACCCCAAACCTCCACTGCCGCGGCACCCTGCCCCCACCGAACCGCCGCCGTGCCGCCTTCCAGTGCCGTCGCGTCACCGCCACCGCCATCTCTTTGATTCCATACTCTACACCTCTGCCCACCAGGTTCCGCCAAACAACGATTCCTCTTTTCGTTAGTTAGTTGCATTTTTTTCAAATTATGTTCAAATTAGGATAGTTAGAGAGATGCATGATCGTAGTGGTTTTTAGGTGGTTAGGTAGCTAGGATGTGGTTAGTGGATTTTGGCCTGATAATTGTGCCGTTCTTGTTAATCGTTTTATCTATTCTGCAATTTTGAATATGCTGTGATGCTGATGTTGTTCATATGCTGCTCTTTACTATTCTTTGATGCAAATTGAAGTTTGTTTAATTTAAATTCATGTGAATTACTATTCGTTACTCTTTTCTGCACTACCTTATTCTCATATGAATTGTTTTTGCTGTTGTTTATTATCCGGGCATGTCCAATTTTTAGAGGAAATGCTGTCCAATTTTTTTCAGCAAATTGTTTCAACTCAACCACAATTCATGAATTAGTTTTGGAAATTTTGAGTTTCCACTAATTGCTTTACACAAAACCAATTCATGAATGCACGGGCTAGCTTTCTTATTCTTTCTGATTCCCTTCTTTGATTAAATCAACATTATTGATGATTTTACTTTAATTTTGCATTTCTTTTCTATGATTAAATCATCAATAATCTGCAATATTGACTTGAATTTGAGTTACTTGTTATTCAAATTTGTGCAATTTTAGTTAATTGGGAACCATAACACCATGCCACTTACTTTAACTTCATTTTTAACTCTTAACCACTTTTAACTTTCTAACTCTTTAGTTTTCAACTAACCACTTTAAAAACCACTTCAAGGCATGTTTTCTATTTTTTCTAATTAACAAGAGTTTCACATATCATATATTTTGGATTGTGATTTCTATTCTTCAACTTTTAACATGCCTACAATCCAAAATTTTACATCAATTTAACTCAATTCATGCCTATATTGCCACTTTAATCCTCTTTTGCCCCTCTATGCTTCTATTGATATATTCCTATTTGCTTACCTGTTTTCCTGCTTTAATTCTTAAACTGTATCCTGGAATTTCTGCTTTTCAGGATGTCTGACCCTAAAAGTAAAGGAAAGGGTAAAGCAACCACTGGCAAAAGGAAAAGAGGAGAATCCTTTACCTCTATTTTGGATATCCTCCACGATGATTCTTGGCGGGAGAAGAACTTTACCCCGCAGGAAAAGGCCGATCAGCTACTGCCTGCCACAGACCCTATCAAGTTTGCCAATAGATACTGTGAGCTAAAGTATCTAGTTTTTGCCACTTCTAGGAAACTATACCTGGAAAGGACCCTCAAAATTCCAGAAGAACTCAAACAATACACTTCAGAACAAATTAAACAGAGAGGCTGGTTCTTCTTGGAAAGAAACTTGACTGAAGTCAACTCATCCTGGGTCAGAGAATTCTACTGTAACTACTTCAAAACATCCCTGGATGCAGTACAGCTTCGAGGCAAGCAGATTCTGGTTACTGAGGAAGCAATAGAAGAAATCCTCCAGCTCCTACCTAAATCAGATCAGCCAGACGGTTACCAAAAGGCTGAGAAGGATATGAGATTCATGAGATTTGACTGGGACGTAGTCAAGAGGACTATAGCTCTTGATCCTACTATTCCATGGGTCATGAGCAAGTCCACAGTGGCCCCAAAAGGAATTAAGCTCATTTATCTGAACGATGAGGCTCGGCTTTGGCAGCAGATTCTGAGTAACTACGTGATGCCGAGCACTCATGAGACAGAGGTGCCAGCTGCTATGATTACCCTCATCTGGTGTGTGATGGAGGAAAAAGACTTATATCTGCCCCGCTTTATCCGGTATTACATAGTTAGAGTCCATGTCAGAGGCACCCTCCCTTTTCCATATTTGATCACTCAGTTGGGCCGCCGAGCTGAGGTGCCCTGGGAGCTAGCAGATGAGAAGCCAACCGTCACCGACTGCAAGAAGATCATCCCTCACAGTAGGAAGTTTCAGGCTTTGGGCTACAGACCTCCATTTCTCACTGCCTCTGCTAAGGCAGCCACATCTTCCGCTGCCCCTTCATCTACTGCTACACCAGCCACTACCATAGCACCTCCACCTGCTTCAGAGCCCATCTACCACTTAGTGCGCTACCTCTTCGAGCGCCTGGATCGTATGAGCGTCGCAGCAAGCGACGCTACGAGCACTTAAAGTTGATGATCCGATCCAGCAGTGACATCCCCTTCGAGCCTGACACACCATCGGAGCCATCTGATGCAGAGGTGGACGATCACGAGGAGGAGGCACGTGCAGAGGCTGAGCAGGGAGGACTTGAGCAGGCTGGGCCACATCATGAGGAGCCCCATCAGATACAGCCGGCTGATCCAGAGATCCCTCTACAGACAGAGCCTCCACTTCAGCAGGCAGACCCTCTAGTGCACGAAATTGTGGTCACATTAATGTAGTACTCTTTGTTATTGTATGGAATCATTATTATGGCTCTTTACTATGTGTGGACACAACTCCGTTCAACTAACCAGCAAGTGTACTGGGTAGTCCAAGTAATAAACCTTACGTGAGTAAGGGTCGATCCCACAGAGATTGTTGGTATGAAGCAAGCTATGGTCACCTTGTAAATCTCAGTCAGGCAGATATAAAATAATCATGGTGTTTTCGAATATTATATAGTAAAATAGGGATAGAGATACTTATGTAATTCATTGGTAGGAATTTCAGATAAGCGAATGGGGATGCTTTTTTGTTCCTCTGAACCTCTGCTTTCCTGCTATCTTCATCCAATCTGTCTTACTCCTTTCCATGGCTGGCTGTATGCAAGGGCATCACCGTTGTCAGTGGCTACATCCCCTCCTCTCAGTGAATAATATGCTCACGCACCCTGTCACGGCACGGCTATTCATCTGTCGGTTCCCGATCATGCTGGAATAGGATTCACCCTCCTTTTGCGTCTGTCACTAACGCCCAGCACTCGCGAGTTTGAAGCTCGTCACAGTCATTCAATCATTGAATCCTACTCAGAATACCACAGACAAGTTTTAGACCTTCCGGATTCTCTTGAATGCCGCCATCATTCTAGCTTACGCCACGAAGATTCTGGTTAGGAGATCTAAGAGATACTCATTCTAGCTTAATTCATGTAGAACAGAAGTGTTTGTCAGGCACGCGTTCATAAGGGAGAAGGATGATGAGCGTCACACATAATCATCACCTTCATCACGTACTTGGGTGCGAATGGATATCTTAGAAGCGAAATAAGAAGAATTGAATAGAAAACAGTAGTACTTTGCATTAATCTTTGAGGAACAGCAGAGCTCCACACCTTAATCTATGGAGTGTAGAAACTCTACCGTTGAAAATACATAAGTGAAGGTCCAGGCATGGCCGAGATGGCCAGCCCCCTAAAACGTGATCAAAGGATCATAAGGTAATCCAAAGATGCTTCATACAATAGTAAAAGGTCCTATTTATAATAAACTAGCTACTAGGGTTTACATGAGTAAGTAATTGATGCATAAATCCACTTCCGGGGCCCACTTGGTGTGTGCTTGGGCTTGGGCTTGAGTGTTACACGTGCAGAGGCCATTTGTGGAGTTGAACGCCAGTTTCTGTGCCAGTTTGGGCGTTCAACTCTGGTTTTGGATCCTTTTCTGGCGCTGGACGCCAGATTTGGGCAGAAGGCTGGCGTTGAACGCCAGTTTACGTCGTCAATTCTTGGCCAAAGTATGGACTATTATATATTGCTGGAAAGCCCTGGATGTCGACTTTCCAACGCAATTAGAAGAGTGTTATTTTGAGTTCTGTAGCTCCAGAAAATCCACTTTGCGTGCAGGGAGGTCAGAATCCAACAGCATCAGCAGTCCTTTTTCAACCTCTGAATCTAATTTCTGCTCAAGTCCCTCAATTTCAGCCAGAAAATACCTGAAATCACAAAAAAACACACAAACTCATAGTAAAGTCCAGAACTGTGAATTTAACATAAAAACTAAGGAAAACATCCCTAAAAGTAACTAGATCCTACTAAAAACATACTAAAAACAATGTCAAAAAGCGTATAAATTATCCGCTCATCACAACACCAAACTTAAATTGTTGCTTGTCCCCAAGCAACTGAAAATCAAATAGGATAAAAAGAAGAGAATATACTATAAATTCCAAACTATCAATGAAACAGAGCTTCAATCATATGAGCGGGACTTATAGCTTTTTGCCTCTTGAATAGTTTTGGCATCTCACTTTATCCATTGAGGTTTAGAATGATTGGCATCTATAGGAACTTCAGATTTCGAATAGTGTTATTGACTCTCCTAGTTCAGTATGATGATTCTTGAACACAGCTTCTTTATGAGTCTTGGCCGTGGCCCTAAGCACTTTGTTTTCCAGTATTACCACCGGATACATAAATGCCACAGACACATAATTGGGTGAACCTTTTCAGATTGTGACTCAGCTTTGCTAAAGTCCCCAATTAGAGGTGTCCAGGGTTCTTAAGCACACTCTTTTTTTTGCTTTGGACCTTGACTTTAACCGCTCAGTCTCAAGTTTTCACTTGACACCTACACGCCACAAGCACATGGTTAGGGACAACTTGGTTTAGCCGCTTAGACCAGGATTTTATTCCTTTAGGCCCTCCTATCCACTGATGCTCAAAGCCTTGGGATCCTTTTTATTTGCCCTTGCCTTTTGGTTTTAAGGGTTATTGGCTTTTTCTGCTTGCTTTTTCTTTCTCTTTCTATTTTTTTTTCCGCATATTTTTTTGCTTTTTTTTTTTTTTTTCTGCAAGCTTTGTTCTTTGCTGCTTTTTCTTGCTTCAAGAATTATTTTTATGATTTTTCAGATTATCAAATAACATGTCTCCTAGTCATCATTCTTTCAAGAGCCAACATATTTAACATTCTTAAACAACAACTTCAAAAGACATATGCACTGTTCAAGAATTCATTCAGAAAACAAGAAGCATTGTCACCACATCAATATAATTAAGCTAAGTTCAAGGATAAATTCGAAACTCATGTACTTCTTGTTCTTTTGAATTAAAACATTTTTCATTTAAGAGAGGTGATGGATTCATAGGACATTCATAACTTTAAGACAAAGTTACTAACTACTAATGATCATGTAATGAAGGCACAAACATAGATAAGAACATAATATAGAAAACGAAAAACAGAGAAAGCAAGAACAAGGAATGAATCCACCTTAGTGATGGTGGCGTTTCCTTCTTGAGGAACCAATGATGTCCTTGAGCTCTTCTATGTCTCTTCCTTGTCTTTGTTGCTCCTCCTTCATTGCTTTTAGATCTTCTCTGATTTCATGAAGGATGATGGAGTGCTCTTGATGTTCCACCCTTAGTTGCTTCCAATAATTGTGTGGAAGAAAATGTATCCCCTGAGGTATCTCAGGGATCTCTTGATTTGCAGTCAAATGTTCTACCACTGAGCTATAGACTCTTGATGGAAGCTTTTGTCTTCCCTTTCCTCTTTCTAGAAGTTTCTCTGGCCTTAGGTGCCATCAATGGTTATGGAAAAAAACAAAAAAGCTATGCTTTTACCACACCAAACTTAGAATGTTGCTCGCCCTCGAGCAAAAGAAGAAAGAATAGAAGAATAAGAAGAAGATATGGAGGAGATGGATGGGAGTGTGTATTCGGCCATATGGGTGGGATTGGGTGGTAGAGAGATGTTGAATTTTTGAAGGTAGTGGGTGTATGGGTGTGAGTGGTAAATGGAAGACAGAAGGGATGAGTGTTTATTGGGAATAGAGGATGATTGAGAAGAGAGAAGAGAGTGAGTGAAGGTAGGTGGGGATCCTGTGGGGTCCACAGATCCTGAGGTGTCAAGGCATTTACATCCCTGCACCAATTTAGGCATGTAAAATGCCCTTACACACAACTCTGGGCGTTCAGCGCCAGGTTGGTGCCCATTTTGGGCGTTCAACGCCCCTTTGCTGCCATTTCTGGCGTTGAACGCCAGAACCATGCTTGTTCTGGGCGTTCAGCGCCAGGATGCTCCCATTCTGAGCGTTCAGCGCCAGAACTATGCTCTGTTCTGGCGTTTGAACGCCAGACAGATGCTCCTCCAGGGTGTGATTTTTCTTCTGCTGTTTTTTTTTTATTCCGTTTTTGAATTTTTTTTGTTTATTTTGTGACTCCACATGATCATGAACCTAAGAAAACATGAAAAATAATAAAAATAAGAATTAGATAAACATTGGGTTGCCTCCCAACAAGCACTTCTTTAATGTCAATAGCTTGACAGTGGGCTCTCATGGAGCCTCACAGATGTGCAGAGCTTTGTTGAGACTCTCCAACACCAAACTTAGAGTTTGGATATGGGAGTTCAACACCAAACTTAGAGTTTGGTTGTGGCCTCCCAACACCAAACTTAGAGTTTGACTGTGGGGGCTCTGGTTGACTCTGCTTTGAGAGAAGCTTTTCAAGCTTCCTCTCCATGGTTGCAGAGGGAGATCCTTGAGTTTTGAATACAAGGGAGTTCTCATTCCATTGAAGGACTATTTCACCTCTGTCAACATCAATCACAGCTCTTGCTGTGGCCAGGAAAGGTCTTCCTAGGATGATGGATTCATCCTCTTCCTTTCCAGTATCCAGGACTATGAAATCAGTAGGTATGTAAAGGCCCTCGACCTTTACTAATACGTCTTCTACTTGTCCATGAGCCTGTCTTCTTGAGCTGTCTGCCATCTCTAGTGAGATTTTAGCAGCTTGCACCCCATAGATTCCCAGTTTCTCTATTACAGAGAGGGGCATGAGGTTTATACCTGAACCAAGGTCACACAGAGCTTTAAAGATCATGGTGCCTATGGTACAAGGTAATATGAACTTTCTAGGATCCTGTCTCTTCTGAGGCAATGTCAGTTGATCTAGATCACTTAGTTCATTGATGAACAAGGGAGGTTCAACTTCCCAAGTATCAATGCCAAACAATTTGGCATTCAGCTTCATGATTGCACCAAGAAACTTGGCAGTTTGCTCTTCAGTGACATCCTCATTCTCTTCAGACGAGGAATACTCATCAGAGCTCATGAAGGGCATAAGGAGGTTCAATGGAATCTCTATGGTCTCTAGATGAGCCTCAGAGTCCTTTGGTTCCTCAGAGGGAAGCTCCTTATTGATCACTGGACGTCCCAGGAGGTCTTCCTCCTTGGGATTCACGTCCTCTCCTCTCCTCAGAGGTTCGGCCATGGCGCTTATGTCAATGGCCTTGCACTCTCCTTTTGGGTTCTCTTCTGTATTGCTTGGGAGAGTACTAGGAGGGATTTCAGTGATCCTTTTACTCAGCTGGCCCACTCGTGCTTCCAGATTTCTAATGGAAGACCTTGTTTCATTCATGAAACTTACAGTGGCCGTAGATAGATCAGAGACTAGATTTGCTAATTTAGAAGCATTTTGTTCAGAGTTCTCTGTCTGTTGCTGAGTGGATGATGGAAAAGGTTTATTATTGTTAAACCTGTTTCTTCCACCATTATTAAAGCCTTGTTGAGGCTTTTGATCCTTCCATGAGAAATTTGGATGATTTCTCCATGTTGAGTTATAGGTGTTTCCATAAGGTTCACCTAAGTAATTTACCTTTGCTATTGCAGGGTTCTCAGGATCATAAGCTTCTTCTTCAGAAGAAGCCTCTTGAGTACTGTTGGATGTAGCTTGCATTCCATGCAGACTCTGAGAGATCATATTGACTTGCTGAGTCAATATTTTATTCTGAGCCAATATGGCATTCAGAGTATCAACCTCAAGAACTCCCTTTTTCATAGGCGTCCCATTGCTCACGGGATTCCTTTCAAAAGTGTACATGAACTGGTTATTAGCAACCATGTCAATGAGTTCTTGAGCTTCTGCAGGCGTTTTCTTTAGGTGAATGGATCCACCTGCAGAAGTGTCCAGTGACATCTTTGATAGCTCAGATAAACCATCATAGAATATATCCAGGATGGTCCATTCTGAAAGCATGTCAGAAGGACACTTTTTGGTCAACTGTTTGTATCTTTCCCAGGCTTCATAGAGGGATTCACCTTCTTTCTGTCTGAAGGTTTGAACATCAGCTCTAAGCTTGCTCAGCTTTTGAGGAGGAAAGTACTTGGCTAAGAAAGCCGTGACCAGCTTATCCCAAGAGTTCAGGCTGTCTTTAGGTTGAGAATCCAACCATAATCTAGCTCTGTCTCTTACAGCAAAAGGGAAAAGCATGAGCCTGTAGACTTCAGGATCTATTCCATTAGTCTTAACAGTATCACATATCTGCAAGAACTCAGTTAAGAACTGAAAAGGATCTTCAGATGGAAGTCCATGAAACTTGCAGTTCTGCTGCATCAGAGAAACTAATTGAGGTTTCAGCTCAAAGTTGTTTGCTCCAATGGCAGGAATGGAGATGCTTCTTCCATGTAAATTGGAATTAGGTGCAGTAAAGTCACCAAGCATCTTCCTTACATTATTATTATTTTCGGCTGCCATCTCCTCTGCCTGTTCGAAAATTTCTAAAAGGCTATCTCTGGATTGTTGTATTTTAGCTTCTCTTAATTTTCTCTTCAGAGTCCTTTTAGGTTCTGGATCTGCTTCCACAAGAATGTTCTTATCCTTGCTCCTGCTCATATGACAAGGAAGAATGGACAGAAAAATAATAATAATAATAGAGATCCTTTATACCACAGTATAGGGATCCCTTTGTGAGTGGAAGAAAAGAGAGGGAGATAAAGAATGTGATGTAAAGGAAGAAACACAACTGTACCGATGGAAGAGATGTGAGATGAGATGTTAGGATATGAATGAATAAATAGAATAGGATGGGGGAGGTATAATTTTCGAAAATTATTTTGAAAAAGAGTTAGTGATTTTTGAAAAATGGTTTTTGAAAAATGTTAGAAATTTTCGAAAAATTCTTAAAATTTAAAAATAAAAATAATTAGTTAATAAAAAAGAAATTTTTGAAAAAGAGGGGAGATATTTTCGAAAATTAGAGAGAGAGAGAGTTAGTTAGGTAGTTTTGAAAAAGTTAAGAAACAAACAAAAAGTTAGTTAGTTGGTTGAAACAAATTTTGAAAAGGTAAGAAGTTAGGAAGTTAGAAAAGATATTTTGAAAAGATATTTTTGAAAAAGATAAGATAAGAAGATATTTTTGAAAAGATATGATAGGAATTAGTTTTTTGAAAAAGATTTAATTTTTAAAATCTCAATTAATGACTTGATTCATAAGAAATCACAAGATATGATTCTAGAACTTAAAGTTTGAATCTTTCTTAACAAGCAAGTAACAAACTTCAAATTTTTGAATCAAAACATTAATTGATTATTTTATTTTCGAAAATTTGGTATAAAAATAAGAAAAATATTTTTGGAATTTTCGAAAATAACTAAGAATTTTGAAAAAGATTTGATTTTTGAAAAAGATTTTGAAAAAGATAAGATTTTCAAATTGAAAATTTGATTTGACTCATGAGAAACAATTTGATTTTAAAAATTTTTGAAAAAGTCAATCCAAATTTTCGAATTTGGTGAGAGAAAAAGGGAAAGATATTTTTTTTATTTTTGAAATTTTTTTTGATGAGAGAGAAAAACACAAAAAAGATGCAATGCATGAAATTTTTAGATCAAAACATGTGATGCATGCAAGAATGCTATGAATGTCAAGATGAACACCAAGAACACTTTGAATGTCAAGATGAACATCAACATTTTTGAAAAATTTTTAATGCAAAGAAAACATGCAAGACACCAAACTTAGAATTCTTTAATGCTTAGGCACTAAGAATTCAAGAATGCATATGATAAACATGAAAAGACACAAAACAAAAAATCATCAAGATCAAACAAGAAGACTTACCAAGAACAACTTGAAGATCATGAAGAACACTATGAATGCATGATATTTTCGAAAAAATGCAAGATGCATATGCAAGTGACACCAAACTTATAACATGACTCAAGACTCAAACAAGAAACACAAAATATTTTTGCTTTTTATGATTTTCTAATTTTTTTGGATTTTTATTTTATATTTTTCGAAAATTATATGAAAAAGAAAAATAAGGATTCCAAAATTTTTAATATGAATTCCAGGAATCTTGCCATCTTAGTCTAAAGCTTCAGTCCAGGAATTAGACATGGCTCACTAGCCAGCCAAGCTTTCAATGAAAGCTCCAGTCTAAAACACTAGACATGGCCAATGGCCAGCCAAGCTTCAGCAGATATGGATACTTTTCATGTATAGAACAACTAAGTGTGTGAGAATCTCTTCATTTGTGATGGTAAGTTGAAACCCCAGTCCAAAAATTAGACATGGCTTACAGCCAGTCAGGATTCAACAAATCATCATGAAACACTAGAATTCATTCTTAAAAATTCTGAAGAAAAATATATTTTTGAAAATATTTTTATTTTTATTTTTTTTTCGAAAACAGATGAGAAAATTTTAGAAATTATTTTTGAAAAATTTTTGAAAAGAAAACAAAAAGAAAATTACCTAATCTGAGCAACAGGATGAACCGTCAGTTGTCCAAACTCAAACAATCCCCGGCAACGGCACCAAAAACTTGGTGCTGTTGCCGGATCAAAAGGGAATCTGGCACTGATGTTACCGGACCAAAAGCTTGCCGAAAACTCAAACAATCCCCGGCAACGGCGCCAAAAACTTGGTGCACGAAATTGTGATCACATTAATGTAGTACTCTTTGTTATTGTATGGAATCATTATTATGGCTCTTTACTATGTGTGGACACAACTCCGTTCAACTAACCAGCAAGTGTACTGGGTTGTCCAAGTAATAAACCTTACGTGAGTAAGGGTCGATCCCACAGAGATTGTTGGTATGAAGCAAGCTATGGTCACCTTGTAAATCTCAGTCAGGCAGATATAAAATAATCATGGTGTTTTCGAATATTATATAGTAAAATAGGGATAGAGATACTTATGTAATTCATTGGTAGGAATTTCAGATAAGCGAATGGGGATGCTTTTTTGTTCCTCTGAACCTCTGCTTTCCTGCTATCTTCATCCAATCTGTCTTACTCCTTTCCATGGCTGGCTGTATGCAAGGGCATCACCGTTGTTAGTGGCTACATCCCCTCCTCTCAGTGAATAATATGCTCACGCACCCTGTCACGGCACGGCTATTCATCTGTCGGTTCCCGATCATGCTGGAATAGGATTCACCCTCCTTTTGCGTCTGTCACTAACGCCCAGCACTCGCGAGTTTGAAGCTCGTCACAGTCATTCAATCATTGAATCCTACTCAGAATACCACAGACAAGGTTTAGACCTTCCGGATTCTCTTGAATGCCGCCATCATTCTAGCTTACGCCACGAAGATTCTGGTTAGGAGATCTAAGAGATACTCATTCTAGCTTAATTCATGTAGAACAGAAGTGTTTGTCACGCACGCGTTCATAAGGGAGAAGGATGATGAGCGTCACACATAATCATCACCTTCATCACGTTCTTGGGTGCGAATGGATATCTTAGAAGCGAAATAAGAAGAATTGAATAGAAAACAGTAGTACTTTGCATTAATCTTTGAGGAACAGCAGAGCTCCACACCTTAATCTATGGAGTGTAGAAACTCTACCGTTGAAAATACATAAGTGAAGGTCCAGGCATGGCCGAGATGGCCAGCCCCCTAAAACGTGATCAAAGGATCATAAGGTAATCCAAAGATGCTTCATACAATAGTAAAAGGTCCTATTTATAATAAACTAGCTACTAGGGTTTACATGAGTAAGTAATTGATGCATAAATCCACTTTCGGGGCCCACTTGGTGTGTGCTTGGGCTTGGGCTTGAGTGTTACACGTGCAGAGGCCATTTGTGGAGTTGAACGCCAGTTTCTGTGCCAGTTTGGGCGTTCAACTCTGGTTTTGGATCCTTTTCTGGCGCTGGACGCCAGATTTGGGCAGAAGGCTGGTGTTGAACGCCAGTTTACGTCGTCAATTCTTGGCCAAAGTATGGACTATTATATATTGCTGGAAAGCCCTGGATGTCTAATTTCCAAAGCAATTGGAAGCGCGCCATTTCGAGTTCTGTAGCTCCAGAAAATCCACTTTGCGTGCAGGGAGGTCAGAATCCAACAGCATCAGCAGTCCTTTTTCAACCTCTGAATCTGATTTCTGCTCAAGTCCCTCAATTTCAGCCAGAAAATACCTAAAATCACAGAAAAACCCACAAACTCATAGTAAAGTCCAGAAATGTGAATTTAACATAAAAACTAAGGAAAACATCCCTAAAAGTAAATAGATCCTACTAAAAACATACTAAAAACAATGTCAAAAAGCGTATAAATTATCCGCTCATCACCCTCCGACCCTCATACAGACTGCAGACCCTCAGCCCACCACCGAGACACCAGCAGCACATCCTTCTGGAGATGCCACTTCTTCACACACAGTTTGATAGAGCATCGAGGACGATGCTATTATTTAAGTGTGGGGAGGTCACCATCTCCGACGAACTTTATTTTGGTGAACAACTTTTCAGACTCTCTTTTATCCTATTTTGTTTATTTTTTGTATTTTTGTTTATTTTATTTTTATCTTTTAGTACTTGCACATTTTTCTTTATTTTTACTTTATTTCTGCATTTTGCACTTTGGTTTATATATATATATATATATCTTAGATATTTGGTTTAGTTTAGTTTGCACATTTAGTTTATTAGTTGTGATATAGATTATATGGATTAATTAGTTTAGTTTACCCTTTTAGCATATGATGAATTGGTTTAATTGAAAATAAAAAGAGTAAACTAGAAACTTTAGTATAACAGAATCACAACAATCCACACACCTTATATATATATATAGCAATAAATGTTGGTTAATTGACAACATTTTTCAAGAAAAATACTAAATTTTATAAAAGCCATTCTAAGATTCACATTGAGTTGAATGGAACTTCTTCCTCTCTACTTTCATGACATACATAATTGATATTTGGTTTTTGAGTCAAAGAACACACAACCCATGAGTTTTTGAGCTTAATTGTATGGTTACATTCAACCATAAATTTCATTCCTGTGTGTTTCGCACTTCTTTTCTATGCTTGTAATCTTAACTTTGTTTCAATCTATATGTCCAATATAGAATGTAGATACATACATGCATGTGATTGAGGCCATTATTTGAATTTTTGCTCACTCATCCCAAATAAGCCTACCTCCTACATCATCCTTGTTAGCCCCCTTGAGCCTTTTAATCCCCTTTTGTTCTATAACCACATCACTAGCCTTAAGCGGAAAAATAAATCAAAAATCCCAAGTTGAATCCTTGGTTAGCTTAAGATAGAGATTGTGTATCCACTAAGTGTGGGAAAACGTGGGAACATGGGTTGATAGGAACGGTATTAAATTAAGAAATTAATCAGAAATTTTGGGAGCATGCTCATGAGAAACCAATTTAAATTAAAATACCATGTGCATTGATATATGTTATGATTGAAAAAAAATCCTTTTTTAATTAAATAAGTAAATAAGGGGACAAAATTTCCCCAATAATAAGTTTAGTGAAGAAATCAATGCACATGAGGTAGAATTAAAATAAAGTGGGTATATGAGTATGTAATAAGAAAGTGGGAAAATTGGGAAGACCAGGATAATTTTGAATTTTTTTATAGAGAATATATATGTTAGGTGAGATCTTAGACTAATCAAGGATTCAACTTATAGCTCACTTAGCCTTATATATATATATCCCCACCTTTACCTTGGCTCCATTACAACCCTGAAAAGACCTCATGATGTTTGTATGTATGCATTAGATATTTGTTGATTGGTTAGATGAAGAACAAAGTCTTAGAAAATATGAATAGAAAAGAATAGAATGATTAACCCCAAACACTGAGTGATTAGAGAGTAAACACAAAAATCCAGCGAGGGTTCAATAGCTCATCTCCATATATCCAGATTTAATTATTTAATTATCTTGCAAGTTTGTGAAATACTTTAACTCAACTCAATTATGAAAGTGGTTCAACATGATTTAGGCTTGGCTATGCATATATGATTCCTTGAAATTATGAATCAAATTTAACCACATGTAAGCTCTATATATATAGGTGGATGATAGTTAGAATTGCATGTTTCATTTAGGTAGCTTGCATTTAGAATAGGTTGCATTGCATAAGATTCCACCATTCTACCTTCACTTTTTCTCTTGGATTTAGCATGAGGACATGCTAGTGTTTAAGTGTGGAGAGGTTGATAAACCCCTATTTTATGATTCATCTTGTGTCCAATTGAGTGTTTTTATCAATTCTTCACCCACTTATTCATGTAAATTGCATGGTTTTACTTTTCCTTCCTTATTTTATGATATATATGAAAACATGTTTCCTATGCTTTAAAAATATTAATTTTAATTATCCCTTATTACCATTCGATACCGTGATCTGTGTGTTAAGTATTTTCAGGCTACATAGGGTAGGAATGGCTAAGAGGACAGAAAGGAAACATACAAAATGGAAGGAAAGCACAAAAAAGGAGTTTTGAAGAAAAGGCAGCGACGCGAACGCAGAGACGACACGGACGCGTGCCTAGCACAAAATGGCAGCGACGCGTACGCGTGGACGACGCGGACGCGTGCCTAGAGCAGAACACAAATGATGCGTACGTGTGAACGACGCGTACGCGTGACAAGGAAAAACTCCAATTGACGCGCACGCGTGACCACGCGCACGCGTTACGGATTCCACGTGTAGGAATCTGCAGAAAACGCCCTCAGCAATTTCTGGACCCTTTTTCGGCCCAAATCCAAGCCAGAAATACAGAATATAAGCCAGAGAATGGGGAATTCAAAGGAACAAAAACAACAATTCATAGAACATTCATATTCACAATTATTAGGTTTTAGATGTAATTTTTATAGAGAGAGGCTCTCTCCTTTCTCTTAAGTTTTAGGATTAGGATTTCAACTTCTTCTCAGGTTCAATGTTCCTTTAATTTACTTTCTAGTTTTATTTATTCTATTACTTTAATTGTTATTTATCTTTTCAATTTGATTTATGATTTTTCTCATGTTTTATTTGAATATTCTATTTAATATTATTTGAGGTATTTCAGATTTATGATTGTTTTATTCTATTTATAATGCTTCCAATTTAATTTATGATTTATTTTCACCTTTTTCTTTGGTTAAATAATTGGTAACACTTGAGTTATCAAACTCAGCAGTTGATTGGAAATTAGGATTGCTGATTGATTTGGATCCCTCTAAATCTAGTCTTTCCATAGGAGTTGACTAGGATCGAGGAATCAAGTTAATTAATTCACTTGACTTACCTTTATTTAGTAAGGGTTAACTAAGTGCGAGCAAAAATCCAATTCTCATCACACCTGATAAGGATAACTAGGATAGGATTTCCAGTTCTTATACCTTGCAATAGATTTTTATAATTATTAATTTATTTCCATTTAAATTACTTGTTCTCTATTTCAAAAACCCAAAAACACGCCTTATTCCATAATCAATAATAAATCACACCTCCCTGCAATTCCTTGAGAAGACGACCCGAGGTTTAAATACTTCGGTTATAAATTTTATTGGGTTTTGTTACTTGTGACAACCAAACTTTTGTATGAAAGGAATATTGCTTGGTTTAGAAACTATACTTGCAACGAGAATTTATTGTGAATTCTAAACCATCAATCTTTAGTTCGTCAACACACAAGCCATGTTTTTCAAAGAAAACCTTGTTTTTAACTGTATTACCTTCCTTGCAAGCTTGTAAACTTCCATAACACTTGTTTAAGATCCCTTAGCTTCTTTGTAGGCTTTGAAATATAGGAGACTACAATAAATGAATTAGTTAGTTATTTTTTGGTAATATGTTTAGAAGACGGAGACTTAAGTTTCTGAAGTACTGGGGATGAACTAGCTAGGTATTTGTGACGAAGTACTATATTGATGATGAAATTGAGGACTTGAGAACTCATGATGATTATGTCGAGTCTGGGACTCGGAGATGAATGATGAAACTCAGAATGAGCTAAGATATTTTACCATGAATCATTAAATTGCCTTTGAAAATGATTATTTCTTTTGAATAATATTAATAAGATGTAGGCTTAAGGGCAGTGGTTCGTCCCGCTTATGTTGAGTTGTAGGCATAGGGTGTGGGGTTCGTCCCACTTATACTGAGGTGTGAGGGCTGTGATAGAAGTTTCGCTCACATACTTTTGGTTATAAGAGTGGTCGAGCACTATATCTCATGGAAAGTAAGCCGGGCACTATATCCCAAAGGGTTCCTATTTATAAATGTGACCGAAAGTGACATTCCCATGGGAATGTGTCGGGTTGGCAATTGAACCGACAATGTGATATCACAGCCAATAGAACAGGCATTCATCATGTGCATTTTCTATATGTTTGCTTCCTTTACCTACTTGCATTATTTTGCCTAATTGTATAATATGTTTATATACTTCTTGAATTCCTTGTTGTATATGTCATATTACTTGTGTATTATTTGTTTGTATCTATTTGTGTTTACTACTGAGGTTGAGGAAGTTCAATAGGCGGTGGCAATAGGGTCGCATGGAGGTTAGGTTGGTGCGGGCTGTGGGACAGCGGTGTTGGTTTAGTTAGAAAACTCCCTATGTTAGATGTCCCTTGTTTCATTACGGTTTTATTTTATGATTTTAACTTTAGCATTGTTTTAAACTTGAATCTTAAGTTTGATGTAAAGTTTTAGAATTTCCTTTGGTGTCCCAGAACCTTATATCTCACATATTGGGCACTGTTACCATGCTGAGAACCTCTGCTTCTCATACCATATTCTGTTGTTGTTTTTCAGATGCAGGTTATGACCTACCACGGTGAGTTGCGAGATGCTAACAGAGCGGAGGACTTTTGTTCTCTTTTATATTTTGGTTTATCTTGTCATAGATATACTCTCTCTTTGTATTTTAGACTTTGTTGCCTTAGAGGCTTGATATGAGAGATAAGTTGTAAATATTGTTTTAACTCAAAAATTTTGTATTGTCTATGTGTAACTAGTCGGTCTAAACTCCACGGGCTATGGCTAGTGTTCTTTTGTCTATCATACTTATACATATATCTATCTTGATTATTATTGTATTATGTCCTATGTTGTATCTTGTGCCTTTACGCTTTTAGTTAACGTGTGAACGCTTCGCGCTTTTTTTTTCTGTTTTGAGCTGTAATTATTCATCAGCCTTCTCATATTATTATTATTATTATTATTATTATTATTATTATTATTATTATTATTATTATTATTATTATTATTCCCTTCTATAGGTATATATTATTGTACAAGTCTTAGAACTGTCGTGGCACTTTGTTATCATTTGATTTATGGCATGAGGTAAGGCTTAGGGTAATTAGGGTGTTACATATTACATTATATTTCATTTAAAGAGTAACTTTTATTTGATATTTTTTTTGGTTTTAAGTAGAATTTCTTTGTTATACTAAAGGACATTTACCTTGAACTCTTTTCAATTTGTTCAACTTATTATTTTGTAGTACATGCAACATATTCATTGTTAGATATTTGAAGTAAAATGTTTTTGCTTAATCAAATTAGTGTTATGTGAATTATTTATCAAATTCATTTCAAGAGTTATTTTTTTTAATTTAATAATGTTCTTATTTAGCAATACTTACATTTGTGATATGTGTGAGAGCTAGATTGTAATAATATTTAAGGATCGATGGATCATTGAGCATTTTTATTAGTTGAGGCTCCTATCTTGATAATGAACATTATTGTACTATAAAGAAAATCAAAAGTAATTTTGTTTTTAGCTGCTATAAGTGTTACTTCATATAATTGTATTTCATCATAGAATTGTGAGCTACTTATGAAATTGAATGGCAATCATATTGAAAGTGTATTATGTGAAGATGAATTTGTGCAATTTGTAGTTATATTTCATGGTGGCTTAATTCTTGAACTTTTTTTAAATTATCTAACTATTTGACTAATTTAAATAACTTACACCCTCTTAATTATGAGGTTGAAATTTTGATATAATAATATCATCAACTGCTATGTTACATTCGGATTTTTTGAATATGTTTTGCTCTTTTATTTTTGAATCACTCAATTGATTTATAAAATACTTTAATATTGAATTGTTGTTCATGAAATCTTCAATTGCATTTGTTAGATTATTGGATCATTGTTGTATTTTCTGGATCTATTTATAGAATTAAATTTTAACTGGAGCTAGGATTACTAATAGTTTGGATAACAATCTAAATTCTTAATGTGTCATGTATTATGCCTTTGTAATTTTTCTTTTGGAATCCTAATAATAGTAGTAGCATTTTCACCATCAAGTTAAGATCTGAATTGTGATTTTCATTATGTGTTGGTATAGGAAAAGTGCAAGCAATATTTTAGAAAAAAGAGGTAGAATTGCTTTTATTTATGGAGGCATTGGAGTTGAGCAAAGACCAAGAGGTGAATGCATTAGAATAGTGTTTTAACAACCACAATTGTAGGAGATTTTATTTCTACTCGCTTTCTATTTATTTTTTCACCATGATTATCTCTACATGACATATGCTATATACGAGTCCATTTAATTTTAATTAAATGATTATTCATAAGGAGAATATTTAATATACTTTATAGTATATGCAATTAATTAATTGGCTTTATATATAATAATAGTAATATAATGTATTATGATTGGGAGCTACATATATTGAATAAAAATTATAAGTGATAAATTGTTGAGTCATGGTGGAGGGTGATAGCAACTCCATTTGATTTATGTGGTGCTTTTAATTATATGATGAATAAGGTGTTATTGCTTAAGAAAATTTAGGATTTTAAAGTAATTGCTTCCTTTCTTTCTTTCATTTTAGGAATCTAATCCATACATTAAAAGAGTGTTTCGAGGTAGTGGAAAACCGATATTTCTACAAGGAAAAAACTTTAAGGTTGGCATTCATGTGATCTATTGTTTATATTCAAATAGTATAGGATCTTTTCGAATTATCTTTGTCTGTGGTGACAATAGATATGGTTTCTTGCTCAAATCAGAGTCTTTTTTGTGTTCTTTCTAAAAAACAAAAATTTGTCCTTTCCATCTTGATCTATCTATGTTCTGGGTCTTTTTTATGTGAAAATTATTCACACTCCATTTAGTTTTGTCTTTATTTTGGTGGGGATTGTCCATTTTTCATGACTATTATTTTCTTCTTGTTAATCAAATTTCTAAGCTGCGTTAGGTTGTTGGTAGTAAACAATGTGATTTTGGAATTTTTTTTTCTAATGTATTGTTCATCCTTTGTTGTTGTTCTATTTGGTAGTGTTTAGTGGTAGATGCTATTATTTATGATTTGATATCTTTGAATTTTCTTTTTTTTAAAGTAGTCCTATTTTATTATCTCTCTATGATTCTTTAGCTTTAGGGTATATTTAGTTCTTAGAGTCTCTATTGTGATTTAAGAATGGATGATATTTTTTTTTGAGTTTGAAATATGGTTAGGTTTTTATGTGGATTGATATGTATATTTTTTTTATAAGAGGATATTTCTATATCGGTTCCATTGTGTCTCAAGTGATTATACTGTTATTCCCT
The DNA here is from genome assembly GCF_003086295.3 of Arachis hypogaea. Lineage (NCBI taxonomy): Eukaryota > Viridiplantae > Streptophyta > Magnoliopsida > Fabales > Fabaceae > Arachis > Arachis hypogaea. The sequence goes on from NC_092049.1 coordinate 96,240,796, forward strand.
TACTTTTTTATCACTCTTCATATTATATGAGATATTCCAACTACATAATTAGCTAAAAATCAATATTTTTGGTAAGATTACTGTATAGACTTATTTCACATTGCTTTTAGCCAGGATGAGTTTAATTTCCACTGAAACAAATCAAATTTAAAGCCGTTGTTTGGCTATTTAAATTAAAACTATATTATTTTGAATAAAAATGCTATCTCCACACTACTAATTGGCAAGTTCTCATTTGAGTCATTCATATCCTAATTCATGACTTAATTCTATATATACATATGATGAGCGAATATTTTATACGCTTTTTGGCATCATTTTCATATAGTTTTTAGTAAGTTTTATTTAGTTTTTATTAAGTTTTTATATGTTTTAGTTTTAAATTCACATATTTGGATTCTACTATGAGTTTTTGTATTTTTGGACAATTTTAGGCATTTTCTGGCTGAAATTGAGGAGCTGGAGCAAAAGTCTGATTTAGAGACAGAGAAAGCACTGCAGATGCTGTCCGGATCTGACCTGCCTGCACTCGGAAGAGATTTTCTAGAGGTACAGTGGTCTAAATGGAGCGCTCTCAATGGCTGTTGAAAGCTGACTTTTAGATCTTTCCAACAATATATAATAGTCCATACTTTGCTTCGGATTAGAAGGCCCAAAACTGGCGTCCAACGCCAGCTTTCTGCCCCCTTCTAGGCGTCTAGCGCCCAAAAGAGCAGAGACTAATGTACAAATGCCCAAAGAGGACCCCCTAGCTGGCGTTTCACACCCCAGAGACCTCATAGCACGTGGAACTCATCAAATCTCATCCCAAACACTCACTAAGTGGGCCCCAGAAGTGGATTTTAGCACTAAAAAGACTATTTTACCATTACTAGTCATTTGTTTAGTATTTAAGGGATTATGTTTACGAAATTCACACTTTTGGATGCTATTTTTGAGTTTTACCTTGTGTTTTTACATCATTCTGAGTTTCTAAACCTCCTAGGTTGAGGGGAGAAGCCCTGCTGAGTTCTATGAATTAATAAAAGTATTACTGTTTCTCTTCGATCTGTGTTTGATTAATTCTAAGATGTATATTCGTTCTTCATTAATATGAATGCGTTGAACTGGCATAAGGTTATCATATTCTACATGGGTTCAGAGTGTGTCTTTCATCGAACAATGATGAACCACCAGCTTGAATATACGTCTCTCAGAAGGCTAATCCACAACTTCGTTGGAGACTTCTCGAGACATCAGTTCAGCCGATTTCTTGGGAGATTAGGTTCCCTGTGGTTGAGGCTAGAACCCAAGGTGAAGCATTTTCTGATCCAGAAGATCTGACCTTGTCTGTGGCATTTTGAGTAGGATCATTAAGAAGAATGAACTGTACGAGCTTCACCCTCAATCAGAATGGATTCGCACTAAACCTGGGGTTCAGATTTGGAGGAGTATTGGCAGCTACTCAAACTAGTGTCAATCACATACAGCCTGCCATTGAAGAAATCACTCACAAGCAAAGAGAGCAATAATACCGGAGTTAATTCAGAAAGGCAAAGCAACTCCAATCCTCAACTCTATCTTTAAAGTATTAGCACCCTATTATAATAATCTCACAAATATTTATCTATCAAGCTTCTGATCTGCCTGACTAAAACCTGTAAGATAACCATAGCTTGCTTCAAACTACAATCCTCATGGGGTCGACCCTGACTCGCTCAGGTATTACTTGGACGACCCAGTGCACTTGCTGATACTGTTATACGAAGGTGTGGGGATTCGTAAGCACCAACATACATGAAAATTAAAATATGCATGGAGGCTTTTTGTCTATTAATATGTAATTAGGTAGTGTTAATAATGAATATTGTTACATATATCAATTATGGGCAACGCACACAGGAAGCTATGATGACTTTCTTTGTCTAAATTCAAAAGCACCTTAGCTTCCTCCTAATTCGAATAGTAGCCGACATATACTACATACACATAAACATGAAATAAACTCTATTATAAAGAAGCTTTGTTATTTGGTACTTTTCTATAGGCACATGTGGTTGTGTTCTAAATTTCATTCCATTGATTTTAACAAATGTAGAAATTTTATAAAATATCACCAGGCACAATGGTTGATATTATTATTGCATAAAATTTACATAGCTAATTATTGTCTGATCTTTAAAGGCAACGTAAGCTTCTTGATAGGTAATTGCATACCAATATGTTTTGTACATTGCTGTTTATAGTTTATTTCATGCCCGAATGAATATATTTGCAGAATTCAAAGTCAGAATTTCTTCTTTTTTCCTGTATCATCCACTATGTTTTGCTTATAAGCTATTATTGATGTTTCAAAGTTTCAAATACTACCTTAAATCTTAAACTTCTCTATTTTGCTTTGTTACTCTTTTTATATTTAGTGGCTAAATTGTTCATAGCTTAGACCTTGAGCTAGCAGAAGCTGTTACTCTTTATAATTTTTTATTAGACCATGGAGTTCCATGATAGCTTATTAGGCAGGATTATGTTTTTTATCTCCTAATAATGTCAGATTGGCTCTAAAGAGAGTGAGTTGTCTATCGTAGATAAATAAATGTCTCCTAAATCATAATATATATCAAAGAGTGGCTTTGTAAATTTCATGCTAATATTCATTGTTTGTATTAATATATGCAGATTAACAAAGCAAAAAACATGTGAATGTTTAATTTAATAGTTTCTTATGGCATTTATATGAAGTTTGTAGAAGTTTTTTTCTTATTTCTTCTTGGCTAGGTAATTCTTTTCATGTTAAATTTATATATTTACCTTGCTGAAGCATTTAAAAATTATGTAGTTGTTTTAATTTGAATCCTCCTTTTCCATTTCACTTAGAGTTCTTCATCATAATTTGTCAATTTTTTCTCTTAAAATTGATGCTAGGGCATTTTGGCCAGTTTCACTGACCTTTTCTTTACTGTTTTAGGGTAGTTTCATGCATTTTCTTAGTAAATAAGCAAGTTTTGGGTAGAAATACACTTACATCTTGATTCAAGCAAATATTGTAAACTTTACATGATTTCATGAGAATTATGCCTGAATTGAATGACAAATTGGATAATGCATGATCTCATGACTTGGAATAGAGCTTTGATGCACTTTATTTGCTTGATTTCAGGACAAAGGAAGCAAGGAAGAGCCACGTTAGTAGCCACGTTAGTCTAATTAACGTGACCACTAACGTGGAATGGGCATAAGCTTGTAGCATTAATGAGAAAAGTGATCGCCAATAACGCCTTCAAAACCATCATAACCCACGTTAGTTGCCACGTTAGTTACATTAATGTAGGGGCAAACGTGGAAAGAAAAGAGAAGCTCCAACATTAATGATAAAAGTGAACACCACTAACGTTCTAAAAGGCCATACATAAGCCACGTTAAGAGCCACATTAATCTAATTAACGTGAACTCTAATGTGGAGATTAGAGGAGATCGCCAACGTTAGTGACACTCACCTTTGTCACTAACGTTGGAACAGGCCAAGATTGCCCACGTTAGTGGTCACGTTAAGACCACTAACGTGAAGGGTAACGTGGAGCAAGGAGTGATAGGCCAACGTTAGTGACACTCACCTTTGTCACTAACGTTGGAGATGGCAATTACCACCACATTAGTGGCTACGTTAATCTAATTAACGTGAACTCTAACGTGGGAAGGAGGGGCGTTTGGAGCGTTAGTGACAAAGGTAAGTGTCACTAACGCTCTCGAAGCTTAGGCATGCCTACATTAAGGGTCACGTTAGCTACACTAACGTGAACTCTAACGTGGGGAAAGGAGGCAATAAGCAACGTTATTTGAAAAGGTGAATGCTAATAACGTTTGCGAAGGACCAAGAGGCAATGTTAGTGGTCACGTTAGTGCCACTAACGTTGAAGTTAACGTGGATCATTTTTGGCTTGGAACGTTAGTGAAAAAGGTGATCGTCACTAACGTTCTCGAACCCACATTTTCACTTAACTTTAACACCACTAACATCCTAACTAATGTCCATGCCTAACTCACACTTTTTCTACAAGCAAAGCTAAGCCCACTGAAGATTGTAACTGCTTCAACTCAAGATCGAAGGCCGATATCCAAGACTTGAAGAGCCAACTAGAAGATCAGAAGAGTAGTATATATAGGAGTAGTTTTGAACTAGTAAGGGAGCTTTTGGCATTTTGGAGAACTACACTCTGTATATTTTACTTTCTCTACAACTTCTAGTTTTATTTTTGAGAATGTACCTTTCATTTATGCTTTCCATTCCCAGAGCTATGAACAACTAAACCCCTTTCATTGGGTTAGGGAGCTCTGTTGTAATTTGATGGATCAATAATAGTTTTCATTATTCTTCTTCTTTCTTTTCTCTTGATTATACTAGAAAGCTTTCAATCTTCATCCAATTGGGTAGTTGTTTTGGAAAAGAAGCTATTCATACTTGGATCTCTTCGGAACCTTGGAAGAGGAATGAAGAGATCATGCTAGAAATGCTTTCTCATGTTGGACCAAATTGGGGTTTGGATGGATATAGTGACATATAATCCTACCAACACTTTGATTTGGGAATACATGTGGTATAATCAGTGACCACACTTCATCTCTTCTCATGAGCAATTATACCAAGGAATTGGCTATTGATCAAGATTTGAGAGATTGAATTACCAAGGAATTGGAATCCAATCACTTAAGATTACCAAGGAGATCAATGAATGCATTGATTGAGGAAGAGATGAGAATGAACTTGATTCGGAGAATAAAACATCTCCTGAGCCCAATGAATCCCCCATTTCTGATCTTACCCATTCTCTTTACTTTCTGCCACTTACTTTTATGCTCATCCTCCCAATTCCCCATTTAAGATTCTGCAATTTACTTTCCGCATTTACATTCTGCTCTTTATTTCCAGCATTTATATTTTCTGTTATTTACTTTCCCGCCATTTAACTTTCTGCAATTACTCAACTCAATTTCTGCTTAGTTTAACTAGAACATTCCTCTAATTAAAGTTGATTGACCAATCAATCCCTGTGGGATTCGACCTCACTCTATTGTGTGTTTTTACTTGACGACAATTCGGTATACTTGCCGAGGGAAATTTGTTGAGAGACAAGTTTCCGTGCATCAAGTTTATGGTGCCGTTGCCGGGGATTGATTTTGTATCAACAATGATTAAATTGGTGGATAACTAGATTGAGCATTTTTCTTTTGGTTGATTTAATTTCATTAGAGTGATTTACTTTCAGTTTTAGTTATTTTCTTCCTTTTACGCCATACCATTTTGTGGTGTTATCTTTAATTTTTTTACAATTCAGTTCACTAACCCACTAACTGTTTGATATATTGCATCACTCACACTAACAGCACCCCTAATAGGAGTAACTTCTCCATCAATTCTCTTTCCTGCTGTTTGCTCTGTTGGTTGTATGACAGGTAGAAGAAGCAGGGTTTCAACTTCCTTTGATTCTGAACCTGAGAGGACCCTCCTTAGATTAAGGAGGGAAGCAAGAGGAAAGATAGTCGTTGGTTCTAAGGAAGAGGAGGACTATTTTGAACCAGACATGGATGAGAATATGGAGAACCATCATGAAGAAGAGGCTCACAACCATGGCAGAGAAGGTCCAGTGCATCATACTGGGCAAGAGAGAAGAGTTTTAGGCTCTTATATAAATCCAAACCCAGGAAACTGTGGAAGTAGCATCCAAAAACCAACCATACATGCCAATAACTTTGAACTAAAACCCTAGCTCATCACCCTTGTTCAGAACAACTGTTCATTCAGAGGAAGTGTCCAAGAAGACCCCAATCAACATCTAACCACCTTCCTGAGGATATGTGATACTATGAAGTCTAATGGTGTTCATCCTAACACCTATAGACTGCTTCTGTTTCCCTTTTCACTCAAGGACAAAGTATCTAAATAGCTGGAATCTTTCCCGAAGGAGAGTTTAACAACCTGGGAAGATGTGGTAAACAAATTCTTGGTGAGATTCTATCCTCCTCAAAGAATCAACAAGTTGAGAGCTGAGGTACAATCCTTCAGGCAACAAGATGGTGAAACTCTCTATGAAGCATGGGAGAGGTTTAAGGACTTGACAAGAAGGTGCCCACCAAACATGTTCAATGAATGGGTGCAGTTACATATTTTCTATGAGGGTCTTTCTTATGAATCAAAGAAGGCAGTAGACCACTCATCTGGGGGATCTCTGAACAAGAAAAAGACCATTGAAGAAGTCATAGATGTCATTGAGATTGTAGCTGAGAATGATTACTTCTATGCTTCTGAAAGAGGCAATACTAGAGGAGTGATAGAGCTAAACAACGTAGATGCACTGCTGGCTCAAAACAAGTTGATCACCAAACAGTTGGCTGACCTTACCAAGAAAATGGAAAGGAACCAAGTAGCAGCAATCACCACCTCATCAGCAGCTCAAGAAGGAGTGAATGCAGAGGCAGAGGGTGATCAGGAACAAGCCAACTACATTGGGAACTCACCTCGGCAGACCCATGATCCATACTCCAAAACTTATAATCCTGGTTGGAGGAACCACCCAAACTTTGGGTGGGAAAATCAACAAGATCAAGGCCAAGATCAGAGACGTCACAACCCCAACAACAATGCAGGTCACCAACATTCCACACAGAGATCATATCAGCACCCACCTAACAACACCTTTTAACATCCATATCAAAGCCAAAATGGCCCTTCTCATCCCTCCAATCTCAACTCACCATCATCCGAAGATAGACTCTCAAGGATTGAGACTCTACTTGAAGGCATATGTAAGGAAATCCAAGATAATAAGGTGTTCAAGGAGGAGGTGCGAGCCAATATCAAAAACCAGGGAGACACCATCAAGAGGCTAGAATTTCAAGTGGGATACCTCTCTGAGAAGATTCCCAAACCTACTGACAGCTTCCCAAGTGACACAGAGAAAAACCCGAGAGGTGAAGAAAAGAAAGTAAGATAGGAAGAATGCAAGATGGTCACTATAAGTGATAGGGGGACTGAGGAAGAGATGAACAAACCCTTAGAACAACCTAGAGATACCTCAACAGAGAAGCAAGAAGAGGGTCACCAAGAAACCAAAACTACAAAGAAGGATATTCTGAACCTCTATGCACCTTTTCCCCAAAGACTCAAAGGTGGTGTAGAAAAGAGAATATACTCAAAGTTCCTCAACATGATTGCATCCCTTCATGTGAACACACCATTCATCAAGGCTCTCCAACAAATGCCCTCATACATTAAGTGTATGAAGGAGCTGCTGACCAGGAAAAGCTCACTCAAAGGAGGGCAAACAATAGTAATGAATAAGGAGTGCAGTGCTCTCATTCAACCAGAGTTTCCCACAAAAAGGAAGGATCCAGGGAGTTTTCACATCCCCTGTGCCATAGGAGGAACACTGATTGATAAGGGACTCTGTGATCTGGGAGCAAGCATTAATTTAATGCATCCATCTATCTCTCATGAAGAAGCTACAGATCAATGAGCTAACGCCCATAGACGTAGTCATCAGGTTGGCTGACAAAACTCAAAAACAAGCAGTAGGAGTGGTTGAAAACGTGTTGGTGAAGGTTGGGAACTACTTCCTTCGCACAGACTTTGTCATATTAGAAATGGAAGAGTTACCTCCATCCAATCATATTGGGAAGACCATTCCTAGCTATAGCTAGAGCACTTATAGATGTAGAGCGAGGAGAGCTAATACTGAGGATACATGATGAACAACTTACCTTTAATGTCTTCAAACCCTCATAGGTGATGCCAGGGCATTTTGGCCAGTTTCACTGACCTTTTCTTTACTGTTTTTAGGGTAGTTTCATGCATTTTCTTAGGAAATAAGCTAGTTTTGGGTAGATATTCACTTACATCTTGATTCAAGCATACATTGTGCACCTTACATGATTTCATGAGGATTTTGCAGGAATTTAAGGATAAATTAGATGTTGCATTTCCCATGACTTGGACTAGAACTTTGATGCACTTTATTGCTTGATTTCAGGACAAAGGAAACAAAGAAGAACCACATTAGTGGCTATGTTAGTTACACTAACGTTAACACTAACGTGGAATGGGAGTAACTTGCAAAGTTAATGAGAAAAGTAATTGCCAATAACGCTCTCTAAGCCATCATTGCCCACGTTAAGAGTCACGTTAACTAAGTTAACGTGAACTCTAACGTGGAAGAAAGGAAATAGAGCCAACGTTAGTGACACTTAACATTATCACTAACGTTGGACCAAGCTCATAAGTGGCCACGTTAGTTGCCATGTTAATTTAGTTAACGTGGCCTCTAACGTTAAGAAGTAAAGGGGAAGCCAACGTTAGTGACATTCAACTTTGTCACTAACGTTGGCCAAGTCACAATAAGCCACGTTAACTTCCACGTTAACCTAGTTAACGTGGAACTAACGTGAGGAGACAAAGTGGTCGACAACGTTAGTAACACCAAACATTGTCACTAACGTTGGAAGGAACCCACACAAGCCCCAAATAAAACACGTTAACTCCCACGTTAACTTAGTTAACGTGGAAGTTAACATGAAGAAGGGAGGTGATCGCCAACGTTAGTGACACCCAACATTGTCACTAACGTTGGAATTAGCCCACATAAGCCACTATGAGCCACGTTAACTCCCACGTTAACTTAGTTAACGTGGAAGCTAACGTGGATAAGGGAAAGATGAGCCAACGTTAGTGACACTCAACTTTGTCACTAATGTTGGAGATGGCTAGCATGGCCACGTTAGAAGCCACGTTAACCTAGTTAACATGGACTCTAACGTGAGAAATAGGGGCACATTGGAACGTTAGTGACAATGGTAAGTGTCACTAACGTTCTCGAAGGTTGGCAAGCCTACGTTTAAAGAGCCACGTTAACTAAGTTAACGTGGACTCTAACGTAGAGAAGGGGGAGATTTCTCAACGTTATTGGGAAAGGCAAGTCCCAATAACGTGTGTGAAGGACAAAGAGGCAACGTTAGTGGCAACGTTTATACCACTAATGTTGAAGTTAACGTGGCTCTTACTTTGGTAAGGAACGTTAGTGAAAAAGGTAATTGTCACTAACATTTTCGAACCCATATTCTCACTGAACGTTAACACCACTAACGTCCTGAGCTAAAGTCTCTACCCACTTCACACTTTCTCTCTGCAAGTAAAGCCAAGCCCAATGAAGAAGAGAACTGCTTCAAACTCAAGATCCAAAGGCCCATACCCAAGACTTGAAGAGCCAACTAGAAGAACAGAAGAGTAGTATATATAGGAGTAGCTTTGAATTAAATTGAGGGTTGGAAATTATAGGGAGCCTCTTGGCATAGAACTACTCTTTGTATTTTACTTTCTCTGCACTTCTAGTTTCATCATGTATTCTCCATCTTTGTTTTCATTTTCTAGAGCTATGAACAACTAAACCCCTTTCATTGGGTTAGGGAGCTCTGTTGTAATTTGATGGATCAATACTAGTTTTCATTATTCTTCTTCTATCTTTTCTCTTGATTTTACTTGAAAGCTTTTGATCTTCATCCAATTGGGTAGTTATCTTGGAAAAGAAGCTATTCATACTTGGATCTCTTCTGAACCTTGAAAGAGGAATGAAGAGATCATGCTAGAAATGCTTTCTCATGCTGGACCAAATTTGGTTTGGATGGATATGTGACTATAATCCTCTCAACACTTGATTTGGGAAATGCATGTGGTATAATCAGTGACCATACTTCATCTCTTCTCATGAGCAATTGACCAAGGAATTGGCTATTGATCAAGATTTGAGAGATTGAATTACAAGAAATTGTAATTCGATCACTTAAGATTGCCAATGAGATCAATGAGTGCATTGATTGAGGAAGAGATGAAACTGAAATTGATTTGGAGAATACAACATCTCCTGAGCCCAATGAACTCCCCATTCCTGATCCTACCCATTCTCTTTAATTTCTGTCATTTACTTTTATGAGCAATTTTCCCATTCCCATTTAAGATTCTGTACTTTACTTTCCGTCATCTACATTCAGCTCTTTATTTTTAGCATTTACTTTTCTGTTATTTACTTTTCCGCCATTTAAGTTTCTGCAATTCTTAACTCAAATTCTGATTCGCTCAACTAAAACATTCCTCTAATTAAAGTTGCTTGATCAATCAATCCCTGTGGGATTCGACCTCACTCTATTGTGAGTTTTTACTTGACGACAAATTCAGTACACTTGCCGAAGGAAATTTGTTATGAGACAAGTTTTCCGTGCATCAAGTTTATGGCGTCGTTGTCGGGGATTGATTGTGCATCAACAATGATTAAATTGGAAGATAACTAGATTGAGCATATTTGTTTTGTTTGATTTAATTTTCTGTTTGAGTAATTTACTTTCTGTTTTAGTTAATCTCTTCTCTTCCCCCTACTTTTTCTTTGTTATTTACAATTCATTTCACTAACCCACTAACTGTTTGATATATTGCATCACTCACATTAACAGTAATTCTGACAGAAATACTTTCTGCATCTATTTTCCTTGCTTGTACTTGTTGGTTGTATGACAGGGTGAAGAAGTGGGGCTTCAACTTCCTTTGATTCTGAACCTGAGAGGACCTTCTTGAGATTAAGAAGGGAAGCAAGAGGAAAAAGAGTAGTTGGTGCTGAGGAAGAAGAGGAATACTTTGAACCAAACATGGAAGAAAACATGGAAAACCATCATGAAGAAGAGACTCACAACCATGGCGGAGGACGTCGAGCAAATCATGCTGGGGAGGATAGAAGAGTTTTAGGCTCTTACATCAATCTGAACCCAGGAAATTGTGGAAGTAGCATTCAAAAGTCAACCATCCATGCCAACAATTTTGAACTAAGACCACAGCTCATCACCCTTGTTCAGAACAACTGTTCGTTCGGAGGAAGTGTCCAAGAAGACCCCAATCAACATCTAATCACCTTCCTGAGAATTTGTGACACAGTGAAGTCTAATGGTGTTCATCCTGACGCCTATAGACTGCTCTTATTTCCATTCTCACTCAATGATAAGGCAGCCAAGTGGCTGGAGTCTTTCCCAAGGGAGAGCTTGACAACCTGGGAGGATGTGGTGAACAAATTTTTAGCAAGATTTTACCCTCCTCAACGAATCAATAGGCTGAGAGCTGAGGTCCAAACTTTCAGGCAACAAGATGGTGAGACTCTTTATAAATCATGGGAGAGGTTTAAGGACTTAACAAGGAGGTGCCCACCAGATATGTTCAATAAATGGGTGCAGCTGCACATTTTCTATGAAGGCCTGTCATAGGAATCAAAGAAGGCAGTAGACCATTCATCCGGAGGATCTTTGAACAAGAAGAAGACCATTGAGGAAGCCATAGATGTCATTGAAACTATAGCAGAGAATGACTACTTCTATGCTTCCGAAAGAGGGAACACGAGAGGAGTGATGGAGCTAAACAATGTAGATGCTCTGCTGGCCCAAAACAAGCTCATTACCCAGCAGCTAGCTGACCTCACTAAGAAGATGGAGAGGAACCAAGTAGCAGCAATCTCCACTTCATCAACAACCCAAGAAGGAGTGAATGAAGAAGCAGAGGGAAGTCAGGAGCAAGTCAACTACATTGGGAATTCACCTAGGCAAAACCATGATCCATACTCCAAGACCTACAACCCTGGATGAAGGAATCACCCAAACTTTGGGTGGGGAAATCAACAAGACCAAAGCCTTGATCAAAGACGCCTAAATCCCAACAATGCAAGCCACCAACATTTCACATCTAGACCATATCAACACCCCCATAACAACACCTCTTCACATCCACATCAAAACCAAAATAACTTACCTCAGCCTTCCACCTCTAATCACGATCTACAATCATTTGATGACAGACTCTCAAGGATTGAGAATCTACTTGAAGGCATAGGCAAGGAGATTCAAGACAACAAGGTATTCAAGGAGGAAGTGCGAGCCAGTTTCAAGAACCAGGGAGACACAATCAAGAGGTTGGAATCTCAAGTGGGGTATCTCTCTGAGCAAATTCCCAAACCCACAGATGGATTCCCAAGTGACACAGAGAAGAATCCGAGAGGTGAAACAAAGAAAGCAAGATGGGAAGATTGCAAGATGGTCATTATAAGTGATAAGGAGACTAAGGAAAAGCCAAGCAAGCTGTCAAAATAACCTGAAGATACCTCAGTAGAGAAGAAGGACAAAGATCATCAAGAACCAGAAATCTCACAACAGGAGCTGCTGAGACTCTATGCACCTTTTCCCCAACTGCTCAATGGTGCTGTGGAGAAGAGAATATACTCAAGGTTTCTAGATTTGTTTGCATCTCTGCATGTCAACATACCATTCATCAAGACTATTCAACAAATGCCTGCATATATCAAGTATATGAAGGAGCTGCTTCCCAGGAAAAGCTCACTCAAGGGAGGCCAAACTATAGTGATGAACAAGGAGTGCAGTGCCCTCATTCAACCACAGCTGCCTACGAAAAGAAAAGATACAGGGAGTTTTCATGTCCCCTGTGCCATAGGAGAAACAATGTTTGATAAAGCACTCTGCGATTTGGGAGCAAGCATCAACTTAATGCCCTTATCCCTGGTGAAGAGGCTGAAGATCAATGAGATAATGCCCACAGATGTAGTCATAAGGCTAGCAGACAAAACTCAAAAACAAGCAATAGGAGTGGTGGAAAATGTATTGGTAAAGGTTGGGAAGTACTTTCTTCCCACAGACTTTGTCATCTTGGATATGGAAGAGAGTCACACTCACCCAATTATATTGGGAAGACCACTCCTAGCTACAGCCAGAGCACTCATAGATGTGGAGCGATGGGAGCTAATATTGAGGATCCATGATGAATGACTCAGCTTTAATGTCTTCAAACTCTCACAAGAATCAGACCAAGAGAACAAAGAACCAAGCAGATCATAATGAGATGCTGACAGAGGAAGCAAGCACTAAAGCACAACCAGCCCATCTGGGAAAGCCCTTGGTTGATGAACAAGGAAATAAGCAGTTGTCACAACTCAAGGAAAAGCTGGAGGAACCTAAACCACCAGAGACATGTGAAGACAACAACAAAATTCCCTTAGAAGAAGAAGTCACCAAGAGCAAGGCAACATCAAAAGGGACGAAGAAGAAGGTACCAAGGGGGTGGAGGAACAAGAAGATCCCTACGGAAGACTTCTCTCTAGGAGATAAAGTGATCTCAGCTTACTTCCTAGATATCCCCCCTAATCTCCCCACTGTACCATCTCAGCTACCTAAGGTCTTCACTATCAACAGAGTTCTCTCCTTGGAACATGTAGAGATCATTGATACAACCAATGGATATAAGTCCAAGGCAAGAGGGGAGGACTTGAAGCATTATCAACCTCCCTGATGAAGGAGAAACATCAAGCTAGTGACGCTAAAGAAGCGCTTCATGGGAGGCAACCCATGTTTTATGAGCTTTTACTAGTGAATAAGTCAATATTCATGAATTCCAACCCAAACTTGACAAACACTTGGTGAAATCCTTATATTGCAGTATATAGTGAAGAACAAGTTTGGTGTTCAAAGCGTGCCAAGAAAGCATGAATGCAACTGAGAGCATGCTAGTCTTGGAGCTTTGAACATAACTTTTCATCACAGTGCTCCAAACTAAGTTTGGTGTCACCCCATGGTGCCACCAATGTGCATATAAGGATACACAGTTAGTTAGTTAGTTGGAGTTCATGAATAAACAAAATCTTTTCTTCTTTTTTTATTCTAGCCGAAAAGTTTAAATTGTTTTTTTTATGATGATTAATTCTTCCTTTTCTTCTTTTATCTTTTTAGGAAAAGGAGAGGAACATTGAAGGAGATTGATTGGACAACTAAATGAGAAGGGTTCGGCCACTTTATGAAGAGGGACTACACACTTGTCTCAAGAAGGAATGCATTGGGAAATGTTGCCATGCAACATTGAAGAAAGGAGACTCTTGAAGACCGAATCAATATCTCTCATAAAATGATGATCCTTGTCCTTTTCCCATGCACAACCACAACCGTCCATCAAGCAACAATTCCCTCAATCCACACCCTCCATTCACTCACAATCTCCATATATAAGTGAGTCCTAGTGCATACTTACCCCTCACACTCAAATTCCCACTCTCCACTTCACACTTTCGGTGTCCAAAACCTCTTCATCACACCTCATCCTAACCAACCAAATTCTTCATCCATCCTTACCTTCAAATCCCCTCACACAGCAACTCAAATTCATGGCATCATCAAGCTCCAAGAGGCAAAAAAGGAAGGAACCAATAGAGAGTATTTCTTTCGATGAGAAGAGATTCAAAACTGCCTTCCATGAACGAGAATTTGAGCGGATCAAGCTCAAAAAGATATTGTCCAAGTTAACCTTCCAATTCAATGAAGACGAATGCCCACAGATTCGGGAGAAAATTGAAAAAAGAGGGTGGCAAAGGCTCACTAATCCAGAGGGGAAGATCAATGGAAACCTCATCAAAGAGTTCTACGCAAATGTGGTGAGAAAAGACAAAACCAGGGCCCCAACCTTCAAAAGTTATGTAAGAGGAAAGGAGGTGGACTTCAGCCCAAATGCTATAACAAGAGCTCTTCACCTAAAATCACCACATTTTGATGAGCCCAGTTATCATGCAAGGATAAGTAAAAGCCAAGACAATGATGAGCTCACTGAGATCGTGACTGACATCTGTGTTATAGCAGCTGACTGGGAGAGGTATGGAGATGGGAGACCCCGGTTCATCAAAAGGGGAAACCTTAGCCCGGAAGCCAAGGGGTGGTTTGAACTCGTGAGGAGGTCAATCCTCCCGACTGCAAATAATTCAGAGGTCAATATTAATCGAGCAACTATGGTACATTACCTAGTACAAGGTGGAGAAATCAATGTGCGTGAACTTATAGCTGAAGGAATTCAAGATTCAGCTGAGAAGCTTGTCTGGTGCCAGACTTTGGTACCCCAGCACCATTTTCAGATTATGCAAAGAGGCCAAGGTGGTCTTTGAGGATAGCAATCCAGACTGGGTGAACCCTGGGAGACTAATGACAATCCAGCGTATGGTCTATACTACACCTGCTCAGCAACAAAGAAGGCCACAAATAGGGAAACTAAAAGCAAAAGAAGGAGCTCACCAAGAGGAGTCTCATCAGGAAGAATATCAACAAGAAGAGCATCCTTACCCAGCCGACTTGAATATGAATCACCTTCTAAAAGCCATTGAAGATTTGGGGATGAGACATATGAAAGGACAAGAGCAAATACTAAACCTTCAGTCCAACTGGATGAGCCAACAAGAAGAGTGGCAGAAACAACAAATGGAGCAGCAACAGGAACAATACTCCCAGCTCTCTCAAGCCATCCACCAAGTTACTGAGAGGCAAGAACGTCAAGATAAGTATTTGCAGGAACTCAATCAGTGGCAAATAGCTCAAATGAAAACATTCAATGAGTTCACTGTACTTAATGAAGGACGGCAACTACATAGGGAGGAGTTCAACGTAAACACTCAAGCCAAGTTGAACTACATGTCTAGTAATATGCATCATCTACACTATGCCATCCCCACATATGATGAGGTCCAAAAAGATTTCGTAGAACAAGAAGAGAGGAACGTGAAACAGCAGAAGGAAACACTCAAGAAGAAGATGGAAAATGGTGGTTTCTGGAAGAAGCTGATTGGAAAAAGCAAAGGGAGTGGGAGTACGAGCAATCAAGAGGGACACAAGGAGGACAAGCAAGGAGGAGAGCATGGGCAACCACATGAGTAAAAGGTGGTGGAGTTCCTTCTTTGGTCCATCTTTTTATATGCTTTGAATAAGGAAGATCTTGTATGAAATAGAACATGCTTCCATAATAGTTTGAACCTTTTTAAATTCTGTCTTTTAAGTTTTTGTGTTGAAGAGGCCTATGTTTACTAGTCTTTATGTCACTGCATCCTTACTTTGCTTACTTGTATGTTTGTCCCTTTAAATCAAATGAAAAGAGAATGAGTGTTTCTAAAGACCAGAGAGGAGTTCATACTATGGAGCAAGTTCATGAGTTTATGGTGTGATCATGAGTTAGCTAAGTTGGTTCAACCAGAAGGTGGGAGGACAACTATCTGTCATGAATACTGTGCTTGAGGAACACCCCATGAGACTAGCTAAATAAGAAGATCCTAATAAGAAAAAAGGAAAGAACAATAAAGGTTGAAAAATAAAAGAAAAAGAGTAAGCAATAAGGCTAGGCACCAATGGTTTTAATCTTGAGGCATGTGTCTGTGGTGCTCCTGTGTGAGGGATCTACTTGGATTAATAAGCTCTTAGGGGTGCCTTATCACTTGGTAACTTGGGTTAACTAACTCGGGATTATCAGCTGAAAGTCCACTATCAAGAGTAACCCTCAATACAAAGCATTTAGTAACCCAAAGAGGTGCTGGACACCAAGGTCTCAAGAAAAGAAAATAAATAAACTATGTGCCTGTGGTGTGTATGTATGGGGGAGAGACTTGAGCAAGTAAGTCCTTAGGGGTGCTTCAACACCTAGCACCTTGAACCAACTAGTTCGGGAGTGTTGGCTGAAAGCTTATTTTAAAGAGTTGCCCCCTTACAGAGCACTTAGCTTAAGAACAAAAATAAGCCCTGAAATAACAACAAAAGGATCAATGAATAAAAGTCTCATGGGATGCAATCACAGTGAGTATTCTAGGACAGGATAAAGGTCTGAAAGCCAGGAATGAACCTAAGTTGCTATGCATGAAACCACCATAAAACCAGGGACATGACTTCCACAAGAATGACTCATTTCTCTTGGCATTCCATTCATCATTCTCTTGTTCCAGTACTTGCTTAGGGACAAGCAAGCTTTAAGTTTGGTGTTGTGATGCCAGGGCATTTTGGCCAGTTTCACTGACCTTTTCTTTACTGTTTTTAGGGTAGTTTCATGCATTTCCTTAGGAAATAAGCTAGTTTTGGGTAGATATTCACTTACATCTTGATTCAAGCATACATTGTACACTTTACATGATTTCATGAGGATTTTGCATGAATTTAAGGATAAATTGGATGTTGCATTTCCCATGACTTGGACTAGAACTTTGATGCACTTTATTGCTTGATTTCAGGACAAAGGAAGCAAAGAAGAACCACATTAGTGGCTACGTTAGTTACACTAACATTAACACTAACGTGGAATGGGAGTAACTTGCAGAGTTAATGAGAAAAGTAATTGCCAATAATGCTCTCTAAGCCATCATTGCCCACGTTAAGAGTCATGTTAACTAAGTTAACGTGAACTCTAACGTGGAAGAAAGGAAATAGAGCCAACGTTAGTGACACTTAACATTATCACTAACGTTGGAACAAGCTCATAAGTGGCCACGTTAGTTGCCACGTTAATTTAGTTAATGTGGCCTCTAACGTTAAGAAGTAAAGGGGAAGCCAACGTTAGTGACATTCAACTTTGTCACTAACGTTGGCCAAGTCACAATAAGCCACGTTAACTTCCACGTTAACCTAGTTAACGTGGAAGCTAACGTGAGGAGACAAAGTGGTCGACAACGTTAGTGACACCAAACATTGTCACTAACGTTGGAAGGAACCCACACAAGCCCCAAATAAGCCACGTTAATTCCCATGTTAACTTAGTTAACGTGGAAGTTAACGTGAAGAAGGAAGGTGATCGCCAACGTTAGTGACACCCAACATTGTCACTAACGTTGGAATTAGCCCACATAAGCCACTATGAGCCACGTTAACTCCCACGTTAACTTAGTTAACGTGGAAGCTAACGTGGATAAGGGAAAGATGAGCCAACGTTAGTGACACTCAACTTTGTCACTAACGTTGGAGAAGGGTAGCATCGCCACGTTAGAAGCCACGTTAACCTGGTTAACGTGGACTCTAACGTGAGAAATAGGGGCACATTGGAACGTTAGTGACAATGGTAAGTGTCACTAACGTTCTCGAAGGTTGGCAAGCCTACGTTAAAAGAGCCACGTTAACTAAGTTAACGTGGACTCTAACGTAGAGAAGGGGGAGACTTCTCAACGTTATTGGGAAAGGCAAGTCCCAATAACGTGTGCGAAGGACAAAGAGGCAACGTTAGTGGCAACGTTTGTACCACTAACGCTGAAGTTAACGTGGCTCTTACTTTGGTAAGGAACGTTAGTGAAAAAGGTGATTGTCACTAACATTTTCGAACCCATATTCTCACTGAACGTTAACACCACTAACGTCCTGAGCTAAAGTCTCTACCCACTTCACACTTTCTCTCTGCAAGTAAAGCCAAGCCCAATGAAGAAGAGAACTGCTTCAAACTCAAGATCCAAAGGCCCATACCCAAGACTTGAAGAGCCAACTAGAAGAACAGAAGAGTAGTATATATAGGAGTAGCTTTGAATTAAATTGAGGGTTGGAAATTATAGGGAGCCTCTTGGCATAGAACTACTCTCTGTATTTTACTTTCTCTGCACTTCTAGTTTCATCATGTATTCTCCATCTTTGTTTTCATTTTCCAGAGCTATGAACAACTAAACCCCTTTCATTGGGTTAGGGAGCTCTGTTGTAATTTGATGGATCAATACTAGTTTTCATTATTCTTCTTCTATCTTTTCTCTTGATTTTACTTGAAAGCTTTAGATCTTCATCCAATTGGGTAGTTATCTTGGAAAATAAGCTATTCATACTTGGATCTCTTCTGAACCTTGAAAGAGGAATGAAGAGATCATGCTAGAAATGCTTTCTCATGCTGGACCAAATTGGGTTTGGATGGATATGTGACTATAATCCTCTCAACACTTGATTTGGGAAATGCATGTGGTATAATCAGTGACCATACTTCATCTCTTCTGATGAGCAATTGACCAAGGAATTGGCTATTGATCAAGATTTGAGAGATTGAATTACAAGAAATTGTAATTCGATCACTTAAGATTGCCAAGGAGATCAATGAGTGCATTAATTGAGGAAGAGATAAAAATGAAATTGATCTGGAGAATGCAACATCTCCTGAGCCCAATGAACTCCCCATTCCTGATCCTACCCATTCTCTTTAATTTCTGTCATTTACTTTTATGAGCAATTTCCCCATTCCCATTTAAGATTCTGCACTTTACTTGCCGTCATCTACATTCAGCTCTTTATTTTTAGCATTTACTTTTCTGTTATTTACTTTCCCGCCATTTAAGTTTCTGCAATTCTCAACTCAAATTCTGATTCGCTCAACTAGAACATTCCTCTAATTAAAGTTGCTTGATCAATCAATCCCTGTGGGATTCGACCTCACTCTATTGTGAGTTTTTACTTGACGAAAAATTCGGTACACTTGCTGAAGGAAATTTGTTATGAGACAAGTTTTCCATGCATCAATAAGAAGCAAATCAAGAAAACAAGGAACCAAAGGAAGATCGCGAAAAGGCACTGGTGGAAGAAACAAGCACTGAAGCACAAACTGTACACCTGAGAAACCCTTTGGTTGGTAAGCAAAACATTCAGAAGGTGCCACAGCTAGAGGAAACCCAAGAAGAGCTAAAACCACCAGAGTCATATGAGACCAGCAACAAAATTTCCTTGGAAAAAGAGGCCACAAGGAGCAGGGTAGCGTTAAAAGAAACCAGGAAGAAGGCACCAAGGGGATGGAAGAACAAGAAGATACCTACAGAGGATTTCTCTCCAGGGGATAAAGTGATCTCAGCTTATCTCCCAGCTATCCCACCTCATCTCCCCACCATCCCATCTCAGCTGCCTAAAGTCTTCACCATCAGAAGAATTCTCTCCTTAGAACATGTGGAGATCCTTAATTAATGAAGCCAATGGAGATAGATTCACTGCGAGGGGGGAAGATTTGAAGCATTACCAACCACCCTGACAAAGGTAGAACGTCAAGCTAGTGACGCTAAAGAAGCGCTTCATGGGAGGCAACCCATGTTTTATATGCTTTTAAAGTAGTTAATAAAGCAAGGTTCATGAATTCCAAATCAACTTTGACATACACTTAAATGAATCCTTTTATACAACATATAGTGAAGAACAAGTTTGGTGTTCAAGGCACACTAAGAGAACATAAATGCAACTGATGAGCGGATAATTTATACGCTTTTTGGCATTCTTTTTAGTATATTTTTAGTAGGATCTAGTTACTTTTAGGGATGTTTTTATTAGTTTTTATGTTAAATTCACATTTCTGGACTTTACTATGATTTTGTGTGTTTTTTTGTGATTTCAGGTATTTTCTGGCTGAAATTGAGGGACTTGAGCAAAAATCAGATTCAGAGGTAGAAGAAGGACTACTGATGCTGTTGGATTCTGACCTCCCTACACTCAAAGTGGATTTTCTGGAGCTACAGAACTCAAAATGGTGCGCTTTTAATTGAGTTGGAAAGTAGACATCCAGGGCTTTCCAGCAATATATAATAGTCCATACTTTGGCCGAGTTTAGACGACGAAAAAGGGCGTTGAACGCCAGTTCTACGCTGCAGTCTGGAGTTAAACGCCAGAAACACGTCACGAACCAGAGTTGAACGCCAAAAACACGTTACAACTTGGCGTTCAACTCCAGAAGAAGCATCTGCACGTGTAAACTTCAAGCTCAGCCCAAGCACACACCAAGTGGTCCCCGGAAGTGGATTTATGCATCAATTACTTACTTCTGTAAACCCTAGTAGCTAGTTTAGTATAAATAGGACTTTTTACTATTGTATTTGACATCTTGGGACGTCTAGTTCTTAGATCATGGGGACTGGCCATTCGGCCATGCCTGGACCTTATCACTTATGTATTTTCAATTGTAGAGTTTCTACACACTATAGATTAAGGTGTGGAGCTCTGCTGTTCCTCATGAATTAATACAAAGTACTACTGTTTTTCTATTCAATTCAACTTATTCCGCTTCTAAGATATTCATTCACAATTCAATATGAATGTGATGAATGTGACAATCATCATCATTCCCCCACGAATGCGTGCCTGACAACCACTTCCGTTCCACCTTAGATTGAATGAATATCTCTTGGATCTCTTAATTAGAATCTTCGTGGTATAAGCTAGATTGATGGCGGCATTTATGAGAGTCCAGAAAGTCTAAACCTTGTCTGTGGTATTCCGAGTAGGACTCAGGGATTGAATGACTGTGACGAGCTTCAAACTCGCGAGTGCTGGGCGTAGTGACAGACGCAAAAGGATAGTAAATCCTATTCCAGTATGATCGAGAACCTCCAGATGATTAGCCATGCAGTGACAGCGCATTGGACCATTTTCACAGAGAGGATGGGATGCAGCCATTGACAACGGTGATACCTCCAGATGGTTAGCCATACAGTGACAGCGCATCGGACCATTTTCATAGAGAGGATGAAAAGTAGCCATTGACAACGGTGATGCCTTTACATAAAGCCAGCCATGGAAAGGAGTAAGATTGATTGGATGAAGACAGCAGGAAAGCAGAGGTTCAGAGGAACGAACGCATCTCTATATGCTTATCTGAAATTCCCACCAATGAATTACATAAGTATTTCTATCTTTATTTTCTATTTATTTATAATTTATTTTCAAAAACTCCATAATCAATTATTATCTGCCTGACTGAGATTTACAAGGTGACCATAGCTTGCTTCATACCAACAATCTCCGTGGGATCGACCCTTACTCACGTAAGGTTTTATTACTTGGACGACCCAGTGCACTTGCTGGTTAGTTGTGCGAAGTTGTGAAGTTATGTTTGGACCATGGTATTGTGCACCAGTTGTTGGCGCCATTGCCAGGGAGAGAACGAACATATTTTACAACCTCAGAGTAACAATTTCGCATACCAAGTTTTTGGCGCCGTTGCCAGGGATTGTTTGAGTTTGGACAACTGACGGTTCATCGTGTTGCTCAGATTGGGTAATTTTCTTCTTATTTTATTTTCAAAAAGTTTTCAAAAATTTTTCAAAAATATTTTCTTCTTTTTCGTTCTTCCCAATTAATTTTCGAAAAAAATTTTTTTAATTTATGTTCTTTAGAATTTTTAAGAATGAATTCTAGAGTTTTATGAAGCATGTTGAAGCCTGGCTGGCTGTAGAGCCATGTCTAAATTCTTTTGGACTGGGGCTTCCAACCCAACATTATCAAGAGCAAGCTAGTTGTTGCTAATCCACCTACTGCTGTTCCTGATCCACCTGATTTACATGCTGAAGCTTGGCTAGCCATTGGCCATGTCTAGTGTTTTGGACTGGAGCTTTCATTGAAAGCTTGGCTGGCTAGTGAGCCATGTCTGATTCCTAGACTGAAGCTTTAGACTAAGAATGCAAGATTCCTGGAATTCATATTAAAAATTTTGGAATCCTTATTTTTCTTTTTCACAATAATTTTCGAAAAACTCCAAAAAAAAATTTAGAAAATCATAAAAATAAAAAAAATATTTCATGTTTCTTGTTTGAGTCTTGAGTCAAATTGTAAGTTTGGTGTCAACTGCATATTCATTTTGCATTTTTCGAAAATTCATGCATTCATAGTGTTCTTCATGATCTTCAAGTTGTTCTTGGTAAGTCTTCTTGTTTGATCTTTAAATTTTCTTGAATTGTGTCTTTTCTTGTTTTTCATATGCATTTTTTGTTTGTTAGATTCTGAACATGAAAGATTTCTAAGTTTGGTGTCTTGCATGTTTTCTTTGCATATAAAAATTTTCAAAAATATGTTCTTAATGTTCATCATGATCTTCAAAGTGTTCTTGGTGTTCATCTTGACATTCATAGCATTCTTGCATGCATTCATTGTTTTGATCCAAAATTTTCATGCATTGAGTCTTTTTCATATTTTTCTCTTTCATCATTAAAAATTCAAAAATCAAAAAAATATATTTTCCTTTTTCTCTCATAAATTTTCGAAAATTTGAGTTGACTTTTTCAAAACTTTTTTAAAATTAGTTATTTCTTATGAGTCAAATCAAATTTTCAATTTAAAAATCCTATCTTTTTCAAAAATCAAATCTTTTTCATTTTTCTTATTTATTTTCGAAAATTATAAAAATATTTTTCAAAAAATATTTTTCTTAATTTTATCTCATAATTTTTGAAAATATTATCAACAATTAATGTTTTGATTCAAAATTTTCAAGTTTGTTACCTACTTGTTAAGAAAGATTCAAACTTTAAGTTCTAGAATCATATCTTGTGATTTCTTGTGAATCAAGTCATTAATTGTGATTTTAAAAATCAAATATTTTTTTTCAAAACTAATTTCATTCATATCTTTTCAAAAATATATTTTTATCCTATCTTTTTTAAAATCATATCTTTTTAAAACATATCTTTTTCAAAAATTTGATTTTAAAAATATCTCTTCTAACTTCTTAACTTCTTATCTTTTCAAAATTGATTTTCAAATCTTTTTTCAACTAACTAATTGACTTTTTGTTTGTTTCTTATCTTTTTCAAAACTACCTAACTAACTCTCTCTCTCAAATTTTTGAAAATCTCTTCCCTCTTTTTCAAAAATTCTTTTTAATTAACTAATTGTTTCAATTTTTAATTTTAAATTTGATTTCATTCCTAATTTTCGAAAATCACTAACCCCTTTTCAAAATTTTATTTTCGAAAATCCTCCTTCTCTCTCATCTCCTTCTATTTATTTATTCATCTACTAACACTTCATCTCACCCAAATTTGAACCCCCTCTTCCATCTGTGTTCGAATTTTCTCTTCTTCCCTTCTTTACATTACATTCTTTTCTTCTTCTACTCACACAGGGGAACCTCTATACTTGGGCAAAAAGGATCCCTATTATTATTATTTTTTTCTTCCCTCTTTTTCATATGAGCAAGAGCAAGGACAAGAACATTCTTGTTGAAGCAGACCCTGAACCTGAAAGGACTCTGAAGAGAAAACTAAGAGAAGCTAAAATACAACAATCCAGAGATAACCTTACAGAAATTTTCGAACAAGAAGAGGAGATGGCAGCCGAAAATAATAATAATGCAAGGAGGATGCTTGGTGACTTTACTGCACCTAATTCCAATTTACATGGAAGAAGCATCTCCATCCCTACCATTGGAGCAAACAATTTTGAGCTTAAACCTCAACTAGTTTCTCTGATGCAACAAAACTGCAAGTTTCATGGACTTCCATCTGAAGATCCCTTTCAGTTCTTAACTGAATTCTTGCAAATCTGTGATACTGTTAAGATTAATGGAGTAGATCCTGAAGTCTACAGGCTCATACTTTTCCCTTTTTCTGTAAGAGACAGAGCTAGAGTGTGGTTGGACTCTCAACCCAAAGATAGCCTGAACTCTTGGGATAAGCTGGTCACGGCTTTCTTAGCCAAGTTCTTTCCTCCTCAAAAGCTGAGTAAGCTTAGAGTGGATATTCAAACCTTCAGACAGAAGGAAGGTGAATCCCTCTATGAAGCTTGGGAGAGATACAAGCAACTGACCAAAAAGTGTCCTTCTGAGATGCTTTCAGAATGGACCATCCTGGATATATTCTATGATGGTCTATCTGAATTAGCTAAAATGTCATTGGATACTTCTGCAGGTGGATCCATTCACCTAAAGAAAATGCCTGCAGAAGCTCAAGAACTCATTGACATGGTTGCTAACAACCAGTTTATGTACACTTCTGAGAGGAATCCTGTGAGTAATGGGACGCCTCAGAAGAAGGGAGTTCTTGAAATTGATACTCTGAATGCCATATTGGCTCAGAATAACATATTGACTCAGCAAGTCAATATGATTTCTCAGAGTCTGAATGGAATACAAGCTGCATCCAACAGTACTCAAGAGGCATCTTCTGAAGAAGAAGCTTATGATCCTGAGAACCCTGCAATAGCAGAGGTAAATTACATGGGTGAACTCTATGGAAACACCTATAACCCCTCATGGAGAAATCACCCAAATTTCTTATGGAAGGATCAACAAAAGCCTCAACAAGGCTTTAATAATGGTGGAAGAAATAGGTTTAACAATAGTAAACCTTTTCCATCATCCACTCAGCAACAGACAAAGAATTCTGAGCAGAATCCATCTAGCTTAGCAAGTTTAGTCTCTGATCTATCTAAAGCCACTGTGAGTTTCATGAATGAAACAAGGTCTTCCATTAGAAATTTGGAAGCACAACTGGGCCAGCTGAGTAAGAAGATCACTAAAACTCCTCCTAGTACTCTCCCAAGCAATACAGAAGAAAATCCAAAAGGAGAGTGCAAGGCCATTGAATTGACTATCATGGCCAAACCCACAAGAGGGGAGGAAGACGTGAATCCCAGTGAGGAAGACCTCCTGGGACGTCCAGTGATCAATAAGGAGTTTCCCTCTGAGGAACCAAAGGAATCTGAGACTCATCTAGAGACCATAGAGATTCCATTGAACCTTCTTATGCCATTCATGAGCTCTGATGAGTATTCCTCTTCTGAAGAAAATGAGGATGTTACTGAAGAGCAAGTTGCCAAGTTCCTTGGTGCAATCATGAAGCTGAATGCCAATTTATTTGGTAATAAGACTTGGGGAGATGAACCTCCCCTGTTCACCAATGAACTAAATGCATTGGATCAACTGAGATTGCCTCAGAAGAAACAGGATCCCGGAAAGTTCCTAATACCTTGCACCAAAGGCACCATGACCTTTGAAAAGGCTCTATGTGACCTTGGGTCAGGAATAAACCTCATGCCACTCTCTGTAATGGAGAAACTTGGAATCTTTGAGGTGCAAGCTGCTAAAATCTCATTAGAGATGGCAGATAATTCCAGAAAACAGGCTTATGGACAAGTAGAGGACATGTTAGTAAAGGTTGAAGGCCTTTACATCCCTGCTGATTTCGTAATCCTGGATACTGGGAAGGATGAGGATGAATCCATCATTCTTGGAAGACCCTTCCTAGCCACAGCAAGAGCTGTGATTGATGTAGACAGAGGAGAATTGATCCTTCAACTGAATGAGGACAACCTTGTGTTTAAAACTCAAGAATCTCCTTCTGTAACAATGGAGAGGAAGCATGAAAAGCTTCTCTCAGTACAGAGTCAACTAAAGCCCCCACAGTCAAACTCTAAGTTTGGTGTTGGGAGGCCTCAGCCAAACTCTAAATTTGGTGTTGAACTCCCATATCCAAACTCTAAGTTTGGTGTTGGGAGTCTATAAAATTGACCTGATCACCTGTGTGGAGCCATAAGAGCCCACTGTCAAGCTATTGACATTAAAGAAGCGCTTGTTGGGAGGCAACCCAATTTTTATTTATCTAATTTGATTTTCATTCTTATTGTTCTTTCATGTTTTATTAGGTTCATGATCATGTGGATTCACAAAATAAATAGAAAAATCAAAAACAGAATAAAAAACAGCAGAAGAAAAATCACACCCTGGAGGAAGGACTTACTGGCATTTAAACGCCAGTAAGGAGCATCTGGCTGGCGTTCAACGCCAGAACAGAGCATGGATCTGGCGCTGAACGCCAGAAACAAGCATAGAACTGGCGTTCAACGCCAGAAACATGCTGCATCTGGGCGTTGAATGCCCAGAACAAGCATCAGTTCGGCGTTTAAACGCCAGAATTGCATGCAAAGGCATTTTACATGCCGAATTGGTGCAGGGATGTAAATCCTTGACACCTCAAGATCTGTGAACCTCACAGGATCATCTCAGGATCTGTGGATCCCACAGGATCCCCACCTTCCCTCCTCATAATCCTAGTTTCTTCCACATCTTCTTCTTCATCTATTCTTTCTTATCCTGCTCGAGGGCGAGCAACATTCTAAGTTTGGTGTGGTAAAAGCATTGCTTATTTTGCTTTTCCATAACCATTGATGGCACCTAAAGCCAGAGAAATCTCAAAAAAAAAAGAGAGAAGAGAAAAGGGAAGACAAAAGCTTCCACCTCCAAGTCATGGGAGATGGAGAGATTTATGTAAAGGATCTATAGCTCAGTGGTAGAATATTTGACTACAAATCAAGATATCCCTGAGATACCTCAGGGGATAAATTTTCCCCCACACAATTATTGGGAGAAACTAAGGATAGGAGCACCAAAATCACTAGGGATCAAGCAATAGAGACAAGAAAGAGACATAGAAGAGCTCAAGGACATCATTGGTTCCTCAAGGAGAAAACGCCACCATCACTAAGGTGGACTCATTCCTTGTTCTTAAACTTTCTGTTTTTCATTTTTTTATGTTAAATGTTTATCTATATTTGTGTCTTATTACATGATCATTAGTATTTAAGTGTCTATGCCTTAAAGTAGTGAATATGAATCCATCACCTCTCTTAAATGAAAAATGTTTTAATTCAAACGAACAAGAAGTACATGAGTTTTGAATTTATCCTTGAACTTAGTTTAATTATATTGATGTGGTGACAATGCTTCTTGTTTTCTGAATGAATGATTGAACAGTGTATATGTATTTTGAAGTTGTTGTTTAAGAATGTTAAATATGTTGCCTCTTGAAAGAATGATGACAAGGAGACATGTTATTTGATAATCTAAAAAATCATAAAAATGACTCTTGAAGTAAGAAAAAGCAGTGAATACAAAAGCTTGCAGAAAAAAAAATAGCGAAAAAAAATAGAAAGAAAAAGAAAAAGCAAGCAGAAAAAGCCAAAAGCTCTTAAAACCAAAAGGCAAGAGCAAAAAGCCAATAGCCCTTAAAACCAAAAGGCAAGGGTAATAAGAAGGATCCCAAGGCTTTGAGCATCAGTGGATAGGAGGGCCTAAAGGAATAAAATCCTGGCCTAAGCGGCTAAACCAAGCTGTCCCTAACCATGTGCTTGTGGCGTGAAGGTGTCAAGTGAAAACTTGAGACTGAGCGGTTAAAGTCAAGGTCCAAAGCAAAAGAAGAGTGTGCTTAAGAACCCTGGACACCTCTAATTGGGGACTTTAGCAAAGCTGAGTCACAATCTGAAAAGGTTCACCCAATTATGTGTCTGTGGCATTTATGTATCCGGTGGTAATATTGAAAAACAAAGTGCTTAGGGCCACGGCCAAGACTCATAAAGTAGCTGTGTTCAAGAATCAACATACTGAACTAGGAGAATCAATAACACTATCTGAACTCTGAGTTCCTATAGATGCCAAACATTCTGAACCTCAATGGATAAAGTGAGATGCCAAAACTATTCAAGAGGCAAAAAGCTACAAGTCCCGCTCATCTGATTGGAGCTATGTTTCATTGATAGTTTGGAATTTATAGTATATTCTCTTCTTTTTATCCTATTTGATTTTCAGTTGCTTGGGGACAAGCAACAATTTAAGTTTGGTGTTGTGATGAGCGGATAATTTATACGCTTTTTGGCATTGTTTTTAGTATGTTTTTAGTAGGATCTAGTTACTTTTAGGGATGTTTTTATTAGTTTTTATGTTAAATTCACATTTCTGGACTTTACTATGAGTTTGTTTGTTTTTCTGTGATTTCAGGTATTTTCTGGCTGAAATTGAGGGACTTGAGCAAAAATCAGATTCAGAGGTAGAAGAAGGACTGCTGATATTGTTGGATTCTGACCTCCCTGCACTCAAAGTGGATTTTCTGGAGCTACAGAACTCAAAATAACACTCTTCCAATTGCGTTGGAAAGTCGACATCCAGGGCTTTCCAGCAATATATAATAGTCCATACTTTGGCTGAGTTTAGATGACAAAAAAGGGCATTGAACGCCAGTTCTATGCTGCAGTCTGGAGTTAAACGCCAGAAACACGTCACGAACCAGAGTTGAACGCCAAAAACACGTTACAACATGGCGTTCAACTCCAGAAGAAGCCTCTGTACGTGTAAACTTCAAGCTCAGCCCAAGCACACACCAAGTGGGCCCCGGAAGTGGATTTATGCATCAATTACTTACTTCTGTAAACCCTAGTAGCTAGTTTAGTATAAATAGGACTTTTTACTATTGTATTTGACATCTTGGGATGTCTAGTTCTTAGATCATGGGGGCTGGCCATTCGGCCATGCCTGGACCTTATCACTTATGTATTTTCAACGGTAGAGTTTCTACACACCATAGATTAAGGTGTGGAGCTCTACTGTTCCTCATGAATTAATGCAAAGTACTACTGTTTTTCTATTCAATTCAACTTATTCTGCTTCTAAGATATTCATTCGCAATTCAATATGAATGTGATGAACGTGACAATCATCATCATTCCCCCACGAACGTGTGCCTGAAAACCACTTCCGTTCCACCTTAGGTTGAATGAATATCTCTTGGATCTCTTAATCAGAATCTTCGTGGTATAAGCTAGATTGATGGCGGCATTTATGAGAGTCCGGAAAGTCTAAACCTTGTCTGTGGTATTCCGAGTAGGACTCAGGGATTGAATGACTGTGACGAGCTTCAAACCCACGAGTGCTGGGCGTAGTGACAGACGCAAAAGGATAGTAAATCCTATTCCAGTATGATCGAGAACCTCAAGATGATTAGCCATGCAGTGACAGCGCATTGGACCATTTTCACAGAGAGGATGGGATGCAGCCATTGACAATGGTGATGCCTCCAGATGATTAGCCATGCAGTGACAGCGCATCGGACTATTTTCACAGAGAGGATGAAAAGTAGCCATTGACAACGGTGATGCCCTTACATAAAGCCAGCCATGGAAAGGAGTAAGATTGATTGGATGAAGACAGCAGGAAAGCAGAGGTTCAGAGGAACGAATGCATCTCTATATGCTTATCTGAAATTCCCACCAATGAATTACATAAGTATTTCTATCTTTATTTTCTATTTATTTATAATTTATTTTCGAAAACTCCATAATCAATTATTATCTGCCTGACTGAGATTTACAAGGTGACCATAGCTTGCTTCATACCAACAATCTCCGTGGGATCGACCCTTACTCACGTAAGGTTTTATTACTTGGACGACCCAGTGCACTTGCTGGTCAGTTGTGCGAAGTTGTGAAGTTATGTTTGGACCATGGTATTGTGCACCAGTTGTTGGCGCCATTGCCAGGGAGAGAATGAACAAATTTTACAACCTCAGAGTAACAATTTCGCATCCTAGTAACTCATATCATGTCACTTTTAGAACCTTGAACAAATCTTTTTACACCACATGGCCACAAACTAAGTTTGGTGTCACCAATGTTGCATACATGGACAATTAAATAGTCAGTTGGTTTGCATTCATGAATAGCACATTGTTAGTTAAAAACAAAAATTTTAAAAAGTAGTTATCCCATTTTTTTATTTTTGCCACCACTATCCAAAATTTATTAATTACATTCCTTTTTTCTTGTAGGAGAAATGAAGGGAAGATTGGAAGGAATTGATGGGACAATTGAAGAAGGCGGGTTCGGCCACTTCACAAAGGGGGACTATACACATGTTATCAAAGGGAATACATTGGGAAATGTTGCCATGCATTATTGGAAGAACAACACCCTTGGAAGCCGAACCAACCCCATCATAAAAGTGATGATCCTTGTGCCCATCCCATGCTAAACCCGATCCGTTCATCATACGCATACACCATCAATCCACACCTTTCATTTACTCACCACTTTTCTATATAAGTGATTCCTAGTCCGTACCCCTTCACATTCCAATTCTCAATTCCTACTTCTTACTCTCGTAACACACCTTCAACACCTCTTACTCCATTGAAAGCACTCTCACCAATCATCCATACTTCGATAAATTCAAATTTATAAGTCACTCATGGCCTCGTCCAGCTCTAAAAGAAGAAAAGGAAAGGAGCCTATGGAGCAACACCCTTTTGATGAAAAGAAGTTCAGAACCTTTCACCATGCATTACAATTTGGGTGGATGGCTGATAAGGAGATCATATATGAGCTAGGCTTTCAAGTCAAGAAAATTGAGTGCCCCAAAATTGCAGAGAAGGTGGAAAAGAGAAGATGGGAGCTCCTCACTGATCCGGTAACAAAAGTAAACGCAACTCTTGTAAGAGAGTTTTATGCAAATGCAGTCAGGTATGATAAGGCAGATGAGTCCTATATAAGCTTTGTAAGAGGGGTGACCGTGGATTTTAGTCCCATGAGTATCATGAGGGCGTTAAAGCTACGAACCATACCATTTGCAGAAGAGAGCTATCAGTCCAAAATAGATAGCAATCCCAATTATGACCAGATTATGCAAGATATCTGCATACAAGGAGCTGATTGGGTATGAGATCCCATGGGAAGCCCAAATTCATTAAGAGAGGGGATCTCACTCCTGAAGCAAAGGGGTGGTTCGAAATTGTAAGGAGATCCATCCTACCTGCCAAAAACAATTCAGAGGTGAACCTTAAGAGAGCAACAATGATGCAATGTATACTCAAAGGAGGAGAGATCAAGGTTCACGAACTCATAGCCCAAGGCATTAGGAAGATGGCTGAGAAAAGCAATTCTAGAGGAAAGTTAGGCTACCCCAGCACTATTTTCTATCTGTGTGACAGGGCTGGGGTGGTGTTCGAAGACGGGGACCCCGAGTGGATAAAAATGGGCATCCCAATTACTGTTCGACGGATGCAGGCTGTTGCATCTCCCCTACCTCAACGAAGGATAAGAAAGAGGACAGCCCATCAAGTTGTAGAAGAACAAGACCCAAAAGAGCAAGCCCTAGCAACTTTGGACATGCACCAATTACAGGAAGCCATTGATGACTTATCTAGACAATACGTGGAGAATCAAGGGGCACAGAAAGAGCTTCAACTACAAATGATGAACTGCCAAGAAGAATCATTCTCTAGATGGATGAATCAACAGGAGGAGTGGCAAAAGCAATTGATGGAGTAGCAACTGGAACAAGGGAGACAATGGGATGAATCTTTCCAAAGGATAAATCAAAAGCAAGATCAACAACAAGAAGCCATCCAAAAGCTAATCAACATCCAAGCACATTAAGGTGCACACATACATGAGATGCATCGGAAACAAATAGAACAGGCATAACTCTTCGACGAATACAGGGCATTCTCAGAAGGAGTTTACATGAGTAAGACTGGACATCATGTGAACACTCAAGCCAGGCTCGGATACTTAGTCGAACAACTGCCTATATTGTATCTGGGAATCACAAGATATGAAGAAGTGAAGGATGAATTAGCACGAGAAGAAAGAGAAAAAGTTGAAAGGAGTCATGAATCAGTAAGGAAAGTACTTGAAGATTGGAAAAGAGCTAGAATGACACGGATACAAGGAAACACAAGTGGACACAAAGAGGACAAACAAGAGAGAGAGCATGGGCAGCCCATGAGTAAAAGGTGGTGGAGTTCCCTCTTCATTTTATCTTTTTCAAGTCTAAATAAGGAAAATCATGTATGAAATAGAACATGCTTCCATAGTAGCTTAGGAATTTTCAATTATGTCTTTAGTATTTTCAGTTATTAAGTCTATGTGTGCTGGTCCAACTTACCTGTTTTCATCTTCATCCTACTTACTTGTATGCTTGCCCTTTGAATTTAATAAAAGAGAATGTTATGAAAGAAACTAGAGTAGAGTTCATATGGTGAAATAAGTCCTCAAGGTTTGTGGTGTGGTAATAGATTAGCTAAGTTGGATCACCTATAAGGTATGAGGGCACTTATGTGTATTGAAGTACATGCTTGAAGCACATTCTATGAGACTAGCTAAATAACAAGATCCTAATAAGAAAAAGAAAAAGAATAATACGAGTTGAAAAAGAAAGAAAAGTAATAAGAAAAAAGGCTAGGCACCAAGGGCTTGAATCTTGAGGGATGTGTCTGTGGTGTTCTTGTACCAAGGATTTGCTTGGATGAATAAGTTCTGAGGAGTGCTTTATCACTTGGTAACTTGGGTTAACTAACCCGGGATTACCAACTGAAAATCCACTATCAAGAGCAACCTTGCTACAGAATATTTAGTAACCCAAAGAGGTGCTGGACACCAAGGCCTCAAGAAAAGAAAATAACAAACCATGTGCCTGTGGTGTGCATGTATGGGGGAGAGAGACTTGAGGGAGTAAGTCCTTAGGGGTGTTTCAACACCTAGCACCTTGAACCAACTGGTTCGGGAGTGTTGGTTGAAAGCTTATTTTAAAGAGTCGCACCCTCACAGAGCACTTAGCCTAAGGATGCAATAAACCCTAAGAAAAAAAAAGGGAGGATCAAAGAATAAGGATCTTATAGGATGCAATCAAGCAAGTATTCAAGAGCATGATAAGGACCTGGAGACCAGTAAGGGAATGAACCTAAGTTGCTATGCATGAAACCCCATAAACCGAGAACTTTACTTCTATAATAAGAACTTATTTCTCTTGTTCTTTCATTCATCATCCTGATGTTTCAGTACTTGTTTAGGGACAAGCAAGCTTTAAGTTTGGTGTTGTGATGCCAGGGCATTTTGGCTAGCTTCACTGACCTTTTCTTTACTGTTTTAGGGTAGTTTCATGCATTTTCTTAGTAAATAAGCAAGTTTTGGGTAGAAATACACTTACATCTCGATTCAAGCAAACATTGTGAACTTTACATGATTTCATGAGAATTATGCATGAATTGAATGACAAATTGGATAATACATGATCTCATGACTTGGAATAGAGCTTTGATGCACTTTATTTGCTTGATTTCAGGACAAAGGAAGCAAGGAAGAGCCACATTAGTAGCCACATTAGTAGCCACGTTAGTCTAATTAATGTGACCACTAACGTGGAATGGGCACAAGCTTGTAGCGTTAATGAGAAAAGTGATCGCCAATAACGCCTTCGAAGCTATCATAACCCACGTTAGTTGCCACGTTAGTTACATTAACGTGGGGAATAACGTGGAAAGAAAAGAGGAGCTCCAACGTTAGTGGTAAAAGTGAACATCACTAACATTCTAAAAGGCCATACATAAGCCACGTTAAGAGCCATGTTAATCTAATTAACGTGAATTCTAATGTGGAGATTAGAGGAGATCGCCAATGTTAGTGACACTCATCTTTGTCACTAACATTGGAACAGGCCAAGATTGCCCACGTTAGTGGTCACGTTAAGACCACTAACGTGAAGTGTAACGTGGAGTAAGGAGTGATAGGCCAACGTTAGTGACATTCACCTTTATCACTAACATTGGAGATGGCAATTACCACCACGTCAGTGGCCACGTTAATCTAATTAACGTGAACTCTAACGTGGGAAGGAGGGGCGTTTGGAGCGTTAGTAACAAAGGTAAGTGTCACTAATTCTCTCGAAGTTTAGGCATGCCTACGTTAAGGGTCACGTTAGCTACACTAACGTGAACTCTAACGTGGGGAAAGGAGGCAATAAGCAACGTTATTGGAAAAGGTGAATGCCAATAACGTTTGCGAAGGACCAAGAGGCAACGTTAGTGGTCACGTTAGTGCCACTAACGTTGAAGTTAACGTTGATCATTTTTGGCTTGGAACGTTAGTTAAAAAGGTGCTCGTCACTAACGTTCTCGAACCCACATTTTCACTTAACGTTAACACTACTAACGTCCTAACTAACGTCCATGCCTAACTCACACTTTTTCTGCAAGCACAGCTGAGCCCACTGAAGATTGTAACTACTTCAACTCAAGATCGAAGGCCGATATCCAAGACTTGAAGAGCCAACTAGAAGATCAGTAGAGTAGTATATATAGGAATAGTTTTGAACTAGTAAGGGAGCTTTTGGCATTTTGGAGAACTACACTCTTTATATTTTACTTTCTCTGCAACTTCTAGTTTTATTTTTGAGAATGTACTTTTCATTTATGCTTTCCATTCCCAGAGCTATAAACAACTAAACCCCTTTCATTGGGTTAGGAAGCTCTGTTGTAATTTGATGGATCAATAATAGTTTTCATTATTCTTCTTCTTTCTTTTCTCTTGATTTTACTAGAAAGCTTTCAATCTTCATCCAATTGGGTAGTTGTCTTGGAAAAGGAGCTATTCATACTTGGATCTCTTTGGAACCTTGGAAGAGGAATGAAGAGATCATGCTAGAAATGCTTTCTCATGTTGGACCAAATTGGGGTTTGAATGGATATAGTGACATATAATCCTACCAACACTTTGATTTGGGAATACATGTGATATAATCAGTGACCACACTTCATCTCTTCTCATGAGCAAGTAAAATGAGCTATGAAGAAAGAATGAAGCAGCAAGACCCTGGTTTTGATAAGATCCTGAATGAAATTTGTGTGATGCATGTGCGTTGGATAAATGATAAGGATGGGATACCCAATCAATTGAGGAGAAGAGATTTGAGCCCCCAAGCTAGAGGGTGGCTAGAATTTGTGAGGAGGTCCCTAATCCCCACATCCAACAATTCAGAAGTGACCAAAGAGAGAGTTGTACTCATCTACAGCATCATGAAAGGAGAGAACATCAACGTGGGGGAGATGATTGCCAACAACATCAACAAAGTACTAAATAGCACCAGTGACAACACAAGGTTGGCATTCCCTAGCATTATACAGAGGCTATGTGATGAGGCTGGAGTTGAAAAGATCATTGATGAAGTGCTTGTGAAGCAAGACAAGTTCATAACTGCCAAAAAGATGGCCAAGCTGGTAGCTGTTCACCCACTCAACAGGGCCAGAGAACGAAGAGCTCATGCCCATGAACCACAACAACAACAAGAAGAGAAAGAGGCAGAAGAGCAACCTCAATTCCTGGCACTTTAACCACCACCACAATACCAATATCAGCAATTTCTAGAGGGATTCAACTGGGAGTAATTGCAAGGAGATGTACACCAAATGAAGGGAGATCTACACCACTGGAGGGAAGATGTCAATCAACTAAGGGAAACTCAACAACAACAATGGAGCCAAGTCAACCAAAACATTCAACAACTCCAAGGGAGTTTTGATGATCTCAAGGAGCAGCAAGATCAAATTAACTGGGGAGAAATGCAAGGCAGTTTAGGAGTGATTCTGAGACGGCAATTACAACAAATGGAGAGCCTTGCTGAATTCAGACACCTTTATG
This sequence comes from Arachis hypogaea, assembly GCF_003086295.3. Lineage (NCBI taxonomy): Eukaryota > Viridiplantae > Streptophyta > Magnoliopsida > Fabales > Fabaceae > Arachis > Arachis hypogaea. Next base: position 96,276,589 of record NC_092049.1, read on the forward strand.
AAGCAAGAACTGTAGCCAGAGGGGAATATGATTGCTGCGCAAATAAAGTTGAGCTACCTATGCAATGCAGTAGCTAACATGAACCCCAATTACCCCACTTATATGCAGAAATTAGAGGAACTCAGCTCAAGGCAAGAAGAAATAGCATACCAACACAAGGAGAATGTGAAATCCTACATGAGGAGGCTAGGATTTTGGAAGCCCAAGGATGCCAAAGCACAAGAAGGTTCCTCCAATCCAGATGAAGGTGGCTCCTCCCCCTCCAAGAAGAAGGACAAAGGGAAGGAGCCAATGAACTAAAGATGAAGCTGCTCAAGGTTGTTGAGTCCCATGGTTGACATTTTCTAAATTCTGAAATCTTGTTTAAGCTTTTGCTTTATTTACTTTTTGAATAAATAATCATGCTAGGATAGTTTATGTTTTATGCTTAGTTTTAATTCTTGTTTGAAGTCTTTATGAGTTTTTTTTACAAGAAAGAAAATGTCATGTATTTCAAGTCTTCATTTCAACATAAATAAAAGTAGAACTTGTCTCCATAAGAGTTAATGTGAGCTGTACAAAAACACCAAGAGAGACCAAGGCCAAGAGAGATTATCAAACAAACTAAGAAATAAGTAACCAAGTGTAGGACATCGGATGAACTAAAAAGAAAATGAGTCATGGAAGAGCAACTAGTCCTAGAAGGTACAACAAGGGGAAGGTTAAGGGGTGTTCCTTGAATATCCATAGAACCAAGAGGTAGTAAGCAATAAAGGCCCAAAGCTCTGAGCATCAACTACTGGGATAGAAAAAGAAACATTAAAAAGCTCAAAAAGAATTAAAGATCTTAGTAGATGCTTGTGGTGAAGATGTGTCAAGAAGAGACCTGGACAAGTAAATTCTTAGGGGTGTCTCAACACCTAGTACCCTAAAACCAACTGGTTTGGGAGTGCTAATTGAAAGCTTAATTAAAGGGTTGTCTTGAGACAAAACAATTAGAGTCGTGGTCAAGAAAGCAAAACAACCCTTACTACTTCAAGGTGACAATCAATAGAAAGGACCCCTAAAGCCTATACCTGAAAGAACCCTCAAGGATCTAAGATCTTTTCATGACATTAAAACATTCATACATGTGTTGAACACTTAGTCTTACTCTTAGTTGTATTGCAATCACTCAAAGCCAAGGCCTCAAGTTATAAAGGTTTATTCACATTGATTTGCTTGGGACAAGCAAAACTTAAGTTTGGTGTTGTGATGACTTGCATCATCTACCTTTCATTCTTGCAAGTGTAGTTTCTAAACCAACAAACAATCCTCTCATACAAAAATTTGGTTGTCACAAGTAACAAACCCCTAAAAATAATAACCGAAGTATTCAAACCTCGGGTCGTCTCTCAAGGAATTACAAGGAAGTATGCTACTATTGGTTATGAGATAGTATATTTTTGGGTTTTTGAAAGGTTGAACAAGGAATGTAAATAACCAGAAAATAAACTAATAATTAAGAAAAGTCTTAACAAGTATTGAGAATTGGAATTCCTATCCTCATTATCATCATCAATTATGATAGTAATTGTCCGTTGCTCCCACTTAGTCAACCTCTAACTATGAAGGAAAGTCAAGTGGATAAATCAATTTGATTCCTCAAGTCCTAGTCAACTCTCAAGGAAAGACTAGAGTTAGTGAAATTCAAATCAACTAGCAAGTCTCAAATACCAATCAATAAAAGACCTTTGATAATTCAAGAGTCTCCAATTAGTCAATCCAAGTTAAGAATAGGAAAATCTAACTTAAAATCCTCCTAAGAGTTTTATCAAACACTTGGAAGGCACAACATAAAAGCATAGAAAAGAAATGAGAGATAATAAAATCCAAACAATCAATTGAAAGCATCAATAACATAAATTGAAGAAAGCAATTATAAATATGAAATACCTCAAATTGCATTAAATAGAAAATCAAATCTAACATGAGAATTCATAAAGTAAAATAGCAACATAAAGTTATCAACAAGGGAAATAAATAAACTAAAGTGCTAGAGCTAATAAGAGTAGAAGAGAAACTAAATTGAAATAAGATAAAATTCAGAAATTGAAAAGGAATAAATTAAGAATCCTAAAACCTAGAGAGATGAGAGAGCCTCTCTCTCTAGAAAACTACATCCAAAACCTAAAATTATGTGAATGAAAGTTGTGTGAGTAAATGAATGATTCCTCCACTCTGCAGCCTCTAATCTGTATTTTCTAGGCCAAAAACTGGGCCAAAAGGAGCCCAGAAATCGCCCCCAGCGTCTTCTGCAATTTCTGCACGTCGCGCATGTCACACGTACACGTACGCGTGATGCATGCGTGTGTGTTGCCTAATTGCATGCCAACTATGGCAAATTGCATATCATTTTGAAGTCCCAGATGTTAGCTTTCCAATGCAACTGGAACTGCCTCATTTGGACCTCTGTAGCTCAAGTTATGATCGATTTAGTACAAAGAGGTCAGGCTTGACAGCTTAGCAATTCCTTCAATTTCTTGCATTCCTTCCACTTTTGCATGCTTCCTTTCCGTCTTCTAAGCCATTCCTGCCCTATAAACCCTGAAATCACTTAACACACATATCAAGGCATCGAATGGTAATAAAAGAGGATTAATAATTAGCAATTTTAAGGCCAAAGAAGCATGTTTTCAATCAAAGCACAGAATTAGGAAGGAAAATGTAAAACATGCGAATTATATGAATAAGTGTGAGTTTAGTGGATAAAATCCACTCAATTAAGCATAAAATATACCACGAAATAGTGGTGCATCAAATCTCCCCACACTTAAATATTAGCATGTCCTCATGCTAAGATCAAGAGAAGCTATAAAGGAGTGAAGAGGAATGGTAAAACTTATGAAATGCAACCTATCTATATGAATGCAACTGAATGCAAAAATACTTCTACCTACTTAGTTAAAAGTAAAAAAATTCTCCAAAACAAACGTAATTCAGATTCCACTAATTCAAATCACACCAAAAGAGATAAGTAAACTTGTAAGAAGATAGCTCATGAAAGCCGAGAACACAGAATCAAGCATTGAACCCTCACTGGTAATGTATATGCACTCTAATCGCTCAAGTATCTAGGGTTAATTCACTCTAATCTCCTCTAGTCATGCTTTCTAAAACTTTGTTCTTCATCTAACCAATCAACAAATATTTAATGTACAAATGCAAACATCATAAGGGCTTTTTAAGGTTGTAATGGGGCTAAGGTAAGGGTGAGGATACATGTATGGCCAAGTGAGTTATACTTTGAATCTTTGACTAACCTAAATTCTCACCTAACACACACACATACTCTATATAATTCTAAAATCATGCCTAGCTACCCAAAATCTCACTTTTGTATATTTCACATACTCATGCATCAATTTTTTAATTCCATCACATGTGCATTGATCTTTTTATTGAACATAGCATTGGGATGATTTTATCCCCTATTCATTTATTTCTTTTCTTTTCTCTCTTTTTTTCTATCATAAATGAAAATATAATATATCAATGCATATGATTTTTCCGATTTCACATGAGTAAGCACCCAAATTTCCAATATTTGTCAGTAAAAGCACAACACATTCTCATCAACCCAAGTTCCCACATTTTCCCCACACTTAGTTGACACACACTATCTTAAGTTAACCAAAGATTCAAATCGGATAATTAATTATTTTTTTTCCACTTAAGGCTAGTGATGTGGTAATATAAAGAACAAATGGGGATTAAAAAGGCTCAAAGTGGCAAACAAAGGTAAATGAAATGGTGGGCTATTTGGGATAAGTGAGCTAATAACAAATGATGGCCTCAATCATATGTATGCATGAATATACACTAAACAATGGACATATAGAATGGAACAAACCATAGATTGCAATCATAGAGAAGAAAACACACAAGAATAAAAATTCATGGTTAAATAATGTAACCATATAATTAAGCTCAAAATCTCACAGGGTGTGTGTTGTTAGCTCAAAAACTATGTTCCAAATTAAAATCTTCAAACAAGTTTAACAAAAAAGTTTTAATTTAAATTAGTGAAATGCTATAAAAAGGGTCTTGAAAAAGAACTTATCACTCCAACCAAGTAGTGGTAGAAGAACATGCAGAAAATCAAACAATCATGCAATCAAACATGCAAATGCAACAACTAATTTAACAAGCAAAATTAAACATTGGTGTTGAAATAGGAAATAACTAACCCACGGAAGTCGGTATCGACCTCCCCACACTTAAATATTGTACCGTCCTCGGTGCATACTAAGATGTGCAAGTGGACGGGTGGCTCCAACTGACGCTTTTTCCAAAGAATGTACGTAGGAACTTGTTTGTCGCTCGATGTAAAAGTTTTCCGTTTCTCTTCTTGATCGCCATCCTGAAAGAAGAGAAAAGGGAAGAAAAGTAACCCAAAAACAAAGATAGAAAACAAATAAAATATGGTTGGGTTAATGCCAAATAATGAGGGTCTCAATTACATGGTGGCTACAACATGCAAGTGAGAAAACAGTAGAGGCAAATAGCATATCAATAGTGCAAAAATTGCAACAATGGGGAAGAGATAGTAGGTAATGAAAGACAATATAAATTCATGTCAATAAAAAAGGAATATATGTATCATAAAAGATTGGCATTGACAGATAAATAATATTACCCAACAATGTAAAACAAGTCACTAAGCACCAAAATAACGCAAGGAAAGATGCAACAGGTGAATAAGAACATTCAACACCAACGAAAAAATAATAAATTTAGAAAAATAAAAACATGCACAAAATTAAAATGCAGTGAATGAAAGCATGAAAATAAATTAAGTAAAATAGAATGAAAGAGAATAAGGATGAGAAGCTAAAGAAATGAAGGAGAAGAAAGTAATCAAGGAGGAAGAAAGAAGGAGAAAGGAGAGAAGAAAGTAGTAAGAATTAAAAAACAGGGCGCAACGCGTGCGCGTGCATCACACGTACGCGTGCAAACTGAAATGGTCATGCGACACGTAAGTGTCACCCACGCATACGCGTGGGTGGCCAAAAACGCACACTGATGCGCGAGTGTCGATCACGCGTACGCATGACCGCTCGCGCGATTCCAGCACAGTGGCAGCCCAACTCTCTGTTCAATTACCTTACTATGCCAATTTTTCATTCCATGCGTACGCGTCGCTGACGCTTACGTGTGGATTAGCAAAAACACAGGGGACGCTGGTGCACGAAATCGTGATCGTTCATTCCTTGGTAACGGCGCCAAAAACTTAGTACGCAAGTTCATAATCTTAATTCTTTGTCACAACTTCGCACAACTAACCAGCAAGTGCACTGGGTCGTCCAAGTAATAAACCTTACGTGAGTAAGGGTCGATCCCACGGAGATTGTCCGCTTGAAAGATAAATAAAATGTAAAATAAAGATAGAAATACTTATGTAATTCATTGGTGAGAATTTCAGATAAGCGTATAGAGATGCTTAGTTCCTTCTGAATCTCCGCTTTCCTACTGCTTTCATCCAATCCTTCATACTCCTTTCCATGGCAAGCTGTATGTTGGGCATCACCATTGTCAATGGCTACATCCTGTCCTCTCAGTGAAAATGGTCCAAATGCGCTGTCACCGCACGACTAATCATCTGTTGGTTCTCGATCATACTGGAATAGGATTCAGTACCTTTTGTGTCTGTCACTACGCCCAGCACTCGCGAGTTTGAAGCTCGTCACAGCCATCCCTTCCCAGATCCTACTCGGAATACCACAGACAAGGTTTAGACTTTCCGGATCTCAAGAATGGCCGCCAATAATTATAGCCTATACCACGAAGACTCTGATCGTAGATCAAGAGGCTAAGAGATATGCATTCAAGCTTGTTTGCATGTAGAACGGAAGTGTTTGTCAGGCACGCGTTCATAAGTGAGAATGGTGATGAGCGTCACATAATCATCACATTCATCATGTTCTTGTGTGCGAATGAATATCTTAGAGAAGAAATAGGCTTGAATTGAATAGAAAAACAATAGTACTTTGCATTAATTCATGAGGAACAACAGAGCTCCACACCTTAATCTATGGAGTGCAGAAACTCTACCGTTGAAAATACATAAGTGAAAATAGGGTAGACATGGCCGAGTGGCTAGCTTCCCACAGAGGTCTCAGAACGTAAAAGTTACATAATGTGTTCCAGAGATTTAAAATTGATCAAAAGATGTAAATACAATAGTAAAAAGTCCTATTTATACTAAACTAGTTACTAGGGTTTACAAAGATAAGTAAATGATACAGAAATCCACTTTCGGGCCCACTTGGTGTGTGCTTGGGTTGAGCATTGAAGCTTTCACGTGTAGAGGTCTTTCTTGGAGTTAAACGCCAGTTTGTAACTTGTTTCTGGCGTTTAACGCTGCTTTGCAACTTTTTTCTGGCGTTTAACGCCAGAATAGGGCAGAAAGGTGGCGTTAAACGCCAGTTTGCATCGTCTAATCTTGGGCAAAGTATGGACCATTATATATTTCTGGAAAGCCCTGGATGTCCACTTTCCAATGGAATTGAGAGCGCGCCAATTGGATTTCTGTAGCTCCAGAAAATCTACTTTGAGTGCAGGGAGGTCAGAATCCAACAGCATCTGCAGTCCTTCTGCAGCCTCTGAATCAGATTTTTGCTCAAGTCCTTCAATTTCAGCCAAAAAATACCTAAAATCATAGCAAAACACAAAAACTCATAGTAAAGTCCAGAAATGTGATTTTTATTTAAAAACTAATAAAAATATATTAAAAACTAACTAAATCATACTAAAAACTATGTAAAAACAATGCCAAAAAGCGTATAAATTATCCGCTCATCACAACACCAAACTTAAATTGTTGCTTTTCCCCAAGAAACTGAAAATCAAATAGGATAAAAAGAAGAGAATATACTATAAATTCCAAATATCAATGAAACTTAGCTCCAATCAGATGAGCGGGACTAGTAGCTTTTTGCCTCTGAACAGTTTTGGCATCTCACTTTATCCTTTGAAGTTCAGAATGATTGGCATCTATATGAACTCAGAATTCAGATAGTGTTATTGATTCTCCAAGTTCAGTATGTTGATTCTTGAACACAGCTACTTTATGAGTCTTAGTCGTGGCTCTAAGCACTTTGTTTTCCAGTATTACCACCGGATACATAAATGCCACAGACACATAATTGGGTGAACCTTTTCAGATTGTGACTCAGCTTTTCTAGAGTCCCCAATTAGAGGTGTCCAGGGTTCTTAAGTACACTCTTTTTTTGCTTTGGATATCGACTTTAACCGCTCAGTCTCAAGCTTTTCACTTGACACCTTCACGCCACAAGCACATGGTTAGGGACAGCTTGGTTTAGCCGCTTATGCAGGGTTTTATTCCTTTGGGCCCTCCTATCTACTGATGCTCAAAGCCTTGGATCCTTTTTATTACCCTTGCCTTTTGGTTTAAAGGGTTACTGGCTTTTTGCTCTTGCCTTTTGGTTTAAAGAGCTCTTGGCTTTTTCAGCTTGCTTTTTCTTTTTCTTTCTTTTATTATTTTTTTTCGCCAATTTTCTTTTCTTTTTTTTTTCCGCAAGCTTTTTTATTCACTGCTTTTTCTTGCTTCAAGAATCAATTTTATGATTTTTCATATCATCAAATAACATTTCTCCTTTTTCATCATTCTTCAAGAGCCAACAATTTTAACATTCATAAACAACAAATTCAAAAGATATATGTACTGTTTAAGCATTCCTTCAGAAAACAAAAAGTATTGTCACCACATTAAAATAATTAAACTAATTTCAAGGATGAATTCGAAATTCATGTACTTCTTGTTCTTTTGTAATTAAAGCATTTTTCATTTAAGAGAGGTGATGGATTCATAGGACATTCATAGCTTTAAGACATAGACACTTAAATACTAATGATCATGTAATAAAGACACAAACATAAGGCTCAAAACCGAAAAACAGGAAAATAAGAACAAGGAGATTAAGGAACGAGTCCATCTTAGTGAGGGTGGCGTCTTCCTCTTCTTGAAGAACCAATGGTGCTCTTGAGCTCTTCTATGTCTCTTCCTTGTCTTTGTTGCTCCTCCCTCATAGCTCTTTGATCTTCTCTAATCTCATGGAGAATGATGGAGTGCTCTTGGTGTTCCATCCTTAGTTGTCCCATGTTGGAACTTAATTCTCCTAGGGAGGTGTTTATTTGCTCCCAATAGTTTTGTGGAGGGAAGTGCATCCCTTGAGGCATCTCAGGGATTTCATGGTGAGGAATTTCCTCATGCTCTTGTTGAGGTCCATGATCTCTTGTTTGCTCCATCCTTTTCTTAGTGATGGGCTTGTCCTCATCAATGAGGATATCTTCCTCTATGTCAATTCCAGCTGAATTACAGAGGTGGCAAATGAGGTGAGGAAAGGCTAACCTTGCCAAAGTGGAGGACTTGTCAGCCACCTTGTAGAGTTCTTGAGGTATAATCTCATGAACTTCCACTTCCTCCCAAATCATGATACTATGGATCATGATGGCCCGGTTTACAGTAACGTCAAACCGGTTGCTAGTAGGAATAATTGAGCGTTGAATGAACTCCAACCATCCTCTAGCTATAGGCTTAAGGTCCGGTCTTCTCAATTGAACCGGCTTGCCTCTTGAGTCAGCTTTCTATTGAGCTCCTTCCACACATATGTCCATGAGGACTTGGTCCAACCTTTGATCAAAGTCGACCCTTCTAGTGTAGCGGCGTGCGTTTTCTTCCATCATTGGCAAGTTGAACGCTAGCCTTACATTTTCCGGACTGAAATCTAAGTATTTCCCCTAAACCATGGTGAGCCAATGCTTTGGATTTGGGTTCACACTTTGATCATGGTTCCTAGTGATCCATGCGTTCGCATAAAACTCTTGAACCATTAAGATCCCGACTTGTTGAATGGGGTTGGTGAGAACTTCCCAACCTCTTCTTTGGATCTCAAGTCGGATCTCCGGATACTCATTCTTTGAGCTTGAAAGGAACCTCAGAGATCACTTTCTTCTTGGCTACAACTTCATAGAAGTGGTCTTGATGGACCTTTGAGATGAATCTCTCCATCTCCCATGACTCAGAGGTGGAAGCAATTGCCTTCCCTTTCCTCTTTCTTGAGGTTTCTCTGGCCTTAGGTGCAATTAATGGTTATGGAAAAACAAAAAGCTATGCTTTGACCACACCAAACTTAAAATGTTTGCTCGTCCCCGAGCAAAAAAAGAGAGAAAGAAGGAGAAGAAGAAGAGAAATGGAGGAGAGGGAGAGAGGGGTGTATTCGGCCAAGGGGAAGAAGAGAGGGTTGTGTTGTGTGAAAATGAAGAAGGAATAAGGGTTTTATATAGGAGTGTAGGGAGGGTTAGGGTTCGGACATTAGGGTTGGGTTTGGGAGGGAAAATAGTTTGAATTTTGAAGGTAGGTAGGGTTTTTGGGGAAGAGAGGATAGATATAAGTGGTGAAGAGGGGATGGGGAAAAGTGATTGAGGTGATTGGTGAAGGGTATTTGGGGAAGAGAGTTATGAAAAGGTGTGAAGAGGAGAGAAGAAGTGGTGGGGATCCTGTTGGATCCACAGATCCTGTGGGGATCCTGTGGGGTCCACAGATCCAGTGGGGCCAAGGACTTAACATCCCTGCCCAATTAGGTGTGTAAAACGCCCTTGCTGTGCAATCCTGGCGTTTAACGCCAGACTGCTGCTTGTTTCTGGCGTTAAACGCCCAAATGTAGCCTGTTTCTGGCGTTTAACGCCAGGTAGATGCTTGTTTCTGGCGTTAAACGCCAGCTTGGTGCTTGTTTCTGGCGTTAAACACCAGACAGATGCTTGTTTCTGGCGTTTAAACGCCAGAATGCTCCTCCTCCAGGGTGTGCTATTTTTAATTCTGTTTTTCATTCTGTTTTTGATTTTTCAGTAGTTTTTGTGACTCCACATGATCATCAACCTAATAAAATACAAAATAACAAAAAGAAAATAAAATAGATATGATTAAATAACATTGGGTTGCCTCCCAACAAGCGCTTCTTTAATGTCAATAGCTTGACAGTGAGCTCTCATGGAGCCTCACAGATAATTAGAGCAAGGTTGGAACCTCCCAACACCAAACTTAGAGTTTGAATGTGAGGGTTCAACACCAAACTTAGAGTTTGGTTGTGGCCTCCCAACACCAAACTTAGAGTTTGACTTGGTTGACTCTGCAGTGAGAGAAGCTTTTCATGCTTCCTCTCCATGGTTACAGAAGGAGAACCTTGAGTTTTAAACACAAGGTTGTCCTCATTCAGTTGAAGGACCAATTCTCCTCTGTCCACATCAATCACAGCTCTTGCTGTGGCTAGGAAGGGTCTTCCAAGGATGATGGATTCATCCTCATCCTTCCCAGTGTCTAGGATTATGAAATCAGCAGGGATGTAAAGGCCTTCAACCTTTACTAACACGTCCTCTACTTGTCTATAAGCCTATTTTCTTGAGTTGTCTGCCATCTCTAATGAGATTTTGGCAGCTTGCACCTCAAAGATCCCAAGTTTCTCCATTACAGAGAGTGGCATTAAGTTTATTCCTGACTCCAGGTCACACAGAGCCTTCTCAAAGGTCATGGTGCCTATGGTACAGGGTATTAAGAATTTGCCAGGATCCTGTTTCTTTTGAGGTAATTTCTGCCTATCCAATACATTTAGTTCATTGGTGAGCAAGGGAGGTTCATCTTCCCAAGTCTCATTACCAAATAGTCTGGCATTCAGCTTCATGATTGCACCAAGGTACGTAGCAACTTGCTCTTCAGTAACGTCTTCATTCTCTTCAGAATAAGAATACTCATCAGAGCTCATGAAGGGCAGAAGGAGGTTCAATGGAATCTTTATGGTCTCTAGATGAGCCTCAAAATCCTTTGGTTCCTCAAAGGGAAACTCCTTATTGGTCACTGAATGTCCCAGGAGGTCTTCCTCACTAGGATTCACGTCCTCCTTCTCCCTTGTAGGTTCGGCCATGATGGTCAAGTCAATGGCCTTGCACTCTCTCTTTGGATTTTCTTCTGTATTGCTTGGGAGAGTACTAGGAGGAGTTTCAGTGACCCTTTTACTCAGCTGGCCCACTTGTGCCTCCAAATTTCTAATGGAGGACCTTGTTTCATTCATGAAACGCACAATGGCCTTAGATAGATCAGAGACTATATTTGCTACGCTAGATGGGTTCTGCTCAGAATTCTCTGTCTATTGCTGAGTGGATGATGGAAAAGGTTTGTTATTGCTAAACCTGTTTCTTCCACCATTATTAAAGCCTTGTTGAGGCTTTTGTTGGTCATTCCATGAGAAATTTAGATGATTTCTCCATGAGGGATTATAGGTGTTTCCATAGGGATCACCCATGTAATTCACCTCTGCTATTGCAGGGTTCTCAGGATCATAAGCTTTTTCTTCAGAAGATGGCTCTATAGTACTGTTGGATGATTCCTTCAATCCATTCAGACTCTGAGAGATCATATTGACTTGCTGAGTCAATATTTTATTCTGAGCCAATATGGCATTCAGAGTATCAATTTCAAGAACCCCCTTCCTTTGAGGCGTCCCATTACTTACAGGATTCCTCTCAGAAGTGTACATGAACTGGTTATTAGCAACCATGTCAATGAGTTCTTGAGCTTCTGCAGGAATTTTCTTTAGGTGAATGGATCCACCTGCAGAGTGGTCCAATGACATCTTTGATAACTCAAATAGACCATCATAGAATATATCCAGGATGGTCCATTCTGAAAGCATGTCAGAAGGACACTTTTTGGTCAGTTCCTTGTATCTCTCCCAAGCTTCATAGAGGGATTCACCTTCTTTCTGTTTGAAGGTTTGAACATCCACTCTAAGCTTGCTAAGCTTTTGAGGAGGAAAGAACTTGGCTAAGAAAGCTGTGACCAGCTTATCCCAAGAGTTCAGGCTATCTTTAGGTTGAAAATCCAACCATATTCTAGCTCTGTCTCTTATAGCAAACGGGAAAAGCATAAGCTTATAGACCTCGGGATCAACCCCATTGGTCTTAACAGTATCACAGATTTGCAAGAATTCAGTTAAGAATTGAAAAGGATCTTCTAATGGAAGTCCATGAAACTTGCAATTTTGTTGCATCAGAGAAACTAATTGAGGTTTAAGCTCAAAATTGTTTGCTCCAATGGCAGGGATTGAGATGCTTCTTCCATGTAAATTAGAATTTGGTGCAGTAAAGTCACCAAGCATCTTCCTTGCATTATTATTATTTTCGGCCATGTCTCCTTCTTTTTCGAAATTTTCAGTCAGAGTTTCTCCAGAGAGTTGTGCTTTAACTTCCCTTAGCTTCCTCTTCAGAGTTCTTTCAGGTTCAGGATCAGCCTCAACAAGAATGTTCTTATCCTTGTTCCTGCTCATATGAAAAAAAAGAAGAAAACAGAAAAGAAAATATGGAATCCTCTATGTCACAGTATAGAGATTCCTTTATGTGAGTAGAAGAAGAAAAGAATAGAAGAAGAGAAATTCGAACACCAGGAGGAAGAGAGGGTTCGAATTTTTTAGATGAAGAGAAGTGTTAGTAAATAAATAAAATAGTTAGAAAGAGATGATGGGGAGAGAATTTTGAAAATTAAATAAATTAAAATAAAATTATTTTTGTTTTTAATTTGAAATTAAAGTTAAAATTCAAAAATAAGAAAAGAAATAAAATTAAAATTAAAAATAATTAGTTATTTAAAAAGGAATTTTGAAAAAGAGGAAGGTGATTTTCGAAAATTAGAGAGAGAATTAGTTAGGTAGTTTTGAAAAAGATATGATTGAAATAGTAAACTTTTAAAATCAAACAAAAAGTCAAGTAGTTAATTGAAAAAGATTTGAAAATCAATTTTTGAAAAGATAAGAAGTTAGAAAAGAAGTTAGAAAAGATTTTGAAATTGATTTTGAAAAAGATGTGATTGAAACTTATTTTGAAAAAAGAGTTGAAAAAGAAATTTTAAAAAGATTTGATTTTGAAAATTAAAGTTGATTACTTGACTAACAAGAAACAAAAAGATATGATTTAGAAATTTAAAGATTGAACCTTTCTTACTAGGCAAGTAACAAACTTAAAAATTTTTGAATCAATCACATTAATTGTTAGTAGAGATTTTGAAATTATGAAACAAAATAAGAAAAAGATTTTGAAAATCAAAATTTAAAATTTTCGAAAATATGAAGGAAAAAATGAAAAAGATTTGATTTTTGAAAAAGTTTTGAAAAAGATAGAATTTTTAAATTGAAAATTTGATTTGACTCATAAGAAACCACTAGATTTAAAAAATTTTTTAAAAAGTCAAGTCAAATATTCGAATTTTATGAGAAGAAAAGGGAAAGATATTTTTTTTTTATTTTTGAATTTTTAATGATGGAAGAGAAAAACGTGAAAAAGACTCAATGCATGAAAGTTTTGGATCAAAACAAATGATGCATGCAAGAACACTATGAATGTCAAGATGAACACCAGGAACACTTTGAATAGATGAACACCAAGAACTTATTTTTGAAAATTTTTAAGAAAACAAAAAACATGCAAGACACCAAACTTAGAAATTTTCAATAATTAGACACTAACAATTGAAAATGCATATGAAAAACAAGAAAATATGAAGATCAAACAAGAAGACTTACCAAGAACAACTTGAAGATCATGAAGAATGCAATGCATGAATTTTTGAAAAATGCAAGAAAGAGATAAACATGCAATTGACACCAAACTTATGACTTGACACTAGATTCAAGCAAGAAACACAAAATATTTTTGGTTTTTTTTTTATTTTATATGATTTTTTGGATTTTTCGAAAAATATTTTGAAAAGGAAAATAAGGATTTCAAAATTTTCAATAAGAATTCTAGGAATCTTGCAATGTTAGTCTAAAGTTCCAGTCCAGGAATTAGACATGGCTCACTAGCCAACCAAGCTTTCAGTGAAAGCTCCGGTCCAAAACACTAGACATGGCCAATGGCCAGCCAAGCTTCAGCAGATATTGCCTACCTCCCATGTATACAACAACTATGTGTGTAACTGCCAAATGGGTGTAGATCAACAAGCTCTTGTGATGATAAGTTGAAACCCCAGTCCAAAAGATTAGACATGGCTTACAGCCAGCCAGGATTCAACAAATCATCATGAAACACTAGAATTCATTCTTAAAAATTCCAAAGAAAAATATATTTTTGAAAATATTTATTTTTTTTAAATTAAGAATAATAAAAACAAAAAGCTTAAAATTAAAATAAATTTACCTAATCTGAGCAACAAGATGAACCGTCAGTTGTCCAAACTCGAACAATCCCTGGCAACGGCGCCAAAAACTTGGTGCACGAAATTGCGATCAGCAACAATGGCGCCAAAGAGTTGGTGCTCTCAAACGTGAATCACACTTTGTCACAACTTCGCACAACTAACCAGCAAGTGCACTGGGTCGTCCAAGTAATAAACCTTACGTGAGTAAGGGTAGATCCCACGGAGATTGTCGGCCTGAAGCAAGCTATAGTCACCTTGTAAATCTCAGTCAGGCGGATTCAAATGGTTATGGTGAATTGATAATAAAAACATAATTAAAATATAAACAAGGATAGAGATACTTATGTAATTCATTGGTGAGAATTTCAGATAAGCGTATAGAGATGCTTTCGTTCCTCCTGAACATCTGCTTTCCTGCTGTCTTCATCCAATCATTTCTAGTCCCTTCCATGGCAAGCTGTATGTTGGGCATCACCGTTGTCAATGGCTACATCCCGTCCTCTATGTGAAAATGGTCCAATGCGCTGTCACTGCATGGCTAATCATCTATCGGTTCTCGATCATACTGGAATAGGATTTACTATCCTTTTGCGTCTGTCACTATGCCCAGCACTCGCGAGTTTGAAGCTCGTCACAGCCATCCCTTCCCAGATCCTACTCGGAATACCACAGACAAGGTTTAGACTTTTCGGATCTCAGGAATGGCCATCCATGGGTTCTAACTTATACCACGGAGACTCTAATATCTCGGACTCGGTCCCCTGTATTAGATATCTAAGAGATACTCATTCTATCTCTTCTTCATGTAGAACGGAAGTGGTTGTCAGGCACGCGTTCATAGGTGAGAATGGTGATGAGCATCACATAATCATCACATTCATCATGTTCTTGGGTGCGAGTGAATATCTTAAAATAGGAATAAGCTTGAATTGAATAGAAAAACAATAGTACTTTGCATTAATTCATGAAGAACAGCAGAGCTCCACACCTTAATCTATGGTGTGTAGAAACTCTACCGTTGAAATTACATAAGTGATAATGGTCCAGGCATGGCCGAATGGCCAGCCCCCATAAAGGTCTAAGATAGCATAAAACTAATCAAAGATGATCCGAAGATGTAAATACAATAGTAAAAAGTCCTATTTATACTAAACTAGTTACTAGGGTTTTACAGAAATGAGTAAATGATGCAGAAATCCACTTCTGGGGCCCACTTGGTGTGTGCTTGGGCTGAGCATTGAGATTTACACGTGTAGAGGCTTCTCTTGGAGTTGAACACCAGTTTGTAACCTATTTCTGGCGTTTAACTCCACTTTGCAACATGTTTCTTGCGTTTAACTCTAGAATGCAACATGGAGCTGGCGTTGAACGCCAGTTTGCGTCATCTAAACTCGGGAAAAGTATGTACTATTATATATTTCTGGAAAGCCCTGGATGTCTACTTTCCAACACAATTGAGAGCGCACTATTTGGAGTTCTGTATCTCTAGAAAATTCACTTTGAGTGCAGGGAGGTCAGAATCCAACAGCATCTGCAGTCCTTCTTCAACCTCTGAATCTGATTTTTGCTCAAGTCCCTCAATTTCAGCCAGAAATTACCTGAAATCATAGAAAAACACACAAACTCATAGTAAAGTCTAGAAATGTGATTTTTATTTAAAAACTAATAAAAATATACTGAAACTAACTAAATCATACTGAAAACTATGTAAAAACATTGCCAAAAAGCGTATAAATTATCCGCTCTTCACCCTTGTTTTACCATAAAGTGAAAATTTTCAAAATTCAATACAAGGTTTGTACTGACACATCTATCTAATACTCTAGATAAACTATCCAAGCAAAGGCTAAATGAATCACCATAAACGCTAAAATCATCCATAAAAACCTCCATACAGTTCTCAATAAGGTCAGAGAAAAGACTCATCATGCACCTTTGGAAAGTAGCTGGTGCATTGCATAAGCCAAAGGGTATTCTCTTATAAGCATAAGTGCCAAAAGGACATGTAAAAGTAGTCTTTTCCTGATCTCCAGGAGCTATATGGATTTGAAAATAGCCTGTATAACTGTCTAAAAAACAATAATGGAATTTACCTGACAGGCGATCAAGCATCTGATCAATGAATGGCAAGGGGTAATGATCCTTGCGAGTGGCTTAGTTGACATGCCTATAGTCAATGCAAACTCTTCATGAATTCTGCACTCTAGTTGTCAGAAGCTCTCCATGCTCATTTCTTACTGTTGTGATTCCAGACTTCTTGGGCACCACTTGTACTGGACTGACCCATTCGCTATCTGAGATGGGGTAAATGATATCTGCTTCAAGTAGTCTGGTCACTTCTTTCTTGACAACTTCTTAGATGGTGGGATTCAGTCTTCTCTGAGGTTGACGGACGGGCTTTTCTCCCTCTTCTAGGAATATTCTGTGCTCACAAACTTGAGGGCTGATGCCTACTATATCCGCCAGGCTCCATCCAATCGCTTTCTTGTGTTTCCTCAGCACACTGAGTAGCCGTTCTTCTTGTTGAGAAGTGAGTTCCCTTGCAATGATAACTGGAAACTTCTGATTGTCCTCAAGGTAAGCATACTTGAGGTGTGGAGGGAGGGGCTTTAATTCCAATTTCTGCTCATGGCCAGGCTCTGGATCATCCGGAGCTGGTGATAATGGCAAAGTGCCCTCATTGTCCACTGAAAGTGTCCCCACACTTGGACCTTGTCCTGTATACTTCTCTTCTAATTCTTCCAGGTGAACTTCATCCACGGTTTCATCTATGATGTCACACTGGGAGATAGAATGATCATCCGGAGGGTGTTCCATAGCTCCATTTAGACTGAATTTCACTATTCTGCCATCTATTTCAAAAGAATAAGTTCCGGAAAATGTGTCCAGCTTGAACTTTGAAGTCTTCAGGAATGGTCTTCCAAGCAGGATTGATGATGGCCTTCCTGAGTCATTAGGGGGCATCTCCAGGATATAGAAGTCAATGGGAAATGTGAGTCCCTTAATGCTCATTAATACATCTTCAGCAATCCCAACCACTGTAATAATGCTTTTATCTGCTAACACAAAACGAGCTGCCGACCTTTTTCAGGGAGGGAGCCTCAAAGTATCATATATAGACAAAGGCATTATACTAACACATACTCCTAAATCACACATGCAGTCAGAAAATATCACACCACCAATAGTACAATTTACCATACATGGACCTGGATCACTACACTTTTCAGGTATACCTCCCATTAAAGTAGATATAGAACTACCTAAAGGAATAGTTTCTAATTCATTAATTTTGTCTTTATGTATACATAAATCTTTTAGAAACTTGGCGTATTTAGGTACCTGCTGAATAACATAAAAAAGGGGAACAGTTACCTCAACCTTTTTGAATATTTCTACCATTTTGGGATCAAGTTCCATCTGCTTCCTGGGCTTCTTTGTAATTTGTGGAAATGGAATAGGAAGGACGTTTTCTGCAGCGTCTGCATCCTTTGGTGCTTCCTTCTGTGGTTGGGCTTCTTCTTCTTCAACCATGTCTTGTATGTCCTCTTCTTCTTCAGCATGCTCTACTTCCACCACCTCTTCAGCTGAGGCGTGTTCTGATGGGATTGGCTCCTCTTGCAGTGTGGTTCCGGACCTTAGGGTGATGGCATTGATGCTACCCAATAATGGTTGAGAAGGAATTCCACTGGAGCTTGCATGTTGAGTGTTTGAAGTATTGGGTGATGCCAGTTGAGAGTTGAGAGCTTGTATAGCGGATGCTAGGCCATTAAGTGAACTTTCCATATTCCTTTGTCCTTGTGCAATGGATTGAAGTGCCTCGTCACTCGGAGAGGAATTAGATTGAGAGATCTGCGGAACTTGTTGTTGGTTGTGCCGTGCTCCTTGATATTGCCTCAGGTGAGGTGCTCTGTAAGGCTGGTTCTGGTTCTGCTGCCTGTTGTTGTTATTATTCCACTTCTGATATCCTTAATTGTCTCTGTGATGACATGTCACCATGTCATGTTTTTTTATGCTTATTCATACAAGAAATTGATGATTTGTGCTTGAATAATGAATGCTTTTGTACTTAAATGGTATATTTCTTTGATCTTTTGATTTTATAAATTTTGTAGGAAATAAGAAGAAAAAGAAGCAAAAAGCACAAAATAAGCTAAAAAAGGAGAAAAAAAGAGCTTTGGGACACACATTGAAGTTGGAGCACACTTTGGAGGCTTAGGCCACGCTTTTAAAAGCGTGGCCCATGACCAAATTAAAGGAAAGTGGCAATCAGCACACAAAGCTCCGCTCTTGCCAAGAGCGGAGCATTATCGTGATGCAAAGATGAACTTGGAAGCAAAATTTTCGCTAAGTTAAAATCTGGGCGCTCACAACATGACCATGCCTCCTTCAAAGGGCTATAACTTGAGATACAGATGTCCGATTGATGTGCTTTCAGTTGCGCTGGAAAGATGACATTTAGAACTTTCCAACGATGTATGGCAATCTATATTTGGCATGAAATTGAGGCACGAATGAAATGCATCTTTAAGGGCCAAAAACAAGCAAAAAAATCAGCCAATGCTTCCACCAAGGTTCGAAGCTGTAGCCTCACTCTAAAGCAAAGTAATGCTCTACATCATTATTGTGCTCCGCTCTCTTGGAGAGCATTGTCGTGCTCTCTTTAAGAAAAATTCAAAGGAAAATGTTTGCTAGTGAAGCCACAAGGACTTGAACACGGATACCTCACCAAGGAAGCAAGGATGCTGCGCTCTTGGTGAGAGCGGAGCGCTACTTTGATGCTTGGACCTTGTCACGCACCAAAATTGACATGGCCAGGGACACAAATTGAATGCTGCGCTCTTGTGGAGAGCAGAGAATTGCCCTGGGAGGTGTCCCACACCAAACCCAACTTGAACCAAGCTTGACCCATGCTCCAAACCAATTAAACCAAGGCTAACCAAACCCATCTCTCTTCAAATCCAAAGCAAGCAAAGCCCACATCATCACTCAATGGCACAAGAACAAGCTAGAATTAGGATTTTCATTTAATTTGTTTTTCATTTCAATTTCATTTTCACTTTGTAAAGCTTATATAAAGGCATCAATTCCATCTCATTTGGGGGGGTCAGCTCCATTAGAGAGCATAGAGGCTAGCTCCAATAGGGGGTTTTGCACTCTTTAGTTTTCATTTTTCTTTCTCTCTTAGTTTTCTTTTCTGGTTTGAAATTTTGGATTGAGATTGGAAGGAATTCTGTTTTCATTCTCCATCTGTAACTTCTCTTGTTATTTTTCTGCATAATTCAAGAAATTGTGATTTGAATCAAAGCTTTCATTTACTGCTTCCATCTGTCTTTATTCTTCAATCTGTTTGCTGTTGGATCAAGGAAGAGATTGAGATCTAGACTTGTTTTCTAGTCTCTTTGATTTCCTAAGATCTTCAATTTCATTTTGCAATCAAGTTGAATTTCATCTCTGATTAGCTTTCTCAAGCAATTTTGCTTTGCTGTTTTTTTACTGTTTCATTGAAATTTTTGAGTGCTCTTTGAGATTTCAAAATTGATTTAAGTCTTCTTGCTGATTTCTTTTTCTGCTACAATTTTCTTCTCTGCAATTTTTACTTTCTGCTCATATTGCTCCCAATTTACTTTCCTGCACGTGTGTTCCTCTGCACTTTACATTTGAGTCACTGTGATCTGAATTTACTTTTCATGCAATTTTAATCTCCTTGCAATTGTTCTAAGCTTTGATCTACTGCTTTCATTTAATTTCCCTGCTCTCACTCCTCTTTACATTTCAAGAAATTTACATTTCTTTTCATTTAAGATTTTGCTATTTTACATTTCTTGCACTTTAAGTTTTTGCACATTTACTTTCTGCAACTTTAATTTCTCTGCACTTTACATTCTGCTGCATCAATTATCACTCACCAATGTTAGCTTGACTAAACTAATCACCCACTAAAGTTGCTTGATCCATCAATCCCTGTGGGATCGACCTCACTCTAAGTGAGTTTTACTACTTGATGCGACCCGGTACACTTGCTGGTTAGATTTGTGTGTTTGGAAATCCGTTTTTCCACAAAAACACCATCAAGTTTTTGGCGCCATTGCCAGGGATTGATATAGATCAACAATGATTAAGTGGGTGAGAAGTCTAGATCAAACATTTTCTTTATTTTTGTTCTCTATTTTAAGTTGATAGCAAGGTGTTTGAGCTATTGCCTCACTAAGAAATTCTTTCTCTGTGACATGAATTTCAATTTTCATTGATGTTTACAAAATACAAATGGAGTACAACTCATCTTATGGTCAAACAAAATTTTATGGGATATTACCCACTATCATCAATCTCTAACGGTGGTTGGGAATATCACCAAGAGACTTCAAATTCTGGGCACTCCAATTCATGGAGCTATGCTTCAGAACCACAAGATGAGAAAGAGAATCATATGGGATACCAACCACCACCACAAAATGATTCATATCATTATCCTCATGGTGGATGGGAGTATCACCAAGGAATGAAAGAGAATGAACATTTTCCAGAGCCACAAAGTGACTCATACTGTTATGGCACGTACACAAATGATGGCTGGGAAGGGAAATGCAATGATTCACATTCTAATTATTCAAGGACATTATCACTTGATTGTGCTGCCAGAGCATACTTGGAAGAGTGTTCATCACTTGATTATGCCTCAACACAAAGTTTTCTCCAAGATCCATACAATTCACTCTACCAACTACAAAACTTATTCCACAATCCACAAGATTCATTCCATACCACTCAAAACAACTTCACCACAGCACCCACATATCCAGAAATTCATTCTCAGCCTTCATCCCTTGAGCTAGCATTTGAACAATACTTACAAACATCAATGGACTCTTGGAAAGAACAGGAAATCCTCCTCAAGAAGATGGATGGGCATTTAGAGCAAATAAGGAGAAACTTAAAACCATCAAACAGTGAGGATGAAGACCAATTTGTGGATGAGGAAGTGGAAAAACAAGAACCAAAGGTCCCTGTGTCAAGTGAAATTGTACTGAAGGATGAGGAACATGAGCTAAGGATTTTACATTCACAAGAACTAATTGAAGTGACAATAGAACACGAAGATTCCCTCCCAAAGGACTTGATGGAAAGTTGTGAAGAAGGAATGGAGGAGGACAATCAAGAGAAGTCACATTCAATTGAAGCAGAGAAGTGCATAGAGGAAGGGCTCATGGAACCACTAATTCAAGAGGCTCTGGATGAAGATAAAACTCCAACAATCAAACAACCACCAAGACTTGGATTCAAGAAAGTGAAGGCAATTAACAAAAGCACCGAGAAGAGGATTATGACCAAGCTACAAAGGACAATATTCATGAAGAAGAGAAGGTCAACTACAAGCAATCCTCCCCCTGATCCAGCAAGCAAGCTCAATCAAGCCATTAACAAAAGAAAGCTTGCTGAGGAGAGACCAAGACAGGGGGCAATAGCTGAATCTTCTCCTCCCTTGAGGTCATTCCTCTTAACAAACTAAAAGAAGAGGAAGAAAGTAAAGAACAACATGCCAACAGTAGGTAACGTTTCTCTTCTATGCTTTGTTTTCTTTCTTTACTTTGTTTAAATTCAATAAAATGGCATATGGTTACATTCTAAGTTTGGTGTTGCCCTGCAACAAATTGTTTTCAATGCTTTTGGATGATTGCATCAAATCAAAATTGAAAGTGTCACACTAAGATTCTAAGTTTGGTGTGCCACTTATTTTCTATGCAATTTATTCAAGCAACACTACTTGTTTGCATAATCATAATGCCTCTGCAATTTTTCTCTTTTGGTTTAACATTTTAGTTTCCTCTTTGTTTTATTCATTTACTTGTTTTTAATGCTGTCTTTTATTAACTGTGTTTGTTAATACATCACTAAGAGAGCTTTATTTATGACAAGATTCTTGGCTTGGTGATTGTATTTAACATACAACAGTTTTATTTAGTCTTATTTCAAATAAAATAGACATAGGATTGCATTCTAAGTTTGGTGTTGCTATGCAACAAAAATTTGCTTCCGATACTTGCATTAATTCCAAGTGAAAGAGTCACACTAAGTTTGGTGTGCCACTTATCTTTTATGCCATGTATCATGCACACCTTCTTATGTTTGCAATCCTAATGTCTCTGTCTCTTATGCCTTGATTATTATCTTTAATTTTGCTTGCTTAGAACACATGTACTACTAACTTTTCATTGTGTAAGACATTCATGATCCATCTTAGCCCCATAGCCATCGTTATAATTGTTACTTGAGGATGAGCAAGCATTCTGAGTTTGGCAAGGGAAAGAGGAAGAATAGAGGAAAAAGGGCAACAATAATGAAGATGAACTACAAGGTTGTAGAGTTCCTTTTCTTCTCATTTGTTTACAGCACTTAAATTGCATGATTGTCTTCATCTTTTCTGTTTGCATGTGTGTATGAATAAAGCATAGCTTGAATCTTGATTTGTAACATGTTGCTGTGGCATTATGACTACCAACTTGAGTTTTGTAAAGCTTAAAGCAGTAAAGTATCATGATCATAAACAAACAAGGCATTAAAGAAGATTTTAGCATGTGCATACAAGTATTGGAAAGCTAGTATGATTAATTGTTGCTCAATTGTATTGGATTTTATTTAATTGAAGTTTTCATCTAGGACATTTTGTGAAATCTTTTGAAAATCATGAAAACCTTGAAGAAGCAAATACAATTAAAGCAAGAAAAGAAAAAGGGAAAGAATGAGAAAGCTGAAGGCTCTGAGTACCAATGGAAATTTATTTGTTAAGTACTTGTGGTGTTTATGTATCAAGCCAAATGCTTGAAATCAAAACACTTAGAAGTCAAGGCTAGGCTCAAAGTGCAAAAGCACTCCCTCAAAGCTCAAGGTTCTGAGCATCAATGATTAGAGAGTCAAGAAAAGAAACAAATGAGCTTAATGAAGTCCTCTAATTAAATGCTTGTGGTGCTTATGTATCAAGTGGTAATACTTGAAAACAAAGCATTTAGAAGTCGTAGCTTTGTTATCAAATCATAGGGCAAAGCACCCAAAAGGAGAAGCTAATAAGAAAATCAAAAGCTTGTTTCAAGGAAGAAATATAAGAGAAAGATTTCATAAATTGAGCTAGATAGAAGCATCAATCATTTACATCTCTTTTGTGATTGTAGCATGCTTAGAAAACTAGCTTACCATGAATATTGAGTTGCAATTCTTCTTACCATTGATTGTCAATCTTTATTGCATGATTCTTTTCTTGCTTGGGGACAAGCAAGGTTTAAGTTTGGTGTTGTGATGACATGTCACCATGTCATATTTTTTTATCCTTATTCATACAAGAAATTGATGATTTGTGCTTGAATAATGAATACTTTTGTACTTAAATGGTATATTTTCTTGACCTTTTGATTTTATAAATTTTGTAGGAAATAAGAAGAAAAAGAAGCAAAAAGCACAAAATAAGCTAAAAAGGAGAAAAAAGAGCTTTGGGACACACATTGAAGTTGGAGCATACTTTGGAGGCTTAGGCCACGCTTTTAAAAGCATGGCCCATGACCAAATTAAAGGAAAGTGGCAATCAGCACACAAAGCTTCGCTCTTGCCAAGAGCGGAGCATTATCGTAATGCAAAGATGAACTTGGAAGCAAAATTTTCGCTAAGTTAAAATCTGGGCGCTCACAGCATGACCATGCCTCCTTCAAAGGGCTATAACTTGAGATACAGAGGTCCGATTGATGTGCTTTCAGTTGCGTTGGAAAGATGACATTCAGAGCTTTCCAACGATG
Source organism: Arachis hypogaea (assembly GCF_003086295.3). Classification (NCBI taxonomy): domain Eukaryota; kingdom Viridiplantae; phylum Streptophyta; class Magnoliopsida; order Fabales; family Fabaceae; genus Arachis; species Arachis hypogaea. Next base: position 96,300,595 of record NC_092049.1, read on the forward strand.
ATGGCAATTTATATTTGGCATGAAATTGAGGCACGAATGAAATGCATCTTTAAAGGCCAAAAACAAGCAAAAAAATCAGCCAATGCTTCCACCAAGGTTCGAAGTTGTAGCCTCACTCCAAAGCAAAGTAACGCTCTACATCATTATTGTGCTCCGCTCTCTTGGAGAGCATTGTCGTGCTCTCTTCAAGAAAAATTCAAAGGAAAATGTTTGCTAGTGAAGCCACAAGGACTTGAACACGGATACCTCACCAAGGAAGCAAGGATGCTGCGCTCTTGGTGAGAGCGGAGCGCTACTTTGATGCTTGGACCTTGTCACGCACCAAAATTGACACGGCCAGAGACACAAATTGAATGCTGCGCTCTTGTGGAGAGCGGAGCATTGCCCTGGGAGGTGTCCCACACCAAACCCAACTTGAACCAAGCTTGACCCATGCTCCAAACCAATTAAACCAAGGCCAACCAAACCCATCTCTCTTCAAATCCAAAGCAAGCAAAGCCCACATCATCACTCAAAGGCACAAGAACAAGCTAGAATTAGGATTTTCATTTAATTTGTTTTTCATTTCAATTTCATTTCACTTTGAAAAGCCTATATAAAGGCATCAATTCCATCTCATTAGGGGGGTCAGCTCCATTAGAGAGCATAGAGGCTAGCTCCAATAGGGGGTTTTGCACTCTTTAGTTTTCATTTTTCTTTCTCTCTTAGTTTTCTTTTCTGGTTTGAAATTTTGGATTGAGATTGGAAGGAATTCTGTTTTCATTCTCCATCTGCAACTTCTCTTGTTATTTTTCTGCATAATTCAAGAAATTGTGATTTGAATCAAAGCTTTCATTTACTGCTTCCATCTGTCTTTATTCTTCAATCTGTTTGCTATTGGATCAAGGAAGGGATTGAGATCTAGACTTATTTTCTAGTCTCTTTGATTTCCTAAGATCTTCAATTTCATTTTACAATCAAGTTGAATTTCATCTCTGATTAGCTTTCTCAAGCAATTTTGCTTTGCTGTTTTTTTACTGTTTCATTGAAATTTTTGAGTGCTCTTTGAGATTTTAAAATTGATTTAAGTCTTCTTGCTGATTTCTTTTTCTGATACAATTTCCTTCTCTGCAATTTTTACTTTCTGCTCATATTGCTCCCAATTTACTTTCCTGCACGTGTGTTGCTCTGCACTTTACATTTGAGCCACTGTGATCTGAATTTACTTTTCATGCAATTTTAATCTCCTTGCAATTGTTCTAATCTTTGATCTGCTACTTTCATTTAATTTTTCTGCTCCCACTCCTCTTTACATTTCAAGAAATTTACATTTCTTGTCATTTAAGATTTTGCCAATTTACATTTCTTGCACTTTAAGTTTTTGCACATTTACTTTCTGCAACTTTAATTTCTCTGCACTTTACATTCTGCTGCATCAATTATCACTCACCAATGTTAGCTTGACTAAACTAATCACCCACTTAAGTTGCTTGATCCATCAGTCCCTGTGGGATCGACCTCACTCTAAGTGAGTTTTACTACTTGATGCGACCCGGTACACTTGCCGGTTAGATTTGTGTGTTTGGAAATCCATTTTTCCACAAAAACACCATCACTCTGCCTCCTCTGTTATTGTTGTCCCTCCAGCTCTGGTTAGAATTATCTCTCCAACCTTGGTTGGAATTGTCTTGCTATCCATGGTTGTAGCTGCCACCTTGATTGTATCCTTGGTTGGGGCGGTCATAGAAGTTATTAGTGGCTGCCACAGTATTGTCTTCCTATTGGAGTTGCGGACATTCATCAGTATAATGGCTATAATCAGTACAGATTCCGCACACTCTCTGTGGGACTAGCTGTTGGCTTTACTGCGCTTGTTGTTGATTCAACTGCATCTGCTTCAGTAAGTTGGTCATTTCACATATACTCTGAGTTAGAGCAGTAGTCTCCTTGCTAGAAGATACCTCTGCAACAACTTTTGACCGGCCTTGTTTCTGCCTGTGATTCCTGGTAGATTCAGCCAAGTCGCTGATCAATTGCCATGCCTCATCAGTGGTCTTGTACTTTTTCATAGACCCATTGCTAGCACTTTCCAATGTGGTCTTATCTTGGGGCCTCATGCCCTATGTGATGTAGCCGAGCAACACTATCTTATCAATCATATGGTGGGGACATGCTTCCAGAAGGTTGTTGAAGCGCTCCCAGTATTCGTAGAGAGTCTCGGATTCGTCTTGAACAATCATGGAAATGTCTTTCCTCAGTTTATCAGTAACTTCAGCTGGAAAGAATTTTTCCAAAAATTCTCTTCTAAGCATATCCCAGTCAGAAACAGTTGCTGCGGGTTGAGTGTAGTACCACTCTCTCGCCTTTCCCTCAAGAGAGAATGGGAAGGCTTTTAACAGAATAGAAGTTTCATCTGCACCATCATGCCTGACTGTAGAACAGGCTGCTTGGAAATCCCTAAGGTGCTTGATAGGCTCTTGAGCAGGTAAGCCATGAAACTTAGGCATCAAGTTGAACAGTGCAATCTTTATTTCAAAATCTGTAGCCACTGCTGGGTGATGCGCTTGAAACGGTTGCATTGTAAAATCAGGGGCTCCAGCCTCCTGAATAGTAACTCTCCTAGGTGCTTCCATGTCACCTGCAGGTAAATCAACCAAATCAGTAGAACGGGGGCTTGTTTCTTCCTTACATGACGTTTCAGATTCGCCCTCGGGGAGGACTAACCGACGCCGAGCTTGCCTTATACGTGAAATAGTTCTTTCAATCTCAGGGTCAAATACTGGCAAGCTTGGATCAGGAAGTGAACGCGTCATTTAACGAAAGAAACATGCAGCTCATAGTAGCAAAATAAAATAAAATGCAAATAAATAAATTCCAATCAATAACTTAGCACTCTATTGCAACTCCCCGGCAACGGCGCCAAAAATTGACGTGGCAGAAATTGGCGAGTTAAGAAATTATTATAAGAGATACGTTGCAAGTACAATTCTTAACCAACCAAAAATCCGCTTATCAATTTAGAAGGGTTGTCACAAAATTAGAATTAAAATACTGGGAGTATGAATCCCAGGTCGTCTCCCAACGAGTTACAGAAAGATGTACTATTTTATTAATCAGATGTTTTCCAAAAGGGGTTGAGTTTGATAGACAGAAAATTAAATCAAAGAATTTGTGTAATTTAAATAAAAACCTTGACTGGGAGTAGATTAGTCGGAAGTCCTATCCTTGTTGGAGTTTTCTCAAGACCAAAGTGATAATTGAAGGTTGCCTGCTCATTATCCTTTACCGGATAAAGAAAAGTTAAGCAAGTTGGAAATCAGTTCCTATTCACAAGTTCTAATCCTCTCCCTTGGGAAGGACTAGTGTCAGTGATTAGAGGACGAACCAACGCTAAACCCAACTATAATTTTACTCTTGAGCATTCCAACTCAAGGTTCCCTTTCAACCAACTCCCAATCAAGTTATGGAACTACTCGCTCATTATGATCGTGAAATTCACGAAATAAGAAAGGGAAATAAAGAAAGACATGATAAATAATAATCAAAAGGATCAATTAAAAATAAAAATAGTTCTTGTGTTAATAAATTCTAAAAATAATCCAATAGTAACTCTGAATAAATTAAGGAAATAAAAGAGTAAGTGACAAGTAAGGAAACAAACTAGAATGACGAAGTCTTGACAGAGGTAATAACTCTTCTCAATATCCCAATCCAAAAAGCAATAAAATCAAAATCCTAAGAACTATGAATGTGTAGAGAGAAAACCTAGAGGAGGAGTAAATTCAGATCTAAAACAAAAATTATGCCAAATGAATGTTGTCTTTGGTCTCTGCATGTTCCATGGCTCTAATCTGCATTTCTGGGCCAAAAATTGGGTCAAAACAGGGCCCAAAATCACCCCAAGCGAATTCTGCAGATTCTGCAGATCGCGTACGTCACACGATCGCGTCATCCAGCGTTTTGCCTTGCCACACGTGCGCGTCGTCCATGCATTCGCGTCACTTGTGCAGTTTCCAATCCATGCGTTTGCGTCAGGCATGCGAGCGCGTCACTGCAATTTCCTCTATTTTGCGCGGTCGCGTGAGCCATGCGTCCGCGTCACTTTTCGCTGGTCATCTCCTCCATTTCTTGTCTTTCTACCATTTTTTCAAGCCTTCTTTCCAATCTCCAAGTCATTCATGCCCTATAAAGCCTGAAACACTTAACACACATATCACGGCATCGAATGAATAAAGGAGAATTAAAATACATAATTAAAAGTCTTTAGGAAGCAGTTTTCAACCATGGAGTAATTTTGGGAAGGAATTACAAATACATGCAAAATTAATGAATAAGTGGGTAAAGATTCGATAAAACCACACAATTTAAACACAATATAAACCATAAAATAATGGTTTATCAACCTCCCAACACCAAACTTAAAGTTTGGATGTGGGGGTTCAACACCAAACTTAGAGTTTTGTTGTGGCCTCCCAACACCAAACTTAGAGTTTGACTGTGGGGGCTTTGGTTGACTCTGTTGTGAGAGAAGCTTTTGATGCTTCCTCTCCATGGTTACAGAAGGAGAACCTTGAGTCTTAAATACAAGGTAGTCCTCATTCAGTTGAAGGACCAACTCTCCTCTGTCCACATCAATGACAGCTTTTGCTGTGGCTAGGAAGGGTCTTCCAAGGATGATGGATTCATCCTGATCCTTCCCAGTGTCTAGGATTATGAAATCAGCAGGGATGTAAAGGCTTTCAACCTTTACTAACACGTCCTCTACTAGTTCATAAGCCTGTTTCATGGATTTGTCTGCCATCTCTAATGAGAATTTGGCAGCCTGTACCTCAAAGATTCCTAGTTTCTCCATTACAAAGAGTGGCATGAAGTTTATCCCTGACCCAAGGTCACATAGAGCCTTCTCAAAGGTCATGGTGCCTATGGTACAAGGTAGAAGAACTTTCCGGGATCCGATTTCTTCTGAGGCAATGTCTGCCTTATCAATGCACTGAGTTCATTGGAGAACAAGGGGGGGTTCCTCCTCCCAAGTATCATTACCAAATAAACTAGCATTCAACTTCATGATGGCTCCTAGATATTTAGCAACCTGCTCTTCACTGATGTCTTCATCCTCTTCAGAGGAAGAATAGTCATCAGAGCTCATGAATGGTAAAAAGAGGTTCAATGGAATCTCTATGGTCTCTAGTTGAGCCTCAGATTCCTTTGGTTCCTCAAAGGGAAACTCCTTCTTGGTCAGTGAACGTCCCAGGAGGTCTTCCTCACTAGGATTCACGTCCTTCTCCTCCTCTCTAGGTTCGTCCAGACCAAGTAAGGTAATGGCCTTGCACTCTCTTTTTGGATTCTCTTCTGTATTGCTTGGGAGAGTACTAGGAGGAGTTTCAATGACTCTTTTACTCAGCTAGCCCACTTGTGCCTCCAAATTTCTAATGGAGGACCTTGTTTTATTCATGAAACTTAGAGTGGCCTTAGATAGATCAGAGACTATATTTTCTAAGCTAGATGGACTCTGCTCATAATTCTCTGTCTGTTGCTGAGTGGATGATAGAAAAGGCTTGCTATTGTTAAACCTGTTTCTTCCACCATTATTAAAGCCTTGTTGAGGCTTTTGTTGATCCTTCTATGAGAAATTTGGATGATTTCTCCATGAGGGATTATAGGTGTTTTCATAAGGTTCACCCATGTAATTCACCTCTGCTATTGCAGGGTTCTTAGGATCATAAGCTTCTTCTTCAGAAGATGCCTCTTTAGTACTGTTGGATGCAACTTGCAATCCATTCAAACTCTAAGAAATCATATTGACTTGTTGAGTCAATATTTTGTTCTGAGCCAATATGGCATTCAGAGTATCAATTTCAAGAACTCCCTTCCTCTGAGGCATCCCATTACTCACAGGATTCCTTTCAGAAGTGTACATGAACTGGTTATTTGCAACCATGGCAATGAGTTCCTGAGCTTCTGTAGGCATTTTCTTTAGGTGAATGGATCCACCTGTAGAATGGTCCAATGACATCTTAGCTAATTCAGACAGACCATCATAGAATATATCTAGGATGGTCCATTCTGAAAGCATGTCAGAAGGACACTTTTTGGTCAATTGCTTTTATCTCTCCCAAGCTTCATAGAGGGATTCACCTTCTTTCTATTTGAAGGTTTGAACATCCACTCTAAGTTTGCTAAGCTTTTGAGGAGGAAAGAACTTGGCTAAGAAAGCCGTAACCAGCTTATCCCAAGAGTTCAGGCTATCTTTAGGTTGAGAGTCCAACCATATTCTAGCTCTGTCTCTTACAGCAAATGGGAAAAGCATAAGCCTGTAGACCTCAAGATCAACCCCATTGGTCTTAACAGTATCACAGATCTGCAAGAATTCAGTTAAGAACTGAAAAGGATCTTCTGATGGAAGTCCATGAAACTTGCAATTCTGTTGCATCAGAGAAACTAGTTGAGGCTTTAGCTCAAAATTATTTGCTCCAATCGCAGGAAGTGAGATGCTTCTTCCATAGAAGTTAGAAGATGGTGCAGTAAAGTCACCAAGCATCTTCCTTGCATCTCCACCATTGTTATTATTTTCGGCCATGTCTCCTTTTTTAAGATTCTCTATAAGGTTTTCTCTAGATTGTTGTATTTTAGCTTCTCTTAGTTTCTTCTTCAGAGTCCTTTTAGGTTCAGGATCTACTTCAACAAGAATGTTCTTGTCCTTACTTCTGCTCATATGAAAAAGAAGGGAACAGAAAATAATAGGAATCCTCTTTGCCACAGTAGAGAGGTTCCTTTATGTGAGTAGAAGAGAAGAAAAAGAATTCGAACACAGAAAGAGGGAGAGGGTTCGAAGTTTTAAGAAGAAGAGAAGTGTTAGTAGATAAATAAAATAATTAGAAAGAGATGAGGGGGAGAGAATTTCGAAGATTAGAAGAAGAAAAATATTTTTATTTTTATTTTATTTATTAATTAGTATTCGAAAAAGTTAGAGAAAATAATTAATTAATTAAAAAGATTTTTAAAAAAGAGGGAGGTGATTTTCGAAAATTAGGAGAGAGAAATAGTTAGGTGGTTTTGAAAAAGATTTTGAAATTAATTTTAAAAAGATATGAAGTTAGAAAAAGATATTTTGAAAAGATATGATTTTGAAAAGATATGGTTTTAAAAAGATATGATTTGAAATGATTGAAATTATTTTGAAAAAGATTTGATTGAGAAGATATGATTGTAATTTATTTAAAAAAAGATATGATTGAAGAAGAAATTAAAAAGATTTGATTTTGAAAAAGATTTTGAAAATTAAAGTTGATTACTTGACTAACAAGAAACAAAAAGATATGATTTTAAAATTTAAAGATTGAACCTTTCTTAATAGGCAAGTAACAACTTGAAATATTTGAATCTAAAAATTAAATGTTAGTGAGATTTTCGAAAATATGAAGTAAGAATAGGAAAAAGATTTTGAAAATCAATTTTTTAAAAAAAATTAAAAAATATATAAAATTAAATGAAAAATATTTGATTTTTGAAAAAGATTTGAAAAGATAGAATTTTGAAATTGAAATTTATGAGTAAAACAAGGAAAGATATATTTTTTACTTTTTGAATTTTTAATGATGAGAGAGAAAAACACTAAATTGAAACAAAACATAAAAATTATGAATCAAAACAACTAATGCATGCAAGAACACTTTGAATGTCAAGATGAACACCAAGAACACTTTGAAGATCAAGATGAACATCAAGACTTATTTTTGAAAAATTTTTAAGAAAAGAAAAACATGCAAGACACCAAACTTAGAAATTTTCAAACTTTAGACACTAATAATTCAAAAATGCATATGGAAAACAAGAAAAGACACAAAACAAGAAATTTTAAAGATCAAACAAGAAGACTTACCAAGAACAACTTGAAGATCATGAAGAACACCATGCATGAGTTTTCGAAAATTTTTAGGGAAAAGTTAAAACATGCAATTGACACCAAACTTAAAATTTGACACTAGACTCAAACAAGAAACACAAAATTTTTGGTTTTTATGATTTTATTAATTTTTTTAGTTTTTTTTTAAGAATTTTTCGAAAATAAAAGAATAAAAACAAAAAGCTTGAAATTAAAATAAAATTACCTAATCTGAGCAACAAGATGAACCGTCAGTTGTCCAAACTCGAACAATCCCCAGCAACGGCGCCAAAAACTTGGTGCACAAAATCGTGATCGTTCATTCCTTGGTAACGGCGCCAAAAATTTAGTACGCACATTCATAATCTTAATTCTTTGTCACAACTTCGCACAACTAACCAGCAAGTGCACTGGGTCGTCCAAGTAATAAACCTTACATGAGTAAGGGTCGATCCCACAGAGATTGTCGGCTTGAAGCAAGCTATGGTCACCTTGTAAATCTCAGTTAGGCGGATTCAAATGGTTATAGAGTTTTAACAATTAAAAGATAAATAAAACGTAAAATAAAGATAGAGATACTTATGTAATTCATTGGTGAGAATTTCAGATAAGCGTATAGAGATGCTTAGTTCCTTCTGAATCTCTGTTTTCCTACTGCTTTCATCCAATCCTCCATACTCCTTTCTATGGCAAGCTATATGTTGGGTATCACCGTTGTCAATGGCTACATCCCGTCCTCTCAATGAAAATGGTCCAAATGCGCTGTCACCGCACGGCTAATCATCTGTCGGTTCTCGATCATACTGGAATAGGATTCAGTAATCCTTTTGCATCTGTTACTACGCTCAGCACTCGGGAGTTTGAAGCTCGTCACAGCCATCCCTTCCCAGATCCTACTCAGAATACCACAGACAAGGTTTAGACTTTTCGGATCTCAGGAATGGCCGGCAATAATTCTAGCCTATACCACGAAGACTATAATCGTAGATCAGGAGGCTAAGAGATATGTATTCAAGCTTATTTGCATGTAGAACGGAAGTGTTTGTCAGGCATGCGTTCGTAAGTGAGAATGGTGATGAGCGTCACATAATCATCACATTCATCATGTTCTTGTGTGCGAATGAATATCTTAGAGAAGAAATAGGCTTGAATTGAATAGAAAAACAATATTACTTTGCATTAATTTATGAGGAACAACAGAGCTCTACACCTTAATCTATGGTGTGCAGAAACTCTACCGTTGAAAATACATAAGTGAAAATAGGGTAGACATGGCCGACTGGCCAGCCTCCCATGGAGGTCTCAGAACGTAAAAGTTACATAATGTGTTCCAGAGATCTAAAATTGATCAAAATATGTAAATACAATAGTAAAAAGTCCTATTTATACTAAACTCGTTACTAGGGTTTACAGAGATAAGTAAATGATGCAGAAATCCACTTTCGGGCCCACTTGGTGTGTGTTTGGGCTGAGCATTGAAGCTTTCACGTGTAGAGGTCTTCCTTGTAGTTAGACGTCAGTTTGTAACTTATTTCTGGCGTTTAACTCTGCTTTGCAACTTGTTTCTGGCGTTTAACGCCAGAATCGGGCAGAAAACTGGCGTTCAGTTTTCATCATCTAATCTTAGGCAAGGTATGAACTATTATATATTTCTGGAAATCCCTAGATGTCTACTTTCCAACACAATTAAGAGTGCACCAATTGGGTTTCTGTAGCTCCAGAAAATCCACTTTGAGTGCAGGGAGGTCAGAATCCAACAGCATCTGCAGTCCTTCTGCAGCCTCTGAATCAGATTTTTGCTTAAGTCCCTCAATTTCAGCCAGAAAATATCTGAAATCACAGAAAAACACACAAACTCATAGTAAAGTCCAAAAATATGATTTTTATTTAAAAACTAATAAAAATATATTAAAAACTAACTAAATCATACTAAAAACTATGTAAAAACAATGCCAAAAAGCGTATAAATTATCCGTTCATCTGACGCGTACGCGTGAGTCACACATACGCGTGAGTTGCCCCTTTTTTTATGCAGAATGCAGGTGATTATGCAGAATTTTATAAATAAATATTGAAAAAAATAAAATAAAACGAATAATAAAAAGTGACGATCATACCATGGTGGATTGTCTCCCACCTAGCACTTTTAGTTAAAGTCCTTAGTTGGATATTTGGTGAGCTCCTTGTCATGGTGGCTTGTGCTTGAATTCATCTTGAAACTTCCACCAATGCTTGGACTTCCAATAAGCTCTAACATCTCCAAGTGAATTCACCAAGCCTTGGCGAAGTTCTTTACAAGCTTCGAGCTCTCAAAGTTGATCCTCTTGTATGCCGGGGTCCCAAATCTTATTTCCACACCCGTATTCAAGTTGATCATCATGATTCCATTCGGGTGGTTTAGCCTTGGAATTCTTGTGTAAGCACCCATACATCCTCCTGGACCCATTCACTTTGGTTCTATACCAACCATTGTTATCAAACCTTGAGCGTGCAACCATCATGAACCTAGAGTGATGTTTCCAGCCACTACACAATTCTCCCTTGCTCTTCAATTCGTAAAGAGCTCTAAGTTGACCATCCATTTCAAGCAACCCATACTCAAGTTGAATTAGAAAGCCTAAAGATAAGAGATTTACTCACTTGAATGGTGTAAAGGATGATGGTGACTTAGGAAGGGGGACCTCCCCACACTTTGACAAAGCAAGGTCCACTCCCTTGTGCTCCTCTCTGATGATCTCCACCTCTTGACAAGGTTTTTCAACATTAACCTCGTCTTCAAGTTCAATGGGAGAGGATTCACTTGTGGATAGAAATTCATTGATTCTTGAATTCATCTCTTGATCAACCTCCTCCAAGTTTTCAACCATGACATGCCTTAGAGGTTGTACACCCTCCTCAACATCAAATTCAAACGTCTTGGAAGGAGGCTCTATGACTTGAGTTTCCCATGGAGGTTCTGCATCTCCTAAGTCCTCAACCACTTCCTCTTCTTCAATAATTTCAGCATTCTCCACTTGCTTTAGTACAAAATCCAGCTCCTCCTTGATGACTTCCACCTCTTGACAACTTTCTTCAAGGGTCTCTCCTACCTCTACCTTTCGGGCCTCATCTTGCTTCTCTTGAAGTATGCATGCGTGAACCTGATCCATTACGTCCCTAAGACGATCCCTTCTCTCTTGTTCCATGTCAATAGCGTAATTGGGATCATGTTGCTCTTGGATTGACAGATATAGGTAAAAAGTAAGTGCACCAGAGCTTGGGGGTAAAGGATGGATCCATACGGGATATAAGAGCTTGGAGAGTAGAAGTGAGACCGGTGAAAGTAGAGATAAGTGTGGTTTGAAGCTCCTGTTGCCCTTGACGAATAACACTAAAGGTATCGTCTATGGGAGCTTGGGGTGTATAGGAGGGTACATTTGTTGGAAGAAAGGGCTCATAATGGGAAGGTGGTTCTTCTTGGTAAGGATATGGAGACGGTGAATATTGAGGTGGTGATTCTTGGGGGTAATTGTGTTGGAATTAGGGTGGGTCTATATATGGTTCATATGGTTCATATGGTGGTTGGTTAGGTGGGTATGGACTGGGGTCATATGGAGGGGAATGGTGGAAAGGGGCTTGTGAGTATGGTGGTTCAAAACTATGTTGAGGAGGGGGTTCATATGTATATGGTGGGGCTTGTTGGTAACTACAAGGAGGTCCACCATATCTATTGTCTTGATGCGCACCTCGGAATGGCTCTTGCTCATAGTACATTGGTGGAGGTTGGTTGTCACGAAAAGGTCCACCATAACCATGGTCTTAGGATGCATGATGCACCCCAAAGACTATGTTGGTATAGAATTTCTCAATTAAATCCCGTTGCAAGTATAGCTCTTTCCAACAACAATCCTCGAGTATCAAATTTAGAAGGGAAATTAGTTGTCACAAGTTCAACCCCAATAAAAATAACCGAAGTATTCAAACCTCGGGTCCTCTCACAAGGAATGGGCAAACATGTGCTTCAACATTGGTTAGAAATCCGGGGTTGCAAGTCATGAGCAAGAAATTAAACTAAGAATCTTAACAAGCAAGTAATCTTGGAATGCAAGAAACTAATTCAATTGACTAAAGTAATATACAAATAATTCCAAACTAAGAAAATAACAACCAATGTAATTCTATTCCAAACTAAACAAGTAACTATAACTAAGACAAGGCAATCAAGGTTTTTGGGTTTTCAAATATAAATGACAAAAGCAACTCTTGGCTAGACATGGGAATTGGGGTCACTATCCTTGTCTAATAACCATATCTTGACAATTATGAGGAACCAAACTCATTAAGTTTACTTCTACACTTGAAGTACGTTAAATGGTTTGGTCAACATCAACCCATAAAGTCCAACCTAACTACCAATTAGCTTGATAGTAGGCTAGTGTCAATGGCTATCAAATTGACCACTAAGGGTTCCCAAATCATCAAATCCATTAAACCCAATGACTCAAGCTTACCCAATTCCCTTAGCCTAGGCCAAGAGTAAAAAGGACTACTCCATAATCAAAGGAAACATTTCATCAAACACATGGTAAGCATGAATAAAACACCTATTTAAATTGTAATTAAATTGGAACTAACAAGTACCCACTAACAATTATCAACATACAATCATTCAAACAACACAATTCATCATGGAAATCATCAATGAAATAATAACAAATCAAGATCTACAAGATTCATGAAATGGGTATAAAATGACAAACAACAAGGAAACATAAAACTAACACAAGATCTAAACAAAATTATACTAGAGAATTCAAATTGAACAATTAAAACTAGTAATTAACAAGATCCAATTCAGAATTCAACAAGGAAAGATCAAATTAAAGCTAGATCTAGAGAGGAACAAGGATTTCTCTCTCTAGAAGAATAAAGAACCAAAACTAGCTAAAAATTATGTCTATGTGTAAAATAATTGATCCCCCTTTCCCACTAGCATCCTTGGGTCTTTTCCATGCAGAAACAGCTTGAATTTAGGCTTGATGAGCCTTAGAAATCGCCAGGCACGATTTCCTTTAATGAGATCACGTGCAGCCTTCCGTGCGTGCGCGCCATGCGTGCGTGCGCGCTGATTGCTTTTGTAATCCACGCGTGCGCGCCATGTGCACGTGCGCGTCGATGGGATTTTTCTGATCTGTGAGGATGCATCCCGCCTTGCGTGCCGCTTCCATCTATCCTCATGCACGCGTGCGCGTGAAGTGCGTGTGCGCGTCCATGATGGAATTTCCAAAATTCAAATCTTTATGTTTCTTCCTCTTTTGCATGCTTTCTTTCTCTCTTCTAGGCCATTCTTGTCCTATAATTCCTGAAATCACTCAACAAATATATCATGGCATCGAATGGCAATAAAAGAGGATCAAAATATAGCAATTCTAAGGCAAAATAAGCATGTTTTTCATCATGAAGCAAAATTAGGAAGAGAACACAAAACCATGCAATTCTAGTGAATAAATGTGAGAAATATTGACAAAACCCCACAAATTCTACACAATATAAACCACAAAATTGGGGTTTATCAAATCTCCCCACACTTAAACCAAGCATGTCCTCAAGCTTAAAACAAAAAGACCAAAGATCATGGTGAGAAAGGGTTTATGAAATGCAAACTACCTAAGTGAATACATGCAACTAAAGTAAAATCGTCTATCTACTTGGTCATGGGTAAATCTATCCTCCAAGAACACATATGAGCATACGGGGTGAAAATGATATGTAGTTCATAAATCCTACCAATTTGAACATCAACATGAAGTGCATATAACTTGCTAGAAGAACGCTTGTGAAAGCCGGAAACAAGGAGTTGAGCATCGAACCCTCACCGAAAGTGTATCCACTCTATTCGCTCGAGTGTATAGGGTTCGTCACTCAATCCTCTTCTAATCATGCTTTCCAAGATTTGTCTTTCATCTAACAATCAACAATTGCTTAATGCATGCTTACAAGTATCATGAAGTCTTATTCATGGGTTGTAATGGGGCTAGGGTGAAGGTAAGGATGTATATGGTCAACTGAGCTTAAAATTTGAGTCCTTGATTAACCTAAGATCCCACTAGACACATAGAACAACCTATACAACTATAATACAATACCTAGCTACCCATACGTTTCACTTTTCGCATACTCATGCATTCTCTTCAATTCACAACCCACATGCATTGTTATTATTACCTTGTCTTGGGCCATTTTTATCCCCTTTCATTTCTTTCTCTTTTTTTTTTGTTCCCCTTTTTCTTGGGGTTTCATGTACAAAAGTTCTAATGCATATGGATCAATCATTCAATACAGCAGTATGTTCCCAAATCCTAGAATTTTCAATTACAACTACAATACACCTCTTTACATCTACCCAAATTCCCAAGTATACCCTCCCATTTGAATGACACACACCCTAACTTACCTAAGCTAATCAAGTATCCAAATCTAGGGACATTCATTGTTTTTCGCTTAGGGTTGTTGATCTGCTCTTTTTAAGAACAAAGAGGGTTTATCATAGGCTCAAAACTGGTTGGCAATGCTAGATAAAAAGGTTAAGGCCATTTGGGAAAAGTGACTATTGAAATGATGGCCCCAATCATGTAAATGCATTCATACACAAAGTAATGGACATATAGAATCAGACAAAGCAAGGATTACAATCATAGAGAGAACAATGCACACAAGAATGTGAATTAATGGTTAGAAGATATAACCACACAATAGGCTCAAAACTCACATGCTCGTGTTCTTAGCTCAATCACTATGTTCCAAAATATATTCTTGAAGCAAGTTTTTCGCAAAAAAATATTTTTCAAAATTGGTAGGGTACCCCAAAACACAGTTTCTTGGGGAAGAAGTCATTATTTTGACCAAGTAACTCTATAGGAACTAGCTATCATGCAAGGGGTATTTACAAACAAAACTAACTACACATGCAATGTACTAACTACTAAGCAAAAGATAAATCCATGGGTGTTGGAAGAAAGAGATTGTTACCTATGGAGATCGGCCGAACGACCACCCCACACTTAGAATTTAGCACGGTCCTCTGTGCTACCAACAATGCACAAAGGATGGTCAGGACCGGAACCTTCACTATCCCCTCCATCAGAGCTTTCATCACTTGGGTTTGAGGTGGACGTGGATATTTTGGGTTCCTTCATGCTAGGGGTAAAACAATGCAGAAGCTTCTTGATGTAAGTGTACCGGCGTTGGTTGTGCCGCTCATATCTATCAATCTTCCGGTGTAGATTTTCTATCCTTTGATGTGTGGATCTTTGTCGTGGTGGTGGCAATGAGGTGGAAGGAATAGTTGAGTGAAGGGCTATGTCAAGGCTTGGGTTGTTCATGGGAAGATGTAAGTATTTTTCGCTTGGGACCACATCGCCCTTAGCCGGAATTATAGCCTTCGTATCCGTGTCTTCCCAAGGAACACCCACAGCAGCAACTAAATCGGATACCAATGCTGGAAATGGCAAATTGCCCTGGGCATGGACTTGTCCCATCGCTTGCTTGACAAGAAGTGGAATGTTTACCGGTCTTTCCGTGAGAATACACCAAACAAGCAAAGCGAGATCCGCCGTAAAGGACGACTTATGAGTGCTAGGTAGCACATAGTGGGATAGGATCTGGGCCCAAGCTCTCACTTCTACAGTGAGGAAACGTGCGTCAATGCACTTGGGCCTCATCCTGAATCGACCATGGGTCCAAAATGTCTCTGGTTCAGCAATGACTCGGAGGATCAAGTCCCAATCAAATCCAAACTTTTCTCGCTGACTTAAGACCTCTTGGTAGCCATCCATGTCACTTGGTACCGGTAAGACATTAAGCACTTGCTGAATAGCTTCTTCTAAAATTGATACTTGCTTCTGGCGCACGTATACCGATTGAAGAGAGGAAAGATGGTAGTTAGTGTAGAATTCTACCACCCATGAGAGGTTGACCTCTTGTGGTTTTCTCAGAAGAAAGTCCCATCCTCGCCGTTCAATGCGGGGTAGAATACAAGGAGCAACCTTGTCCGGCAGAGCAAGTATATTGCTCAGCATGATAGTTCCTCTCAACCATGGCGGGAAACATAAGTTCACAGAAGCGGTTGGGGAACTTTGAAGAATCCTTTGCCGGTTTGCTCTTCTCGTTCTCGTCAATAGGAGCGGGTGCCTTCGCCTTCTTAGATAGGGGTTTGGCTCCTAATGAAGAGTGCGCCTTAGAGTTTGACCTTTGGGGTGCCCTCTTTGCGGCCGGTTTCCTTGAAGCTTTCTCCTTGCCTTCTTGGTGGCCATCCTGAAAAAGGAAGGGAAATAGGAAAGCATTAAACCCAAAGAACCATATCAATAAAAACATGTAAGTGAAAGATAGTGCCCAAAAGAAATATTGCAACAAAGTAATCATAGAAACATGGGTCACAACACTTGGCATGGGATGCAAGAGAAAGTAAACCATGCAATATGGCATGAGAAGAATAATCTCAAGCATCCATAACAAAGAGCAAGTCATGTTCAATGAGTATCTAATTAGCAAGCAAAGTAGACTCAATGCGTATAGAAGACAACAAGTGAGTGAGGAGGAAGCACCAAATTGAATATATATGATTAAAATAAACCAAGATGACATTCGTGCATTTCCTTGAACACTTGGTGTGCAGTTATCAAGCAATGAGCAATTACGAGATACTCAACCAATTTGAAGCCCAAAATGAAATATCAATCATCACATAACATCACTTACATGACAAAGACAATGAAAACGATTAAGAAGAACCATCAAAGCAAATTAAATTTAAATTCAACAACCATGGAAAAACATGAAGAAGGAAAAAGTAAACAAACAAAAAGTAAGTAGTAAAAGCGTGCAACTAAAAGAGAAAATAAGTAAATAAACAAGAAAAATCTAACTAGAAGAAGAGATTATGCAAAGAAAGTAATAGATGTGATATGGAAGAAGTAAAACCTTAAGAAGTGTAAAAGAACAAGGTGGAGTTTTCTTTTGTGAAGATGAAAAAGAGAAGAGAGAGATGTAGGGCCACCGGAAATGGTGGTAGTCGCCAGTAAGTGGCCGGAGACGGTGGTAAAGTAAGGAAGAAGAAAGAAGAGAAGAGAGGTGATGGAGAAGGAAGAAGAAAGAAATAAGAAAGAAGATGGGAGAGGGATAAGAGCAGGGCGCGCCAGCTTTAAAACTGGTTTGCGCGACCGGTGCGCGCGCGCACGGTGCGCTGGCGCGTCGGTGAAGGTTAGTCAAGGGACGCGCGCGTCATTGGTGCGTACGCGTGAATACAGCTGTGCCCTTGGCACAGGACAAGCACAAAGTTGGCCTAAGTCTCGGGTAATTTGTACCATAGTTGGCATGCAGCACAGACGCTCGGACGCGCACAGTGCGTGGACGTGTGCATGAGTGGATTGGCGACCGGTGCGGGCGCGTCGGTACAGGCACAGGTTAGGCACAAGTATGACACAACTCTCTGATTTTTATAGCAGGGAGTTCAGATCGCACCAATGGCGCGCGCGCGCACAGTGCGCTTGCACGTCGATGATCAAATTGCAAGGGGCGCACAGGCGGTACGTACGCTGGCGCGTGGGTGCCTAGCACGAAATGGGCACAAAGTGGGCATGAGTCTCGGGTTTTAGGCCCAAGAGTAAGAAATACACCTCCGGCGCGCTCGCGCACGATTCGCTCGCGCGTGGATGCTCTTTTTCCTTGCTTTTTTTATATACAACATAGGAAAAAGCTATTCTATCACATTTTTGGCAGGTGTTCAAGCTAGTAGTCAAGAAAACACTTATAAATTCATGCACCATTCAAGACAAAGCATTTTCTCTAACTTCAATAATTCGTCCATACCAAAATGATGAAATCTATCTAGATATCCTAGTTATCCAACAAGAACAACAAAACTAGCAATC
Source organism: Arachis hypogaea (assembly GCF_003086295.3). Lineage (NCBI taxonomy): Eukaryota > Viridiplantae > Streptophyta > Magnoliopsida > Fabales > Fabaceae > Arachis > Arachis hypogaea. The sequence continues at coordinate 96,318,364 of NC_092049.1, forward strand.
CTATGCAATCAACAACATTTAGAAGTCACAAAATTCACAAGAATCTAAGGCTAAAAGCAAGATGGTATACACAAGGAAGATCTTACCACGGTGGGGTGCCTCCCACCAAGCACTTTTCTTTAACGTCCTTAAGTTGGACGGTCCTTTGCTTAAGCTTCCTCTCCCTTTGGTGCATCCGTTAGCAGGAACACCTCTAGCTCTTTTGGGAGCTTGTAGCCATGGTACTTCTTCACTCTATGTCCATTCACCTTGAAAGTTTCTTCACTTTTAGGATCAAACAACTCCACCACTCCATAGGGCTTTATCTCCTTCACCTTGAAGGGTCCTTTCCATCTAGAATGCAGCTTGCTAGGCATGAATCTAAGCCTCGAGTTGTAGAGGAGAACCTCATCACCTTCTTGAAAATCCTACTACTGGATGTGATGATCATGAAATGCCTTAGTTTTTTCCTTGTAAATCCGGGCATTCTCATACACTTCGCTCCTCAAACACTCGAGCTCCTCTAGCTGTAATTTCCTGGCCACTCCCGCCTTGGTTGGGTCCATGTTGTACTGCTTTACCGCCCAATAGGCTTTATGCTCGATCTCCACCGGAAGGTGGCATGCCTTACGATAGACGATCCGGAAGGAACTCATCCCTAACGGAGTCTTGTAGGCCGTCCTATACGCCCATAGTGCATCTCCTAACCGGATGTTCCAATCCTTCTTTTGTGGATTGACCACTTTCTCCAAGATTCTCTTGATCTCCCAGTTGGACACTTCTGCTTGTCCATTGGTTTGCGGATGATAAGCAGTGGCAATCTTATGCAATACCCATAGTGCTTGAGCAGTGCCTCTACTTTCCTGTTACAAAAGTGGGATCTTTGGTCGCTCACGATTGCTCGTGGCGACCCATAACGGCATACAATGTGATTTCTAATAAAAGAAACAATGGTATTGGCGTCGTCAAGGTAGGTAGGTATTGCTTCTACCCACTTTGACACGTAGTCAACCGCTAACAGAATATATAGATACCCACTTGAGTTGGGAAATGGTCCCATAAAGTCAATGCCCCATACATCAAATATCTCACAGGACAACATAGGTTGCTGAGGTATCTTATCTTTTTGGGACGTGTTTCCCGACTTCTGACACTGATGGCAAGACACACAGAACTGGTTAGCATCCTTGAACAAGGTTGGCCACCAGAATCCACAATCCAATACCTTTTTAGCTGTCCTTTGTGGGCCAAAGTGGCCACCATATTCGGACGAATGGCAAGCTTCAAGAATAGGTTGAATTTTAGATTCTGGCACACATCTTCAAATTACTTGGTCTATGCCTCTCTTCCACAAGTGAGGGTCATCCCAAATGTAGTTTTTGGAATCACTCCTCAACTTGTCCCTTTGGTTTTTAGAAAAGTTGGGAGGGAAGATTTTTGCAACCAGGTAGTTCACCATTGGGGCAAACCAAGGAAAGCTATCCGACACAGCATGCAAACTATCCAATGGGAATGAGTCATTGATTGGAAATGGGTCAAATTTTAAATTCTCAAGGCGGCTTAAATGATCCGCAACTAAGTTTTGAGACCCACTCCGGTCCCTAATCTCAATGTCGAATTCTTGCAAAAGCAAGATTCAACGTATGAGTCTAGGTTTTGACTCATTCTTTGTCAATAAGTACTTTAAAACTGCATGATCCGTGTATACTACTATCTTGGACTCTAGCAAATAAGATATGAATTTATCTAAAGCATGAACAATAGCTAGGAGTTCCTTTTCCGTAGTGGTATAGTTGGATTGTGCTGCATCTAGTGTCTTAGAAGAGTAAGCAATGACATAAGGGAGTTTACCATCGCGCTGTGCAAGCGCGGCACCTACAGCATGGTTTGACGCATCGCACACTATCTCGAATGGCAACGTCCAATTGGGGCCTCGCACAATCAGTGCTGTGGTAAGAACTCTCCTTAACTTTTCAAATGCATTCACACATGCACTGTCAAACTCAAAATTCACATCTTTTTGGAGTAGGCGCAACAATGGCAAAGCAATTTTGCTAAAATCTTTGATAAAGCGCCTATAGAATCCTGCATGTCCCAAAAACAAGCAGACCTCCCTCACAGATGAGGGGTGAGGTAAAGTGGTGATAACATTGACCTTGGCTGGGTCTACTGAAATGCCTTCATGAGAAACTACATGTCCCAACACTATGCCTTCTCTTACCATAAAGTGACATTTTTCAAAATTCAAGACAAGGTTAATGTCAACACATCTAGCTAAGACCTTGGCCAAGTTCTCTAAGCAACAATCAAACAAAGTTCCATAAACACTGAAGTCATCCATAAAGACTTCCAGACAATTCTCCATTAGATCGAAAAAGACACTGGTTATACACCGCTCAAAAGTAGCAGGTGCATTACATAGTCCAAATGGCATCCTTTTGTAGGCAAAGGTTCCAAAAGGGCAAGTAAATGTTGTCTTTTCCTGATCTTCAGGAGCGATGTGAATCTGGAAGTAACCAGTGAATCCATCAAGAAAGCAATAATGGGATTTACCCGCTAAACGGTCCAGCATCTGGTCGATAAAGGGCAAAGGGTAGTGGTCCTTTCTTGTAGCGGCGTTCAATCTCCTATAATCGATGCACACTCACCACGCATTTTGTACTCTCTTGGTGACCACTTCACCATCATCCTTTTTAACCGCAGTGATGCCGGATTTCTTGGGAACAACCTCCTATACCCGCATCAAGTAGCCTAGTGACCTCCTTCTTTACCCTAATAATGGAGGAAAGTCAAGTGAGAGTAACTAGCTTGAGTCACAAGTCCTAGTCTCACCCTAGGAAAGTCTAGCTTTAGTGCACTCCAAGTCAATTAGCAATTCTCAATTCCTAGTCAACAATTGATATTCACTATTCAAGTGTCTCCAATAACTCAACCCCTAAGCCAAGTGAGAGAAATCTACTCCATAGCTAGGGTTGTCATTATCACAAACAATTGGTAGGCAATCATAAAAGACATGATGTAATTGAGAGAAGATAATTGAATTAAAGCTATCTAATCCAAACAATCATGAACAATCAAGCAATTGAATGAAATTCCTCAATTCATTAATCACAATTCAAGGTAACAATATCACAAATCTAGATCTAAGAGATTGAATCAAAAGAGCATTAATTGAGAGTAGAAGAATAGTAGATCTATAACTTGTATCAAAGTAAAAGTGAAGTAGCAATGGATCTCACCAAGAAATCAAAGGAGAATTACAATGGAGAAAGTGAAATCCTAGAGAGAAGTTGGAGTTTCTCTCTCTAAAAACAAAATGTTACTTATTGCCTAAGAAATGCATGAAACTACTCTAAAACAAACTAAAAATGGCTTGTGAAACTAGCCAAGATGCCCTGGCATCACACATTAGAGGAGGTTGTTACCGAAAGGGTTGATCAAATCCTTGTGGCTCCTCCCATCTTTGATTGTCCCAACCTTGATGCATGTTCTCATTATAGCTTCTATTCCATACAACATAATTTGAACCAAACTCATAGCCAAAGGGGTGAGAATTCATACTATCAAGAGAAAATAAAAACAAAAACTAATAAGGAATAATGAAACTAAACTCCTAAAACTAGAAACAACTAACAAAGAAATAAAAAAGCAAAATTATTCACAATAACCAATAATAAGGCACACGTTTGCAATTCCCCGGCAACGGCGCCATTTTGACGAGTGGATTTTTCGTGGTTTAGAATTTCACAAATAAATTCTCGTTACAAGTATAGTTTCTAAACTAACAAACAATCCTCTCATACAAAAACTTGGTTGTCACAATTAACAAACCCCTAAAAATAATAACCGAAGTATCCAAACATCGGGTCATCTCTCAAGGAATTGCAGGGAAGTATGCTACTATTGGTTATGAGATAGTATATTTTTGGGTTTTTGAAAGGTTGAACAAGGAATGTAAATGACAAGAAAATAAACTAATAATTAAGAAAAGTCTTAACAAGTATTGAGAATTGGAATTCCTATCCTCATTATCATCATCAATTATGATAGTAATTATCCATTGCTCCCACTTAGTCAGCCTCTAACTATGAAGGAAAGTCAAGTGGATAAATCAATTTGATTCCTCAAGTCCTAGTCAACTCTCAAGGAAAGACTAGAGTTAGTGGAATTCAAATCAACTAGCAAGTCTCAAATACCAATCAATAAAAGACCTTTGATAATTCAAGAGTCTCCAATTAATCAATCCAAGTTAAGAATAGGAAAATCTAACTTAAAATCCTCCCAAGCATTTTATCAAACACTTGGAAAGCACAATATAAAAGTATAAAAAAGCAATGAGAGATAATAAAATCCAAACAATCAATTGAAAGAATCAATAACATAAATTGAAGAAAGCAATCATAAATATGAAATACCTCAAATTGTATTAAATAGAAAATCAAATCTAATATGAGAATTGATAAACTAAAATAGCAACATAAAGTAATCAACAAGGGAAATAAATAAACTAAAGTGCTAGAGCTAATAAGAGTAGAAAAGAAACTAAATTGAAATAAGATAAAATTCAGAAATTGAAAAGGAATAAATTAAGAACCCTAAAACCTAGAGAGAGGAGAGAGCCTCTCTCTCTAGAAAACTACATCTAAAACCTAAAATTATGTGAATGAAAGTTGTGTGAGTGAATGAATGATTCCCCCACTCTGCAGCCTTTAATCTGTGTTTTCTGGGCCAAAAGGAGCCCAGAAATCGCCCCCAGCATCTTCTGCAATTTCTGCACGTGGCGCATGTCACGCATACGCGTACGTCACGCGTACGCGTCGATGGTCTTCTTCGCGTGTCATGCATACGCGTGAAGCACACGTGCGCGTCACCTAACTGCATGGCAATAATGGCAAATTACATATCATTTCGAAGACCCAGATGTTAGCTTTCCAACGCAACTGGAACCGCCTCATTTCGACCTCTGTAGCTCAAGTTATGATTGATTTAGTACGAAGAGGTCAGGCTTGACAGCTTAGCAATTCCTTCAATTTCTTGCATTCCTTCCACTTCTGCATGCTTCCTCTCCGTCCTCTAAACCATTCCTGCCCAATAAACCCTGAAATCAATTAACACATATATCAAGGTATTGAATGGTAATAAAAGAGGATTAATAATTAGCAATTTTAAGGCCAAAGAAGCATGTTTCAATCAAAGCATAGAATTAGGAAGGAAAATGTAAAACATGCGAATTATATGAATAAGTGTGAGTTTAGTGGATAAAATGTACCACGAAATAGTGGTGCATCATATATATGTTTGTCCTCTCTCTCTCAAACATTTTTAGTAAACATTATTAGTATTAAAGATTTGTAGTTTTATATTTCATTTGTTGTTTTTTTTTTGTTTACAGGAAAACTATGTTGAAGGGGAAATCAAACTTAATTAAGGTCAATTTTTTAAGAGCAAATGTTACAGAGTAAAAGTCACGAACTTGTGGACATGATGATAAATCTATTTGCTATTTAGCTATTTCAACTCTTTTTTGTTATTATATTTTTTGCAAAATTAGATGATATAGTTCGAGGTTCTCATGACTTAGGCTATAGTACTATAGTATTTTGAAAAATGATGATGATATAAGTACAAGTAGTTATGACCTATACTAGTATTATGTTATCTTACAATGATAATATAATGTGATTGTGGATCTTACAACAATTTTTATAAGTCAAATTTAATGGGAAATGTTCAATTATTTTTCTTTAGTGACTTGATTCAAATAGTTTAGATTATTTATTGACACTAAATAATTAAAAAAATTGGAGTTAATTTTATTCACGAGAAAACTACTATTGGAAATAAAGATTTATATATTATAAAAAATCGTTGTCAAAAATTACAAAAGACAACAGTGTTAAAACCGTTGTCAAAGATGATTACAAAATGGCAATGGTTTTAAAACCGTTGCCAAAAAATGACACCAATGGTAACGATTTAAAACCGTTATCTTAAACAACTATAAAATGGCAATGGTTTTAAAACTGTTGCCAAAAGCAACACCAATGGTAATGCTTTAAAACCATTGTCTTAGACGACTATAAATTAGCAATGGTATTAAAACCATTGTCAAAAAACGACACCAACGGTAACACTTTAAAACCGTTGGCTATGTGAAAAATAAAACTAAAACAGTTTAAAATCGTTGCCTATCCAGTTATGGTTTTAAACCGTTGGATTATGAAAGAGAATGGTTCAAAACCATTGCTTATCGAGTAACAGTTCGAAACCGTTGTTTAAAATTTTCTTTCAAAACTATTGTCTATGCCAGTAACTTTGGCAACGGTTTTTTTGTTACCGTTGCCTTAGGTAAAAAACCGTTGCCAATGCGGTGCCTAAAGTTTTAGGAATAGTTTTTCGATCTACGACAACGGTTTTTTACTGTTACGAAAACCCTTATTTGTTGTAGTGCATGAAACTCAGATAAGGTAAAGTCAAGAACTTGCTCATTAGCCTGCTCCTAAGTCGTGTATACACACCAGGGCTATGACTATTTGTCACAACAAAGAATAAGAATCATTGCATACTCTCCTTCATCTCCCTTCTCCAACAGAGTGAACATAACCGAAGATGAACTGAATGTCCTTATATATATCAGGGATTGGAAAATACTTTTTTCCTTTTTTAGGGTTTTAAGTTCTTCTGATAATTACTATATGAAATTATTTGGTCTAGAAATCACATATGATTTTAATAATTTTGGGTTCTTGTAACTTGTAAGCCCTTTTTTTGGAATTTGTTTTCTATGTCCTTTGCAAAATATTTTGGGCTTCAAAAATAAATAAGTCCAAAAAATGTTACATATTATAGGCCTGAAAGTGAACCAAACAAAAAATCCACCCTAACAAGGTCATGTTTCAAATTTCTTAGCCATGCATTCTTCATATTTAAATAACATACCCTATGGGGTTAAAGTAAAATTTCATTATGAAACAACCACTCCCAAGAAATGGTCATAGGGCAACCTGACTGTTGCTAGGTCGCTGCTCATTTTACACACGTCATTTCATAAAGAGTCATATCAAATAAGAAAGGACGAGGCGCACCCTTCTCCTCATCCTGCCAAGTGTAGGCTATTATTCACCTATTTCTTAGATTTACAATTGAGCTTAATATGAACTTTTTTTTTATTTATGATATGTGATTTCCTTAAATGCAAATTCCTCCTTTATGATAACATTTCTTTAATCCTTGTCTTTTTTTTCTTTTATCGTTGCTTTGTCTTCATTCTTCATATAATGAATTTCTTTTTCCTGATAATTCACATGGTTCTTCACAAATATTCTGCATATATAGCTTTTTGATAAAAAAAAATCAAGTGCACATATCATGTCATTAAATAATATTATATTTGTAACCACTGCAAAGCTTATCTTAAAATGATAGTTTGAATAACAAAAGTTTTTTTTGTTAAAAATGACCATAAAACTTGCATGTCAAAAAATTAACATTTTACATATTAAATTTATTTCTTTCCTTTTTTAGTTGTCATTTCAGTTTCTTCCCTCACAATATCTGTTATTAATTTTTTTATGATAGAATTATTAATTACACTCTTAATTATAAAATTGTTAAAAAATGATTATAATATCCTCATATTCATTAAGTAAAGATTAGTTAACAAATTAGTTTTAAGATGCTTATAATTTCTAGTTTTAAAATAATTGTATCTTCAGGTAAGACGACAAGTAAAAAGAAATAAAGCTAGAAATTGCAAATAAAATTTACTGAATTCTCTTTTTAGAGTAACAATTTAGTTTTTTAACTCTATTTATTTTAGAATAAATGTCTCATTTATATTTGTTAAATTTTAAAGTATTATACTTTATTTTTTGAGATTTTTTTATTTAACTTGCTGTGTTATATTTTTTGGTATCTACGTGAAAATATAAATTATTTTTTTATGAAAAATGTTAAAATTAAAAATTCTGGATGCAAAAAAATATTTTCAAAGAAAAATTTATGAACAGTATATGAATAAAAGTAAATAATAAATAGTAATTTTACTAATAAAGTTATGTAATAAAATGAATAACAATAAAATTATGTATGTGAAGATATTAATCTTTTAATTGATATAATATTTATGATAAGAACAATAATCTAAATAGATCCTCAAGGATGTGGACATAGGATAGATTTGTTCTCAACAAAGATTAACTATGTTTGAATTTTCCAATATTCTATGTCGTTAGCCAAATACGTCTTTAAGTCATTTTGACTCGTTGATGACTAACAAAGAATTCATGCGTTAACTATCGTACGTGACTGTTAAAGTGACATTTCTCATGTTCAGGATAATTGGATCCCTATTCAACGTAGCAAAAATGATGTCATTTACACTTAGTATAAACAATGTTGTTTTGAAAGGATAGATTCATCCCTGAAAAAGGGCTTCAAAAGGGAAATTAGTTTGTTTGATAATGCATTTTTTGGAGACTTATCTACGTTAGAAGTTACTTTTGGGGGAACCTGTTTATCTTATAAGATGTCTTATTTTCATGCTCTATTATATTATTCATATAGACTGAAACACCTAGACCATCTGATATATAGCTCAAAATGCTACAACTATCAATGTTCATCATGGGAATGTGGTGTTAATTTTTGAATGCAATTGATGGAGAGAGTGTTAGCAGGACACAAGCATCGTTAGGGGGCATATTAAAAAAAGAGAACACCCCAAATATAAGTGCATGATGTATGTGATAATTTCTATGCATTGCACAGAGGAGAACCCCAATAGATTGTCTTTCAATTGTCCTTACTTTAAGGTATTGCAGAGCTTTGTTTTATTTATGTAGGGTTAAGGGTTTAGGGTTTAGGGTTTAGACAAATGTTATTAGTTGATATTGGTGATTAGTGTATATGTTGTGTTTATAGGAAAAACAATGATATTGTTATTTGTTTGTGTAGTTTGATGAGATTTTTTTGTTATGTGATGGATGTTGCAATTGAAGGAAGTGCAGCAGCTTGATAAATCACTATTTTATGGTTTATCTTATGCTCAATTGAGTGGTTTACAACTCTTTACTCACTTATTCATATAAATTTCATGGTTTTATATTTTCCTTCCTAATTTTGTTCTATAATTGGAAACTTGCTTTCCAAGCCTTTAAATTACCAAAAATTAATTCCCTCTTATCACCATTCGATGCCTTGATAGGTGTGTTAAATGATTTCAGGCTTTATAGGGCAGGAATAGCTTAGAGGATGGAAAGGATGCATGCAAAAGTGGAAGGAATACAAGAAACTGAAGGAACTGCTAAAGCTGTCCAACCTGAGGTCCAAATGAGGCGATTCCAGTTGCGTTGGAAAGCTAACATCTGGGGCTTCACAACGATATATAATTTACCATAGCTGTTCTGAAGATAGGCCACGTGTACGCGTGGATCACGCGGACGCCTGACCTGGAAAAAATGCAATCCGCGCGAACGCGTGGACGACGCGTACACTTGGCTCTGTAGCGACCTGTACGTACTAGAAATCACTGGGGGCGATTTCTGGGTTGTTTTTGACCCAGTTTTCGGCACAGAAAACATAGATTAGAGGCTATAAAGTGGGGGAATCACAAAATTCATACAACATTCATAATTCACAATTTTAGGTTTTAGATGTAGTTTTAGAGAGAGAGAGAGGTTCTCTCCTCTCTCTTAGGTTTTAGAATTAGGATTTCTCTTAATTTTAGGATTGCTTCTTCATTCCAAGTTCAATGTTCCTTTAAATTATTTTCTCTTCTACTTTTACTCTATTACTTTAGTTGATTACTTGATGTTGCCAATTTGGTTTATGGATTCCTATGTTTAATTTTATTTCCTATTTAATGCAATTTGAGGTATTTCAGATTTAAGATTGTTCCTTCTATTTATGATATAAGTAATTTAGATTTTTCCTTTTTGTCTTTGGTTGAGTAATTGGTGACACTTGAGTTGTCAAACTCAGCGGTTGATTAAAAATTGGGAATTGCTGATTGATTTGGATCCCTCTAAAGCTAGTCTTTCCACAGGAGTTGACTAGGACTTGAGGAATCAAGTTAATTGGTCTACTTGACTTTTCTTTATTTAGTAAGGTTTAACTAAGTAGGAACAATAAAAATTTTCATCACACCTGATAAGGATAACTAGGATGGGATTTCTAGTTCTCATACCTTACCAAGAGTCTTTATAATTATTAATTTATTTTTCTTGCCATTTAAATTCTTGTTCTCTATTTCAAAAACCCAAACGATACCCTTTTTCCATAACCAATAATAAATCATACCTCCCTGCAATTCCTTGAGAAGACGACCTGAGGTCTCAATACTTCGGTTATCAATTTTATTGGGTTTGCTTAAGTGACAACTAAAACTTTTGTATGAAAGGATTCTCTGTTGGTTTAGAAACTATACTTGCAACGAGATTATTTTTATAAAATTCTAGACTACACAAAAGTCCGTTCGTCAAAATGGCGCTGTTACCAAGGAGTTGCAAACATGTGCCTTATTATTGGTTATTGTAAATATTTTATTTTGCTTGTTTATTTGTTTTTATTTTTGTTTTTAGTTTTTATTAGCTACTATGAGTTTTCACCCCCGTCGCTTTGAGTTTAGTTTCTAATATTGTTGAAAAGAATGGAAGCTATAACAGGAACATGTATCGAGGTCAAACCAATCAAAGATGGAAGGAGCCGCGAGGATCTGATTAACCCTTTCGGCAACAACACCTTCCAAGATACGATGGACAACAACCATTCTGTGATGCATAACAAGACAATAGTTATGGTGGACCCTTTCGTGACAAACCACCTCCACCAAATTACTATGGTCAAGAGCCATTCCAGGGAGCGTACCAAGATGATGAATATGGTGGACCCCTTGTAGTTACCAACAAGCCCCACCATATGCTTATGAACCACCTCCCCAACATACCTTTGAACCACCAAACTCACAAGCCCCTTTACACCATTCACCTTCATATGACCCTGATCCACATCCACCACACCAACCACCACATGAACCACACCCAGAACCACCACCTCGATATTCACCATCTCCATATCCTTATCAAAAAGAACCACCTCCGCATTATGAGACCTTTCTCCCAACAAATGAACCCTCCCATCCATCCTAACCTCTATTGGATAACAACACACTCATCTCTAATATCATTGGTCTCACCTCTACACTCCAAAATTTTATATCCCGCATGAACCAACCCTCTACCTCCAATCCTATTTCAACCACATAATAATCTTTCCACCCCATCACCACCCTCTATGGAAGAGCACCCACATCCATCAATCCAAGAGCAAGATGATCCCTGCTATGCTATTGACAAGGAACAAGAGAAAAAGGATCGTCTTCGCGAATTCATACTTCATAAAAAGTTAGAGGAGGCCCTACAGGTGGAGACAGTGGAGACCCTTGAAGTCGAAGGAGTGGTTGAAGAATTAGTGAAGGAAGTCAACAAGGAGGAGCTGGATTTTGTACTTGAAGATGAAGGAATAGTTGAAAGGAGTTGTCATGGAAAGGAAATCATCAAGGATGAGTATGATTTTATATTAAAACAATTGGACAAAGCAGTAATTATTGAAGAGGAAGAAGTGGTTGAAGACTTGGGAGATGCAGAACCTCCATGGGAAGGTCCAGTCATAGAACCTCCTTCCAAGACATTTGAATTTGATGTTGAAGAGGGTGTACAACCTCCAAGGCATATCATGGTTGAAGACTTGGAGGAGGTTGATCATAAGATGGATTCAATTATTGATGAATTCTTACCTACAATTGAATCCTCTCCCAATAGACTGGACATGGAGATTAAAGAAGAAAAAGCACAACCTCCCATGCCCTTGGTAAGCAATGAAGAAGAGATTAAATTGGAAGAAAGCTACCACGAGGAAGAGGTTGAAATTGAAGAATCCTGCAAAGAGGTGGAAATTGTCAAGAAAGAGCACAAGGGAGTGGAGCTTGTAAGACTATTGGAAACACCTCTCCCAAAGCCATTACCATCCAATACAACATTCAAGTGGGTAAAATCCTTATCCTTGACCTTTACTTTTCCACTTGAATATGGTTTACTTGAGACAGATGGTCAACTTAGAGCTTTTTGTGGCTTTAAGAGTAAGAGGGAGATGGTTAGCGGTTGGCAACACAATCCTAGATTCATTGTGGTAGGAAGCTCACGGCTGAATTATCATGGTTGGAAGAATACTAAATTGTATGGGTCTAGGAAGCTCTTTGGACGCCTTAGTGAGAATTCAAATTACTTACCACCCGGATGGAATCATCATGATCAACTTGAAGACGAGTGTAGAATCAAGATTTGGGATCCAGAAATATATGAGGATCAATTTTGGAAGCTCAAAGCTTGTGAAGAACTCCATCAAAGCTTGAGGAATTTACTTGGTATTGATAGAGCTTATTGGAAGTCTAAGCATTGGTGGAAATTTCAAGACGAGTTCAAGCACAAGCCACCATAACAAGGGGCTCACGAAATGTCCAACTTAAGAACGTAAAAGCAAAGTGCTAGGTGGGAGACAACCCACCATGGTATGATTGTTTTGTTTCCGTCTTAGTTTTATTTTACTTTATTCTATTTTTATTTTTGTTAATGACTCTTCTCATAATCTCTGCATATAGCTGCATATAGCTTGCATCTACATTTGCATTCTGCATAAAAAAAAAAGCACGCGACACGCAAGCGTCGCTGACGCGTCCACGTCAAAGGTGCTTTCGAAATAGGAAGAAAAGAAGCAGAGAGTCACGCGAAAGCGTGGCTGGAGGCGTGCCTTAGGCACAAGCATGCCCATGCATAAGCGTCGATGACACGTCCGCGTCATTTGAAAAATTAGCCTCCTACGCGTGCGCGTTGCCATGCGCACGCGTGACCCTGCAAATTCGACGTAAAGAGGTATATGGCAGAGAGTTATGATGGAGTGGGGCTGGAATGATGCTGGAAGCACAAGCCCTATCACGCGAACGCATTCCCCACGCGTCCGCGTCGTTTTCAAAATATGGCCATTCACGCGATCGCGTCACCCACGCGCACGCGTCACCCAGATTTTTGGCAAAATGCGTATAAAACAGAGAGTTGTGCGCACACGAGGCTACACTCATGCCAATAGCACAAATCAGGTCACGCGATCGCGTGACCCACGCGTCCGCGTCACATGCGACGCACAGCTTATCCAGATCAGCGCCAGATATCATATCTTTTCTTCCCAAAATCCAAATCTTTTTCTTGCCCTTCTTATTTCTTTCCTCTCTCTTCTTCTTTCTTTATTGTTTCTCAATTTTTTACTTTCTCCTCCCTTATTTTTTCACATCCATTACCAAGGTTCTTTTCTTTCTTTCCCTACTTTTTACTTTTCTATTATTTTTATTTATGTTTTCTTCTTCTTTTTCTTTTCACTTTCATTATCTATATTTTCTTTTTCTTTTCTTTTTATTTCTTTAATTGGTGTTATCTATTTAATTGGGTGATTATTTTCTTTTACATTTTTCTTGTGAGTATATTAAGGAATTGTTTGACAATTAATATTACTTCTTGAAGGGTTGCTTGCATGTTCAATTTAATACTTTTGATAACATATTTACCATGCATGCTATGTGTTTGTGAAAAAGCCTGTATGGCATTTTGCATTACTTTTATGTTATTCTACTACTCTAATGCCTATTTTTCACAAAATCGCTTTTTATATATAATTCATTAAAAATAATTGTCAATACAAATAGGTTGTTAGTTTGAAAGAGTTGGTAATCAAATTGGGCATTTAATACTTGATCTATGCTACTCATGCCTTTGCCAGCATGCCAATAAACATCTTGCATCTACTTGCCATCACATGCACTTGCTATATTTCCATTGATGAACTTCTCACATGTAGTCGCGACCATGTGTTAACGACATCCTTCTTTACCGTGCATTGATTATCACTTGTACCATCCCCTTCCTTGCACTAACCCTTAGCTTTAAAAGTTACTTTTTTTTTCTCTTTTCAGGATGGCCACCAAGAAGGGTAAAGAGAAAGCTACTCCCAAACCACCGGCAAGGAAAGGAACAAAAAGAGCACTAGCTGTGGAGCCACCCGTCCACTTGTACATCTCTGCATGCACCGAGGACGGTGCAATCTTTAAGTGTGGGGAGGTCGATACCGATCTCCATAGGTTAGTTATTTTCTTCTCAACACCAATATATTACTTTATTTGTTAGTTCATTGTTGCATTTGCATGTTTAATTGCATGTTTGTTTGATTTTATGCATTTAGTTACTACTTGGTTAAAGTAATAAATTTTTTTTCAAGACTCTATTTTATAATATTTTGCTAAATTAAATTGAAAAAAAAAATTTCTGTTAAATTTGTTTGAAGACTGTAAATTAGAACATAGTTTATAGCTAAGAACACACAACCTGTGAGAGTTGAGCTTAATTACATGGTTACATTATTTAACCATAATATTTTATTCTTGTGTGTTTACTTCTCCATAATTGCAGACTTTACTTTGTTCTATTCTATATGTCCACTATTTAGTGTATTTACATGCTTGCATATGATTGAGGCCATTACTTGTTTTTTTTCACTTATCCCAAACAGCCTACCCTTTTATGTCACCCTTGTTAGCCACTTTGAGCCTTTTTAATCCCCATTTGTTCTATATTTTACCACATCACTAGCCTTAAGCGGAAAATAAGTAATCACCCTAAATTGAATCTTTGGTTAGCTTAAGATAGAGATTGTGTACCAACTAAGTGTGGAAAAACTGTGGGAACATGGGTTAATAAGGGAATGTGTTAAATTGACAAATTATTTGAAATTTGGGTGTATGCTCATGTGAAACCAAAATAATTAAAATACCATGTGCATTGATATGTTATGTTTACTTTTATATTTTTAATCAATAGAAAAAAAGAGAATATATATATATATATATATATATATATATATATATATATATATATATATATTTCTAGCATAAATAAATAAATAAGTAATTAAATAAGGGGACAAAATTACCCCAATGTTAAGTTAATGAAAAATCAATGCATATGTGATAAAATTAGAGAAAAGTTGATACATGAGTATGTAATGCAAAAGTGGAAATTTTGGGTAGCTAGGCATGATTTTAGGAGTACATAGAGTGTGTGTATAGGTGAAGAGCTTAGGTTAATTAAAGATTCATATTATAGCTCACTTGGCCATACATATATCCTCACCCTTACCTTAGCCCCATTAAAACCCTGAAAAGACCTCATGATGTTTGCATTGGTACATTAAATATTTGTTGATTGGTTAGATGAAGAACAAAGTTTAGAAAGCATGATTAGAGAAGAGTAGAGTGAATTACCCTATACACTTGAGAGATTAGAGTGCACATACACTACCAGTGAAGGTTCAATGATTGATTCTATGTTCTCTGCTTTCATGAGCTATCTTCTTACAAGTTTACTTGTCTTTCATTGTATAATTTGAATTAGTGAAATCTGATTTGTGTTTGTCTTGAAGAGCTTATTTACTTTTAACTAAGTAGGAAAAAACATTTTGCATTTAGTTGCATTCATATACATAGGTTGTATTGCATTGCATAAGTCTTACTTTTCCCTACTCATTTATTTTGTCTCCTTAAGCTAAGCAAGAGGACATGCTAAAATTTAAGTGTGGGGAGGTTGATAAACTACTATTTTATGTTTTATTCGATGCCGTGATCCGTGTGTTAAGTGTTTCAGGCTTTGTAGGGCAGGAATGACTTAGAAAATGGAGAGGAAGCTTGCGAAAATGGAAGGAACACAAGAAACCAAGGAGATGACCAGCAAACACCGACGCGCGCGCATGGCTCACGCGAGCGCGCGGAATGGAGAAAATTGCAGCGACGCGTGCGCGCACCTGACGCGTACGCGTGGATTGGAGTCTGCACAAATGACGCAAATGCGTGGACGATGCGTACGCGTGACAAGAAAAATCGCTGAATGACGCGCGGGCGTGGACGACGCGTACGCGTGACCTGCGCGATCTGTAGAATTAACAAAAAACGCTGGGGCCGATAATAGGCCGTGTTTTGACCCAATTTTCGGTCCAGAAACACAGAATAAAGCCAGGGAACATGCAAAGACTCAAGACACAATTCATACAATTTTCATATTCACAATTTTAGGTTTTAGATATAGTTTTAGAGAGAGATGTTCTCTCCTCTCTCTTTGGTTTTAGAATTAGGATTTCTCTTATTTTATGGTTATTTCTTCATTCCAGGTTCAATGTTCCTTTAATTTATGTTTCTCTTCTACTTTTATTTACTCTAATGCTTTTACTTGTTAATTACTTATGTTGCCAAATTGGCTTATGAACCTTCCCATGTTAGATTTGAATTTATGTTTAAATACAATTTGAGGTATTTCAGATTTAAGATTGTTCCTTCTATTTATGATATAAGTAATTTAGATTTTTCCCTTTTGGCTTTGGTTGAGTAATTGGTGACACTTGAGTTGTCAAACTCAGCGGTTGATTAAAAATTGGGAATTGCTGATTGATTTGGATCCCTCTAAAGCTAGTCTTTCCACAGGAGTTAACTAGGACTTGAAGAATCAAGTTAATTGGTCTACTTGACTTTTCTTTATTTAGTAAGGATTAACTAAGTGGGAGCAATAACAATTCTCATCACACCTGATAAGGATAACTAGGATGGGATTTCCAGTTCTCATACCTTACTAAGAGTCTTTATAATTATTAATTTATTTTTCTTGCCATTTAAATTCTTGTTCTCTATTTCAAAAACCCAAATGATACCCTTTTTCCATAACCAATAATAAATCATACCTCCCTGCAATTCCTTGAGAAGACGACCCGAGGTTTCAATACTTCGGTTATCAATTTTATTGGGTTTGCTTAAGTGGCAACCAAAACTTTTGTATGAAAGGATTCTTTGTTAGTTTAGAAACTATACTTGCAATGAGATTATTTTTATAAAATTCTAGACTACACAAAAGTCTGTTCGTCACAGCTTTTCGCTACATGTGTGGATGAAGAGGCTAACATGGCTGCACGTAAGATAAATGTTGATGAAGAATTTTGAGTGGGATAAATAATTGTCTAGAGGACAGAGTTAAGTAATTGGAAAAGCTATTATTACAAAATAACAAATACAATAGAGTTTTCAACAGAGCTAAGCAATTTAATGTTGTCTACCATGTGTATTTTGAAATTAACTAGCTACATTTAAATTTGTAAGCATTATTATAACAAAAGAAAATAGACAATTGTACAATTTATTATCACTTATAGTTGCAGTACTTTCATGAATCCCCAAATTAACACCTATTTCCATCATAAACATTGACAATTGTAACATTTTGTGCTATATTAGATGGTCTAAGTGATTTATTTTATATGGACAACATAATTGGATATGAAAGTGAGACATCTTATAAGATAGATAGATCTCCTAAAAAATAATTTATATGACAAATAGGTCTCCTAAAAAATATATTATCAGGCAAAGTGGTTTCTTTTTTGGAGTCCTTTCTTGGGGACGAATATGCCTTTTCAAAATGATAATGTTTATGTTAAATGAAAATGATATCGTTTTGCCACATTGAATAGAGACTAAATTGTCTTAAACGTGACACTTATCAATTTAACGACCATGTAAGACGGTTAATTGTTACATAGGAATGTTCCGATAGTTGTTAATAAGTCAAAGCGGCTCAAGAACGTATTTGCTAACAGCATTGAAGGTTGGAGATTTTGAACCTAGTTAACCTGTGTTGGAGATGAATATGTCATTTACCCAAATATTTGAATATCTATTTGGGATATTATTCTTATGATAATAGATTGAAGTATTATCACTTTGAATAATCTTAGAGTACTTTAAAATAAGCAAGTACAAAAAATTATTTCTCTTATTTTATATTAAGTGTTTTTTATTTTTATTTTTGTTGTAAATTAAGTGTTGCTTTTTAATTTCAATAAGTTATTAATTAATTTTTATCTATTATACCTTTTATTATTAAATAAAAAGAGAAAGTTAAAAGACTAAGAAAATGTTAATGATACTTTTATTTTTTATTATTTATATTTATAATAATACTAATTATGTTAATATTTAATTATTTATGCATAAATAAGAGCATCTCCAATGGAGTGTATTTAAAGTATTATTTTTTATACTTTTAATCAATGAATTAATTTAGAATTAAAATTTGCATTGGAGTTAATTCATGAAATGAAACCAATGATATCTTAGAGATACAATATCACTTTGATAAATAACAAATAAAATTTTGCCACTCGTATAATTATGTTTATAAAATAATATAAAATTTTAACTAAACTGAGACTTAGTATCGGAGAAGCAAATTTTATTTTTAATTTTAAATCACTATTTATGAGGATTTTTTAAATAAAAAATTTAATTATTTTATTTACGGATATATGTTTTGTAGTTTATTTAGCAGTTTGCATCACTTTACTTATCTCGTTTACACTGTAAACAAGTTGAGTTTTAGTGTATCTCGTTTATAGTATAAAGGAGATAAGGTACGTTACGCATTGCATGTATCACGTATTTCATTTATAGTGTGAACGAGATGGAAAAAATTATTTTATTTACACTATAAATGAGATAAAAGTACGACAAATTTCAAACAACTGTAAAAGGATCTGCAACCATTATTCTTCTTTACAAACATTTCACTTCTCTTCCGTTCTTTCTATAAATTTAGTAAAAATTTCTACTAGTAGTCGACATATTGTTGTAAGTGTATATCCCAATTGTCACATGAGAAACAGTGACAATAGGGTTGTGTTTGAGTGTGATAGTCCTATTTTCTTGCACATTCGGGGACTAAATTCTTTGTCTGAATTAAAGATTCTAACATTTGCGAGTCTCAGTGCTAATGGGACAAAAGAAGTTGAAAGAGTTGGATATAGGTTGCGAGCACCGATGGAAAATTGAGTATTTTCGTTTCGTGTTTTTTAGCTCAATGGCGATGAGCATGTGCACCTCATGTTTGATGTCCACGGGAGAATCATGGCCGAACAAGTGATGGAGATTTCTGCGGATTTTGGTGATGCTGGTAGTGGTGGAAGTTCTAGGCACTCAAATTTTGTCCAGGATGACCCACCTCTTGCACCACCACCTCTGCATTATGCTAGCCCAGTGGTACACATAGACGTGGACAGTGAGGAGTCCAATGAAGAGTATGTTGCTGATATCAACGAAGAGTATGGCTCATAGGGCAACCTGGCTGTTGCCATGTCACTGCTCACTTTTACACGCGTCACTCCATAAAGAATGAAAACAAATAAGAAATGACGAGGTGCATCCTTCTCCTCATCCTGCCAAGTGTAGGCTACAACTCAGCTTAATATGAATATTTCTTTATTTGTGATGTGTGATTTCCTTAAATGCAAATTTCTCTTTTATCATAACTTTTCTTTAAGCCTTGTCTATTTTTTCTTTTATCGTTGCTTTGTCTTCATTCTTAATATAATAAATTTCTTCTTTTTGATAATTCACATGGTTCTTTACAAATATTCTGCATATATAGCTTTTTGATAAAAAAAAATCAAGTGCACATATCATGTCATCAAATAATATTATATTTGTAACCACTACAAAGCTTATCTCAAAATGATAGTTTGAAATAACAAAAGTTTTTTTTATTAGAAATGACCATAAAAATTACATGTCAACAAATTATCATTTTACATATTAACTTTATTTCTTTCCTTTCTTTTAGTTGTCATTTTAGTTTCTTCCCTCACATTATATGTTATTAATGTTTTTTTATGATAGAATTATTAATTATACTCTTAATTATAAAATTGTTAAAAAATTATTATAATATCCTCATATTCATTAAGTAAAGATTACTTAACAAATTAGTTTTAAGATACTTCTAATTTTTAGCTTTAAAATAATTGTATCTTCAGGTAAGATGACAAGTAAATGGAAATGAAGCCAGAAATTGCAGATAAAATTTACTGAATTCTCTTTTTACAGTAACAATTTATTTTTTTTAACTCTATTTATTTTAGAATAAATGTTTCATTTATATTTGTTAAATTTTAAAAGTATTATACTTTATTTTTTGAGATTTTTTTATTCAACTTTCTGTGTTATCTTTTTTTAATATCTACATGAAAATATAAATTATATGAATAATTTTAAAAATGAAAAATTTTGGATGCAAAAAACTATTTTCAAAGAAAAAAGTATGAACAATATATGAATAAAAGTAAAATAATAAATAGTAATTTCACCAACAATGTTATGTAATAAAACGAATAACAATAAAATTTTGTATGTGAAGATATTAATTTTTTAATTGATATAATATTTATGATAAGAATAATAATCTAAATAGATCCTCAAGGATTTAGGCATAGGAAAGATTTTGTCGCCAACAAAGATTAACTAGGTTTGAATTCTCCAACCTTCTATGTCGTTAGTCAAATACGTGTTCAAGTCAATTTGACTCATTGACGACTAACAAAGCATTCATATGTGGCCGTTAACTGTCGTACGTGACCGTTAAAGTGACACTTGTTACGTTCAGGATAATTTAGTCCCTGTTCAACGTAGCAATAACGATGTCATTTACACTTAGCATAAATGATGTTGCTTTTGAAGGATAGATTCATCTCTAAGGAAGGGCTTCAGAAGGGGAACTAGTTTATCTGATAATGTATTTTTTGGAGACTTATCTGCCTTAGAAGTTACTTTTTGAGGGACCTATCTATAAACCCCCGGAAATTAATGAATAAATAGTTAACAAATTAATTATTATTTAAAAAATTAGGAAATCAAAATTTTATAATCTAGAAGAGTAGAAATATTTAAAATATGAATTTTGACACTAATTTTACAGATTTTGGCCTAAAATCAGACCGAACCGGTTAAACCGGATTCAAATCGGGTCAAAGGCCCAACATATAAAATTTAACATTTAGCCCTCTTCCCTTCAAGAAATGGAATCACGCTTAATGAAGAGAGATTGAAGGGAGAACCCTAACCCCCAAATCACCACCACTTTCAAATTCTTCTAACTTCCAATTCGAAGCTCCGATCGCCGCACTGTTTGCAGCCACGTGACCAGCGCGTCGAGCTTTTCAAAACCATTTGAACAAATTGGTAAGAGAATTTCATTTTCTTGCTCATCCTTCCCCTGTTCAATTTTGAAAATTTGGTTTGTGGGTATTGAGGATTGTGGTGTTTTGATGTTTTAGGATCAACCTAGCTTGAGAAAATTGTTAGGTCTTGTCCAATTTATCTGTGGGTAAGGTAAGAAAACTATTAAACCCTTGTAAATTGTTGAAATTGGTAACCCTATGTCGATTATAGTAAAATTGTGTGGTATTAGATTAAATTGTATGAATTGGAATTAAATTGTTGGATGTTGGGTGCTTGATTTGAGCCTTGGAAACTGGAATTTCACTTGGTAAGGAGTTAGAGGCCTGGAACTTGTGGAAGGGGGCATTTCGAGGTGTTTTCTGTTTAGGAAAGAATCAGCCAAGGTATGGTTTTGGTTTTTCATAGTTAATGTATAATGTTACATGAGAACTTAGGCTAGTTGAATGTAGGATAAGTTGAATTGAGTGTATGGTGCATGTTTAGTGAATATGGGGCATAAATGTTGAAATAAATGTGGTATGGTTATTGTTGAATTGACATGAATTAGTTAGGTTGTATGAGAAGTTATGATATGTGTATATATATAGAAAATGGGTTGATGATTTGTTGTTGAATTTGGAGGAAAATTTATATGGATTTGTTGAATAGATTGTATGGTTTTGAATGTTGGTATATTATGGAGTTAATGGAAGTGTGTGATATTATGTAGTTATTAATTTATGTTGAGTTGGTTATGAATTTGGTTGGTTTGGATTGGAAACTTTGGTAAAAACTTGAGGTTTGGGTTTTGGTAAAACACAATTTCTAACAAACTTTGACGTGCTGTAACTTGGCCTTTGGACCCTCAAATTTAGTGAAACTTGTCTTAAATAAAAATTAAGTATGAGTAGTTTATGACGTTCAAAGAACGAACTAAAAATGATTTTTGACAAAAATGTTATATGTGCTTGAAGTTTGGGTTTAAAAACACAATTTTGCAGAAAACCAGGATTTCTGGTGTGCGTGCACACGCACAGACTAGGGTGTTGGTGAGAGTCGTGCATACGCACGAGGGGTATGCATATGCACACCCTTGGAATTTTGCAAGTTGTGCGTATGCACACTATAATGCGTCCGCACATGAGGAGAATTTCGTTTGGTGTGTGCATACACACAGTACCATGCGTATGCACGATGTCCTATTTTATACTAAAACTCTATTTTGTAACTCTTCGACCTTCCCGACAAGCTTGTGACCCTCCAAAACCACTATTTTGTTGAAAATTCACAATTTTTGAACTATCAACCATTTCTCTAGTTTTTCCAAACCTCTAAAAACTATGTTTAAGGTCCGAAGGCTAAGTTTAAGGCTACACAATATGAGTAAGTGTGTTGATGGAGCTAGTTTTAGCATCGGAAGAGATTTGAGAAATGTATAATTGACTTAATGAGGTATTGAAATTATGAATGAGACATAATTGAGAATGATGTTTACATTGATGAAATATGATTGAATAGTCACATGATTTATGTATTTGAAATTATCTGAGACATGAGTTTTTCTGGGTGAAAGCAATGACTTGTCGCCACTTGCTCCAGGCTGAGATTCGATGCACTGTTGACCCTCTGTTGCAAGATGTGACCGGGTACTTTAACTCCCCATGTTCCCCATGGGCATATATATACACACACACACACACATACACACACACACACACACACACACACACACACACACACTCACTCAATAACTAAGTTCTTTATAGAATAACTTAAAAACATAACCATAACGACTCCTAACCCTCTTTACAAGACACAATATTAATGGCGAGGGATAAATAAATAATAACTAAACTAATATAAGAATATCATATAAGCAAAATGCAATTAAACTCTTCGTATGCTTCTTCATTCGATTCCTGAAAAGATAAAAGTTGTAGGGGGTGAGAACCTAACCACATGGTCTGACCACAGATTTTTAGAATTGTCATATGTACATATTTAAAAAGAAAACCGTTTTCAAGCACAGTGATCATCGCTTGTCTTATAAGAAAAAACTTAAAAGTTTTCTAGACTGGATGAATGACCAACCTGTTCTAAGTATGGGTTCATAAGTCTATGCTGAACCATCTTAATTTTTCATGCTTAACTAAACTTCAATCAGAAACCAAACATGGCCTTCAGCCCATCACATAATCAATCATGGCCCCCGGCCCAAGCAACTCAATCAACACCCAATTCATCACAATCCAACCAATTAGTCACAAATACAAGAAATAAGGTTCAAACACAATCAAGAGCAATTACAGCAAGTTTGGCAATTAACAATTCAATAAAAATATTCACATACACCAAGTACAATATGCACACCCAAACAATGTCACATAGGTGCATATGATGCATGTCTGCCCTATTGCCAATGAGTCTCATTTGTCGGTTATATATCATCATCATCCTTCATTCAAAATCAATCATCATCATTCCTTATTATCACACTCCTCCTCATCACACCTCCCATTTCATTCATCAATAATCCAAACTCAAAACATACTTCATCATTTTCTAAATAAATCAAACTCAGAACATAATCATTTTCTTAATAACTCAAAATCAAATCATATAACCTTTAAATCCAAATCTTTCTAAATAACTATTTCAAACAAAGCCTCCACTTTTTATAAAAACTTCGACAGCATCTCCTCTAAAACTCGGACTTTGCCACCCTTACGAGTTCCATAAAAACCACATTTCCCAAGCCATTCTCAACCATTTTCAATATAAAAAAATGGTCAAATATCAAATCCTTTCCAATTTTTAAACCAAATCTGGTATCAAATCAGGTTCAACATCAAACCACTTCCAATTTTAACCTTTTTTAGTATAAATTCATTTTCAAATATCAATTCAACTCCAAAACTAAGAAAGCCACTTTTCATTGAATGACGTGTTCATTGCCTGATCCGAGCTTAGTCGCTTTTGATCCTGAAATTGAAAGAACTCTTTCACGTATTAGGCGAGCTCGACGCAGGTTAGCCTCTGAGGGTGGTGAAGTGATTGTTATCGATTCACCAGTCTCATCTGAGGGTGAATTTGAACCGCCATCTGAGAGCGAGACAAGCTCCTTTACTACTGATTCAGTTAATTCCAATGCAGGTAACATGGCAGCACCTAAGAGGATTACTCTCCAGGAAGCTGGAGTCCCAGATTTTACACTACAGCCGTACCAAGTGCATCACCTAACTCTAGCTGCAGATTTTGAACTAAAGACTGCACTAATCAACTTGATGCCCACGTTTCATGGCTTACCTACTCAAGAGCCTATTAAGCACCTTAGAGATTTCCAGACAGCTTGTTCTACTGTTAGGCGCAATGGTGCAGATGAAACTTCTATTCTGTTAACTGCCTTCCCGTTTTCTCTTGAAGGAAAAGCAAGGGAGTGGTACTACTCCCAACCTGAAGCGACTGTTACCAACTGGGATATGCTCAGGAGAGAATTTTTGGAAAAATACTTTCCATCTGAAGTCACAGATAGACTGAGAAAAGAAATCTCCTGTATTTTTCAATGTGAATCCGAAACTCTCTATGAGTACTGGGAGCGTTTTAAGAATCTTCTAGACGCATGCCCCCATCACATGATTGATAGACTAGTATTGATCATCTACTTCACTTAAGGCATGAACCCCCAGGATAAGACTACACTGGATAGTGCTAGTAATAGTTCTATGAAAAAGTACAGGACTACAGATAAAGCATGGCAACTGATCAGCAACTTAGCTGAGTCCACTAGGAATCACAGGCCGAGGTGCAGCCACTCAAAAGCTATTGTAGAGATCTCCTCTAGCGTTGAAACTACTGCCCTTACCCAGAGTATATGTGAAATAACCAACCTACTGAAACAGATGCAGTAAAATCAACAACAAACACATAAAGCTCAGCCTCCCCCACCACAACAAAGCCAACAGTTGGTTCCACAAAGAGTATGCGGGATCAGTGCTGATTATAGTCATTATACTGATGAATGTCTGCAGCTCCAACAGGAAGACAACACTGTGGCAGCCACTCAGAACTTCTATGACCGCCCAAATCAAGGATACAATCAACAAGGTGGCAACTACAACCAAGTTGGAAACTATAACCAAGGATGGCAAGACAACTCCAACCAAAGTTGGAGGGACAACTATAACAAAGGAGGCAGAGATAACAATGGAAACCAGAGGTGGAATAACAACAACAGACAGCAGAATTAGAATCAACCTTACAAAGCACCTCACCTGAGACAATCTCAAGGATCCCAGCATAACCAACAACAAGTTCCCCAGATCACCTATCCTAATTCCTCATCAAATGACGAGATGTTTCGATCTCTTGCACAAGGACAACAAGATATGCAGACACAGCTAAACCCTACTTTAAATGGTATGAATGCCACTTTACAAGCTCTCGCCTCCAAGATAGATTCACTACCTAATCCCATTAACCAACCTTTAATCTCCAGTGGAATTTCTTCTCAACCCCTACCTAATCCCAAAGGCGGCATCAATGCCATCACTTTGAGGTCTGAAACCACACTGCAAGAGAAGAACCATGAATAGCCGAGCCTACCAGAACACGCCCCAACTGAGGATGTAGTGGAAGTGGAAGATGCTAAAGAGGAAGAGGACATACAAGACATAGTTGAAGAAGAAGCAGCTCAACCACAGAATGAAGCACCAAAAGAAGCTAAAGCTGTATAGGACGCCATCTCTATCCCATTTCCACACCTTGCAAAGAAATCCAGGAAGCAGATTGAACTTGATCCCAAAATGATAGAAATATTCAAAAAGGTTGAGGTAAATGTTCCCCTTTTTTATGTTATTCAGCAGGTACCTAAATATGCAAAGTTTCTAAAAGATTTGTGCATACATAAAGATAAAATTAATGAATTAGAAACTATTCTTTTAGGTAGTTCTATATCTGCTTTAATGGGGGGTATACCTGAAAAATGTAGTGATCCAGGTCCATGTATGGTTAACTGTACCATAGGAGGTGTAATATTTTCTGACTGCATGTGTGATTTAGGAGCGTGTGTTAGTATAATACCATTGTCTATATATGATACTTTGAGGCTCCCTCTCTTAAAAAAGGTCGGCAGCTCATTTTGTGTTAGTAGATAAAAGAATTATTACAGTAGTTGGAATTGCTGAAGTTGTATTAGTGAGCATTAAGGGGCTCACTTTTCCTATTGACTTCTATATCCTGGAAATGCCCCCTAATGACTCAGGAAGACCATCATCAATCCTGCTTGGACGACCATTCCTGAAAACTTCGAAGTTCAAGCTAGATGCATTCTCAGGAACCTACTACTTTGAGATAGACGGCAGAACAGTGAGTTTCAGTTTAAATGAACCTATGAAGCACCCTCCGGAAGGTCATTCTATCTTCCAGTGCAATATTATTGATGAAACTGTAGCTGAAGTCACCAAGAAGAACTAGAAGAGAAGCATATGGAGCAAGGTCCAAGTGTGGGGACACCTTCTGAACACAATAAGGATACTTTACCATTATCACTAGCCCCGAATGATCCAGAGCCTAGCTATGAGCAGAAATTAGAATTAAAGCCCCTTCCTCTACACCTCAAGTATGCTTACCTTGAGGATAATAAGAAATTCCCAGTTATCATTGCAAAGGAACTCACCTCTCAACAAGAAGAGCAACTGCTCAATGTGCTGAGAAAACATAAAAAAGTAATTGGATGGAGCTTGCGGATATAGTAGGCATCAGTCCACAAGTTTGTGAGCACAGAATATATTTAGAAGAGGAAGCAAAGCCTATCCGTCAGCCTCAAAGAAGATTGAATCCCACCATCTTAGAAGTTGTCAAGAAGGAAGTGACCAGGCTATTTGAAGCAGATATCATTTACCCCATCTCAGACAGTGAATGGGTCAGTCTAGTACAAGTGGTGCCCAAGAAGTCTGGTGTCAAAACAATTAAGAATGAGCACAAAGAGCTCCTGACAACTAGAGTGCATAATTCATGGAGAGTTTGCATTGACTATAGGCGTCTCAATCAAGTCACTCGCAAGGATCATTACCCCTCGCCATTCATTGATCAAATGCTTGATCTCCTGTCAGGTAAATCCCATTATTGTTTTTTAGATGGTTATACAGGATATTTTCAAATTCATATAACTCCTGAAGATCAGGAGAAGACCACTTTTACATGTCCTTTTGGAACGTATGCTTATAAAAGAATGCCTTTTGGCTTGTGTAATGCACCAGCTACTTTTCAAAGATGTATGATGAGTATCTTTTCAGATCTCATTGAGAACTGTATGGAGGTTTTTATGGATGATTTTAGCATATATGGTAATTTATTTAGCCTTTGCTTGGATAGTTTATCTAAAGTATTAGACAGGTGTGTTAGCACAAACCTTGTGTTAAATTTTGAGAAATGTCACTTTATGGTAAAACAAGGAATTGTACTAGGACATGTTGTGTCTAATACTGGTATTTCTGTAGATCCAGCAAAGGTGGATGTCATTTCTAGTTTACCTTACCCCTCCTCTCTGAGGGAAGTCCGTTCGTTCCTTGGCCATGCAGGTTTTTACAGGAGATTTATTAAGGACTTCAGTAAGGTAGCATTGCCTTTATCCAGATTGCTGCAGAAAGATATTGAGTTCGAGTTCAGTGAGGATTACATGCAAGCGTTCGATAAGCTAAAAATCGCCCTGACTCAAGCCCCAATTGTGAGAGGACCAGACTGGAGCCAGCCATTTGAAATTATGTGTGATGCTTCCAACCATGCAGTGGGAGCGGCGCTGGCTCAGCGCGAAGGTAAGGATCCTTTTGTAATTGCTTATGTGTCTAAGACTTTAGATTCTTCTCAATCTAATTACACTACTACTGAAAAAGAGCTTCTTGTTATTGTTTTTGCTCTGGATAAATTCCGAGCCTACTTACTTGGTACTATGGTAGTAGTGTACTCAGACCATGTAGCTCTAAAATATTTATTAGCTAAAAAGGAGTCCAAACCAAGGCTAATACATTGGATACTGCTGCTGCAAGAATTTGATTTAGAAATTAAGGATAGGAGTGGTAACCAGAATCTAGTGGCAAACCACTTGAGTCGTCTTGAGCACATTAAGGATCACTCCACTCCTATAAATGATTCTTTCCCATTTGACAGCTTACATGCAGTATCTGAAATAATTCCTTGGTATGCACCTGTAGCTAATTATCTAGTTAGCCACACTTTTCCTCCAAATTTCACTAAACATCAAAGAGACAAGCTGAAAAGCGAGTCCAAATATTATATATGGGATGATCCATATTTATGGAGGTGTGGTGCTGAACAGGTAATTAGACGGTGTGTGCCTCAATCAGAATTTCAGTCCATTTTAGAGGCTTGCCACTCATCTGAGAGTGGAGGACATTTTGGCCATCAAAGAACAGCTAGAAAAATTCTAGACTGTGGATTCTGGTGGCCTACTCTTTTTAAAGACCCTGCTGAATTTTGTAAATCTTGTTCCCCTTGCCAAAGGTTTGGTAATTGATGACATGTCATCATGTCATGTTTTCTATGCTTTTTTATACAAGAAATTTATGATTAGTGCTTAAATATTGCATTCTTTGGTGCTTAAATGGTATATTTCTTTGATCTTTTGATTTGATAAACTTTGTAGGAAATAAGAAGAAAAATAAGCAAAAAGAGCACAAAATAAGCTAAAAAGAAGAAAAGAGGAATTTTGGGCACACTTTGAAGTTGGAGCACACTTTGGAGCCTTAGGCCACGCTTTTAAAAGCGTGGCCCATGACCAAATCAAGGAAGCTTCACAATCAGCACTCACAAAGCTCAGTTCACTAAGTGAACTTAGCTTTATCGTGAAAAATTCAGCATGGAAGCAAGAATTTTCGCTAAGTTAAACTTGGGTGTTCACAGCATGACCATGCCTCTTTCAAAGGGCCATAACTTGAGCTACAGACGTCCAATTGATGTGCTTTCAGTTGCGTTGGAAAGCTGACATTCAGAGCTTTCCAATGATATATGATAGTTCATATTTGGCATGAAATTGAGGCACAAATGAAAGGCATCTTTAAGGACAAAAAACAAGCAAAAATAGACCAAAGTGGCTTCACCAAGATTCGAAGTGGGAGCCTCTCACTTGCAAGGAAGGAGCGCTACTCCTAGAAATAAAAATGGGTACAACATTTCACTCAACAAGGCTCGAATCTAGAGCTTCCTTGTACAAGCACTCCTTACTCTCCACTCTTCCAAGGAAATCAACACCAATTTGCTTCCACCAAGGATCGAACTTGGAAGCATGAAGTCCACAACTAGGCGCTACAATGGGAGCTCAGTTGGATTTCCCAACTGAGCGCTACTCTCCTCTATTTCCCACACTTTTGGCACGCCAAGGAGCAAGCCTTGCGCACAAGTTGACACACCCAAGGCAAGACATAGAGCTCAATTCAATTTTCTAACTGAGCTCTATTGAAGAGCAACGTGAACAAGGGGCTGGCGCACCAAAAATTGGGCAACACAAAGCACATTGGGCGCTCAGTTTGGTATTTGAACTGAGCCATCCCCTGGGAGGTGCACCATGGGCCAAAAACCCATTAAAAATCCAAATTAATTCATTTCTTCACCAAATTTTAAAGCCCACATCATCACTCAAAGGCACGAGAACAAGTTAGAATAGGAATTTCATTTAAATTATAATTTATTTTCAATTTCATTTTCAATTTGTAAAGCCTATATTAGGCATCATTTTCATCTTTGTTAAGGAGCTGGCTCCACTAAGGAGCATTAGGATCAGGATTAGAGAGCTCTCTCTCTTTTAGTTTTCTTTTCTTTGTTTTGAATCTTGGGTGGAGAATTGAAGGAATTCTGTTTCATTCTCCCTCTAAGATTTCTCTTTGTTTGCCTTGCTGCATAATTTCAGTGAATTGCAATTTGAATCAAAGTTCTCTTACTGCTTTCATCTTCATTTCTTCTTCAATCTGTCTGCTGTTGAATCAAGGAAGGGCTTGAGATCTAAACTTGTTTTCTAGTCTCTTTGATTCCCTGAGATCTTCAATTTTATTTTGTAATTGAGTGAGCTCTTGGCTACTCTTCTATTTTACTGTTTCATTGAAATTGTTGATTCCTCTTCTGGAATTTCATGAATGATCTAAGTTCTTGCTGTTTTGATTTTTCAACACCTCTACATTTTTATTTTGATGCTGAATTGATCTGTTTCTAAATTTTATAATCTGAGAGCTCTTTAATTCACTACACTTTACAGTTTTCAGTTCTGTTTAAATTCCCAGCACCCACATCCATTTTATTCTTCCTGCAATTTAGATTTCCAGTATCTGTTCTCTAAGTTCAGCTTCATTGCTTTCTTTAATTCCCCGCACCCAATTCCCTTTACATTTGATGCAATTTACATTTCTTGTCATTTAAGATTCTGTCAATTTACATTTCTTGCTCTTTAAGTTTTCTGCCCATTTACATTCTGCAATTTAAATTTCACTGCAATTTAATTTCTGTTGTTCAACTTCACACAATTCACTCAATGTTAGCTTGACTAAACTAATCACCCACTAAAGTTGCTTGATCCATCAATCCCTGTGGGATCGACCTCACTCTAAGTGAGTTATTACTACTTGATGCGACCCGGTATACTTGTCGGTGAGTTTAAGGTGATTGGAATTTGTTTTCCAAAAATATCCTATCAGTAAGATATCCAAGAAGGATGAGATGCCTCAACAGATTATGCTTTTTTGTGAAATTTTTTATGTTTGGTGCATTGACTTCATGGGTCCATTCCCAAATTCTAATGGTTACTTTTATATATTGTTAGTTGTAGATTATATTTCTAAATGGGTGGAAGCAATTCCTACCCATACTGATGATGCTAACACTGTTGTTTCCTTTGTTAGAAACCATATTATTTGCCGTTTTGGATCACCACTATCAATCGTGAGCGATCAAGGCACTCACTTTTGTAATAGGAGACTAACAGGATTACTGAAGAGGCATGTGATAATTTACAAAGTAGCAATAGCTTACCATCCCCAGACCAATGGGCAAGCAGAAGTCTCTAACAGAGAGATAAAGCATATTCTGGAGAAGATAGTAAAACCTCATAGGAAGGACTGGAGTGCTAGGCTACAAGATGCACTCTGGGCATATAGAACAGTATACAAGACACCCATTGGGATGAGCCCCTTCCGCTTAGTATACGGAAAGGCTTCCACCTTCCAGTAGAGGTGGAACATAAGGCTTTCTGGGCTGTGAGGGAGTGCAACATGAATCTTGAAAAAGCTGGTGCTGAAAGAAAGCTGCAACTAGCAGAACTGGAGAATCTTCGCCTAGAAGCATATGACAACTCCAGGCGATACAAAGAAAAGATGAAGGGTGTCCATGACAAGCACATAAAAAGGAGAGAATTCAGACCAGGGGAGTTAGTTCTTCTTTATAACTCCAGACTGAGGCTTATGCCAGGCAAACTGAGATCAAGATGGGAAGGTCCATACAGAGTAGAAAAGCAGAGTAATACGGAGTTTTCCACCTGCGTCATCCTTCTAGCTCCAAATTCTTAAAGGTCAATGGACATCGCTTCAAGCTTTATCACGGTGAGAAGATAAAGAATAACAAAGAACTAGAGGTTTTCCTCTTGGAAGACCCACCAACAGAAGTAGAATGAGCCTAACGAGTATCCAACTTAAGGACGTAAAAGCAAAGTGCTAGGTGGGAGACAACCCACCATGGTATGATCGTTCTTTTTTAGTCTTAGTTTTATTTTACTTTATTCTATTTTCATTTATGATGATGACTCTTCTCATAATCTCTGCATATAGCTGCATATAGTTTACATTTGCATTTGCATTCTGCATAAAAAAAAACGCACACGACGCGTAAGCGTCGCTGACGCGTCCGCGTCATAGTTGCGTTGGGAAGAAAATAAAATTGAACAGAAAGTCACGCGAAAGCGTGGCTGGAGGCGTGCCTTAGGCACAATCACACCCACGTGAACGCGTCGCTGACGCGTCCACATCATTTTGAAAAACCAGCCTCCCACGCGAACGCGTGCCCCTAAAAATCGACGTAAAAGAGGTGTATAGCAGAAAGTTATGATGGAGTGGGACTGGAATGATGCTAGAAGCACAAGCCCTATCACGCGACTGCGTGCCCCACGCGTCCACGTCGTTTTGCAAATATGGCCATCCACGCGATCGCATCACCCACGCAAACGCCTCACCCTAAATTTTGGCAAAATGAGTTTGAAACAGAGAGTTGCGCGACCGCACGGCTGCACTCGCGCCACTAGCACAAATCAAGTCACGCGATCGCGTGACCTACGCGTCCGTGTCACTTGAAAAACATCGCACACCATGCGACCGCGTCAACCACGCGTCCGCATCACATGCGACGCACAGCTTATCCAGATCAGCCAAATATCATATCTTTTCTTCCCCAATCCTAATTTTTCTTATTTCTTTCTTCTACCCTCCTTCCTTCTCTATTCTTTCTCACTTTTTACTTTCTATTTTTCACATCATCATCAAGATTATTTTCTTTCCTTCTTCCCTTTTTACTTTTCAATTATTATTATTATTACTTTTATTTATGTTTTCTTCTTCTTTTAATTTTCACTTTCATTATCTATATTTTTTTTTCTTTTCTTTTTATTCCTTTAATTGGTGTTAGAAATCTAATTAGGTGATTATTTTCTTTTATATTTTGCTTGTGGATTACTAAGGAATTGTTTGATAATTAACATTACTTCTTAAAGGGTTGCTTGATAATTAACATTACTTCTTAAAGGGTTGCTTGCATACTCAATTTACTACTTTCAATAACATCTTTACCATGCATGCTATGTGTTTGTGAAAAAGCCCGTATGGCATTGCCTACTAAATTTTTCTATTCTACTACTCTAATGCTTGTTTTTCACAAAATTCCTTTTATATTTTATTAATTAAATATAATTGTCAATACAGACAGATTGTTAGTTTGAAAGGGTTGGTAATCTAACTTGGACATTGAATGCTTGATCTATGCTACTCATGCCTTTGCCGGCATGCCAATAAACATCTTGCATTTAATTGCCATCACATGCACTTGCTATATTACCTTTGATGAACTTTTCACATGTAGTCTAGACTATAACTTAACGACATCCTTCTTTACCGTGCATTGATTATCACCCATAATATTTGCTCCCTTGCTCGAACCCTTAGCTTTACATATTACTTTCTCTTTTTCCTTTTTCAGGATGGCCACCAAGAAAGGCAAGGAGAAAGCTACTCCCAAACCACCAGCAAGGAGAGGAACAAAAAGAACATTAATGGCAGAGCCATCTTCAACAGCGGTGAAACCCTCAACAAAACGAACCAAGAGGATCATCAAGGTTGATGAAAAAGAGAAAGCCTTTCCAGCAAAGGACACTGCGCGGTTCCCTAACCGCTACTGTGAGCAGATGTTCCCCGTCCTGGCAGAGAGGAATTATAACAATGAGTACTTCTTATCCTCCCGACCAACATTGCTGAATTTGTTGAGCCCCGCATTAAGCGAAGACAATGGGAATTCCTACGGAGACAGCCATGGTAGGTTAATCTTTCCTGGGTAGTTGAATTCTACTCCAATTTTCATAAGTTTCTAGGCAAAATTCATAAGTTTATTTTAGTTTATTTTCATAGGTTACTTTCTATTTTAGTTTATTTTCATAAGTTTCTAGGCAAAATTCATATTTCTGGACTTTACTATGAATTTGTGTGTTTTTTTGTAATTTTAGGTATTTTCTAGCTGAAATTGAGGGAGCTGAGCTAAAATCTGATTCAGGCTGAAAAAGGACTGCTGATGCTGTTGGATCCTGACCTCTCTGCACTCGGAATAGAATTTCTGGAGCTACAGGAGTTCAATTGATGCGCTTCCAATTGCGTTAAAAGTAGACATCCAGAGCTTTCCAGCAATATATAATAGTCCATACTTTGCTCAAGGATAAACGCCGTAAACTGGCGTTCAACGCCAGTTCCATGTTGCAGTCTGGCGTCCAGCACCAGAAACACGTTACAAGTTGGAGTTCAACGCCAGAAACAGGTTACAGCCTGGCGTTGAACGCCCAAAACAGCCCAGGCACGTGAGAAGCTTTAGTCTCAGCCCCAGCACACACTAAGTGGGCCCCAGAAGTGGATTTCTGCACTATCTATCATAGTTTACTCATTTTCTGTAAACCTAGGTTACTAGTTTAGTATTTAAACAACTTTTAGAGATTTATTTTGTATCTCATGACATTTTAGATCTGAACTTTGTAATCTCTGACGGCATGAGTCTATAAACTCCATTGTTGGGGGTGAGGAGCTCTGCAGCGTCTCGATGAATTAATGCAAGTACTTATGTTTTCCATTCAAACATGTGTGTTCCTCTCTAAGATACTCATTCGCGCTTAACTATGGAGAGGGTGATGATCCGTGACACTCATCACCTTCCTCAATCCATGAACATGTGTCTGACAACCACCTCCGTTCTACATTAGAATGAATGATTATCTCTTAGATTTCTTCATCAGGATCTTCGTGGTATAAGCTAGATTGATGGCGGCATTCATGAGAATCCGAAAAGTCTAAACCTTGTCTGTGGTATTCCGAGTAGGATTCTGGGATTGGATGACTGTGACGGGCTTCAAACTCGCGAGTGCTGGGCGTAGTGACAGACGCAAAAGGATAGTCAATCTTATTCCAGCATGATCGAGAACTTCCAGATGATTAGCCATGCTGTGACAGAGCATTTGGACCATTTTCACTGAGAAGATGGGAAGTAGCCATTGACAACGGTGACACCTTACATAGAGCTTGCCATGGAAGGAACTTTGCACTTTTTCATGCATGAGGGAAGAGGAATACAAAAGAAAAGCTGAAATTCAGAAGACAAAGCATCTCCAAAACTCCAACATATTCTCCATTACTGCATAATAAGTATTTATTTCATGCTCTTTTATTCCTTGCAATCAAATTTGATAAGTGAATTGTCTTATTGTTTTCCTGACTAAGAGTTACAAGATAACCATAGATTGCTTCAAGCCAACAATCTCCGTGGGATCGACCCTTACTCACGTAAGGTATTACTTGGACGACCCAGTGCACTTGCTGGTTAGTTGTGCGAATTTGTGAAGAATTGTGATTTCCAATTTCGTGCACCAAGTTTTTGGTGCCGTTGCCGGGGATTGTTTGAGTTTGAACAACTGACGGTGAATCTTGTTGCTTAGATTAGGAAAATTTTGTCTTTTGGGTCAGAGTCTTTTATATTCTTTTCAAAAATTTTTTTTTTTCAAAAAATATTTTTTTTCTTAGTTATTAAAAATACTTCTTCAAAACAAGTGTTACATTTACAGCTCAATTGGCTAGAGCATTGGTTTATGTTCTTGATGATTGGGCACCGGTTTCATTAAAAATCTTTTTCAAAAATAATTTTTCTTGATCTTGTGCCAAACTTTAAGTTTGGTGTTTTCTTGTTAATCTATCTATAATTTTCAAAAATTTTAGTTTGGTTTTCTAAAAATTTTAAGTTTGGTGTTCCTTCTTCATGTTCTTGTTGTTCTTGTGAGTCTTCAAGGCGTTCTTGAGTTTTCCTTGTGTCTTGATCCTAAAATTTTTAAGTTTGGTGTTCCTTGGTGTTTTCCCTCCAAAATTTTCGAAAACAAGGAGCATTAGATCTAAAAAATTTTAGATCTTGTGTTATTTTATTGTTTTTCTCTTTCCTCATTAATTTCAAAAATATCTTTTCCCTCTATTTTAAAGTAATTTTTCGAAAATCAATTTTAAAATTCAGATTTTTTTTTATTTCAAAATTTAAAATCCTTTTTGAAAAAAAAAATCATATCTTTTTCAACACTTCCTAACCACTTTCTCTCTCCTCATTTTTTCGAAAATCTTCACCCATTTTTATTTATTTTATTTTAATTTATTTTATTTTCGAAATAAATAAATAAATAAATAAATAAAAATAATATTTTATTTTACATCATCTCCCTTTCTCCATCATGGATCTAAGTAGAAATGAACAGTCCAGAAGGACTCTGGGGTCATATGCTAATCCCTCTACTGCTTCATATGGGAGTAGTATCTGCATACCCTCCATTGGAGTCAATAGCTTTGAGTTGAATCCTCAGCTCATTATCATGGTGCAGCAAAGCTGCCAGTATTCCTGTCTTCCACAGGAAGAACCTTGATGACAAGTCATCTTAGCCTAGTTTCACTAGTCTTTTTCCTTTGTTTTTATTTGGTTTTATGCACTTTCTTAAGCCACAAGTAAGCTAATTGGATTGAATTTCATTTTTCCTTTGATTCAATCAACCATGGATGAATTGATGCATTTTCATGAGTTTTTGTGCCATAATTGCTTGTGTGACAAGAAGAAGGATAACTCTCATGATTATGGCATAGCTTTGATACAATTGTTGATTGATGACAGGAGGAATAAAGCTTAGAAGAAGGTTGCAAGAATGGGCTTGAAAAGGGGAGTTCACGTTTGAGATGACGTTTGCCTCAAACGTCAACTCAAACGTGAGTAGCAGATGAAGAACACCCTGGAGAAGAGCCAACGTTTGAGCCAACGTTTGACCTCAAACGTTGAGACAAACGTTGGATGAAGAAGAAGCTCCTAGAAGGCAACATTTGCGCCAACGTTTGCCTCAAACGTGAGGTCAAACGTTGGCGCCTAAAAGGAAGAAAAATGGCACTCCTGGAAGGGCAACGTTTGCGCCAACGTTTACCTCAAACGTGAGGTCAAACGTTGGCGCCTAAAAGAGTAGAGTTGGAGCTTCTGGGCAGCTACGTTTAAGCCAACGTTTGCCTCAAACGTGAGGTCAAACGTTGGCTACATTTTGGCAAGAAAGAGCATGGAAGAGCACCCCTGATTGATGAGTTAGATGAGCCACGTTTGCGCCAACATTTGCCTCAAACGTTTGGCCAAACGTTGGCCAAAAAGAGAGCTTGGGGTGATCCACGTTTGAGCTCACGTTTGACCTCAAACGTTGAGCCAAACGTGGAGGACAGCAAATGGACTTGGCTGCATAATTTAACATAAGTGACGTTTGAGTCAACATTTGCCTCAAACGTTGGCTCAAACGTGAATGGTTCATGGCCCGGTTCACTAATGGATTTCTTCCTAACACCAAGAGCAAGCAACGGAGGCCACTATCAACCCAATTCCATCAAGACTAAAGGCCCAATTCAAGGCTTAATGATCATTTGAAGAAAGTGTATAAATAGCTTAGGATTTGAAGTTTTAGGGAGTTTTTCGTTTTAGAGTTTTCTTTAAGAGTTTTGAGCTATTTGGAGATTTAGAGTCTTGGGTGTTGAAGAATTGAGGAAATTCTGTCTCAATCTCACCTTGAGATCTCTTTTTGTTTCTTTCACTGCACCATTGGAGAATTGAGATTTGAATCCAAGTTTTCTTCTGTTTTGATTTTTAATCTTTTGCAATTGAATTTTAAATTTGGATCTAAGAAGGCAGTGAGATCTAGACTTGGTTATCTAGTCTCTTGAGTCCTGAGATCTACATCTTTCAATTTCAATTTCCTTGTTACATTGCTACACCAAGTTTATTTTCATTTGCATTTAAGATCCGGTTCAGTTAGATCCATCTTCTACGTTTCTGTTTGTTGAGATTTACTGCTCTCTTGTTTAATTTTCGCAATCCCACATCCCTGATCCAGTTACAATTCAAGCCATTTACATTTCTTGCATTCTAAGATTCTGCAATTTACATTTCTTGCATTCTAAGTTTCTGCCATTTAATTTCTTGTTCTTTAAGATTCAGCACTTTTATTTTCTGTTCTCTTTAATTTCCTGCAATTTACCCCTCTCCCTTTACTTTTCATGCAATTTAATTTCTGTTAATCACAAATCACTCAACCAACTCTTGATCTGCTTGACTAAATCAACCACTAAGCTAAAATTGCTCAATCCTTCAATCCCTGTGGGATCGACCTCACTCATGTGAGTTATTATTACTTGATGCGACCCGGTACACTTGCCGGTGAGTTTTGTGTCGGATCATTTTCCGCACATCAAGTTTTTGGCGCCGTTGCCAGGGATTGAATAGATTGACAATGATTAAGTGAGGTGGTAGTTTAGATCAAGCACTTTTTCTTTTCTGTTTCTCTAATTTTTGACTGACACACTAACTGTTTGAAATTTTGCTTAAACTAAACTTCATTCTAGCAATAGATTGAAGTGTTACTGGTGGTGTTTCTTTTGTTTTGTTTGTATGTCAGGTACAGGGAGATCCATTCCTATTTTATCTGAAACTGACCAGAGAACTCTTAGAAGGTTAAGAAGAGCTGAAAGAGGGAAAAATATTGTTGGAGAGGAAGAATATCACGAGATGGAAGGAGATCCATCTAATCCAGGAGGAGGGGTTAACAATAACCCACAACAGATGATAGTACTGGCCTCCTATACCTTTGCAAACGCTAGACATTGCGGGAGCAGCATTCTCACCCCTAATGTCAATGCAAATAACTTTGAGCTGAAGCCACAACTCATCACATTGGTCCAAAACAACTGCTCATTTGGGGGAGGACCATTGGAGGATCCAAATCAACATCTATCTACCTTCTTAAGGATTTGTGACACTGTCAAATCCAATGGCGTGAATCCTGAAACCTACAAGCTTCTGCTGTTCCCGTTCTCATTAAGGGACAAGGCCGCACAATGGCTTGAAACTTTTCCCCAAGGAAGTATCACTAGTTGGGATGACTTGGTGACCAAATTTCTAGCCAAATTCTATCCACCTCAAAGAGTCATCAGACTGAAAACCGAGGTGCAGACATTTACACAATTAGATGCCAAATCCTTGTATGAAGCATGGGAGAGGTACAAAGCTTTAATCAGAAAGTGTCCTCCAGAGATGTTCAATGAATGGGACGTGCTGCAAAATTTCTATGAAGGCCTGACATTGAAATCTCAAGAAGTATTAGATCATTCTGCTGGAGGCTCACTACAACTAATGAAAACTGCTGAGGAAGCCCAGAATCTTGTGGACATGGTGGCCAACAATCAATATTTCTTTGCTCATCAAAGAAACCGCCAACCATCACAAAGGAGAGGAGTAATGGAGCTAGAAGGAGTAGACTCAATCTTGGCTCAAAACAAGATGATGCAGCAGCAAATTCAACAACAATTTGAGCAAATGGCCAAGAGGATTGATAGCCTCCAAGTTGCAGCAGTTAACACAAGCCAACCATCATCCACATGGGTGCAAAATGAAGAAACTCAAGAGGAGCAGCAGCAAGAACAAGTCCAGTACATGCACAACCAAAATTCTGGACAGAATGAAGTATATGGTGACACATATAATCCATCCTGGAAGAACCACCCAAACCTCAGATGGGGAGATAATCACAACCAGAACCAACAACCATGGCAGAGGAACTCAAACCAAAATACTTCCAGAAACAACCAAAACCACAACCAGCAGCAAACTAACCAAAACCTTTACAGAAAACCTCAAAACAACTGTCCCAATCCCAACCACTACCAACCCACCAATCAAAATGCCCACCATCCACCACCCACATCTCACAACCCACCACAAGCATCATATGAATCTCAAAGACTCACTAACTTGGAAACCTTGATAGACAAAATGTGGAAACACCAAGAAATGACAACCAAGAACCATGAAGATTCCATGAAGAGCTTAGAAAGGCAGATTGGGCAAATCTCCAAACAGATTTCTGTTGAGAAACCTTCAAGCTCACTTCCGAGTGACACCATTCCTAATCCAAAAGAAGAGTGCAAAGCTATACAATTACGGAGTGGAAAAACATTGATAGAAAACAACAAGGAGGTAACCAAGAAGCCTTTGGATAGCAACAAAGAGCCATCAGAGAAAGGGGAAGCTAGCAATGAGGACATGACAACAAGAAGAAATGTCCCAGAGAAACTCAAAGAGAAAGACAACCAGCCACATAATTCAAAGGAAGTAATTCAAGGACAGCAGCAAGGGGTAAAGATCATTACACCTCCACTACCATACCCTCAGAGGTTCAACAAAGAAACCAAGGATCAACACTTCCGCAAGTTCCTGGAAACTTTCAAGAAGCTGGAAATCAACATTCCCCTAGCTGAAGCATTGGAACAGATGCCCTTATATGCCAAGTTCTTGAAGGAACTCATTAACAAGAAAAGAAGTTGGCTGGAGAAGGAAACTGTGCTTCTCACTGAAGAATGTAGTGCGCTCATCAGAAAAGGACTCCCTCCCAAGCTGGAAGATCCTGGAAGTTTCTTCCTACCTTGCACCATTGGAAGTCTATTTATCAGCAAGGGGATGTGTGACTTAGGAGCAAGCATAAATCTAATTCCATCATCTTTAGTGAAAAAGCTTGGCATAGGGAAGGTGAAACCAACACAGATGTCCTTGGAATTAGTGGATCAGTCAGTAGTACATCCCAAAGGAGTGACTGAAAACCTTTTAGTTAAGGTTGACAAGTTCATTTTCCCTGCGGATTTTGTAATACTGAGCACTGAAGAAGAAGAAAACAATTCAATCATCTTGGGAAGGCCATTTTTAGCTACTGCAAGAGCCATCATAGATGTAGAACAAGGAGAATTAATCCTCAGGATGCATGATGAGAGTATCACTCTAAGTTTACTGCCAGAAGCACAGTTCAATTATAAAAAGAAGGATGGTACAGAAAATAAAGAAAATCTACAATGGAAGGAGGAGATCAACAAGACAGACAACAGCTGCCCTCCCAAACAAGAGATAAATGATTTAACAAATCAAAGAAGGAAAGAATCTATGCAAAATAATGAAGAAGTTCAAGAGGACATTGTAGTGTTAGCCACTAAGAAGAGAAATCTCCAAGGTAAATCTACGGCCAAAGAAGAAAGGTCAACAAAAGGAAGGAAGAAACACAAGAACAAAACAAAAAGGGGTTGGAAGAACAGAAAGATTCCAACAGAAGGGCTGTCCAAAGGTGATAAAGTGCAATTGATCTACCAACAACTGGGAACAAACCAACAGACTGATGACTACTACACTGTCAGCAATATACTTTCATTAGAACATGCTGAAATTGAACATCAAGGAACAAAGAGGAGGATCACAGTCAGGGGGGACAAGTTGAGGCACTACAATCATCAACCACCATAAAAGAAAGCCCCAGTGTCAAGCTAGTGACAATAAAAGAGCGCTCCATGGGAGGCAACCCATGATTTAAGATTTATGTCATTTTAAAATTTAATAAGCTATGATCACCTGAGCATGATTTCTTTTCTTTTCATGAACGTACTTAATGAATGCATGCACTGTTTGAAACATATGCTAAGGCTTCTAAGTTTGGTGTGCCTTCAAGCACACCAAACCAGTGTTACAAATATTTTCATACTGTATGCTTAGTTATCCTGATAAAGCATATGACCAAACACTAAGTTTGGTGTCTGCATAGGTGGACATTTTCAGAAGATCAAAAATTCCTTTCTCTTCATGAAAATTAAAAAAAAAATCATGCACCAAAAAAAAAATTTATGAAAGCATTTCTTATAAATATTTAACCAAGAGTGACATTGGGATTTCAAGAACACTAGTTGGAGGAATAAACATTTTTTTAACTATATG
Source organism: Arachis hypogaea (assembly GCF_003086295.3). NCBI lineage: Eukaryota > Viridiplantae > Streptophyta > Magnoliopsida > Fabales > Fabaceae > Arachis > Arachis hypogaea. The sequence goes on from NC_092049.1 coordinate 96,360,059, forward strand.
ACCAAACATTAAGTTTGGTGTCCTCCAAGAAAAGTCACGGTTAAAATAGATATAAGGAATGAGAGTTCACATAGTTGTTAATAAAGGAAGTACTCTTGCCACGGTTTGATAATGTTGATCTTTGTTGTCTTGTTGTGATGGTTAGGTGGTCAAAGAACACTCAATGAAAGAGACAAGACAAAGGGAGAGCATAGCATGAGGACAAAATCCCATCAAATGTCTCAAAAAGTGAATCTGCCACTCCTTGGAATGATCACGTTGAAAATCATTGAAGAAGTAAAAATTTGTCCTCATTCACCCTCACATGCACACCTTTGATTCGCATAACACCCAATTGTATCCCAGCCCCCCATTGTTCATTTAAGTAATCATAACACACCACCTTCAAAGCCATGCACATAACCGAAGAGTTGCACACCCCTTGCAATCCAACCATTCAAACTCCATTCCCTCCATCATTCTTCATCATATAAGCTCAGCCCCAAATTTTTCTCTGAACACATCAAAATCTCCAACTTTCTTCACACCCCCTCTAACCTCAAAAAGATCAACCAATCAAGCAATCATGGCCTCTTCCTCAAGAACCAAACGAAGGAGAGGAAAGGAGCCCATGGTTGAAGAAAACACCCCTGAATTTGACCAGTGGAAATTTAGATCTTGGTACCATCAACTACAACTTGAATGGATGAGGCAGAAGAAGATATATCCAGAGGTTCCACTTCTATTGCCGGACGATGAGTGCCAAGAAATGAAAGCCAAGATTAGGAAGAGGAGGTGGGAGGAGCTCATTTCACCAATTACCAAAATCAATGCGAACATTATATAGGAATTCTACGCCAATACCCTAAGGATCGAAATGAATCAAGCTCCAACTTATAAGAGTTATGTGCGGGGAACTGAAGTAGATTTTAGCCCAAACACTATCATGAAAGCATTGAAACTGAGGGCAACCCATTTTGATAAGCCAGGATACCATCAAAGGCTAAATGAAGAGCAAGACTATGATGAGATTGCCAGTGAGATTAGTGTAGTCAACACGAAGTGGGTAGGAACTACTAAAAACAAGTACAAGTACTTGAGAAGAGGAGATCTCACTCCTGAAGCAAAATGTTGGTATGAGCTAATGAAGAGATCAATCTTAGGCACAGTAAACAACTCGGAGGTCAATAAGAAGAGAGCTATCATGTTATATTGCATAATAATAGGAGGAGAAGTGAAGATCCATGAGATAATTGCAAATGACATTCAAAGGTTAGCAGAGAAAAATTTGGCCGAAGGGTGGCTACACTACCCGAGTACCATTATGCGTTTATGTATGAAAGCCAAGGTGCCAATGGAAGAGGCAAATCCAACATGGCTGAACCCGGGCATGCCTATAACCATTGAAAGAATGATGATCGTTACTGAAGCACAGCAGAGCCGAAGACTACCAAGAAGAAGGCAAAGAAATGAACCAATGGAGGAAGAAGAGCCACAAGAGGAAGAAGAGCCACAAGAGGAAGAAGAACAGCAACACATTCCACCACATAACACTCTAGATATGACTCAAATGCAGGAAGCAATTGGAAGATTATCACAACAATACATGAGAATTCAAGAAAGGCAAGAGGAATACCATTCCCACTACATGAAAAACCAACAAGAGCAAGAGGAATGGCAGCTGAGAATGATGAACAGACAAAGTGAGTTTGAGTCAAAATTTTTCGTGATGCAAGAGGAGCATGCTTTTCAATCTCACGAATCATTTGGAAAGTTAGCACAAATGCAAGCTGAAAATATGAGGGCTCTCAAAGAGTTCACAACTCTCCAAGATGCAAGATATGAAGTCCAAGCCGACTACAACATAAATAGTCAAATCAAAATGAACTATATTGGAGAGCATCTGCACAACATGGATCCAGCATTTCCAACTTTCGATGAGTTCTTCAAAGGGAAAAGTGAGATAGAAGTAAGCAAGGCTATGAGACTTGAAGATAGAGTAGAGGAGGCGATGAATAAAGCTGGGTTTTGGCGGGGTCAACAGACAACAGACATGGACACAGGGAACACCAGCACCCAAGCAAATGAAAGAAGCAAGAAAAAGCTTGATACATGAAAGGTGGACCTGCTCTTTACTACAAAGAAAGCATGCATCATTTCTGTATAAAGTAGTCTTTGCATCCTTATTAGGTCATTTTAGTTAATGGCCTTTGCATTATGTTTGTTTTCTTAAAATAAGTAAGTTAGTCTAGGTGTGTGCTTGTGTGTTTACTTTCACTTAACTAATGCATGCTTTGTCCCCTGCATCTTTTCAATTCAATAAAAGAAATGTTTGAAGCATGAAGTAAGATGGTTCATTGTTAGCTAGAAGTCAAATAATAGTAAGTGGTGGTATGTATGTGTGATTGTGTGGCAACTCATTATTAGTGAATAAAAGGAATAGCTTGTTCTCTTTTTAAGAAGAAAGTAGTTCACTGTCTATGAATCTCAACAAAATAAAAGTCCTTGGGTGAAAAGAAAAACAAAAAGAGAAGAGAAAAAGCCAAAAGTGGCAACAGAACAAAAGAAAAATAAAAAGAAACAAAGCTAGACACCAATAGTTTGAACTTTAGAATATATGCCTGTGGTATCTTTGTACTAGGATCTGCTTGGATTATTAAGTTCTTTGGAGTGCATTAACACTTGGTAACTTGGGTTAACTAACCCGGGATTATCAACTGAAAGTCTACTATCAAGAGCAACCTAGCTACAAGACATTTAGTAACCCAAAGAGGTGCTGGGCATCAATGTTCTAAGAAGGGATATGAGCCAAGTGTCTAAAGTGAATAATGTGTCAAGCATAAATAAAGAAAAGAGCTTGTTACACATGACACTGAACTAAAGCTTATAAAAAAAAAATTCAATAAACAAGGACAAAGGAATAATGAGAGGTCATAGCAGTGTCTTGCTTGATGCTTAGAGAGAACTTTCTAGGCCTACTTGTCAATAAGAAGTGAGTAGTTACACATCTGCATAAAACCCCATGAGCTACCAATAACACTCTGCTAACATGAGCATTCTCTTTTGTTTTCATTCTTTCTTCTTAATAACTCTTTTCTTGCTTGGGGACAAGCAAGTTTTAAGTTTGGTGTTGTGATGACAAGTCATCTTAGCCTAGTTCCACTAGTCTTTTTCCTTTGTTTTTATTTGGTTTTATGCACTTTCTTAAGCCACAAGTAAGCTAATTGGATTGAATTTCATTTTTCCTTTGATTCAATCAACCATGGATGAATTGATGCATTTTCATCAGTTTTTGTGCCATAATTGCTTGTGTGACAAGAAGAAGGATAACTCTCATGATTATGGCATAGCTTTGATACAATTGTTGATTGATGACAGGAGGAATAAAGCTTGGAAGAAGGTTGCAAGAATGGGCTTGAAAAGAGGAGTTCACGTTTGAGATGACGTTTGCCTCAAACGTCAACTCAAACGTGAGTAGCAGATGAAGAACACCCTGGAAAAGAGCCAACGTTTGACCTCAAACGTTGAGGCAAACGTTCGCTGAAGAAGAAGCTCCTAGAAGGCAACGTTTGCGCCAACGTTTGCCTCAAACGTGAGGTCAAACGTTGGCGCCTAAAAGGAAGAAAAATGGCACTCCTGAAAGGGCAACGTTTGCGCCAACGTTTGCCTCAAACATGAGGTCAAACGTTGGCGCCTAAAAGAGTAGAGTTAGAGCTTCTGGGCAGCGACGTTTAAGCCAACGTTTGCCTCAAACGTTGGCTACATTTTGGCAAGAAAGAGCATGGAAGAGCACCCCTGATTGATGAGTTAGATGAGCCACGTTTGCGCCAACGTTTGCCTCAAACGTTGGGCCAAACGTTGGCCAAAAAGAGAGCTTGGGGTGATCCACGTTTGAGCTCATGTTTGACCTCAAACGTTGAGCCAAACATGGAGGACAGAAAATGGACTTGGCTGCATAATTAGACACAAGTAACGTTTGAGTCAACGTTTGCCTCAAACGTTGGCTCAAACGTGAATGGTTCATGGCCCGGTTCACTAATGGATTTCTTCCCAACACCAAGAGCAAGCAACGGAGGCCACTATCAACCCAATTCCATCAAGACTAAAGGCCCAATTCAAGGCTTAATGATCATTTGAAGAAAGTGTATAAATAGCTTAGGATTTGAAGTTTTAGGGAGTTTTTCATTTTAGAGTTTTCTTTAAGAGTTTTCATAGTATTCACAGTAGAGAACCTTTGGGTTTTGAGCTATTTGGAGATTTAGAGTCTTGGGTGTTGAAGAATTGAGGAAATTCTGTCTCAATCTCACCTTGAGATCTCTTTTTGTTTCTTTCACTGCACCATTGGAGAATTGAGATTTGAATCCAAGTTTTCTTCTGTTTTGATTTTTAATCTTTTGCAATTGAATTTTAAATTTGGATCTAAGAAGGCAGTGAGATCTAGACTTGGTTATCTAGTCTCTTGAGTCCTGAGATCTACATCTTTCAATTTCAATTTCCTTGTTACATTGCTACACCAAGTTTATTTTCATTTGCATTTAAGATCCGGTTCAGTTAGATCCATCTTCTACGTTTCTGTTTGTTGAGATTTACTGCTCTCTTGATTAATTTTTGCAATCCCACATCCCTGATCCAGTTACAATTCAAGCCATTTACATTTCTTGCATTCTAAGATTCTGCAATTTACATTTCTTACATTCTAAGTTTCTGCCATTTAATTTCTTGTTCTTTAAGATTCAGCACTTTTATTTTCTGTTCTCTTTAATTTCCTGCAATTTACCCCTCTCCTTTTACTTTTCATGCAATTTAATTTCTGTTAATCACAAATCACTCAAGCAACTCTTGATCTGCTTGACTAAATCAACCACTAAGCTAAAATTGCTCAATCCTTCAATCCCTGTGGGATCGACCTCACTCATGTGAGTTATTATTACTTGATGCGACCCGGTACACTTGCCGGTGAGTTTTGTGTCGGATCATTTTCTGCACATCAAACCTACAGAGTTTCTGGCACAGTTTTTACAAATTGCTGACACAGTACATGATAAGGAAGTAGATCAGGATGTCTACAGATTATTACTGTTTCCATTTGCTGTAAAAGACCAGGCCAAGAGGTGGTTAAATAACCAACCTAAGGCTAGCATAGGGACATGGAAACAGCTGACAGAAAAATTCCTGAATCAATACTTTCCTCCAAAACGGATGACACAGCTAAGGCTGGACATCCAAGGCTTTAAACAAGGAGATAATGAATCTCTTTATGATCCTTGGGAGAGATACAGAGAGATGCTAAGAAAATGCCTCTCTGAAATGTTTTCAAAGTGGGTTCAGCTAGACATCTTCTATTATGGGCTTACAAAAAGAGCTCAGACCTCTCTAGATTACTTAGCTGGTGGATTTATCCACATGTGAAAGACAATTGAAGAAGCTCAAGAGCTCATTGATACAGTTGCCAAAAATCAGCATCTGTATCTAAGCAGTGACCCTCCCATGAAAGAAGAGGCTAAAACAGTAATTGCTGAACTTAGTCCGGTAGAACAAGCTGCTGAATTCAATCAGCAATTGGATTTTCTAACAAAGCAGTTAGCCGAATTCAAGGATAGACTACAAGAGACAAGGATGGCTAATATAAATATGGAAGTACAATTAAAGCAAACAAAGCAGCAGCTGTCAAAACAAATAACAGAAGAATGCCAAGCAGTTCAATTAAGAAGTGGGAAGACATTAAATACCCCACCTCAAGGTAGCAGGAAGCCAAGAAAAGAGCAAACTACCCAAAATCCATCTGAGGACAGTAAGAGCCCGGAGAGAAATAATTCTGGCGCTAAAACACCAGAGATTGGGTGGAAGGCATGCGCTGAACGCCCAGACCATGCTCAGGACTGGCGTTCAACGCCAGAAACAAGCAAGGAACTGGCGTTGAATGCATAAAAGAAGCACAGTTCTGGTGTTCAAACGCCAGGAACAGATGAAGAGTTGGCATCTAACGTCACTCCAGCTTCTAACTCTGGCACTCAATTGCCAGAGAGGGATCAGACATACACAAGTGCTAATGACAACCCATCTAAAAAGGCTTCTTCAACCACTTCTGTAGGAAATAAACTTACAGCAACTAAGGTTGAGGAATATAAAGCCAAGATACCTTATCCTCAAAAACTCCACCAAGAGGAGCAGGATAAGCAATTTGCTCGCTTTGCAGATTATCTCAGGACTCTTGAAATAAAGATTCCGTTTGCAGAAGCACTTGAGCAAATACCTTCTTATGCCAAGTTCATGAAAGAGATCTTAAGTCATAAGAAGGATTGGAGAGAAACTGAAAGAGTTCTCCTCACAGAAGAATGCAGTGCAGTCATTCTGAAAAGCTTTCCTGAAAAGCTTAAAGATCCCGGAAGCTTTCTGATACCATGCACATTAGAGGGAAATTGCACCAGGACAGCTTTATGCAATCTTGGGGCAAGCATCAACCTAATACCTGCATCCACTATCAGAAAGCTTGGTTTAACTGAAGAAGTTAAACCAACCCAGATATGTCTCCAACTTGCTGATGGCTCCATTAAATACCCATCAGGCGTGATTGAGGACATGATTGTCAGGGTTGGGCCATTTGCCTTTCCCACTAACTTTGTAGTACTGGAGATGGAGGAGCACAAGAGTGCTACTCTCATTCTAGGAAGACCTTTCCTAGCAACTGGACGAACTCTCATTGATGTCTAACAGGGGGAAATAACCCTGAGAGTCAATGAAGATGAGTTTAAGTTGAATGCTGTCAATGCCATGCAGCATCCAGACACACCAAAAGACTGCATGAAAGTTGATCTTATCGACTCTTTGGTAGAAGAGATCAACATGGTTGAGAGTCTCGAATCAGAGCTGGAAAACATCATTAAAGATGTTCCACCTGATCTAGAGGATTCAGAGGAATTGAAAGAGTCTCTGAAATTTCCTCAGGAAGAGGAAAAACCTCCTAAACCCGAGCTCAAACCATTACCACCATCCCTGAAATATGCATTTCTGGGAGAAGGTGATACTTTTCCAGTGATCATAAGCTCCGCTTTAAATCCACAGGAAGAGGAAGCACTAATTCAAGTGCTAAGGACACACAAGACAGCTCTTGGGTGGTCCATAAGTGACCTTAAGGGCATAAGCCCAGCGAGATACATGCACAAAATCCTATTGGAGGATGATGCTAAGCCAGTGGTTCAACCACAGAGGCGGCTAAATCCAGCCATGAAGGAAGTGGTGCAGAAAGAGGTCACTAAATTACTGGAGGCTGGGATTATTTATCCTATTTCTGATAGCTCCTGGGTGAGTCCTGTTCAAGTTGTCCCTAAAAAGGGAGGCATGACAGTGGTTCATAATGAAAAAAATGAACTGGTTCCTACAAGAACAGTTACAGGGTGGCGCATGTGTATTGATTACAGAAGGCTCAATACAGCCACCAGAAAGGATCATTTTCCTTTACCATTCATAGACCAGAAGCTAGAAAGACTAGTAGGTCATAATTATTACTGCTTTTTGGATGGCTATTCAGTCTACAACCAAATTGCAGTAGATCCCCAGGATTAAGAGAAAACAGCATTCACATGTCCATCTGGAGTATTTGCTTACAGAAGGATGCCTTTTGGGCTGTGTAATGCGCCTGCAACCTTTCAGAGATGCATGCTCTCTATTTTCTCTGATATGGTGGAAATATTTCTGGAAGTCTTCATGGATGACTTCTCAGTATATGGAGACTCATTCAGCTCCTGTCTTGATCACCTGACACTGGTTTTGAAAAGATGCCAAGAGACCAACCTGGTTTTAAACTGGGAAAAATGTCACTTTATGGTGACTGAAGGGATTGTCCTTGGGCATAAAATTTCAAACAAGGGAGTAGAGGTGGCTCAAGCTAAAATAGAGGTAATTGAAAAATTACCACCACCTGCCAATGTTAAGGCAATCAAAAGCTTTCTGGGGCATGCAGGATTCTATAGGAGGTTTATAAAGGATTTTTCAAAAATTGCAAAACCTCTAAGAAACCTGCTAGCTGCTGACACGCCATTTGTGTTTGACACAGAGTGCCTGCAAGCGTTTGAAATTCTGAAAGCTAAACTGGTCACAGCACCAGTTATCTCTGCACCAGACTGGACATTACCATTCGAATTAATATGTGATGCCAGTGATCACGCCATTGGTGCAGTACTGGGGCAGAGGTATGACAAGCTTCTGCATGTCATTTATTATGCTAGTCGTGTTTTGAATGATGCCCAGAAAAATTACACAACCACAGTAAAAGAATTGCTTGCAGTGGTTTATGCCATTGACAAGTTTAAATCATACTTAGTAGGATCAAAAGTGATTGTGTACACAGATCATGCTGCTCTTAAATATCTACTTACAAAGCAGGATTCAAAACCCAGACTCATAAGATGGGTGTTGCTTCTGCAAGAGTTTGATATAGAAATAAGAGACAGAAAAGGGACAGAGAACCAAGTGGCTGACCATCTGTCCCGGATAGAACCAGTGGAAGGGGCGTCCTCCCCCTCTATTGAGATCTCTGAAACTTTTCCAGATGAGTATTTGTTCGCCATTCAGGAATTACCATGGTTTGCAGACATTGCAAACTACAAAGCTGCAAGGTTCATATCCAAGGAGTACAGTAGGCAACAAAAGAAAAAATTAATTACTGATGCAAAGTACTACTTGTGGGATGAACCCTATCTCTTTAAGAGATGTGCAGACGGCATAATCCGTAGGTGTGTGCCTAAGGAAGAAGCACAAAGGATCTTATGGCATTGCCATGGGTCACAATATGGAGGTCATTTCGAAGGTGAGCGAACAGCCACCAAGGTCCTCCAATGTGGTTTTTACTGGCCTACACTTTACAGAGATTCCAGAGAGTTTATACGTAACTGTGATAGTTGCCAGAGAGCTGGTAATTTACCTCACAGTTACGCCATGCCTCAACAAGGAATCTTGGAGATTGAGTTGTTTGACGTATGGGGTATTGATTTCATGGGACCTTTCCCACCATCATACTCAAATACTTATATTCTGGTGGCAGTTGACTATATATCAAAATGGGTTGAGGCCATTGCCACACCCACCAATGATACTAAAACAGTGCTGAAGTTCCTCCAGAAATATATATTCAGCAGGTTTGGTGTCCCTAGGGTACTAATCAGTGATGGGGGCACTCACTTCTGCAACAAACAGCTTTACTCTGCCATGGTCCGGTATGGGATTCGCCACAAAGTGGCGACTCCATATCATCCACAGACAAATAGGCAAGCTGAAATTTCTAACAGAGAACTAAAAAGAATCCTGGAACGGACTGTAAGTACCCGTAGAAAGGATTGGGCACGAAGCTTGGATGATGCTCTGTGGGATTACAGAACAGCATTCAAGACTCCTATAGGGACCTCTCTGTACCAACTTGTGTATGGTAAGGCTTGTCACCTGCCCGTGGAACTGGAACATAAGGCCTACTGGACAACTAGATTCCTAAACTTTGATGCCAAACTAGCTGGAGAAAAAATATTGCTCCAGCTGAATGAGCTAGAGGAATTCAAATTCACTGCCTTCGAAAATGCCAAGCTTTGTAAAGAGAAGTCAAAAAGGTGGCATGACAGAAAGCTATCATCTAGAATCTTTGAACCAGGACAAAAGGTTCTGTTGTTTAACTCTAGGCTCAGGCTATTCCCCAGGAAACTGAAGTCCCGGTGGAGGGGACCATATGTGATTACAAGTGTATCACCATATGGTTATGTGGAGCTTCAAGATATTGATTCTGATAAGAAGTTCATTGTTAATGGACAGAGAATCAAGCACTATCTTGAAGGCAATGTTGAGCAAGAGTACTCAAGGCTGAGGCTAGATTAAAAACTCAGCAAGGTCCAGCTAAAGACAATAAAGAAGCGCTTGCTGGGAGGCAACCCAGCCATAGCGCATCACTTCCTCTAAGCATTTTGCCCTATTCTTGATTTTATTTGTTTATATAAAGTTCATTGATACTAAGGTAAAGAGTCAATTGTGTAAGTTTACAGGGTTACAAAAGGATTCTGCACACAAAACAGAGAAAAAGAGCTCACTGGCAAGAAAACGCCAGTAAAAGTCTGTTTTGGGCGTTCAACGCCCAAAAGAAGCATCCACTGGGCGTTGAACGCCAGTAAGGATAGCCATCTGGGCGTTAAACGCCAGAAAGAAGCATCTTCTGGGTGTTGAACGCCAGAAAGAAGCTCCTTCTGGGCGTTTAACGCCAGATTTACAGCGTCCTGGGCGTTCAGAAAAACGCCCAGTGACAAAGGAGTTCCTGGCGTTCAACGCCAGAAAGAAGCAACAGCTGGGCGTTGAACGCCAGGAGAAGCAGCAGTTGGGCGTTGAACGCCCAAAACATGCAGCGTTTGGGCGTTCAAACGCCAGGATGGTGGGGAGGAGGTAATTTCATTTTTACTTCATATTTTTCATTTTAATTTTAATTTTCATGTTTCAATTCATGATTTCTTGCATAAACATGTTACAAACCCTGATTTCTAAAATCCCTAATTTCTAAAAACCCTACTTTAAAAATATCAAATGTATCTTAATCCATAAGCACAAATCCTTTTTTTTTATCCAATTCAACTCTTTTTCAAAATTTTCAAAACAAATCTATCTCTTTTCATTCAAAAATCTTTTCAACTAATCAATATCTTTTTCAAATCTCCATATTATCTTTTTCAAAAATCCAAATTTATCTTTTTCAAATATCTTTCATATCTTTTCAATTTAAAATTATATTTTTTTATCATACTTATCTCTTTTTAAATCATATCTTCTATCTTATCTTTCTCCCTATTTTCGAAAACCCACCCCCCCTTTTAAAAACACATTCGGCCTCCTTCCTCTCATCCACCATTCAACACTAGCTCTCCTTCTATCCCTCTCCTTTCTTTTCTTTTGCTTGAGGACAAGCAATCCTCTAAGTTTGGTATGTTTATCCGTGATCACTAAACCATACCCACTAAGATCATGGCTCCAAAAGGAAAACAACCCACTCCAAGAGGCAAGAAAGAGAGTGTTCCAAAACCACTTTGGAATCAAGGGAGGTTCTTAACCAAAGAACATTCAGACTATTACTACAAAATAATGGGTATAAGATTTGTGATCCCGAAAGTCAAGTTCGACCTGAAAGAAGATGAATATCCGGAGATCCAAGAGCAGATTCAAAACAGGAACTGGGAAGTCCTAGCTAATCCTGAAACGAAAGTGGGAAGGAATATGGTTCAGGAATTCTATGCTAATCTGTGGCAAACAGACAGGCAGAGAATATCTGGAGCTGCCCTCTATGACTATAGGACTGTGGTCAGAGGAAAGATTGTTCACATTCACCCTGACAAAATCAGGGAGATCTTTAAGCTACCTCAGCTGAAAGATGACCCAGACTCCTTCAATAGGAGAATGATGAGAACAAACAAAGGCCTGAATAAGATTCTAGAGGATATATGCATCCCTGGAGCCAGGTGGACCACCAGCACAAGGGGTGTCCCAAATCAACTCAAGAGAGAAGATCTCAAACCAGTCGCCAGAGGATGGCTGGACTTCATTGGGTGTTCTATATTGCCCACCAGCAACCGCTCTGAAGTCAATATTAGAATAGTAGTGATGATCCATTACATTATGTTGGGAAAAAAAGTAGAAGTTCATCAACTGAACCCATCTGAATTCTACATACTTGCCAACAAGAACTCCAAGGATGCCAGGTTGGCTTATCCAAGCCTAATCTCTATGCTCTGCAAAGATGTTGGAGTAAAGATGGGAATAACAGAGTATATCTCAGTGGAGCAACCAATCACTAAAATCACAATGGAAAAATAACAAATGCAAGATGACCCCATCAAGAGGAGGGCACAAGAATTCCTACCAGAACTCCCTCAATTTGAATACTGGGAGCATCTTGAAGCATGAGTTACTAAGTTGCAAGAAACCATGGACCAAATGAAGGAAGAACAGCAAAATCAAAACAGCATGCCTTGCAAACTGCTCAAAGAACAAGAAGTGCAAGGGCGTGAATTAAGAGAACTAAAGCGTCAGAAACTATCTCTTGAAGGGCCAAGCACTCCACAGACTAAAGAGGCATCCACTTCCCAAAGTCAAGGTTGTTGAGTTCTGATCTTAACCTTAACCCTGTGATAACTTTTTTTTATTTATTTGAGTTTTACCTTTGGAGTCATATAGTCGTAATTAGTATCTATATTTTTTATTTTATCTCCAATTAAGCTATAATTTATTTTTCTCATCATCATTAAACATGAATAAAATAGAAGGTTTTCTTTAGAATAAGGAGTCAATAATTTTTGAGTTTTTAATAAGAAAAATTCTAATTATTTATATGTGGTGGCAATACTTTTTGTCTTCTGAATGAATGCTTGAACAGTGCATATGTCTTTTGAATTTGATGTTTAAGACTGTTAAATATGTTGGCTCTTGAAAGAATGATGAACATGAGACATGTTATTGATACTCTAAAAAATCATAAAAATGATTCTTGAAGCAAGAAAAAGCAGTGAATACAAAAGCTTGCAGAAAAAAAATTATAGAGAAAGAAAAAAAGAAAAAGCAAGCAGAAAAAGCCAAAGCTCTTAAAACCAAAAGGCAAGAGCAAAAAGCCAATAGCCCTTAAAACTAAAAGGCAAGAGTAAATAAAAAAGATCCCAAGGCTTTGAGCATCAGTGGATAGGAGGGCCTAAAGGAATAAAATCCTGGCCTAAGCGGCTAAACCAAGCTGTCCCTAACCATGTGCTTGTGGCGTGAAGCTGTCAAGTAAAAACTTGAGACTGAGCGGTTAAAGTCAAGGTCCAAAGCAAAAGAAGAGTGTGCTTAAGAACCCTGGACACCTCTAATTGGGGACTTTAGCAAAGCTGAGTCACAATCTGGAAAGGTTCACCCAATTATGTGTCTGTGGCATTTATGTATCCGGTGGTAAAACTGGAAAACAAAGTACTTAGGGCCACGGCCAAGACTCATAAAGTAGCTGTATTCAAGAATCATCATACTGAAATAGGAGAATCAATAACACTATCTGAATTCTAAGTTCCTATAGATGCCAATCACTCTGAGCTTCAATGGATAAAGTGAGGTGCTAAAACTGTTCGGAAGCAAAAAGCTACTAGTCTCGCTCATCTAATTAGAATCTGAGCTTCACTCAAAAAAAAAAAATTCTGAGATATTATTGTTTCTTGACTCATTTGTATTCTATTTTATTTGTCTAGTTGCTTGGGGACAAGCAACAGTTCAAGTTTGGTGTTGTGATGAGCGGATATTTTATACGCTTTTTGGGGTTAATTTTATATAGTTTTTAGTATGTTTTAGTTAGTTTTTAGTTTATTTTCATACGTTTCTAGGCAAAATTCATATTTCTGGACTTTACTATGAGTTTGTGTGTTTTTCTGTAATTTCAGGTATTTTCTGGCTGAAATTGAGGGAGCTGAGCAAAAATCTGATTCAGGCTGAAAAAGGACTGCTGATGCTGTTGGATCCTGACCTCTTTGCACTCGGAATAGAATTTCTGGAGCTACACGAGTCCAATTGATGCGCTTCCAATTGCGTTGGAAAGTAGACATCCAGGGCTTTCAAGCAATATATAATAGTCCATACTTTGCAGTCTGGCGTCCAGCGCCAGAAACACGTTACAAGTTGGAGTTCAACGCCAGAAACAGGTTACAGCCTGGCGTTGAACGCCCAAAACAGCCCAGGCACGTGAGAAGCTTTAGTCTCAGCCCCAGCACACACCAAGTGGGCCCCAGAAGTGAATTTCTGCACTATCTATCATATTTTACTCATTTTCTGTAAACCTAGGTTACTAGTTTAGTATTTAAACAACTTTTAGAGATTTATTTTGTATCTCATGACATTTTAGATCTGAACTTTGTAATTTCTGACGGCATGAGTCTATAAACTCCATTGTTGGGGGTGAGGAGCTCTGCAGCCTCTCGATGAATTAATGCAAGTACTTATGTTTTCCATTCAAACATGCGTGTTCCTCTCTAAGATACTCATTCGCGCTTAACTATGGAGAGGGTGATGATCCGTGACACTCATCACCTTCCTCAATCCATGAACATGTGTCTGACAACCACCTCTGTTCTACATTAGAATGAATGATTATTTCTTAGATTTCTTAATCAGAATCTTCGTGGTATAAGCTAGATTGATGGCGGCATTCATGAGAATCCGGAAAGTCTAAACCTTGTCTGTGGTATTCCGAGTAGGATTCTGGGATTGGATGACTGTGACGGGCTTCAAACTCGCGAGTGCTGGGCGTAGTGACAGACGCAAAAGGATAGTCAATCTTATTCCAGCATGATCGAGAACTTCCAGATGATTAGCCATGCTGTGACAGAGCATTTGGACCATTTTCACTGAGAAGATGGGAAGTAGCCATTGACAACGGTGACACCTTACATAGAGCTTGCCATGAAAGGAACTTTGCACTTTTTCATGCATGAGGGAAGAGGAATACAAAAGAAAAGTTGAAATTCAGAAGACAAAGCATCTCCAAAACTCCAACATATTCTCCATTACTGCATAATAAGTATTTATTTCATGCTCTTTTATTCCTTGCAATCAAATTTGATAAGTGAATTGTTTTATTGTTTTCCTTACTAAGAGTTACAAGGTAACCATAGATTGCTTCAAGCCAACAATCTCCGTGGGATCGACCCTTACTCACGTAAGGTATTACTTGGACGACCCAGTGCACTTACTGGTTAGTTGTGCGAATTTGTGAAGAATTGTGATTTCCAATTTCGTGCACCACTCTGTCTTCTGAATCTTTGCTTTCCTACTGTCTTCTTCTTCACGCACGCAGGTCTCCTTCCATGGCAAGCTGTATGTTGGTGGATCACCGTTGTCAATGGCTACCATCCGTCCTCTCAGTGAAAATGGTCCAAATGCGCTGTCACCGCACGGCTAATCATCTGTCGGTTCTCACTCATGTTGGAATAGGATCCATTGATCCTTTTGCGTCTGTCACTACACCTAGCACTTGTGAGTTTGAAGCTCGTCACAGTCATCCCATCCCAGATCCTACTCGGAATACTACAGACAAGGTTTAGACTTTTCGGATCTCAGGAATGGCCGCCAATAATCCTAGCCTATAACACGAAGACTCTGATCATGAACCAAGAGGCTAAGAGATACACACTCAATCTAAGGTAGAACGGAAGTGGTTGTCAGGCACGTGTTCATAGGTTGAGAATGATGATGAGTGTAACGGATCATCACATTAATCAGGGTGAAGTGCGAGTGAATATCTTAGAATAGAGACAAGCGTGATTGAATGGAAAACTGTAGTAATTGCATTAATCCATCGAAACACAGCAGAGCTCCTCACCCCCAACCATGGGGTTTAGAGACTCATGCTGTGAGAAATACAAAATGAAGCATGTAAAATGTCATGAGGTACAAAATAAATCTCTAAAAGTTATTTAAATACTAAACTAGTAACCAAGGTTTACAGAAAATGAGTAAACTACGATAGATAGTGCAGAAATCCACTTCCAGGGACCACTTGGTGTGTGCTGGGACTGAGACTTGAGCTTTACACGTGCCTAGACTGTTTTTGGAGTTAAACGCCAGGTTGTAACCTGTTTTGGGCGTTTAACTCCAACTTGTAACCTGTTTCTGGCGTTTAACGCCAGAATGGAACATAGAACTGGCGTTAAACGCCAATTTACGTCATTTATCTTTGAGCAAAGTATAAACTATTATATATTGCTGGAAAGCCCTAGATGTCTACTTTCCAACGCATATGAGAGTGCGCCAATTGGTCTTCTGTAGCTCCAGAAAATCCATTTCGAGTGCAGGGAGGTTAGAATCCAACAGCATGTGCAGTCCTTTTTCAGCCTCTGAATCAGATTTTTGCTCAGGTCCCTCAATTTCAGCCAGAAAATACCTGAAATCACAGAAAAATACACAAACTCAAAGTAATGTCCAGAAATTTGAATTTTGAATAAAAACTAATAAAAATATACTAAAAAGTAATCAAAACATGCTGAAAACTACTTAAAAACAATGCCAAAAAGTGTATAAATTATCCGCTCATCACAACACCAAACTTAAATTATTGCTTGTTCCCAAGCAACTAAAAATTAAATAGAATAAAAAGAAGAGAATATACTATAAATTCCAAAATATCAATAAAACTTAGTTCCAATTAAATAAGCGGGACTAGTAGCTTTTTGCCTCTGAACAGTTTCGGCATCTCACTTTATCCTTTGAAGCTCAGAATGACTGGCATCTATAGGAATTCAGAATCCAGATAGTTTTATTAATTCTCCTAGTTCAGTATGTTGATTCTTGAACACAGCTACTTTATGAGTCTTAGCCGTAGCCCTAAGCACTTTGTTTTCCAGTATTATCACCGGATACATAAATGCCACAGACACATAACTGGGTGAACCTTTTCAGATTGTGGCTCGGCTTTGCTAGAGTCTCCAATTAGAGGTGTCCAGGGTTCTTAAGCACACTATTTTTTTTTTTGCTTTGGATCACGACTTTAACCGCTCAGTCTCAAGCTTTTCAGTTGACACCTTCACGCCACAAGCACATGGTTAGGGACAGCTTGGTTTAGCCGCTTAGACCAGGATTTTATTCCTTTGGGCCCTCGTATCCATTAATGCTCAAAGCCTTGGATCCTTTTTATTTTACCCTTGCTTTTTGATTTAAAGGGTTACTGGCTTTTTGCTCTTGCCTTTTGGTTTAAAGAGCTATTGGCTTTTTCTGCTTGCTTTTTCTTTTTCTTTCCTTCTTCTTTTTTTTTCGCAAGCTTTTGATTTTTCACTGCTTTTTCTTGCTTCAAGAATCAATTTTATGATTTTTCAGATTATCAAATAATATTTCTCCTTTTTCATCATTCTTTCAAGAGCCAACAATTTTAACATTCATAAACAACAAATTCAAAAGACATATGCACTGTTCAAACATTCATTCAGAAAACAACAAGTATTGTTACCACATCAAAATAATTAAACTAGTTTCAAGGATGAATTCGAAATCATGTACTTCTTGTTCTTTTGTGATTAAAACATTTTTCATTTAAGAAAGGTGATGGATTCATTGGTCATTCATAGCTCTAAGACATAGACACTTAGACACTACTGATCATGTAATAAAGACACAAACATAAATAAACATAAAGCATAGTAAACAAAAAACAGAAAAATAAAGAACAAAGAAATTAAAGAACGGGTCCACCTTAGTGATGGCGGCTAGTTCTTCCTCTTGAAGATCTTATGGAGTGCTTTAGCTCCTCAATATCTCTTCCTTGCCTTTGTTGCTCCTCCCTCATAGCTCTTTGATCTTCTCTAATTTCATGGAGGAGGATAGAATGCTCTTGGTGCTCCACCCTTAGTTGTCCCATGTTGGAACTTAATTCTCCTAGGGAGGTGTTAATTTGCTCCCATTAGTTTTGTGGAGGAAAGTGCATCCCTTGAGGCATTAGTGGTTATAGAAAAAACAAAAAAAGCAATGCTTTTTCCATACCAAACTTAAAATGTTTGCTCGTCCTCGAGCAAAAGAAGGAGGAAAGGACGAGAAGGAAGTGTGTATGAAAAGGTGTGGCAGGTGGGATTCTGTGGGGTCCATAGATCCTGAGGGGTCAAGGACTTATCATCCCTGCTCCATTGAGGTGTGCAAAAATGCCCTTAGTGTACAATCCTGGTGTTTAACGCCAGACTGCTGCTTGTTTCTGGCGTTAAACGCCAGCTTTTCTCCCTTTCTTGGTGTTAAACGCCAACTTGATGCTCTGTTCTGGCATTAAATGCCAGTCTGGTGCTTGTTTCTGGCATTTAACGCCAGCTTGATGCTTCTTACTGGCGTTTAAACGCCAGTAAGCTCTTCCTCCAGGGTGAGCTATTTTTAATGCTGTTTTTCATTCTGTTTTTTATTTTCCAGTTATTTTTGTGACTTCACATGATCATCAACCTAAAGAAAACATAAAATAGCAATGAAAAATAAATAGATATAATTAAATAACATTGGGTTACCTCCCAAAAAGCGCTTCTTTAATGTCAATATCTTGACAGTGAGCTCTCATGGAGCCTCACAGATAATCAGAGCAGGGTTGGGGCCTCTCAACACCAAACTTAGAGTTTGGTTGTGGCCTCCCAACACCAAACTTAAAGTTTGAATGTGGGGGTTTTGTTTGACTCTGTATTGAGAGAAGCTTTTCATGCTTCCTCTCCATGGTTACAGAAGGAGAACCTTGAGTCTTATAGTTTGCAATGTCTGCAAACCACGGAGCTTCCTGAATAGCAAACAATTGCTCATCCGGAAAGGTTTCAGAGATCTCAGTAGGAGGGAGGGATGCTCCTGCTACTGGTTCTATCCGGGACAGGTGATCAGCTACTTGATTCTCTGTCCCTTTTCTGTCTCTTATTTCTATATCAAACTCTTGCAGAAGCAACACCCATTTATGAGCCTGGGCTTTGAATCCTTCTTTGTGAGTAGATATTTAAGAGCAACATGGTCAGTGTACACAATCACTTTTGATCCTGCTAAGTATGATCTAAACTTGTCAATGGCATAAACCACTGCAAGCAGCTCTTTTTCTGTGGTTGTGTAATTTTTTATGCATCATTTAAAACACGGCTAGCATAATAAATGACATGCAGAAGCTTGTTATGCCTCTGTCCCAATACTGCACCAATGGCATGGTCACTGGCATCACACATTAGTTCGAATGGTAATGTCCAATCTGGTGCAGAAATAACTGGTGCTGTGACCAACTTAGCTTTCAGAGTTTCAAACGCCTGCAGACACTCTGTGTCAAACACAAATGGCATCTCAGTAGCTAGCAGATTGCTCAGAGATTTTGCGATTTTTGAAAAATCCTTTATAAACCTCCTATAGAATCCTGCATGCCCCAGAAAGCTTCTGATTGCCTTAACATTGGTGGGTGGTGGTAATTTTTCAACTACCTCTACCTTAGCTTGATCCACCTCTATTTCCTTGTTCGAAATTTTATGCCCAAGGACAATTCCTTCAGTCACCATAAAGTGATATTTTTCCCAATTTAGAACCAGGTTAGTCTCTTGGCATCTTTTCAGAACAAGTGCTAGATGGTTAAGACAGGAGCTAAATGAGTCTCCAAATACTGAGAAGTCATCCATGAAGACTTCCAGAAATTTCTCTACCATATTAGAGAAGATAGAGAGCATGCACCTCTAAAAGGTTGCAGGTGCATTGCACAGACCAAAAGGCATTCTTCTGTATGCAAATACTCCAGATGGACATGTGAATGCTGTTTTCTCTTGGTCCTGAGGATCTACTGCAATTTGGTTGTAACCTGAATAGCCATCCAAAAAGCAGTAGTATTCATGACCTGCTAGTCTTTCTAGCATCTGGTCTATGAATGGTAAAGGGAAGTGATCCTTCCTGGTGGCTGTATTGAGCCTTCTGTAGTCAATACACATACGCCACCCTGTAACTGTTCTTATAGGAACCAGTTCATTTTTTTCATTATGAACCACTGTCATACCTCCCTTCTTAGGGACAACATGGACAGGGCTCACCCAGGAGCTATCAGAAATAGGATAAATAATCCCAGCCTCTAGTAACTTAGTGACCTCTTTCTGCACCACCTCCTTCATTGTGGGATTTAGCCGCCTCTGTGGTTGAACCACTGGCTTAGCATCATCCTCCAATAGGATCTTGTGCATGCATCTGGCTGGGCTAATGCCCTTAAGATCACTTATGGACCACCCAAGAGCTGTCTTGTGTGTCCTTAGCACCTAAATTAGTGCTTTCTCTTCCTGTGGCTCTAAAGCAGAGCTTATGATTACAGGAAAAGTGTCACCTTCTCCCAGAAATGCATATTTCAGGGATGGTGGTAGTGGTTTGAGCTTGGGTTTAAGAGGTTTCTCCTCTTCCTGAGGAGTTTTCAGAGGTTCTTTTATTTCCTCTGGTTCTTCCAGATCAGGCTGAACATCTTTAAAAATGTCTTCTAGCTCTGATTCGAGACTCTCAGTCATATTGACCTCTTCCACCAGGGAGTCAATAATATCAATGCTCAGGCAGTCGTCTGATGTGTCTGGATGTTGCATAGCTTTGACAACATTCAACTTAAACTCTACCTCATTGACTCTCAGGGTTATCTCCCCTTTTTGGACGTTAATGAGGGTTCGTCCAGTTGCTAGGAATGGTTTTCCTAGAATGAGAGTTGCACTCTTGTGCTCCTCCATTTCCAGTACTACAAAGTCAGTAGGGAAGGCAAATGGCCCAACCTTGACAATCATGTCCTCAATTATGCCTGATGGGTATTTAATGGAGCCATCAGAAAGTTGAAGACAGATCTGGGTTGGTTTGACCTCTTCAGTCAAGCCAAGCTTTCTGATAGTGGATGCAGGGATTAGGTTGATACTTGCCCCAAGATCACATAGAGCTGTCTTGGTACAAGCACCCTCTAATGTGCATGGTATCATAAAGCTTCCAGGATCCTTAAGCTTTTCTGGTAAGCTTGTTAGGATGACTGTACTGCATTCTTCAGTGAGAAAAACTTTTTCTGTTTCTCTCCAATCCTTCTTATGACTTAAGATCTCTTTCATGAACTTAGCATAAGAGGGTATTTGCTCAAGTGCCTCTGCAAATGGAATCTTTATTTCAAAAGTCCTGAGATAGTCTGCAAAGTGGGCAAATTGTTTATCCTGTTCCGCTTGGCGGAGTTTCTGAGGATAAGGCATTTTGGCTTTATATTCTTTAACCTTAGTTGCTGCATGTTTATTTCTTACAGAAGCAGGTTGAGAAGCCTTCTTGAGGGAGTTATTATCAGCACTTGCAGGTGTCTGATCCCTCACTAGTGTTTGAACACCAGAACTGAACATGGATTGGGCATTGAACGCCAGATTCTCACCCTTTTCTGGTGTTTGAATGTCAGACTTATTCCTCTCTGGGCTCTTACTGTCCTTAGTGATATTTTGGGTAGCAGGTTGCTCATCCTCTGTCAGCTGTTCTTTTCTTGGCTTTCTGCTGCTTTGAGTTGAGGTATTTAATATTTTTCCATTTCTTAATTGAACTGCTTGGCACTCCTCTGTTATTTATTTTGATAATTGCTATTTTGTCTGATTCAATTGTGATTCTATATCCTTGTTAGCATTTTTGGTTTCTTGTAGCATCTCCTTAACTTCTGCTAACTGCCTTGTTATAGAAGATAGTTGCTGATTGAGTTCAGCAACTTGTTCCTGAGGACTAAAGTCAGTTGATACTGCCTTGGCTTCTTCTTTCATGGAGGACTCATTACTTATGTACAAATGCTGATTTCTAGCAACTATATCGATAAGCTCTTGAGCCTCTTCAATAGTCTTTCTCATGTGTATAGATCCACCAGCTGAGTGGTCTAGAGATACCTGAGCTTTTTCTGTAAGCCCGTAGTAGAAGATATCTAACTGCACCCACTCAGAAAACATTTCAGAGGGGCATTTCCTTAGCATCCCTCTGTACCTCTCCCAGGCGTTATAAAGGGATTCATCATCCTCTTGTTTAAAGCCTTGGATGTCCAGCCTTAGCTGTGTCATCCTTTTTGGAGGGAAATATTGATTCAGGAATTTGTCTGATAACTGTTTCCATGTTCTTATGCTTGCTATGGGTTAGTTATTTAACCACCTCTTAGCTTGATCTTTTACAGCAAACGGAAACAGCAACAGCCTGTATACGTCCTGATCTACCTCCTTGTCACGCACTGTGTCAGCAATTTGCAAGAACTGTGCCAGAAACTCAGTAGGTTCTTCCTGTGGAAGACCGGAATACTGGCAATTTTGCTGCACTATGACAATGAGCTGAGGATTTAGCTCAAAACTACTTACTTTGATGGGAGGTATATAGATGCTACTCCCATATGCAGCAGTAATGGGGTTAGTATATGACCCTAGAGTCCTTTTGTACTGTTCATTTCCACTTAGGTCCATGATGGAGAAAGGGAGATGATGCGGATTGCAAATAAAATATATATTTTTTTGAAAATCGAAATTAAAATAAAATAAAATAAAATAAATGAAAAATTGACTATAATTTCGAAAATTTGAAGAAAAAGAAATAAAAGAAAATTGAAAACTAAATTAATTAATTAAAAAGATTTGAAAAAAATGTGGGTGGGGATTTTCGAAAAAAAATGAAGAGAGAGAAATTAGTTAGAAAGTTTTGAAAAAGATATGTCTTAAAATTAAAGATAATTGTAAGAAAATAAAATAAAATAAAAAAAGAAAAGATATGAAAAAGATTTGATTTTAAGATTTCAGATTAGAAAAGATAAGATAAGCTAGGTAAGAGAAGATAAGGAATTTAAATTAAAAAGTTTTAAAATTTAAATATTAAATTTGAAAATCAAATTTTAAATTTTAAATTTTAAATTTTGAATTTTGAATTTTCGAAAAAGTCAACAATATAAGATAAGGATTTGAAAAAGATTTAAATTTTGAAAAGATTTGATTTTTAAATTTGAAAATTAAATTTTGAATTTTAAATTTTGAAATTTGAATTTTGAAATTTGAATTTTAAAATTTGAATTTTGAATTTTGGAAGTTGAAATTTGAAATTTGAAATAAGAAAAGATAAGTTTTTGAAAAAGATGATTTTTCTGAAAAAGATTTGAATTTTGAAATTTTTTTTTTAAAACTAAGATAAGATAAAATAGAAATTTTAAAATAAAAATCCAAAATTCTTATGTAAATTTCGAAAATTAACTTAAAATAAAGAGAAAATATATTTTTTTGAATTTAATGAGGAAAGAGAAAAACAATAAAATGACACCAAACTTAGAGTTTTTAGATCAAAACAAAGAAAATAAATAAGAAAACTTTGAATGTCAAGATGAACTCAAAGAACACTTTGAAGATCAAGATGAACACCAAGAACAACAAGAATAAAATTCAAAGACTCAAGAACATAAAAAGAACACCAAATTTAAAACTTTTAGAAAACTAAAAATAAATTTTCGAAAATTAAAGAAAAATACAAAAGAACACCAAACTTAAAAGTTGACACAAGAATTAATCAAAGAAAAATTATTTTTGAAAAAGTTTTAAAAGGAAGATACCCAATTACCAAGAACATAAGCACAACGCTCTAGCCAACTGAGCTATAAATTTAACATGTTTTAAAAAAGGTATTTAATGTATAAAATTTTTTTTTGAATACTGATAATTTGAAAACGCACAAGAAAAACAAGAAAATACACAGAACAGGAAAAACTAAAGATCAAACAAGAAAAATAGCAAGAACAACTTGAAGATCAAGAAAGAACAATGAACACAAATTCGAAAATTTAACAGAAAAATAAAAACATGCAATTGACACCACACTTAAAATATGAAACTAAACTCAAATAGAAAAATTCAATTATTAGTTTATAAAAATTTTTGAAAAATTTAAAAAGAGAAAATAAGGATTTAAAGAAAATTTCAACCAAAAACAATAATAGAAGACGCAATTTTAGTGACTCTAAACTAAAAAGATAATATTTTCCTAATCTAAGCAACAAAATAAACCGTCAATTGTCCAAACTCGAACAATCCCTGGCAACGGCGCTAAAAACTTGGTGCACGAATTGTAAATCACACTTTTCACAACTCGTACCACTAACCAACAAGTGCACTGGGTCGTCCAAGTAATACCTTACGTGAGTAAGGGTCGATCCCACGGAGATTGTCGGCTTGAAGCAAGCTACGGTTCTTTTGTAATTCTTAGTAAGAAAATCAATGATAAGAGTGATTATATTTATGAAGAGTAAAAAGCATAAATTAAATAGTACTTATTATGCAGTAATGGTGGATCACCGTTGTCAATGGCTACCATCCGTCCTCTCAGTGAAAATGGTCCAAATGCACTGTCATCGCACGGCTAATCATCTCTCGGTTCTCACTCATGTTGGAATAGGATCCATTGATCCTTTTGCATCTGTCACTACACCCAGCACTTGTGAGTTTAAAGCTCGTCACAGTCATCCCATCCTAGATCCTACTCGGAATACCACAGACAAGGTTTAGACTTTCCGGATCTTAGAAATGGCTGCCAATAATCCTAGCCTATACCACGAAGACTCTGATCATGAACCAAGAGGCTAAGAGATACACACTAAATCTAAAGTAGAACGGAAGTGGTTGTCAGGCACGTGTTCATAGGTTGAGAATGATGATGAGTGTCGCGGATCATCACATTCATCAGGGTGAAGTGCGAGTGAATATCTTAGAATAGAGACAAGCGTGATTGAATGGAAAACTGTAGTAATTGCATTAATCCATCGAAACACAGCAGAGCTCCTCACCCCCAACCATGGGGTTTAGAGACTCATGCTGTTAGAAATACAAAATGAATCTCTAAAATGTCATGAGGTATAAAATAAATCTCTAAAAGTTGTCATGAGTAAACTACGATAGATAGTGCAGAAATCCACTTCTGGGGCCCACTTGGTGTGTGCTGGGGCTGAGACTTGAGCTTTACACGTATCTAGGCTATTTCTGGAGTTAAACGCCAGGTTGTAACCTGTTTTGGGCGTTTAACTCCAACTTGTAACCTGTTTCTGGCGTTTAACGCCAGAATGGAACATGGAACTGGCGTTAAACGCCAGTTAACGTCATTTATCTTTGAGAAACGTATGGACTATTATATATTTCTAGAAAGCCCTGGATGTCTACTTTCCAACGTAATTTAGAGCGTGCCAATTGGTCTTTTGTAGCTCCAGAAAATCTATTTTGAGTGTAGAGAGGTCAGAATCCAACAGCATCTGCAGTCCTTTTTCAGCCTCTGAATCAGATTTTTGCTCAGGTCCCTCAATTTAAGCCAAAAAATACCTGAAATCACAGAAAAACACACAAACTCATAGTAAAGTCTAGAAATGTGAATTTTGAATAAAAACTAATAAAAATATACTAAAAAGTAATTAAAACATGCTGAAAAGTACTTAAAAACAATGCCAAAAAGCGTATAAATTATTCGCTGTCACCAACCATGTAGTCTATCTATCTCAGTCAGAAGCAAGTCCCTATAACAGAAGAAGCCATTCAACGAGTTTTAGATCTTCCCCCTGCTCCAGAAGGATTGAACGCCTTCCAAGAAGCCTCACTCAAGCGCCAGACATACCAATTTGACTGGGACACCGTTCTCAGAGTTATCGCACAACCTAGCAGCATATGGATCTACGGATACCATCGTTCCCGACCTAAGGGCATATTGGCTTCAGCACTCACCTTGGAGGCACGAGTATGGGCACAGATCATGTCCCATTACGTATTTCCGAGCACTCACGAGTCCTCCTTCACTGCAGACATGGTTGTTCTACTCTAGTGTATATTTACAGACTAGCACCTCAATTTACCAAGACACATTCGGCATGCTATGGGACACGTACAGATTGCGGGCAGCTTACCTTTCCCCGCCTTGATTTTAGATCTAGTCTCAGCAGCCGGAGTCTCCTACAAAATTGGGGACACCAAGGCCATGATTCCACGAGATGATCAATACGTCCCTAACGGGAAGTATATCAGACCTCCAGCAGCTACTATCAACCGGAGCACAGAACTAGCAGAAGATATCCCTTCTTCTTCCACATCACAAGCACCTTCAACAAACCAACTGCTCTATCAGATACTTGAGAGGCTAGACCGGCTTGACCAGAAAGGAAAGCAAAGAGAGCGCCGTAACAAGCGCAGATTTACATACCTCAAGGAGCTACTCGTTGGTAACAACCCACCTAAAGAAGACCCAAACACCCCAGACTCCACTTCATTTACCAGCACAGGGAGCCATGACGGTCCCAATGGTGGAGATGCTGCTACCAGCCCCCCTTTGTTCCTGACAGATGGCATCGAGGACGGTGCAAAGCCTTAAGTGTGGGGAGGTCGGTCAGTACCTGACTTCCGGAGGTAATTTCTTTTCCTTAAAACACCAATAAAATAAGATATTTAGTTAATTTTTCTTTTGTTTAGAATAGGATAGATTACATAGAAATAGGTTAATTGCATGCATGTTCTACTTGATTGAAAAATAATAAATTTCTTTTTAAGACCCTAATTTTGATGAATTTCACTAATTTAAATCGAAATTTTTGTGTTAAAACTTGTTAGAAGTTGTAATTAGAACATAGTTTAAAAAGCTAAGAACACACAACCTGTGAGACTTGAGCCTAATGACATGGTTACATTATTTAACCATAAATATTATTCTTGTGTGTTTGCTTCTCTATGATTGTAATCTTTATTTTGTTCCATCCTATATGTCCAATGTTTAATGTGTTCTATGCATCCATATGATTGAGGCCATTAATTATTTTAACTCACTTATCCCAAATAAGCCTACCCTTCCAATCACCTTTGTTAGCCACTTTGAGCCTTTTAAATCCCATTTGTTCTATATTTTAGCACATTACTAGCCTTAAGCGGAAAAAACAAGTAATACCCCAAATTGAATCTTTGGTTAGCTTAAGATAGAAAGTGTGTATCAATTGAGTGTGGGAAATTATGGGAACATTAATTAATAAGGGAATGTGTCATGATAAAATAATGGGAATTTAGGTACCTACTCATGTGAAACTAGAGAAATTAAAAATCTATATGCATTAATAATGTTATGTTTATTTTTATGCTGAAAAAAATAAAAAAAAATAAAAAAATCTAAGTCTAAAAATAATAGTAATAATTAAGTAATTAAATAAGGGGACAAAATTACCCCAATGCTAAGTTAAGATTAATAAAAGGATCAATGCATATGTGATACAAGTTAAAAAAAAGAGCTAATACATGAGTATGTAATGCAAAAGTGAGAATTCTGGGTAGCTAGGCATGATTCTAGAGTTATATAGAGTGTATGTATGTTAGATGAGAGCTTAGTTAGTCAAAGATTCAATTTATAGCTCACTTAGCCATATGTATACCCCTACCCTTACCTTAGCCCCATTACAACCTTAAAAAGACCTCATGATGTTTGCATTGGTACATTAAATACTTGTTGATTGGTTAGGTAAAGAACAAAGTTTAGAAAGCATGATTAGAGAAGGATAGAGTGATTACCCTATACACTAGAGAGACTAGAGTGCACATACACCATCCGTAAGGGTTCAATGCTTAATTCTATGTTCCCTGCTTTCATGAGCTATCTTCTTACAATTTTTACCTGTTTTTACTATATAATTTGAATTAGTAGAAATTTAATTTATGTTTATCTTGAAGAACTTATTTACTTTTAACCAAGTAGACAAGAATCATATAGTTGCATTCATATATATAGGTTGCATAGCATTGCATGAGTCTTACATTTCCCTAATCATTTACTTTATCTCCTTAAGCTAAGCATGAGGATATGCTAATGTTTAAGTGTGGGGAGGTTGATAAACTATTATTTTATGATTTATATTGTGTTTAATTGAGTGATTTTTATCAATTCTTTACCTACTTATTCATATGATTTGCATGATTTTACAATTCCTTCCTAGTTAAGTTCTATGGTTGAAAACTTGCTTCCAAGAGATCTTTTATTTGTGTATTTTAATTCTCTTTTATCCCATTCGATGCCGTGACCCGTGTGTTAGGTGTTTCAGGCCTCATAGGGCATGAATGGCTTAGAGAATGGAGAGGAAGCTTGCAAAAATAGAAGGAACACAAGAAACTAAGGAGATGACCAGCGAACACTGACGCGAGCGCGTGCCCCATGCAAATGCGCGGAATGAAGAAAATTGCAGTGACGCGAGCACGTGCCTAACGCGTACGCGTGGATTAGAGTCTGCACGAATGACGCAAACGCGTGGACGACGCGAACGCGTGACAAGGAAAATCGCTGAATGACACGAACGCGTGTACGACGCGTACGCGTGACCTGCGCGATCTGCAAAAATAACAAAATACGCTGGGGGCGATTTCGGGCCGCGTTTTAACGTAGTTTTCGGCCCAGAAACACAGATTAAAGCCAGAAAACGTGAAGAGACTCAACACGCTTCGACACACACCCATAGGCATCCACACACATTGAGATACATTGATATTAGGATTACTTTTAGTTTTAGATCTGAATCTAGATTCGCTTACATTGATAGTTTATTCTTTTGCTTTAGATTTTGGATGTTGAAGAATCATCACCTCTGTCGAAGTTACTACTTTAGTTTGTTTCCTTATTCCTTTACTCTTTTCAGTTGATCATTGACCTTATTCAAATAACTATGTTACATTTTGGATTTATTAATACATAGAATTGCTTTTACTTTTAATTAATTTTAAATCTCTATTTTATTTTATTTTATTCAATTATGTCTTCTTATATTTTTATGAATATTAATTCCATGTCAATGGAGTAAATTTTCTACTTGACATGGGGTTGATTAAGAGGAGACACTTGAGTTGGAATGCTCAAGTGCTTAGTTAAATTGGACATTATTGGCTAATTCTGTATCTACTAACGCTAGACCTTCCCAAGGGAAAGGACTAGGATCTGTGGATAAGAATCAGTTCAATCACTTGACTTTCCTTTACTCAGTAAGGGTTAACTAAGTGAAAACAACAACCTCTTTACAATACACTTGAGAAGATTCCAACAAGGATAGAACTTCCAATTAATCAATTCCCCAGTCAAGGCTTTTTTATATTAATAATAATTCTTAGTTTTATTGCTTTAATTTACAATTATTTTAATTACTCATTATCCAACTCAAACCTTCTGGAAAATTTCTGATTAATAAATTAGCACTCTTTCCTGCAACTCGTTGGGAGACGACCTGGGACTCATACTCCTAGTATTTTTTAATTCTAATTTTTGTGACAACCCTTTTTAAATTGAGAAGCAGAATTTAGCTGGTTGAGAACTGTACTTGTAACGCATTTCATTTATTAATTTCTTAACTGGTCAATTTTCGCCACCCATCAGCGGTTCAGCGGCAGCGACGGGAACCAGCACCTCCAGCGCGGTCTCGCCCTCCTTCCTCCTCCTCTCCCTCGATCCCCCTTTCTCTCTTTCCTTTTCTTTCTTTCTTCCTTTTTTTTTATTACCGTTGAGTGTGTGTGTATGTGTGTGTGTGAGGAAAGAGGTGGCAGCTGGGAAGGAAAAATTAGGATTAGAGTTGTGTGTGTTGAGTTTTAGGGTTAGGGTTTGGGTAGTTTAGGTAATTTTTATAAAATTAGGGGTAATTGAAAACTAATTTTAATTCAACAAAATTATCTTTAAAGAAAATACTATTTAATAATAAATTTACAAATTATTTTCAAAGAAATACTCTAATTCAAGAATTAGAGATAACAAATTAATTTCCTTTAAAATAATAAATAAAGTTCAAAATCTAAATATTAAAATTAAAGCATATAAAACTCTCATTTTTTATTTTTTTTTTCAATTTCTAAAGTTGTAAATCATAAATAAGAAAATGCCTAGTTTAATATAAAAATCTCTGAAAATGTAATTCTGAATAAATATAATAAATCATAAATAATTTATTATTTAATTCCTAAAAATTTGGAATCTTACACAAATAATGCAGAGTCGTTGTCCCGGAACAGTATGTGATTTTAGTGCAGTACCATACTATAATGGGCACTTGGTGGTCCACGATTGCAGCCAATTTGATAAGGTTCTGGGCTTTTTCTCTGTGTGTTGAGGCTTTTAAGTATTGCAAGTCCTTTATTTCCTTCAATGGCACGCACCTATATGGCAAATATGGTGGTGTATTGCTAATTGTAGTGACACAATATGGTAATAGTAACATCCTCCCTCTGACTTTTGCAACTGTGGAGTTTGAGACTACAGAGTCTTGGCCGTTCTTCCTTACCAACCTGAGATGACATGTGACGCCACAAGGACTTTTGATTATATCCGATAGATCCCAAGTGATCAAAGCCACACTTAGAGATGATGATAATGGTTGGAAGCCTCTTAGTGCGTTTCATGCGTACTGTGTCAGCCACATGGCAGCAAATTTCATGTCTTGTCTGTCGTGGGAAAGCGATACCTCATGAATGATGCTTATAGTCCAAGTAAGGTTGGGTACGAGTGGTAGATGGATCCATTGAGATGCCTATCCTATGAGATGTCAAACTGGGCCAGTAGATTCAGCAAGGAAATATGGTTACAACATTGTGATAGTGATTGCAGGTTTGGGAACATGACAACTAACCTCTCTGAGTGCACGAATGCAGTTTTGAAGGGTACACGGTATTTATCAATTTCAGCCATCGTTAGATGTACTTATGAGTGGCTACAACAATTGTTCATCATGAAGGGTAGGAAGGCACAGCAGGCACAACTAGTAGCCGGTAATCAGTTTTCTCGATGGTTGCTAACTGCTATTGAGAAGAATATGGAAGGAATCCTTAAGATGTATGTTACACATTGCGATAGGAGGGCCTCAATGTTTGTGGAGGAGGAGTTAGAGCCTCTTAAGGGTTGGAGTCTAGGTTTATTCCGTTTTCGGTTGAATGCAGGCACATGTGACTGTGGTCTTTTCCATTTATTTCATTTTCTGTGTCGTCATGCACTTGTTGTTTGTGCTGTCGCAAGTGTCAAGTGGGGGGATATGTTCATCAATGTACATGCAAGAGGCTGTGTTCAAAGTGTATGAAGTAGAGTTCCTGCTGATACAAGATGAGAATCTATGGCCGGAGTGGTACGAGACACATTTGCGTCCTAATCCCGCCATGCTAGGAAAGCAACCGGTAGACCAGTTTCTACGAGATTTTATAATGAGATGGATGAGGTTGAGCATGCAGATAAAATTAAGAGTGTGGCCTATGTAGGCAAACTGGCCATACTCGAAAAGGCAGCCCCAACCAACCCACAGAGGATAACTAGTTGTGTCATGTATTTCATGTATTTCGTAATTGTAGTTGTGTCGTGTATTTCTGGTATTTTATTATTATAGTTGTGCGGTGTATTTTGTTTATTGCAAATTGAATAGTAAATCTTAAATAGTAAATATTAAATGAAGTTCATTTTTGAGTAAACTTGGATAATGGTACTAAACTAACTAAGCTTGGATAATACAAAATAATAAATAAAGTTAAGTTCTAACAAAGTAAATAAAGGTCAATACAAACTAAACTCGGAATATACAACAAACTATCATTCCATTCCTTATGACGAGTGGGCCATCATACGTCCTCTCCCTATCCTGTGGTGGTGATGAATTTGTTGAGTTGACCGGGTCTCCAGGTACTAATTGCTGGCCACCGAACTAGCATTTCTCCTTATGCACCACTATTTTATGGTGCATTTTATCTTGAATTTAGGGGATTCTATCACCTTTTCCCACATTTATTCACTAAAATAGCATGGTTTTGTATATTCTCCTTAATTTGTGCTTAAGAGTGAAAACATGCTTTTTAGACCCTTAATTGGTTAATTTTAATTCACCTTTGATTCCACTAGATGCCTGGATGTGTTTGTTAGTGAATTCAGGTTCAAAAAGGCTAGGAATGGATCAAAGGAGTGAAGAGAAAAGCATGCAAAGTGAAGAATTCATGGAGAATCAAGGATTGGAAGTGCATTCACCGACGTGCACGCGTAGCAGACGCGCACGCGTGGATATGAAGTCGCATGGCGACGCGTACGCGTGACATGACGCGTACGTGTGGAAAGCAAAAATGCCAAACAATGTGTACGCGTGACCCATGCGTACGCGTCGATGCTCGCACGTGACTTCATTAAAGTGAAAACACTGAGGGCGATTTCTGAGCTTCCCAGGCCCAAATCCAACTCATTTTCTGAGCCTATTACATGCAAAATTTAAGAGGAGTCAAGGGGGGAGCACATAGTTTAGTTTTCATCATGCTTTAGTTAGTTTCTAGAGAGAGAAGCTCTCTCTTCTCTCTAGAATTAGGTTAGAGGTAGATTAGGATTTCTTAGATCTAGGTTTAATTCATGCTTTGATTTACTTTTCCTTTTTAATTTCTTGTCCTCTACCTTTGCTTTCCTAGTTTAGTATTTCATTCCTTGTATTTGTTTACCTTGTTTTTGATGCATTCTTGTTTCTTCTATTTTCCTTTAATGCAATTTATATTTGGTTTCCTTTATTGTTGATTTGAGTTCTTGTTGTTAATTTCCTTGTAATTAGTAGTTGTAGATTTGAATTTCTTGCAATTTTATCTTGCTTTCTTTTTATGCCTTCCAAGTGTTTGATTAAATGCTTGGAAGGATGTTAGAGTAGATTTTTGTGTTCTTGACTTGGGATGGTAACTTAGGTGAAATTGAGTTGCTAATGTCTAAGTCTTGATGATTGGTGTCCATTGACTCTAGCTTTCACTAAGTTAATTAGTGAGGTGGCTAGGACTTATGGATTAGGATTGGTGTAGCTCATTTGACTTTCTTTCACTTGTTAGAGGATGACTTAATGAGATTGATCCTTATAATTATCATGTTGTGGTTAGTAACAAGGATAAAGATCCTTAACCATCAATCCTTGCCAAGACCTTTTTACATTTGAGTTTCATTTATCTTTCATGTCCCTTATTCAAAACCCCAAAATACTTGTCCCATAACCAATAACAAGAACGCTTTGCTGCAATTCCTTTGAGAGACGACTCGAGGTTTAAATACTTCGGTTTATATTTTTATTGGGGTTTGTACTTGTGACAAACAAATTTTTGCATGAGAGGATTATTTGTTGGTTTAGAAACTATACTTGCAAGGAGAATTTATTGTGAAATTCTAAACCATACCAAAAATCCGTTCATTAAAATGGCGCCGTTGCCAGGGAATTGCAAATGTGCGCTAGTTATTGGTTATTGTATATATGTGAATATTGTGAATATGTTTGCCTTTTGCTTCTTTGTTAGTTTTTGGTAGTTGTAGGAGTTTATTCTCTTCATTTGTTACTAGTTTTTGTTTTCATTTGCTCTTGCTATCATGAATTCTCACTCTTTTGGCTATGAGTGTGGTTACAATTATGTTGTAGGGAATGAGAATTCCAATGAGAATGTGCATCAAGGATGGAACAATCAAAGGTGGGAGGAGCCTCAAGCATATAGACAACCTTCTTGGCAACAACCTCCTCCGGTTTCGTATAGGTATAATTCCACTCCTTATGCATATCAATCTAATGGATGTGGTAATGTTCATTGTGGTTGTCAACAACCACCACCATATGCCTATGAGCCTCATCCTCAACATAGTCCTCAACCATACTCACAAGCCCCTTTTTACCAAATTCCTTCCTATGACCCTCCTCCCTCATATAGCCAATCACCCTCACCTCATCCTTGTGACCATTATGTTAGAAAATCCGTCGAACCACCACAATTCCATCATCAATACTCCCAATAACCACCTCGATACACACCACGTCCACATTTTCACCAAGAAGAACCACCTTCCTATTATGAACCCTTTCTCCAAAATAATGAACCCTCCTATCCATCCCAAGTCCCAATGGATGATTCTCTCACTTTATTCCTTCAAAGGCAAGAAGAGATGAAAAGAGAGGTACTAGAATTCACGGCCGCTTTGAACGAGGTAGTGCATCGATTAGCCTCCTAACGCTTGAACACTCAAAGCACTCCCATGGCTACATGTGAAGAATCATTTGAAGAGCCTAGTATGAAGGAGAGATTGAAAACTCCGCTGGAAAATGTGTGATGAGCGGATAATTTATACCCTTTTTGGTATTGTTTTTACATAGTTTTTAGTATGTTTTAGTTACTTTTTATTATATTTTCATTAGTTTTTATGCAAAAATCACATTTCTGGACTTTAGTATGAGTTTGTGTGTTTTTCTACGATTTTAGGTATTTTCTGGCTGAAATTGAGGGATGATGCACGAAATTACGATCATCAACAATGGCGCCAACAACTTGGTGCTCTTAAACGTGAATATCACTTTGTCACAACTTCGCACAACTAACCAGCAAGTGCACTGGGTCGTCCAAGTAACAAACCTTACGTGAGTAAGGGTCGATCCCACGGAGATTGTCGGCCTGAAGCAAGATATGGTCACCTTGTAAATCTCAGTCAGGCGGATTCAAATGGTTATGGTGAATTGATAATAAATATAAATAAAATATAAACTAAGATAGAGATACTCATGTAATTCATTGGTGAGAGTTTCAGATAAGCGTGTAGAGATGCTTTCGTTCCTCTGAACCTCTGCTTTCCTGCTGTCTTTATCAAACCATTCCTACTCCTTTCCATGGAAAGCTTTATGTAAGGCATCACCGTTGTCAATGGCTACATCCCATCCTCTCTGTGAAAATGGTCCAATGCGCTGTCACTGCATGGCTAATCATCTGTCGGTTCTCGATCATACTGGAATAGGATTTACTATCCTTTTACGTCTGTCACTATGCCCAGCACTCGCGAGTTTGAAGCTCGTCACAGCCATCCCTTTCCATATCCTACTCGGAATATCACAAACAAGGTTTAGACTTTTCGGATCTCAAGAATGGCCATCCATGGGTTCTAATTTATACCACGAAGATTCTAATATCTCAGACTCGGTCCTCTGTATTAGATATCTAAGAGATACTCATTCTAGCTTGTTTGCATGTAGAACGGAAGTGTTTGTCAAGCACGCGTTCGTAAGTGAGAATGATGATGAGCGTCACATAATCATCACATTCATCATGTTCTTGGGTGCGAATGGATATCTTAGAAGCGGAATAAGCTTGAATTGAATAGAAAAACAGTAGTACTTTGTATTAATTCATGAGGAATAGCAGAGCTCCACACCTTAATGTATGGTGTGTAGAAACTCTACCGTTGAAAATACATAAGTGATAAGGTCCAGGCATGGCCAAATGGCCAGCCCCCATAACGTGATCAAAGGATCAAAAGATAATCCAAAGAAGTAAACTCAATAGTAAAAAGTCCTATTTATACTAAACTAGTTACTAGGGTTTACAAAGATAAGTAAATGATGCAGAAATCCACTTCCGGGGCCCACTTGCTGTGTGCTTGGGCTGAGCATTGAGCTTTACACGTGTAGAGGTCTTTCTTGGAGTTGAACGCCGGTTTATAACCTGTTTCTGGCATTTAACTCCACTTCGCAACCTGTTTCTGGCATTTAACTCCAGAATGCAGCATGGAACTAGCGTTCAACGCTAGTTTGCGTCGTCTAAACTCGGGCAAAGTATGGACTATTATATATTGCTGGAAAGCCCTAGATGTCTACTTTCCAATGCAATTTAGTGCAGGAAGGTCAGAATCCAACAGCATCTGCAGTCCTTCTTCAACCTCTGAATCTGATTTTTGCTCAAGTCCCTCAATTTCAGCCAGAAATTACCTGAAATCACAAAAAAAAAACACACAAACTCATAGTAAAGTCCAGAAATGTGAATTTTAATTAAAAACTAATAAAAATATACTAAAAACTAACTAAATTATACTGAAAACTATGTAAAAATAATGCCAAAAAGCGTATAAATTATCCGCTCATCACAACACCAAACTTAAATTGTTGCTTGTCCCCAAGCAACTAAAAATCAAATAGGATAAAAAGAAGAGAATATACTATAAATTCCAAAATATCAATGAAACTTAGCTCCAATCAGATGAGCGGGACTTATAGCTTTTTGCCTCTTGAATAGTTTTGGCATCTCACTTTATCCATTGAAGTTCAGAATGATTGGCATCTATAGGAACTCAGAGTTCAGATAGTGTTATTGATTCTCCTAGTTCAGTATGCTGATTCTTGAACACAGCTACTTTATGAGTCTTGGCCGTGGCCCTAAGCACTTTGTTTTTCAGTATTACCACCGGATACATAAATGCCACAGACACATAACTGGGTGAACCTTTTCAGATTGTGACTCAGCTTTGCTAAAGTCCCCAATTAGAGGTGTCCAGGGTTCTTAAGCACACTCTTCTTTTGCTTTGGACCTTGACTTTAACCGCTCAGTCTCAAGTTTTCACTTGACACCTTCACGCCACAAGCACATGGTTAGGGACAGCTTGGTTTAGCCGCTTAGGCCAGGATTTTATTCATTTAGGCCCTCCTATCCACTGATGTTCAAAGCCTTGGATCCTTTTTATTACCCTTGCCTTTTAGTTTTAAGGGCTATTGGCTTTTTGCTCTTGCCTTTTGGTTTAAAGAGCTTTTGGCTTTTTCTGCTTGCTTTTTCTTTTTCTCTTTTTTTTTCGCTATTTTTCTTTTTTTTTTCTGCAAGCTTTTTGTGTTCACTGCTTTTTCTTGCTTCAAGAATCATTTTTTTGATTTTTCAGATTATCAAATAACATGTCTCCTTTTTCCTTATTCTTCAAGAGCCAATATATTTAACATTCATAAACATCAACTTCAAAAAGACATATGCACTGTTCAAGCATTCATTCAGAAAACAAAAAGTATTGCCACCACATCAAAATAATTAAACTAGTTTCAAGGATGAATTCGAAACCATGTACTTCTTGTTCTTTTGTTTTTTTTTTTTTTTGAACAGTTTTCATTTAAGAGAGGTGATGGATTCATATTCATAACTTTAAGGCATAGACACTTAGACACTAATGATCATATAGTAAAGACACAAACATAATTAAAACATAAAGCTCAAAAATCGAAAAACAGGAAAATAAATAAACAAGGAGATTAAGGAATGAGTCCACCTTAGTGAGGGTGGCGTCTTCCTCTTCTTGAAGAACCAATGGTGCTTTTGAGCTCCTCTATGTCTCTTCCTTGTCTTTATTGCTCCTCCCTCATAGCTCTTTGATCTTCTCTAATTTCATGGAGGATGATGGAATGCTCTTGGTGCTCCACCTTGCCTCTTGAGTCAATTTTCCATTGAGCTCCTTCCTCACATATGTCTATGAGGACTTGTTCCAACCTTTGATCAAAGTTGACCCTTCTTGTGTAGGGGCGTGCGTTCTCTTCCATCATTGCCAAGTTGAATGCCAGCCTTACATTTTTCGGACTGAAATCTAAGTATTTCCCTCGAACCATGGTAAGCCAATGCTTTGGATTTGGGTTCACACTTTGATATGGTTCCTAGTGATCCATGTGTTGGCATAGAACTCTTGAACCATTAGGATCCCGACTTGTTGAATGGGGTTGGTGAGGACTTCCCAACCTCTTCTTTGGATCTTAAGTCGGATCTCCGGATATTCATTCTTCTTGAGCTTGAAAGGAACCTCAGGGATCACTTTCTTCTTGGCCACAATAATGAGCGGATATTTTATACGCTTTTTGGGGTTAATTTCATATAGTTTTTAGTATGTTTTAGTTAGTTTTTAGTTTATTTTCATTAGTTTCTAGGAAAAATTCATATTTCTG
This sequence comes from Arachis hypogaea, assembly GCF_003086295.3. NCBI lineage: Eukaryota > Viridiplantae > Streptophyta > Magnoliopsida > Fabales > Fabaceae > Arachis > Arachis hypogaea. The sequence continues at coordinate 96,397,209 of NC_092049.1, forward strand.
GACTTTACTATGAGTTTGTGTGTTTTTCTGTAATTTCAGATATTTTCTGGCTGAAATTGAGGGAGCTGAGCAAAAATCTTATTCAGGCTGAAAAAGGACTGCTGATGTTGTTGGATCCTGACCTCTCTGCACTCGGAATAGAATTTCTAGAGCTACAGAAATCCAATTGACGCGCTTCTAATTGCGTTGGAAAGTAGACATCCAGGGCTTTCCAGCAATATATAATAGTCTATACTTTGCTCAAGGATAGATGACGTAAACTGGCGTTCAACGCCAGTTCCATGTTGCAGTCTAGCGTCCAGCGCCAGAAACACGTTACAAGTTAGAGTTCAACGCCAGAAACAGGTTACAGCCTGGCGTTGAACGCCCAAAACAGCCTAGGCACGTGAGAAGCTTTAGTCTCAGCCCCAACACACACCAAGTAGGCCCCAGAAGTTGATTTCTGCACTATCTATCATAGTTTACTCATTTTCTGTAAACCTAGGTTACTAGTTTAGTATTTAAACAACTTTTAGAGATTTATTTTGTATCTCATGACATTTTAGATCTGAAATTTGTACCTTTTGGCAGCATGAGTCTCTAAACCCCATTGTTGGGGGTGAGGAGCTCTGCAGCGTCTCAATGAATTAATGCAAGTACTTATGTTTTCCATTCAAACATGCGTGTTCCTCTCTAAGATACTCATTCGCGCTTAACTATGGAGAGGGTGATGATCCGTGACACTCATCACCTTCCTCAATCCATGAACATGTGTCTGACAACCACCTCCGTTCTACATTAGAATGAATGATTATCTCTTAGATTTCTTAATCAGAATCTTTGTGGTATAAGCTAGATCGATGGCGGCATTCATGAGAATCCGAAAAGTCTAAACCTTGTCTGTGGTATTCCGAGTAGGATTCTGGGATTGGATGACTGTGACGGGCTTCAAACTCACGAGTGCTGGGCGTAGTGATAGACGCAAAAGGATAGTCAATCTTATTCCAGCATGATCGAGAACTTCCAGATGATTAGCCGTGCTGTGACAGAGCATTTGGACTATTTTCACTGAGAAGATGGGAAGTAGCCATTGACAACGGTGACACCTTACATAGAGCTTGCCATGGAAGGAACTTTGCACTTTTTCATGCATGAGGGAAGAGGAATACAAGAGAAAAGTTGAAATTCAGAAGACAAAGCATCTCCAAAACTCCAACATATTCTCCATTACTGCATAATAAGTATTTATTTCATGCTATTTTATTCCTTGCAAGCAAATTTGATAAGTGAATTGTTTTATTATTTTCTTGACTAAGAGTTACAAGGTAACCATAGATTGCTTCAAGCCAACAATCTCCGTGGGATCGACCCTTACTCACGTAAGGTATTACTTGGACGACCCAGTACACTTGCTGGTTAGTTATGCGAATTTGTGAAGAATTGTGATTTCCAATTTCGTGCACCAAGTTTTTGGCGCCATTGCCGGGGATTGTTTGAGTTTGAACAACTGACGGTGAATTTTGTTGCTTAGATTAGGAAATTTTTGTCTTTTGGGTCAGAGTCTTTTATTTTCTTTTCAAAAATTTTTCAAAAAATATTATTATTCTTGTTTGACCTTTAATTTTTCTTGTTCTGTTTCTTTTCTTGTTTTTCTTGTGCCTTTTCAAAACATGAATTTTCAAAAAAAAAATATTTTTGTTCTTAGTTAAAAAAAATTTTACTCCTTCAAAACAATTGTTATATTCATAACTCAGTTGGCTAGAGCGTTGGTCTATGTTCTTGGTAATTGGGTATTTTCTTTTCAAAATCTTCTTTTTCAAAAATAATTTTTTTCTATTAAATCTTGTACCAAACTTTAAGTTTGGTGTTTTCTTGTTGATTTTTCTTTGTTTTTCGAAAATTTTAGCTTGGTTTTCTAAAAATTTTTAAGTTTGGTGTTCCTTCTTCATGTTCTTGTTGTTCTTGTGTGTCTTCAAGGCGTTCTTGAGTTTTCCTTGTGTCTTGATCTTAAAATTTTTAAGTTTGGTGTTCCTTGGTGTTTTCCCTCCAAAATTTTCGAAAACAAGGAGCATTAGATCTAAAAATTTTAGATCTTGTGTTATTTTATTGTTTTTCTCTTTCCTCATTAAATTCAAAAATATCTTTTCCCTCTATTTTAAAGTAATTTTTCGAAAATCAATTTTAAAATTCAGATTTTTTCTATTTCAAAATTTAAAACCCTTTTCAAAAAAAATCATATCTTTTTCAACACTTCCTAACCACTTTCTCTCTCCTCATTTTTTCGAAAATCTTCACCCATTTTTATTTATTTTATTTTAATTTATTTTATTTTCGAAATAAATAAATAAATAAAAATATTTTTTTATTTTACATCATCTCCCTTTCTCCATCCTGGATCTAAGTGGAAATGAACAGTCCAGAAGGACTCTGGGGTCATATGCTAACCCATCTACTGCTTCATATGGGAGTAGTATCTGCATACCCTCCATTGGAGTCAGTAGCTTTGAGTTGAATCCTCAGCTCATTATCATGGTGCAGCAAAGCTGCCAGTATTCCGGTCTTCCACAGGAAGAACCTACAGAGTTTCTGGCACAGTTTTTACAAATTGCTGACACAGTACATGATAAGAAAGTAGATCAGGATGTCTACAGATTATTACTGTTTTCATTTGTTGTAAAAGACCAAGCCAAGAGGTGGTTAAATAACCAACCTAAGGCTAGCATAAGGACATGAAAACAGCTGACAGAAAAATTTCTGAATCAATACTTTCCTCCAAAACGGATGACACAGCTAAGGCTGGACATCCAAGGCTTTAAGCAAGGAGATAATGAATCTCTTTATGATTCCTGGGAGAGATACAGAGAGATGCTACGAAAATGCCCCTCTGAAATGTTTTCAGAGTGGGTTCAGTTAGACATCTTCTATTATGGGCTTACAGAAAGGGCTCAGATTTCTCTAGATTACTCAGCTAGTGGATCTATCCACATGAGAAAGACAATTGAAGAAGCTCAAGAGCTCATTGATACAGTTGCCAAAAATCAGCATCTGTACCTAAGCAGTGACCCTTCCATGAAAGAAGAGGCTAAAACAGTAACTACTAAACTCAGTCCTGTAGAACAAGCTACTGAATTCAATCAGCAATTGGACTTTCTAACAAAGCAGTTAGCCGAATTCAAGGATAGACTACAAGAGACAAGGATGGCTAATATAAATATGGAAGTACAATTAAAGCAAACAAAGCAGCAGCTGTCAAAACAAATAACAGAAGAATGCCAAGCAGTTCAATTAAGAAGTGGGAAAATATTAAATACCCCACCTCAAGGCAGCAGGAAGCCAAGAAATGAGCAAACCACCCAAAATCCATCTGAGGACAGTAAGAGCCCGGGGAAAAATAATTATGGCATTAAAACACCAGAAATTGGGTGGAAGGATGGCGCTGAACGCCCAGACCATGCTCAGGACTGGCGTTCAACGCCAGAAACAAGCAAGGAACTGGTGTTGAACTCCCAAAAGAAGCACAGTTCTAGCATTCAGACGCCAGGAACAGATGAGGAGTTGGCGTCTAACGTCACTCCAGCTTCTAACTCTGGCACTCAATTGCCAGAGAGGGATCAAACACACACAAGTGCTGATGACAACCCATCTAAAAAGGCTTCTTCAACCACTTCTGTAGGAAATAAACCTACAGCAACCAAGGTTGAGGAATATAAAGCCAAGATACCTTATCCTCAAAAACTCCGCCAAGAAGAGCAGGATAAGCAATTGCTCGCTTTGCAGATTATCTCAGGACTCTTGAAATAAAGATTCCGTTTGCAGAAGCACTTGAGCAAATACCTTCTTACGCCAAGTTCATGAAAGAGATCTTGAGTCATAAGAAGGATTGGAGAGAAACTGAAAGAGTTCTCCTCACTGAAGAATGCAGTGCAGTCAATCTGAAAAGCTTTTCTGAAAAGCTTAAAGATCCCGGAAGCTTTCTAATACCATGCACATTAGAGGGGAATTGCACCAGGACAGCTTTATGCGATCTTGGGGCAAGCATCAACCTAATACCTGCATCCACTATCAGAAAGCTTGGTTTAACTGAAGAAGTTAAACCAACCCGGATATGTCTCTAACTTACTGATGGCTCCATTAAATACCCATCAGGCGTGATTGAGGACATGATTGTCAGGGTTGGGCCATTCGCCTTTCCCACTGACTTTGTAGTGCTGGAGATGGAGGAGCACAAGAGTGCTACTCTCATTCTAGGAAGACCTTTCCTAGCAACTGGACGAACTCTCATCGATGTCCAACAGGGGGAAATAACCCTGAGAGTCAATGAGGATGAGTTTAAGTTGAATGCTGTCAAAGCCATGCAGCATCCAGACACACCAAAAGACTGCATGAAAGTTGATCTTATTGACTCTTTGGTAGAAGAGATCAACATGGCTGAGAGTCTCGAATCAGAGCTGGAAAACATCTTTAAAGATGTTCCACTTGATCTAGAGGATTCAGAGGAATTGAAAAAGTCTCTGAAATTTCCTCAGGAAGAGGAAAAACCTCCTAAACTCGAGCTCAAACCATTACCACCATCCCTGAAATACGCATTTCTGGGAGAAGGTGATACTTTTCCAGTGATCATAAGCTCCTCTTTAAATCCACAGGAAGAGGAAGCACTAATTCAAGTGCTAAGGACACACAAGACAGCTCTTGGGTGGTCCATAAGTGACCTTAAGGGCATAAGCCCAGCTAGATGCATGCACAAGATCTTATTGGAGGACAATGCTAAGCCAGTGGTTCAACCACAGAGGCGGCTAAATCCTGCAATGAAGGAAGTGGTGTAGAAAGAGGTCACCAAATTACTGGAGGCTAGGATTATTTATCCTATTTCTGATAGCCCCTAGGTGAGTCCTGTTCAAGTTGTCCCTAAAAAGGGAGGCATGACAGTGGTTCATAATGAAAAAAATGAACTGGCTCCTACAAGAACAGTTACAGGGTGGCGCATGTGTATTGATTACAGAAGGCTCAATACAGCCACCAGAAAGGATCATTTTCCTTTACCATTCATAGACCAGATGCTAGAAAGACTAGCAGGTCATAATTATTACTGCTTTTTGGATGGCTATTCAGGCTACAACCAAATTGCAGTAGATCCCCAGCATCAAGAGAAAATAGCATTCACATGTCCATCTGGAGTATTTGCTTACAGAAGGATGCCTTTTGGGGTGTGTAATGCGCCTGCAACCTTTCAGAGATGCATGATCTCTATTTTCTCTGATATGGTGGAAAAATTTCTGGAAGTCTTTATGGATGACTTCTCAGTGTATGGAGACTCATTCAGCTCTTGTCTTGATCACCTGACACTGGTTTTGAAAAGATGCCAAGAGACCAACCTGGTTTTAAACTGGGAAAAATGTCACTTTATGGTGACTGAAGGGATTGTCCTTGGGCATAAAATTTCAAACAAGGGAATAGAGGTGGATGAAGCTAAAATAGAGGTAATTGAAAAATTACCACTACCTGCCAATGTTAAGGCAATCAGAAGCTTTCTGGGGCATGCAGGATTCTACAGGAGGTTTATAAAGGATTTTTCAAAAATTGCAAAACCTCTAAGCAATCTGCTAGCTGCTGACACGCCATTTGTGTTTGACACAGAGTGCCTACAAGCGTTTGAAACTCTGAAAGCTAAGCTGGTCACAGCACCAGTTATCTCTGCACCAGACTGGACATTGCCATTCGAATTAATGTGTGATGCCAGTGATCACGCCATTGGTGCAATACTGGGGCAGAGGCATGACAAACTTCTGCATGTCATTTATTATGCTAGCCGTGTTCTAAATGATGCCCAGAAAAATTACACAACCACAGAAAAGGAATTGCTTACAGTGGTCTATGCCATTGACAAGTTTAGATCATACTTAGTAGGATCAAAAGTGATTGTGTACACTGACCATGCTGCTCTTAAATATCTACTTACAAAGCAGGATTCAAAACCCAGGCTTATAAGATGGGTATTGCTTCTGCAAGAGTTTGATATAGAAATAAGAGACAGAAAAGGGACAGAAAATCAAGTGGCTGATCATCTGTTCCGAATAGAGCCAGTAGAAGGGGCGCCCTCTCCCTCTATTGAAATCTCTGAAACCTTTCTGAATGAGCTTTTGTTCGCCATTCAGGAAACACCATGGTTTGCAGACATTGCAAACTATAAAGCTGCAAGGTTCATACCCAAGGCGTACAGCAGGCAGCAAAAGAAAAAATTAATTTCTAATGCAAAGTACTACTTGTGGGATGAACCCTATCTCTTTAAGAGATGTGCAGACGGAATAATCCATAGGTGTGTGCCTAGAGAAGAAGCACAGAGGATCCTATGGCATTGCCATGGATCACAATATGGAGGCCATTTCGAAGGTGAGCGAACAGGCACCAAGGTCCTCCAATGTGGTTTCTACTGGCCTACACTCTATAAAGATTTCCGAGAGTTTGTACGTAACTGTGACAGTTGCCAGAGAGCTGGTAATTTGCGTCATAGTTATGCCATGCCTCAACAAGGAATCTTGGAGATTGAGTTGTTTGATGTATGGGGAATTGATTTCATGGGGCCTTTCCCACCATCATACTCAAACACTTATATTCTGGTGGCAGTTGACTATGTATCAAAATGGGTAGAGGCCATTGCCACACCAACCAATGATACTAAAATAGTACTAAAGTTCCTTCAGAAACATATATTCAGTAGGTTTGGTGTCCCTAGGGTACTAATCAGTGATGGGGGCACTCACTTCTGCAACAAACAGCTTTACTCTGCCATGGTCCGGTATGGGATTCGCCATAAGGTGGCAACTCCATATTATCCACAGATAAATGGGCAAGCTGAAGTCTCTAACAGAGAACTAAAAAGAATCCTGGAACGGACTGTAAGTACCCGTAGAAAGGATTGGGCACGAAGCTTGGATGATGCTCTGTGGGCTTACAGAACAGCATTCAAGACTCCCATAGGGACCTCTCCTTACCAACTTGTGTTTGGTAAGGCTTGTCACCTGCCCATAGAACTGGAACATAAGGCCTACTGGGCAACCAGGTTCCTTAAGAAGTTCATTGTTAATGGACAGAAAATCAAGCACTATCTTGAAGGCAATGTTGAGCAAGAGTGCTCTAGGCTGAATCTAGATTAAAAGCTCAGCAAGGTCCAGCTAAAGACAATAAAGAAGCGCTTACTGGGAGGCAACCCAGCCATGGGGCATCACTTCCTCTAAGCATTTTGCCCTATTCTTGATTTTATTTGTTTATATAAAGTTCATTGATACTAAGGTAAAGAGTCAATTGTATAAGTTTACAGGGTTACAAAAGGATTCTGCACACAAAACAGAGAAAAAGAGCTCACTGGCAAGAAAACGCCAGTAAAAGTCTGTTTTGGGCGTTCAACGTCCAAAAGAAGCATCCACTGGGCGTTGAATGCCAGTAAGGATAGCCATCTGGGCGTTAAACGCCAGAAAGAAGCATCTTCTGGGCGTTGAACGCCAGAAAGAAGCTCCTTCTGGGCGTTTAACGCCAGATTTACAACGTCCTGGGCGTTCAGAAAAACGCCCAGTGACAAAGGAGTTCCTGGCGTTCAACGCCAGAAAGAAGCAACTGCTGGGCGTTGAACGCCCAGGAGAAGCAGCAGTTGGGCGTTGAATGCCCAAAACATGCAGCGTTTGGGCGTTCAAACGCCAGGATGGTGGGGAGGAGGTAATTTCGTTTTTACTTCATATTTTTCATTTTAATTTTAATTTTCATGTTTCAATTCATGATTTCTTGCATAAACATGTTACAAACCCTGATTTCTAAAATCCCTAATTTCTAAAAACCCTACTTTAAAAATATCAAATGTATCTTAATCCATAAGCACAAATCCTTTTTTCAATCCAATTCAACTCTTTTTCAAAATTTCAAAACAAATCTATCTCTTTTCATTCTAAAATCTTTTCAACTAATCAATATCTTTTTTTAAATCTCCATATTATCTTTTTCAAAAATCCAAATTTATCTTTTTCAAATATCTTTCATATCTCTTCAATTTTAAATTATATCTTTTCTTATCATACTTATTTCTTTTTAAATCATATCTTCTATCTTATCTTTCTCCCTATTTTCGAAAACCCACCCTCCTCCCTTTTAAAAACACATTCGGCCTCCCTCCTCTCATCCACCATTCAACACTCGCTCTCCTTCTATCCCTCTCCTTTCTTTTCTTTTGCTTGAGGACAAGCAAACCTCTAAGTTTGGTGTGTTTATCCGTGATCACTAAACCATACCCACTAAGATCATGGCTCCAAAAGGAAAACAATCCACTCCAAGAGGCAAGAAAGAGAGTATTCCAAAACCACTTTGGAATCAAGGGAGGTTCTTAACCAAAGAACATTCAGACCATTACTACAAAATAATGGGTCTAAGATCAGTGATCCCGGAAGTCAAGTTCGATCTGAAAGAAGATGAATATCCGGAGATCCAAGAGCAGATTCGAAACAGGAACTGGGAAGTCCTAGCTAATCCTGAAACGAAAGTGGAAAGGAATATGGTTCAGGAATTCTACGCTAATCTGTGGCAAACAGACAGGCAGAGAATATCTGGAACTGCCCTCTATGACTATAGGACTGTGGTCAGAGGAAAGATTGTTCACATCTACCCTGACAAAATCAGGAAGATCTTTAAGCTACCTCAGCTGAAAGATGACCCAGACTCCTTCAATAGGAGAATGATGTGAACAAACAAGGGCCTGGATAAGATTCTAGAGGATATATGCATCCCTGGAGCCAGGTGGACCACCAGCACGAAGGGTGTCCCAAATCAACTCAAGAGAGAAGATCTCAAACCAGTCGCCAGAGGATGGCTGGACTTCATTGGGTGTTCTATATTGCCCACCAGCAACCGTTCTGAAGTCAATGTTAAAAGAGCAGTGATGATCCATTGCATTATGTTGGGAAAAGAAGTGGAAGTTCATCAACTGATCCCATATGAATTCTACATACTTGCAAACAAGAACTCCAAGGATACCAAGTTGGCTTATCCAAGCCTAATCTCTATGCTCTGCAAAGATGCTGGAGTAAAGATAGGAATAACAGAGTATATCTCAGTGGAGCAGCCAATCACTAAAATCACAATGGAAAAAACAACAAGTGCAGGATGATCCCATCAAGAGGAGGGCGCAAGAATTCCTACCAGAACTCCCTCAATTTGAATACTGAGAACATCTTGAAGCATCTGTTACTAAATTGCAAGAAGCCATGGACCAAATAAAGGAAGAACAGTAAAATCAAAATAGCATGCTCTGCAAACTGCTCAGAGAACAAGAAGTGCAAGGGCGTGAATTAAAGGAATTAAAGCGTCAGAAACTATCTCTTGAAGGGCCAAGCACTCCACAGACTAAAGAGGCATCCACTTCCCAACTTCAAGGTTGTTGAGTTCTGATCTTAACCTTAGCCCTGTGATAACTGTTTTTATTTGAGTTTTACCTTAGGAGTCATATAGTAGTAATTAGTATCTATATTTTTGATTTTATCTCCAATTAAGCTATAATTTATTTTTCTCATCATCATTAAACATGAATAAAATAGAAGATTTTCTTTAGAGTAAGGAGTCAATAATTTTCGAGTTTTTAACAAGAAAAATTCTAATTATTTATATGTGGTGGCAATACTTTTGTCTTCTGAATGAATGCTTGAACAGTGCATATGTCTTTTGAATTTGATGTTTAAGAATGTTAAATATGTTGGCTCTTGAAAGAATGATGAACATGAGACATGTTATTGGTAATCTGAAAAATCATAAAAATGATTCTTGAAGCAAGAAAAAGCAGTGAATACAAAAGCTTGCAGAAAAAAATAGAGAAAGAAAAAGAAAAAAAAAAGCAAGTAGAAAAAGCCAAAGCCCTTAAAACTAAAAGACAAGGGTAATAAAAAGGATCCAAGGCTTTGAGCATCAGTGGATAGGAGGGCTTAAAGGAATAAAATCTTGGCCTAAGCAGCTAAACCAAGCTGTCCCTAGCCATGTGCTTGTGGCGTGAAGGTGTCAAGTGAAAACTTGAGACTGAGTGGTTAAAGTCAAGGTCCAAAGTAAAAAGAAGAGTGTGCTTAAGAACCCTGGACACCTCTAATTGGGGACTTTAGCAAAGCTAAGTCACAATCTGAAAAGGTTCACCCAATTATGTGTCTGTGGCATTTATGTATCCGGTGGTAATACTGGAAAACAAAGTGCTTAGGGCCATGGCTAAGACTCATAAAGTAGCTGTGTTCAAGAATCAACATACTGAACTAGGAGAATCAATAGCACTATCTGAATTCTGAGTTCCTATAGATGCCAATCATTCTGAGCTTCAATGGATAAAGTGAGATGCCAAAACTGTTCAGAAGCAAAAAGCTACTAGTCCCGCTCATCTAATTAGAATCTGAGCTTCACTCAAAAATTCTGAGATATTATTGCTTCTTAAATTATTTGTATTCTATTTTATTTATCTAGTTACTTGAGGACAAGCAACAGTTTAAGTTTGGTGTTGTGATGAGCGGATATTTTATACGCTTTTTGGTGTTAATTTCATATAGTTTTTAGTATGTTTTAGTTAGTTTTTAGTTTATTTTCATTAGTTTCTAGGAAAAATTCATATTTCTGGACTTTACTATGATTTTGTGTGTTTTTCCATAATTTCAGGTATTTTCTGGCTGAAATTGAGGGAGCTGAGCAAAAATCTGATTCAGGCTGAAAAAGGACTGCTGATGCTGATGGATCCTGACCTCTCTGCAATCGGAATGGAATTTCTGGAGCTAAAGAAATCCAATTAATGCGCTTCCAATTGCGTTGCAAAGTAGACATCCAGGGCTTTCCAGCAATATATAATAGTCCATACTTTGCTCAAGGATAGATGATGTAAACTGGCGTTCAATGCCAGTTCCATGTTGCAATCTGGCGTCCAGCGCCAAAAACACGTTACAAGTTGGAGTTCAACGCCAGAAACAGGTTACAGCCTGGCGTTGAATGCCCAAAACAGCCCAGGCACGTGAGAAGCTTTAGTCTCAGCCCCAGCACACACCAAGTAGGCCCCAGAAGTTGATTTCTGCACTATCTATCATAGTTTACTCATTTTCTGTAAACCTAGGTTACTAGTTTAGTATTTAAACAACTTTTAGAGATTTATTTTGTATCTCATGACATTTTAGATCTGAAATTTGTACCTTTTGGCAGCATGAGTCTCTAAACCCCATTGTTTTGGGTGAGGAGCTCTGCAGCGTCTCAATGAATTAATGTAAGTACTTATGTTTTCCATTCAAACATGCGTGTTCCTCTCTAAGATACTCATTCGCGCTTAACTATGGAGAGGGTGATGATTCGTGACACTCATCACCTTCCTCAATCCATGAACATGTGTCTGACAACCACCTCCGTTCTACATTAGAATGAATGATTATCTCTTAGATTTCTTAATCAGAATATTTGTGGTATAAGCTAGATCGATGGCGGCATTCATGAGAATCCGGAAAGTCTAAACCTTGTCTGTGGTATTCCGAGTAGGATTCTGGGATTGGATGAATGTGACAGGCTTCAAACTCGTGAGTGCTGGGCGTAGTGACAGACGCAAAAGGATAGTCAATCTTATTCCAGCATGATCGAGAACTTCCAGATGATTAGTCGTGCTGTGACAGAGCATTTGGACCATTTTCACTGAGAAGATGGGAAGTAGCCATTGACAACGGTGACACCTTACATAGAGCTTGCCATGGAAGGAACTTTGCACTTTTTCATGCATGAGGGAAGAGGAATACAAGAGAAAAGCTGAAATTCAGAAGACAAAGCATCTCCAAAACTCCAACATATTCTCCATTACTGTATAATAAGTATTTATTTCATGCTCTTTTCCTTGCAAGCAAATTTGATAAGTGAATTGTTTTATTGTTTTCCTGACTAGGAGTTACATGGTAACCATAGATTGCTTCAAGCCAACAATCTCCGTAGGATCGACCCTTACTCACGTAAGGTATTACTTGGACGACCCAGTGCACTTGTTGGTTAGTTGTGCGAATTTGTGAAGAATTGTGATTTCTAATTTCGTGCACCACACAACTTCATAGAAGTGGTCTTGATGGACCTTTGAGATGAATCTCTCCATCTCCCATGGCTCAGAGGTGGAAGAAATTGCCTTCCCTTTCCTCTTTCTTGAGAAACAAAAAACAAAAAGCTATGCTTTTACCACACCAAACTTAAAATGTTTGCTTGTCTCTGAGCAAAAGAAGAAAGAAAGAAGTAGAAGAAGAAGAGAAAAGGAGGAGAGGGAGAGAGAGTAGGTTTCGGCCAAGGGGTGAAGATGGGGTTGTGTTGTGTGAAATAGAAGAAAGAATGAGGGGTTTATATAGAAGTGAGGGGGGTTAATTTTCGGCCATTAGGGTTGGGTTGGGGGAAAATATTTTGAATTTTGAAGGTAGGTGGGGTTTTTGGGGAAGAGAAGCTGGATGTGAGTGGTGAGGGGGTGATGGGAAAGAGTGATTGAAGTGATTGGTGAAGGCCATTTGGGGAAGAGAGTTGTGAAAATGTGTGAAGAGGAGAGAATAGGGTTAGGTGGGATCCTGTGGGGTCCACAGATCCTGGAGAGATCTTGTGGGGTCCACAGATCAAGTGGGGTCAAGGACTTAACATCCCTGCCTCAATTAGGCGTGTAAAACGCCCTATATATGCAATCCTGGCGTTTAACGCCAGACTGCAGCATGTTTTTGGCGTTAAACGCCACTTCCTTGCTTGTTTTGGGCGTTCAACGCCAGTCTATAGCATGTTTCTGGCGTTGAACGCCAGTATGGTGCATGTTTTTGGCGTTAAACGCCAGTCTGATGCTTGTTTCTGGCGTTTAACGCCAACTTTCCTCTGGGTGCAATCCTGGCATTTAAACGCCATACTGCTACTTATTTCTGGCATTTAACGCCAGTTTCATGCTCTGTTCTGGCGTTAAACGCCAACCAGATGCTTCTTACTGGCGTTTAAACGCCAGTAAGCTCTTCCTCCAGGGTGTGCTATTTTCAATGCTATTTTTCATTCTATTTTTGATTTTTCAGTAATTTTTGTGACTCCACATGATCATCAACCTAAAGAAAACATAAAATAACAATAGAAAATAAATAAATATAATTAGATAACATTGGGTTGCCTCCCAACAAGCGCTTCTTTAATGTCAATAGCTTGACAGTGAGCTCTCATGGAGCCTCACAGATGTTCAGAGCATTGTTGAGATTTCCCAACACCAAACTTAGAGTTTGGATATGGGAGTTCAACACCAAACTTAGAGTTTGGTTGTGGCCTCCCAACACCAAACTTAGAGTTTGACTGTGGGGGCTTTGGTTGACTCTGTAGTAAGAGAAGCTTTTCATGCTTCCTCTCCATGGCTACAGAAGGAGAACCTTGAGTTTTGAACACAAGGTGGTCCTCATTTAGTTGAAAGACCAACTCTCCTCTGTCCACATCAATCACAACTCTTGTTGTGGCTAGGAAGGGTCTTCCAAGGATGATGGATTCATCCTCATCCTTCCCAGTGTCTATGATTATGAAATCAGCAGAGATGTAAAGGCCTTTAACCTTTACTAACACGTCCTCCACTTGTCCATAAGCCATTTTCATGGATTTGTCTGCCATCTCTAATGAGAAATTGGCAGCCTGTATCTCAAGGATTCCCAGTTTCTCCATCACAGAGAGTGGCATGAGGTTTATCCCTGACTCAAGGTCACATAGAGCCTTCTCAAAGGTCATGGTGCCTATGGTACAAGGTATTAAGAACTTTCCAGGATCCTGTTTCTTCTGAGACAATCTCAGTTGATCCAGATCACTTAGTTCATTGATGAGCAAGGGAGGTTCTTCTTCCCAAGTCTCATTACCAAATAATTTGGCATTCAGCTTCATGATCGCATCAAGGTACTTGGCAACTTGCTCTTCAGTGACATCTTCATTCTCTTCAGAAGAATAATACTCATCAGAGCTCATGAATGGCATAAGGAGGTTCATTGGAATCTCTATGGTCTCTAAAGGAGCCTCAGATTCCTTTGGTTCCTCAGAGGGAAACTCCTTATTGATCACTGGGATTCACGTCCTCCTCCTCCCTTGTAGGTTCGGCCATGATGGTCAAATCAATGGCCTTGCACTCTCTCTTTGGATTTTCTTCTGTATTGCTTGGAAGGGTACTAGGAGGAGTTTTAGTGACCCTTTTACTCAGCTGGCCCACTTGTGCCTCCAGATTTCTAATGGAGGACCTTGTTTCATTCATGAAACTTAAAGTGGCCTTAGATAGATCAGAGACTATATTTGCTAAGTTAGATGGATTCTGCTCAGAGTTCTCTGTCTGTTGCTGAGTGGATGATGGAAAAGGCTTGCTATTGCTAAACCTGTTTCTTCCACCATTATTAAAGCCTTGTTGAGGCTTTTGTTGATCCTTCCATGAGAAATTTGGATGATTTCTCCATGAGGGATTATAGGTGTTTCCATAGGGTTCCCCCATGTAATTCACCTCTGCTATTGCAGGGTTCTCAGGATCATAAGCTTCTTCTTCAGAAGATGCCTCTATAGTACTGTTGGATGATTCCTTCAATCCATTCAGACTCTGAGAGATCATATTGACTTGCTGAGTCAATATCTTATTCTGAGCCAATATGGCATTCAAAGTATCAATTTCAAGAACTCGCTTCCTCATAGGGGTCCCATTACTCACAGGATTCCTTTCAGAAGTGTACATGAACTGGTTATTTGCAACCATGTCAATGAGTTCTTGAGCTTCTGCAGGCGTTTTCTTTAGGTGAATGGATCCACATGCAGAATGGTCCAGTGACATCTTTGATAGCTCATACAGACCATCATAGAATATATCCAGGATGGTCCATTCTAAAAGCATGTCAGAAGGACACTTTTTGGTCAGTTCCTTATATCTCTCCCAAGCTTCATAGAGGGATTCACCTTTCTTCTATCTAAAGGTTTGGACATCCACTCTAAGCTTACTAAGCTTTTGAGGAGGAAAGAACTTGGCTAAGAAAGCCTTGACCAGCTTATCCCAAGAGTTCAGGCTATTTTTAGGTTGAGAGTCCAACCATACTCTAGCTCTGTCTCTTACAGCAAACGGGAAAAGCATAAGCCTGTAGACCTCGGGATCAACCCCATTGGTCTTTACAGTATCACAGATCTGCAAGAATTCAGTTAAGAACTGAAAGGGATCTTCAGATGGAAGTCCATGGAACTTGCAGTTCTGTTGCATCAGAGAAACTAATTGAGGTTTAAGCTCAAAGTTGTTTGCTCCAATGGCAGGAATTGAGATGCTTCTTCCATGTAAATTGGAATTAGGTGCAGTAAAGTCACCAAGCATCTTCCTTGTATTATTATTATTTTCGGCCATGTCTCCTTCTTTTTCAAAATTTTCAGTCAGATTTTCTCCAGAGAGTTGTGCTTTAGCTTCCCTTAACTTCCTCTTCAGAGTCATTTCAGGTTCAGGATCAGCTTCAACAAGAATGTTCTTATCATTGTTCCTGCTCATATGAAAAAGAAGAGAACACAAAAGAAAATATAGAATCCTCTATGTCACAGTATAGAGATTCCTTATGCAAGTATAAGAAGAGAAGAATGTAAGAAGGAGAAGAGGAAAAATTCTGATGGTATTTTTTGTGGAAAAACGAATTTTCCAAAACACCCAAATCTCACCGGCAAGTATACCGGGTCGCATCAAGTAGTAAAACTCACGTGAGTGAGGTCGATCCCACAGGGATTGATAGATCAAGCAACTTTAGTGGGTGATTAGTTTAGTCAAGCTAACATTAAAGTGAATTGTGTGAAATTGTAGCCAACAGAAAGTAAATAGCAATGAATTTAAAGTTGCAGAATGTAAATTGGCAAGAAACTTAAAGAGCAAGAAATGTAAATTGCAAGAATCTTAAATGACAAGAAATGTAAATTGCATGAAATATAAAGGGGAGTGGGTGCTGGAAATGTAAAATTCAACAAGAAAGTGTAAATAGAAATCAAACAGAGAAGTAAAAGATGCAGCAGATTCAAACAGATTTGGAAAATCACTTGAAAAATCAAAACAGAAAGCAGCTTGGCTCAATTGCAAAATCTAAATGAGAGGTTGAAGATCTCAGGAGCTCAATGAGACTAGAAAACAAGTCTAGATCTCAATCCCTTCCTTGATCCAACAACAAACAGATTGAAGAAGAAATAGAGATGAAAGCAGTAAAGAGAGCTTTGATTCAAATCACAATTCACTGAAATTATGCAGACAAGCAAATAGAGAGAATTCTCAAGGTGAGATTGAAACAGAATTTCTTCAATTCTCAACCCAAGATTCAAAACAAAAAGGAAAAACTAAAAGAGAGAGCTCTCTAATCCTAGTGCTCCCTAGTGGAGCCAGCCTCTATACTCTCTAATGGAGCTCACCTCTTTTTGAAATGAAATTAATGCCTTTATATAGGCTTTTACAAAATGAAAATGAAAAAATGAAAATAATATTTACAAAATGAAATTCCTAATCTAGCTTCTCTGTGTGCCTTTGAGTCATGTGGGCTTTGCTTACTTTGGAGTGGAATTGGGTTGAAGATGGATCCGGATGGCATTAGTCTTGAGAAGAAATCCGCTTGCAATTTGGACTTTGGAACATTCACGTTTGAGTCAACGTTTGAGGCAAACGTTGACTCAAACGTCTTCGTGAAGGCATTATGCAGAATGGCCATTTTGCTGTCACTCACGTCTGGGTTCACGTTTGAGGTCAAACGTGAGCTCAAACGTGATTTCCTCCAAGGCATTCTTTGGCCAACGTTTGACCTCACGTTTGAGGCAAACGTTGGCGCAAACGTGGGCTCCCCTCCAGGGCATCCATCTAGCAACATTTGGTCCTTAAAGATGCCTTTCACTCATGCCTCAATTTCGTGCAAAATACGGATTTCCATATATCGTTGGAAAGCTCTAAATGTCAGCTTTCTAACCCTACTAGAATCATCTTAATTGGACATCTACAACTCAAGTTATGCTCCTTTGAAGGGGACAAGGTCGCTGGTGTTGCTGTCACTCACGTTTGACCCCACGTTTGAGGTCAAACGTGAACGCAAATGTTGGGAACATTGCCCGTTTTGGAGGCTCAAACGTGCTGTCCACCCCATGCTATTATATATTGTTGGAAAGCCTTGAATGTCTACTTTCCAATGCCGTTAGAAGAGCATCATTTGGAGCTCGACAACTCGAGTTATACTCCGTCGAAGGTGCAGAGGTCAGTTGGCCTCACTGCAGGTTGACACCATGTTCGTTTATGCATATTTCGGGGCAGTTTTCTCCCTCAATTTTAGTGTCCACCATGCAGTTCCATATATGCTTGGAAAGCTCTTGATTCCTACTTTCCAATGGTTTTAGAATCACCTCATTTGGAGCTCTGTAGCTCAAGTTATTCTTGTTGGAAGTATGCCCCCTTCAGGCTGTGGAGAGCAACATTTCCCAAGGTATTTCTTAGCCAACGTTTGACCTCACGTTTGAGGCAAACGTTGGCGCAAACATTGAGCTCCTGGGTGGCTGTGCTGATGAAGCTTCCTTGATTTGGTCATGGGCCACGCTTTTAAAAGCGTGGCCTAAGGCTCCAAAGTGTGCTCCAACTTCAAAGTGTGCCCCAAAGCTCTTTTTTTCTCCTTTTTAGCTTATTTTGTGCTTCTTTGCTTCTTTTTCTTCTTATTTCCTACAGAGTTTATCAAATCAAAAGATCAAAGAAATATACCATTTAAGCACCAAAGAATGCAATATTTAAGCACTAATCATTAATTTCTTGTATGAAAAAGCATAGAAAAACATGACATGATGACATGTCATCAAATTCGAACACAGAGAGGGGGATGGGGTTCGAATTTTTGGGTGGAGGAGAAGTGTTAGTAGATGAATAAATAGATAGAAGGAGGTGAGGAAGAGAATAATTCGAAAATTAAACAAAATAAAATGAAAATATTTTAAAATTAAAATTTGAAAATTAAAATTGGAATCAAATTAAATTGAAATTAAAACAATTAGTTAATTAAAAAGGAAATTTGAAAAAGAGGGAAGGGATTTTCGAAAATTAAAGAGAGAATTAGTTAGATAGTTTTGAAAAAGATATGATTGAAACAAAAAGATAAGATTGATTGAAAAAGATTTGAAAATTATTTTTGAAAAAGATGAGAAGTTAGAAATGATTTTGAAATCACATGTTAAAAAGATATGATTGAAAGAGATTTGTTTGAAAAAGATATGATTGAAAAGATATGATTGACAATTTAATTTGAAAAAGATTTGAAAAGGAAATTCAAAAGGATTTGATTTTTGAAATCAAAGTTGATTACTTGACTAACAAGAAATTAAAAAGATAAGATTTTAAATTTTAAAGATTGAACCTTTCTTACTAGGCAAGTAACAAACTTAAAAACTTTTTGAATCAATCACATTAATGGTTAGTATTAATTTCGAAAATATGAAATAAAAATAAGAAAAAGATTTTGAAAATAATTTTTGAAATTTTCGAAAATCATAAAAGAAAAGATGAAAAAGATTTGATATTTGAAAAAGATTTTGAAAAGATAAGGTTTTTAAATTGAAAATTTGATTTGACTCATAAGAAACAACTAAATTTTAAAAATTTTAAAAAAGTCAACTCAAATTTTTGAAATTTTATGAGAGAAAAAGGGAAAGATATTTTTTTTATTTTTGAATTTTTAATGATGAAAGAGAAAAACACAAAATTGACACAAAACATAGAAATTATGAATCAAAACGACTAATGCATGCAAGAACACTATGAGTGTCAAGATGAACACCAAGAACACTTTGAATGTCAAGATGAACACCAAGAACTTATTTTTGAAAAAGTTTCAAGAAAAGAAAACATGCAAGACACCAAACTTAAAAATTTTTATTCTTTAGACATTAACAAATTGAAAATGCATATGAAAAATAAGAAAAGACACAAAACAAGAAAATATGAAGATCAAACAAGAAGACTGGCCAAGAACAACTTGAAGATCATGAAGAATGCAATGCATGAAATTTTCGAAAAATGCAAGAAAGAGATAAACATGCAATTGACACCAAACTTAAAAATTGACACTAGACTCAAACAAGAAACATAAAATTTTTGGTTTTTATGATTTTATAAGATTTTTTGGTTTTTTTCGAAAATTATTTTGGGAAGAACAAAAAAGAAATTTTTTTTTGAAAATAAGAAATAAAAAGCTTAAAATTAAAATAAAATTACCAAATTTGAGCAACAAGATGAACCGTCAGTTGTCCAAACGCGAACAATCCCCGGCAACGGCGCCAAAAACTTGGTGCACAAAATTGCGATCATCAACAATGGCGCCAACAACTTGGTGCTCTTAAACGTGAATCTCACTTTGTCACAACTTCGCACAACTAACCAGCAAGTGCACTGGGTCGTCCAAGTAATAAACCTTATGTGAGTAAAGGTCGATCCCACGGAGATTGTCGGCCTGAAGCAAGCTATGGTCACCTTGTAAATCTCAGTCAGGCGGATTCAAATGGTTATGGTGAATTGATAATAAATATAAATAAAATATAAAATAAGATAGAGATACTCATGTAATTCATTGGTGAGAGTTTCAGATAAGCATGTAATGATTCTTTTGTTCCTCTGAACCTCTGCTTTCCTGCTGTCTTCATCCAACCATTCCTACTCCTTTCAATGGCAAGCTTTATGTAGGGCATCACCGTTGTCAATGGCTACATCCCATCCTCTCTGTGAAAATGGTCCAATGCGCTGTCACTGCATGGCTAATCATCTGTCGGTTCTCGATCATACTGGAATAGGATTTACTATCCTTTTGCGTCTGTCACTACGCCCAGCACTCGCGAGTTTGAAGCTCATCACAGCCATCCCTTCCCAGATCCTACTTGGAATACCACAGACAAGGTTTAGACTTTTTGGATCTCAAAAATGGCCATCCATGGGTTCTAACTTATACCACGAAGATTCTAATATCTCAGACTCGGTCCTCTGTATTGGATATCTAAGAGATACTCATTCTAGCTTGTTTGCATGTAGAACGGAAGTGTTTGTCAGGAACGCGTTCGTAAGTGAGAATGATGATGAGCATCACATAATCATCACATTCATCATGTTCTTGGGTGCGAATGGATATCTTAGAAGCGGAATAAGCTTGAATTGAATAGAAAAATAGTGGTACTTTGTATTAAATCATGAGGAACAGCGGAGCTCCACACCTTAATCTATGGTGTGTAGAAACTCTACCATTGAAAATATATAAGTGATAAGGTCCAGTCATGGCCGAAAGGCCAGCCCCCATAACGTGATCAAAGGATCAAAAGATAATCCAAAAATGTAAACTCAATAGTAAAAAGTCCTATTTATACTAAACTAGTTACTAGGGTTTACAGAGATAAGTAAATGATGCAGAAATCCACTTCCGGGGCCCACTTGGGGTGTGCTTAGGCTGAGCATTGAGCTTTACACGTGTAGAGGTCTTTCTTGGAGTTGAACGCCAGTTTGTAACCTGTTTCTGGCGTTTAACTCCACTTTGCAACCTGTTTCTGGCGTTTAACTCCAGAATGCAGCATGGAACTGGTGTTTAACGCCAGTTTGCATCATCTAAACTCGGGCAAAGTATGAACTATTATATATTTCTAGAAAGCCCTGGATGTCTAATTTCCAACGCAATTGAGCGCGCACCATTTGGAGTTCTGTAGCTCCAGAAAATCCACTTTGAGTGCAGGGAGGTCAGAATCCAATAGCATCTGCAGTCCTTCTTCAACCTCTGAATCTGATTTTTGCTCAAGTCCCTCAATTTCAGCTAGAAATTACCTGAAATCACAAAAAAACACACAAACTCATAGTAAAGTCCAGAAATGTGAATTTTAATTAAAAACTAATAAAAATATACTAAAAACTAACTAAATTATACTGAAAACTATGTAAAAACAATGCCAAAAAGCGTATAAATTATCCGCTCATCAAGGGACCTGAGCAAAAATCTGATTCAGAGGCTGAAAAAGGACTGCTGATGTTGTTGGATTCTGATCCTCCTACACTCGAAGTGGATTTTCTGGAGCTACAGAAGCCCAATTGGCGCACTCTCAATTGTGTTGGAAAGTAGACATCTTGGGCTTTCCAGAAATATATAATAGTCCATACTTTGCCAGAGATTTGATGGCCCAAACTGGCGTTCAAACGCCCACCATTGACCCTTTTCTGGAGTAAAACGCTGGAACTGGCACCCAAGCTGGCGTTTAACTCTAAGAATGGCCTATGCACGTAAAAGCTTCAATGCTCAGCCCAAGCACACACCAAGTGGGCCCCAGAAGTAGATTTCCGCACTATCTGCACTTAGTTACTCATTTTCTGTAATCCCTAGAAACTAGTTTAGTATAAATAGCACTTTCACTATTGTATTCATAGTTTTGGAAAGGAGCTTATGCCATTATTCACGATTGGAGGCTGGCCACACGGCCACGCCTAGACCTTCTTCTCTTATGTATTTTCTACGGTGGAGTTTCTACACCTCATAGATTAAGGTGTGGAGCTCTGCTGTTCTTCATGAATTAATGCAAGTACTATTGTTTCTCTTTCAATTCATGCTTACTTCTTCTCCAAGATATACTCTCGTACTTAATTCAGTTAAGTCAGAATGAAGGGGTGACCCGTGACAATCACCCACAATCTTCGTTACTCGCTTAGCCAAGATCCGCGTGCCTGACAACCACAAAACAATCTACATGATGTTCAACGTAGTCATTGGACGACAGCCGGAGTATATTCTCTTGGATATCTAATACACGGACCGAGTCTGTGAGATTACTATCTTCGTGGTATAGGCTAGAACCAATTGGCAGCCATTCCTGAGATCCAGAAAGTCTAAACCTTGTCTATGGTATTCCGAGTAGGATCTGGAAAGGGATGACTGTGACGAGCTTCAAACTTGCGAATGTTGGGCGTAGTGACAGTGTGCAAAAGGACAAGGGTCCTATTCCGACGCTAGCAGGAACTGACAGATGATTAGTCGTGCGATAGCTGTACTTGGTATTTTTCATCCAAGACAAGAAATCCGACAGTTGATTAGCCGTGCAGAGATCGTACCTGGTATTTTTCATCCGAGAGGATCTTACAGCTTGCCATGGAAGGGAGTGCGCATGGTTAGAAGAAGACAATAGGAAAGCAGAGGTTCAGAAGCAACAAAGCATCTCCAAACGCTTATCTGAAATTCCCACCAATGAATCACATAAGTACCTTTATTTTATTTTATGTTTTATTTATCTTTTAATTATCAATACTCATAACCATTTGAATCTGCCTGACTGAGATTTCCAAGATGATCATAGCTTGCTTCAAGCCGACAATCTCCGTGGGATCGACCCTTACTCACGTAAGGTTTATTACTTGGACGACCCAGTGCACTTGCTGGTTAGTTGTGCGGAGTTGTGAAAAGTGTGGATCACAATTTCGTGCACTAAATTTTTGGTGCCGTTGCCGGGGATTGTTCGAGTTTGGACAACTGACGGTTCATCTTGTTGCTTAGATTAGGTAATTTTATTTTATGTTTAAACTTTTTATTTTTATTTTCAAAAAAAATGTTCTTTAGAGTTTTTAAGAATGAATTCTAGAGTTTCTTGAGATATGTTGAAGCCTGGCTGGCTGTGAAGCCATGTCTAATCTTTTGGACCGAGCTTTCCACTTTCCATTGTAGAAAGGACATGTTTGTATTTGTTATGCTGAAGCTTGGCTGGCCATTTGGCCATGTCTAATTCTGTTGGACCGAAGCTTTAGACTAACATTGCACAAATCCTGGAATTCTTATTAAAAATTTTGAATTTCTTTATTTTCTTTTACCAAACTGATTTCGAAAAAATATACAAAAAAAATTAATAAAACCATAAAAAACAAAAAAAAAATTTATGTTTCTTGTTTGAGTCTTGTGTCAAATTTTAAGTTTGGTGTCAATTGCATGTTTCTCTTTTAGGTTTGAGCATTGTATTCTTTCTTGATCTTCAAGTTGTTCTTGATGATTTTCCTTGTTTAATCTTGTGATTTTCTTATTTTCTGTCTTTTTTTTTGTGCATTTTCGAATTCATAATGTCTAAACATTAAAAATTTCTAAGTTTGGTGTCTTGCATGTGTTTCTTTTCTTAAAAATTTTCAAAAATATGTTCTTGATAGTCATCATGATCTTCAAAGTGTTCTTGGTGTTCATCTTGACATTCAAAGTGTTCTTGCATGCATTCTTTGTTTTGATCTTAAATTTTTATGTCTTGAGTCATTTGGTTGTTTTTCTCTTTCCTCATTAAATTTCAAAAATAAAAAAATATCGTTTCCTTTATTTGCTCATAATTTTCAAAAAATTTGGGTTGATTTAGTCAAAAGCTTTAAATTTTAGTTGTTTCTTGTTAGTCAAGTCAAATCTTCAAATTAAAAATCCTATCTTTTCAAATCTTTTTCAAAAATCAAATCTTTTTCATTTTTCTTTCATGTTTTCGAAAATTCTTCAAAATAAATTTTCAAAATCTTTTTCTTAATTCTATTTTATAATTTTCAAAATTAATGCTGACAATTAATGTTTTGATTCAAAAATTTCAAGTTTGTTACTTTTCTGTTAAGAGAGGTTTAATCTTTAAATTCTAGAATCATATCTTTTAGTTTCTTGTTAGTCAAGTCATCAACTTTAATTTTCAAAATCAAATCTTTTTAAATTTCTTCTTCAAATCTTTTTCAAAATAAATTTCAATCATATCTTTTTCAAAACTTAATTTCAAAATCTTTTTCTAACTTCTTATCTTTTCAAAATTTATTTTCAAATCTTTTTCAATTAACCACTTGACTTGTTTGTTTTAATTTTTAAAAAAAGTTTACTATTTCTTATCTTTTTCAAACCCACCTAACTACTTTTCTCCCTCTAATTTTTGAAAACCACTAACCATTTTTTCAAAATTCTTTTTTTATTTATTAATTGTTTTAAATTCTAATTTTATTTTATTTCTTTTAATAAATTCGAATTCTAACTAACAATTAAAATAAAAATAAAAATATTTTTCTTTTCTTTTAAATTAATATTCGAATACTCTCTCTCTCTCATCTCTTTCTATTTATTTATTTAATTACTAACACTTCTCTTCTTCTTAAAATTCGAACCCTCTCACTCTCTCTGTGTTTGAATTCTCTTTATTCTCTCTTTACCTCATTCTTCTATTCTTCTCTTCTTCTACTCATATAAAGGAATCTCTATACTGTGACATAGAGGATTCCTCTTCTTTTCTGTTCTCTTCTTTTTCATTTGAGCAGGAACAAGGATAAGAACATTCTTCTTGAAGCTGATCCTGAACCTGAAAGGACTCTGAAGAGGAAGCTAAGAGAAGCTAAAGCACAACACTCTGGAGAAGACCTTACAGAAATTTTCGAAAAAGAAAAAGACATGGCAGGCAAAAATAACAACAATGGTGGAGATGCAAGGAAGATGCTTGGTGACTTTACTGCACCAACTTCTAACTTCTATGGAAGAAGCATCTCAATTCCTGCAATTGGAGCAAACAACTTTGAGCTTAAGCCTCAATTAGTTTCTCTCAATTGTAAGTTTCATGGACTTCCATTGGAAGATCCTCATCAGTTTTTAGCTGAATTCTTGCAAATCTGTGACACTGTTAAGACCAATGGGGTTAATCCCGAGGTCTACAGACTTATGCTTTTCCCCTTTGTTGTAAGAGACAGAGCTAGGATATGGTTGGACTCACAACCTAAAGAAAGCCTGAACTCTTGGGAAAAGTTGGTCAATGCTTTCTTGGCCAAATTCTTTCCACCTCAGAAGTTGAGCAAGCTTAGAGTGGAAGTCAAACCTTTAGATAGAAGGAAGGTGAATCCCTTTATGAAGGTTGGGAAAGATACAAGCAATTGATCAGAAGGTGTCTTTCTGACATGCTTTCAGAATGGAGCATCTTATGTATATTCTATGATGGTCTGTCTGAATTGTCCAAGATGTCATTGGACCACTCTGATAGTGGATCTCTTCATCTGAAGAAAACACCTGCAGAAGCCCAGGAACTTATTGAAATGGTTGCAAATAACCAGTTCATGTACACTTCTGAAAGAAATCCTGTGAATAATGGGATGACTCAAAAGAAAGGAGTTCTTGAGATTGATACTCTGAATGCCATATTGGCTCAAAACAAAATATTGACTCTACAATTCAATATGATTTCTCAGAGTCTGACTGGAATGCAAGCTGCATCCGACAGTACTAAAGAAGCTTCCTCTGAAGAAGAAGCTTATGACCCTGAGAATCCTACAATGGAAGAGGTATTACATGGGAGAATCCTATGGAAACACCTATAATCCTTCATGGAGAAATCATCCTAATTTCTCATGGAAGGATCAGCAGAAGCCTAATCAAGGCTTCAATAATAATAATGGTGGAATAAATAGGTTTGGCAATAGCAAGCCTTTTCCATCATCTTCTAAGCAACAGACAGAGAATTCTAAGCAGAGCCTCTCTGACTTAACAACCATAGTCTCTGATCTATCTAAGACCATTCTCAGTTTCATGACTGAAACAAGGTCCTCCATCAGAAATTTAGAGGCACAAGTAGGTCAACTGAGTAAAAGAGTGACTGAAACTTCTCCTAGTACTCTCCCAAGCAATACAGAAGAGAATCCAAAAAGAGAGTGCAAGGCCATCAATATACCCAACAAGACCGAACCTGGAGAGAGTCAAAAGGCAGTGATTTCCAATGAGGAAGACCTCAATGGATGTCCACTATCCAATAAGGAGCTCCCCATTGAGGAACCAAAAGAATCTGAGGCTCATATTGAGACCATAGAGATTCCACTGAACTTACTGTTGCCATTCATGAGCTCTAATGAGTATTCTTCCTCTGAAGAGGATGAAGATATTATTGAGGAACAAGTTGCTCAGTATCTAAGAGCAATCATGAAGCTGAATGCCAAGTTATTTGGTAATGAAACTTGGGAGGATGAACCTTCATTGCTCATCAATGAACTGAATACCTTGGTTCAA
This sequence comes from Arachis hypogaea, assembly GCF_003086295.3. Lineage (NCBI taxonomy): Eukaryota > Viridiplantae > Streptophyta > Magnoliopsida > Fabales > Fabaceae > Arachis > Arachis hypogaea. The sequence continues at coordinate 96,423,188 of NC_092049.1, forward strand.
CAGAAATTATCTCAGAAGAAACCGGATCCTGGAAAGTTCTTAATACCCTGTACCATAGGCACCATGACCTTTAAGAAGGCTCTGTGTGACCTGGGGTCAGGAATAAACCTCATGCCACTCTCTGTAATGGAGAAACTGGGGATCTTTGAGGTACAAGCTGCAAGAATCTTACTAGAGATGGCAAACAAATCAATGAAACAGGCTTATGGACTTGTAGAGGATGTTTTAGTGAAGGTTGAAGGCCTGTACATCCTTGCTAATTTTATAATCCTAGACACTGGGAAGAATGAGGATGAATCCATTATCCTTAGAAGACCCTTCCTAGCCACAGCAAGAGCTGTGATTGATGTGGACAGAGGAAAGTTAGCCCTTCAATTGAATAAGGACTACCTTGTGTTTAAGGCTCAAGGATCTTCTTCTGTAACCATGGAGAGAAAGCATGAAAAGCTTCTCTCAATACAGAGTCAAACAGAGCTCCCACATTTAACTTCTAAGTTTGGTGTTAGGAGGCCACCATCAAGCTCTGAGTCTCTGTGAAGCTCTCTAAGAGCTCATTGTCAAGCTATTGACATTAAAGAAGCGCTTATTGGGAGGCAACCCAATATTATTTAATTATATTTATTTATAGTTGATTGTCATTTTATGTTTTCTTTAGGTTGATGATCATGTGAAGTCATAAAAATAGCTACAAAATTAAAGCAAAATCGAAAACAGCATAAAAAATAACACACCCTAGAGTACAGGCTTACTGGCGTTTAAATGCTAGTAAGGATAGCAGAATGGGCGTTTAACGTCCAGTCTAGCAGCATTCTGGGCGTTTAATGCCAGAAAAGGATGTCTGGTGTCTGGCTGGCGTTAAACGCTAGAAATAGCAGACAAACTGGCGTTTAACGCCAGAAAAGGGTGTTTGGCTGGCGTTAAACGCCAGAAAGGGGCAGCAGACTGGCGTTTAACGCCAAGCAGCAGAGCTAGCGTTAAACGCCAGAATTGGCACACAGAGGGCATTTACATGCCAAAATGGTGCAGGGACCAGAATTCTTTGACACCTCAGGATCTGTGGACCCCACAGGATCCCCACCTACCCCACCTCTTCTTCTCTCCTCTTCACACCTTTCCATAACACTCTTTCCCAAACACCATTCACCTATCAAATCCTACCCTCTTCTCCATATTCTCTTCACCACTCACATCCATCCATCATAAACCCCAACTACCTCACCATTCCAATTCAAACCATTTCCCTCCCAAACCCACCCCTTCATAACCGAATTCCCTCTCTCTCTCTCTTACCCTATAAATACCCCTCCTTACAACCTTCAATTTCACACCTCAAACACACTTAATCCCCCTTGGTCGAATTCACTACTCCCCTCCATCTCCTCCATTTCTTCTTCCTCTACTCCTTTCTTTCTTTTTTTGCTTGAGGACGAGCAAAACTTCTAAGTTTGGTGTGGGAAAAGCTCTGCTTTTTATTTTTCCATAACCATCAATGGCACCTAAGACCGGAGAAACCTCTAGAAAGAGGAAAGGGAAGGCAATTGCTTCCACCTCTGAGTCATATGAGATGGAGAGATTCATCTCAAAGGCCCATCAAGACCACTTCTATGAAGTTGTGGCCAAGAAAAAGGTGATCCCCGAAGTCCCCTTCATGCTCAAAAAGAGTGAATATCCGGAGATCCGACGTGAGATTTGAAGAAGAGGTTGGGAAGCTCTCACCAACCCAATCCAACAAGTCGGAATCTTAATGGTTCAAGAGTTCTATGCCAATGCATGGATCACTAAGAACCATGCTTAAAGTATGAACTCGAACCCAAAGAATTGGCTCACAATGGTTCGGGGGAATTACTTGGAAGACATCCTCATTGATGAGGACAAGCCCATTACTAAGAAGAGGATGGAGCAAACAAGAGAGCCCACTCATGGACCTCAATAAGTGCATGAGGAAATTCCTCATCAAGAAATCCCTGAGATGCCTCAGGGGATGCACTTTCCTCCACACAATTATTGGGAGCAAATCAACACCTCCTTAGGAGAATTGAGTTCCAACATGGGACAACTAAGGATGGAGCACCAAGAGCACTCCATTATCCTCAATGAAATCAGAGAGGACCAAAAGGCCATGAGGGAGGAGCAACAAAGGCAAAGAAGAGACATAGAGGATCTCAAGCACTCCATAAGATCTTCAAGAGGAAGAACTAGCCGCCATCACTAAGGTGGACCCGTTCTTTAATTTCCTTGTTCTTATTTTTCTGTTTTTCGAATTCTATGCTTTATGTTTTGTCTATGTTTGTGTCTTTATTACATGATCATTAGTGTCTAGTGTCTATGTCTTAAAACTATGAATGTCCTATGAATCCTTCACCTTTCTTAAATGAAAAATGTTTTTATTTGCAAAAGAACAAGAAGTACATGAATTTCGAACTCTATCTTGAAATTAGTTTAATTATTTTGATGTGGTGGCAATACTTTTTTGTTTTTTGAATGAATGCTTGAATAGTGCATATTTTTGAATTTGTTGTTTATGAATGTTAAAATTGTTGGCTCTTGAAATAATAATGAAAAAAGGAAAATGTTATTGATAATTTGAAAAATCATAAAATCGATTCTTGAAGCAAGAAAAAGCAGTGAAATATAAAAGCTTGTGAAAAAAATGGCGAATAAAAATAAAGAAAAAGAAAGAAAAAGAAAAAGCAAGAAGAAAAAGCCAATAACCCTTTAAACTAAAAGGCAAGGGTAAAAAGGATCCAAGGCTTTGAGCATTAATGGATAGGAGGGCCCAAAGGAATAAAATCCTGACCTAAGCGGCTAAATCAAGCTGTCCCTAACCATGTGCTTGTGGCATGAAGGTGTCAAGTGAAAAGCTTGAGACTGAGCGGTTAAAGTCATGGTCCAAAGCAAAAAGAGTATGCTTAAGAGCTCTGGGGACTCTAGCAAAGCTGAGTCACAATCTAAAAAGGTTCACCCAGTTATGTGTCTCTGGCATTTATCTATCCGGTGGTAATACTGAAAAACAAAATGCTTAGGGTCACGGCCAAGACTCATAAAGTAGTTGTGTTCAAGAATCAACATACTGAACTAAGAGAATCAATAACACTATCTGAATTCTGAGTTCCTATGGATGCCAATCATAATGAACTTCAAAGGATAAAGTGAGATGCCAAAACTGTTTAGAAGCAAAAATGCTACAAGTCCCGCTCATCTAATTGAAACTAAGTTCATTAATAAGTTTGGAATTTGTTGTATTTTATCTTCTTTTTATCCTATTTTGTTTTTAGTTGCTTGGGGACAAGCAACAATTTAAGTATGGTGTTGTGATGAGCGGATAATTTATACCCTTTTTGGCATTGTTTTTACATTGTTTTTAGTATGTTTTAGTTACTTTTTATTATATTTTCATTAGTTTTTATGCAAAAATCACATTTCTAGAATTTACTATGGGTTGTGTGTTTTTCTGTGATTTCAGGTATTTTCTGGCTGAAATTGAGGGACCTGAGCAAAAATCTGATTCAGAAGCTGAAAAAGGACTGCTGATGTTGTTGGATTCTGACCCTCCTGCACTCGAAGTAGATTTTCTGGAGTTACAGATACCCAATTGGCACACTCTCAATTGCATTGGAAAGTAGACATCTTGGACTTTCCAGCAATATATAATAGTCCATACTTTTCCCGAGATTTGATAGCCCGAACTGGCGTTCAAATGCCCACTATTGACCCTTTTCTAGAGTAAACGCCGGAACTGGCACCAGAACTGGAGTTAAACGCCCAAAATAGCACCTAAGTTGGCGTTTAACTCCAAGAATGCCCTATGCATGTGAAAGCTTCAATGTTCAGCCCAAGCACATACCAACTGGGCCCCGAAAGTGGATTTCTGCACTATCTGCACTTAGTTACTCATTTTCTGTAATCCCTAGTAACTAGTTTAGTATAAATAGCACTTTTACTATTGTATTCATAGTTTTGGAGAGGAGCTTATGCCATTATTCATGATTGGAGGCTGGCCACATGGCCATGCTTAGACCTTCTTCTCTTATGTATTTTATACGGTGGAGTTTCAACACCTCATAGATTAAGGTGTGGAGCTCTGCTGTTCTTCATGAATTAATGCAAGTACTATTGTTTCTCTTTCAATTCACGCTTACTTCTTCTCCAATATATACTCTCGTACTTAATTTAGTTAACTCAGAATGAAGGGGTGACCCGTGACAATCACCCACAATCTTTGTTACTCGCTTAGCCAAGATCTGCGTGCCTGACAACCACAAAGCGGTCTACATGATGTTCAACGTAGTCATTGGATGACAGCCGGAGTATATTCTCTTGGATATCTAATAAACGGACCGAGTCCGTGAGATTAGTATCTTCGTGGTATAGGCTAGAACCAATTGGCAGCTATTCCTAAGATCCAAAAAGTCTAAACCTTGTCTGTGGTATTCCGAGTAGGATCTGGGAAGGGATGACTGTGACGAGCTTCAAACTTGCGAATGTTGGGCGCAGTGACAGTGTGCAAAAGGAAAAGGGTCCTATTCCGACGCTAGCAGAAACCGACAGATGATTAGCCGTGCGGTAGCTGTACTTGGTATTTTTCATCCGAGACGAGAAATCCGACAGTTGATTAGTCGTGCAGAGATTGTACCTGGTATTTTTCTTCCTAGAGGATCTTACAGCTTGCCATGGAAGAGAGTGCGCATGGTTGGAAGAAGACAATAGGAAAGCAGAGGTTCAGAAGCAACAAAGCATCTCCAAACGCTTATTTGAAATTCCCACCAATGAATCACATAAGTACCTTTATTTTATTTTAGTTTATGTTTTATTTATCTTTTAATTATCAAAACTCATAACCATTTGAATCCGCCTAACTGAGATTTACAAGATGACCATAGCTTGCTTCAAGCCGACAATCTCCGTGGGATCGACCCTTACTCACGTAAGATTTATTACTTAGACGACCCAGTGCACTTGCTGGTTAGTTGTGCGGAGTTGTGAAAAGTGTAGATCACAATTTCGTGCACCAATGAGGAATGTTGCTTTGTATTGGAACAATTGGATGAACTGATGATTGTTGAAGAAGAGGAAGAAGTGGTTGAAGACTTAGGAGATGCGGAACCGCCATGGGAATCTAAAGTCATAGAAAATCCCTCCAAGAAGATTGAATTTGATGTTGAGGAGGAGAGTGCATAACCTCCAAAGCAATTGTTGAATGAAGACTTAGAAGGAATAAAGCAAGAATTGAGTTCCCTTGGTGATGAAGATCATGCATCAAACCTTCTTGGTGATGAATTCTTTGAACTTGAAGAACCTTATCCCGGTGAATTAGAAAGCAATGTGGAGTTAGATGAAATTGATGAACAAAAGATTGAAATTGAAGAAATTTGTAAAGAGGTGGAGATGATCAAAGAAGAACACAAGGGAGTGGAGCTTGTAAGGGAATTGGAAGTACCTCTCCCCAAGCCATCACCATCCATTCTTTCATTCAAGTGGGTAAATCTCTCATCTCTAAGCTTAATTAGCCCATTTGAATATGGTTTTCTTGAGATGGATGGGCAACTTAGAGCTCTTTGTGGCTTTAAGAGCAAAAGGAAGATGATTAGTGGTTGCCATTGTAAATCAAAGTTCATGATGGTTACATGTTCAAGGCTTAATTGTAAGGGTTGGCATAGAACTAGATTGCTTGGGCCTAGGATGATGTTTGGTCGCTTTATTGAGAATTCATCTTGCTTACCACCCGGATGGTATAATGAGAATCAACTTGAAGACGGGTGTCAAAACATAGTGTGGGACCCCGGATCGCTCAAGGAGAATCAATTTTGGGAGCTCATGGTTTGTGAAGAACTCCATCAAGGCTTGGAGGTATTAAATTTGAAGAATGGAGCTTATTGGAGACTCAAGCATTGGAGGATGTTCAAGGATGGCTACAAGCACAAGCCACCTTGATGAGGAGCTCCCCATAAGTCTAACTTAAGGACAATAAATAAAAGTGCTAGGTGGGAGACACCCCCCACCATGTTAACATCTTTTCATTTTTCTCTTTTGTAAATATTGGTAGAATTAGTTTGATTTCATGTTTTGATTGGTTTGTTGAGTTTAGTTGGTAGTCTGGTATGTTAAATAAGGTTTTATGGTGTTTTGGTAGCTGTTTGGAGGTTTGGAATGCTTGGTTTGGTGCAAGAACATGAAAACATTTTGAAAAACAGAGCATGGTGCACAAATTGTAAATCACACTTTTCACAACTCATACCACTAACTAGCAAGTGCACTGAGTTGTCCAAGTAATACCGTACATGAGTAAGAGTCGATCCCACAGAGATTCTTGGCTTGAAGCAAGCTATGGTTATTTTGTAATTCTTAGTCAGGAAATTAATAATAAAAATGGTTGGGTTTATGAGAAGTAATTAACATAAAATAAATAATACTTGTTATGCAGTAATGGAGAACAGATTGAGGTTTTGGAGATGCTTTGTCTTTTGAATCTCTGCTTTCCTACTTTCTTCTTCTTCACGCACGCGGGTCTCCTTCCATGGCAAGCTGTATGTTGGTGGATCGCCGTTGTCAATGGCTACCATCCATCCTCTCAGTGAAAATGGTCCAAATGTGCTGTCACCACATGGCTAATCATCTGTCGGTTCTCACTCATGTTGGAATAGAATCCGTTGATTCTTTTGCGTCTGTCACTACGCCCAACACTCACGAGTTTGAAGCTCGTCACAGTCATCCCTTCTCAGATCCTACTCGGAATACCATAGATAAGGTTTAGACTTTCTGGATCTCAGGAATGACCGCCAATAATTCTATCCTATACCACGAAGACTCTGATCGTGAACCAGGAGGCTAAGAGATACACACTCAAGCTAGTGCAGATAGAACGGAGGTGGTTGTCAGGCACGCGTTCATAGGTGAGAATGATGATGAGTGTGGGGAGGTTGATAAACCACTATTTTATGGTTTATCTTGTGCTCAATTGAGTGGTTTTTATCAACTCTTTACCCACTTATTCATACTAATCGCATGTTTTACGTTTTCCTTCCTGATTTTGTGCTATGATTGAAAACATGTTTCTTTGGCCTTTAAATTGCTAATTATTAATCCTCTCCTATTACCATTCGATGCCTTGATATGTGTGTTAAGTATTTTTAGAGACTACAGGGCAGGAATGGCTTGGAGGATGGAAAGGAAGCATGCAAAAGTGGAAGGAATACAAGAAGTTGAAGGAACTGCAAAGCTGTCCAGCCTGACCTCTTTGCACTCAAACTGTCATAAGTTGAGCTGCAGAGGTCCAAACGATGTGGTTTCAGTTGCATTGGAAAGCTAACGTCCGGGGCTTCGATTTGATATATAATATGTCATAGTTGCCTTGACGCTAGGTTACGCGAACGCATGCTCCACGCGGACGCATCGCAGTGACAGAAATCAGCGTGGCAGATTTCTTCTCCAGCAATTTCTAGGCTGCTTTCGACCCAGTTTGCGGCCCAGAAAACACAGATTAGAGGCTATAAAGTGGGGGAATCCATTCATTTATGATCATGCTTTCATAATTCACTTTTCATAATTTTAGATGTAGTTTTTAGAGAGAGAGGTTCTCTCCTCTCTCTTAGGTTTTAGGATTAGGATTCCTCTTAAAGGAATTAGGATTTCTTATTATTTCAACTTATTATTTCAACTTCTTCTCAGGTTCAATATTCCTTTCATTTATTTTCCCAATTTAATTTATGAATTATTCCATGTTAAGATTTGAATATTCTATTTAATATAATTTGAGGTATTTCAGTTTATGATTCTTATTTAGCTTTTTATATCATTGGCTTTAATTGATTAACTAGAAGCTCTTGAGTTATCAACTATTCGTGATTGGTTGTTATGTCGGCTAAATTGACTGGTATTCCACTAACTCTAGTCTTTCCTTAGGAGTTGGCTAGGACTTGGGAATCTAACTAATTAGTTCACTTGACTTTCCCTTGCTTTCATAAGGGTTAACTAAGTAGGATTAACTTCCATTCTCATAGGAGTAACTAGGATAGGACTTCCAAATTTTCATACCTTGCCGAGAGTTTATTTTACAGTTATTTATTTATGTTATTTGTCATTTAAATTACTTGTTCCTTACTTTCAAAACCCCCAATTTACAAAACTCAACCAATAATAAGAACACCTCCCTGCAGTTCCTTGAGAAGACGACCCGAGGTTTAAATACTCCGGTTATCAATTTTAAAGGGGTTTGTTACTTGTGACAACCAAAACTGTTGTAAGAAAGGACTTTTGTTGGTTTAGAAGCTATACCTGCAACGAGGATTTATCTGCGAATTTCTAGACCATGCAAAAGTTCTCTCTTCAGAATGGTGCCGTTACCGGGGAATTGCAAACGTGTGCCTTATTATTGGTTATTATAAATATTTGCTTTTTGCTTGTTTATTTGTTTTTATTTTTGTTTTTATTTTTGCTTTTTCATAAATTAAGAGGTTATTGGTTTTTATTTAGTTATTGAAAAAAGTTTTTAAAAATTTTGTTCTTCGTGTTCATCTTGACCTTCAAGTTGTTCTTTGTTGTTTTCTTCGTTTTGATCTAAAAATTTTAAGTTTGGTGTCATTTTATTGTTTTTCTCTTTCCTCATTTAATTCAAAAATATCTTTTCTCTCTACTTTAATTGAATTTTCGAAATTTGCATAAAAAAACATATCTTTTTCAAAATCTTATCTTATCTTATTTCAAAAATCAAATTTCAAAATTCAATATTTAAATTTCAAATTCCAAATTTCAAATTTCAAATTTCGAAATTCAAATTTCAAAAATTTAAAATTCAAAATTTAAAATAACCTTTTAATTTAAATTTATTTTTATTTTTATTTTTAATTTTTATTTGCTATTATGAGTTCTCACCCCCATCGCTTTGAGTTTGGTTCTAATAATGTTGAAAGGAATGGAAGCTATAACAGGAGCATGCATCAAGGTCAGAACAATCAGAGATGGACGGAGCCACGAGGATCTGATCAACCCTTTTGGCAACAACATCCTCTAAGATACCATGAACCACGACCATCCTACAATGCATGCCAAGACAATAGATATGGTGGACCCCTTGTAGTTACCAACAAGCTCCATCATATGCCAATGAACCACCTCCTCAAAATAGCTTTGGACCACCATACTCACAAGCCCCTTTCCACCATTCACCTTCATATGACCCTAACCCATACCCACCATACCAACCACCTTATGAGCCAAATAAACCCTCCTATCCACCCCAAACCTCCATGGAGAAAGCACTTACCGATCTAAACTCTACTATACAAGCTTTCGTCGCCCAAATCGGACCACCAAATACCTTCAACAATAAACCCTCAAGCTCTAGTGCACTTCCTTTTCAACCACAGAATGATCTCTCCATCCCATCACCACCATCCATGGAAGAGCACCCACATCCATCAATCCAAGAGCAACATGGTCCCAATGATGCTATTGACATGGAACAAGAAAGAAGGGATCATCTTCGCGAATTCATACTTCATAAGGAGCTAGAGAAGGCCCTAAATGTAGAGATAGGAGAGACCCTTGAAGATGAAAGAATAGTTGAAAGGAGTTGTCATGGAAAGAAAATCATCAAGGATGAGTATGATTTTATATTAAAACTACTTGACAAAGCAGTAATTATTGAAGAGGAAGAAGTGGTTGAAGACTTGGGAGATGCTGAACCTCCATGGGAAAGTCAAGACATAAAGCCTCCTTCCAAGACGGTTGCATTTGATGTTGAGGAGGGTGTATGGTGCACAAATTGTGAATTACACTTTTCACAACTCGTACCACTAACCAGCAAGTGCACTGGGTCGTCCAAGTAATACCTTACGTGAGTAAGGGTCGAATCCCACAGAGATTGTTGGATTGAAGCAATCTATAGTTATTTTGTAAATCTTAGTCAGGAAGTCAATTATGTTTATCAGTTGAATTGTGAATAACCAAGAGAGAATAAATTAAAGGTTACTTGTTGTGCAGTGATGGAGAATATGTTGGAGTTTTGGAGATGCTTTGTCTTCTGAATCTCTGCTTTCCTCTGTCTTCTGATTCACGCACGCACGTCTTCCTATGGCAAGCTGTGTGTTGGTGGATCACCGTTGTCAATGGCTACCTTCCATCCTTCCAGTGAAAACTACGCTCACGCACTCTGTCACAGCACGGCTAATCACCGGTTGGTTCTCGATCCGGTTGGAATAGGATTTACTATCCTTTTGCGTCTGTCACTAACGCCCAGCCTTCAGGAGTTTGAAGCTCGTCACAGTCATTCAATCCTTGAATCCTACTCGGAATACCACAGACAAGGTTTAGACTTTCCGGATTCTCATGAATGCCGCCATCAGTTCTAGCTTATACCACGGAGATTCTGATTAAGAGATCTCAGAGATACTCATTCAATCAGATATAGAACGGAGGTGGTTGTCAGGCACACGTTCATGATTTGAGGAAGGTGATGAATGTCACTGATCATCACCTTCATCACAGTTAAGCGCGAATGAACATCTTAGATAGGAACAAGCGTGTTTGAATAGAAAACAGAAATACTTGCATTAATTCATCGAGACACAGCAGAGCTCCTCACCCCCAACAATGGGGTTTAGAGACTCATGTCGTCAGAGAATACAAAGTTTAGATCTAAAATGTCATGAGATACAAAATAAGTCTCTAAAAGTTGTTTAAATACTAAACTAGTAGCCTAGGGTTACAAAATATGAGTGGACTATGATGGATGATGCAGAAGTCCACTTCTGGGGCCCACTTAGTGTGTGCTGGGGCTGAGATTTAAGTGAGTCACGTGTAGAGGCCATTTGTGGAGTTGAACGCCAGTTTTTATGCCAGTTTGGGCGTTCAACTCCAGTTTTTGATCCTTTTCTGGCGCTGGACGCCAGAATTGGGCAGAGAACTGGCGTTGAACGCCAGTTTACGTCGTCTATCCTTGTGCAAAGTATGGACTATTATATATTGCTGGAAAGCCCTGTATGTCTACATTCCAATGCAATTGGAAGCATGCCATTTTGAGTTCTGTAGCTCCAGAAAATCCAATTTGAGTGCAGGGAGGTCAGAATCCAACAGCATTAGCAGTCCTTTTTCAGCCTGAATCAGATTTTTGCTCAGCTCCTTCAATTTCAGCCAGAAAAATACCTGAAATTACAGAAAAACACACAACTCATAGTAAAGTCCAGAAATATGAATTTTTCCTAAAAACTACTAGAAATAGACTAAAAACTAACTAAAACATACTCTAAACTATATGAAATTATCCCCAAAAAGCGTATAAAATATCCGCTCATCACAACACCAAACTTAAACTGTTGCTTGTCCTCAAGCAACTAGACAAATAAAATAGAAGACTAATAGGTTGAGAAGCAATAATATCTCAGAGTTTTTGATTGAAGCTCAGATCCTAATTAGATGAGCGGGACTAGTAGCTTTTTGCTTCTGAACAGTTTTGGCATCTCACTTTATCAATTGAAGCTCAGAGTGATTGGCATCTATAGGAACTCAGAATTCAGATAGTGCTATTGATTCTCCTAGTTCAGTGTGATGATTCTTGAACACAGCTTCTTTATGAGTCTTGGCTGTGGCCCTAAGCACTTTGTTTTCCAGTATTACCACCGGATACATAAATGCCACAGACACATAACTGGGTGAACCTTTTCAGATTGTGACTCAGCTTTGCTAAAGTCCCCAATTAGAGGTGTCCAGAGTTCTTAAGCACACTCTTTTTTTTGCTTTGGACCTTGACTTTAACCGCTCAGTCTCAAGTTTTCACTTGACACCTTCACGCCACAAGCACATGGTTAGGGACAGCTTGGTTTAGCCGCTTAGACCAGGATTTTATTCCTTTAGGCCCTCCTATCCACTGATGCTCAAAGCCTTGGGATCCTTTTTATTTGCCCTTGCCTTTTGGTTTTAAGGGTTATTGGCTGTTTGCTCTTGCCTCTTGGTTTTAAGAGCTTTTGGCTTTTTCTGCTTGCTTTTTCTTTTTCTTTCTAAATATATTTTTTTTTTCTGCAAGCTTTGTTCTTTGCTGCTTTTTCTTACTTCAAGAATCATTTTTATGATTTTTCAGATTATCAATAACATGTCTCATGTTCATCATTCTTTCAAGAGCCAACATATTTAACAGTCTTAAACAACAAATTCAAAAGACATATGCACTGTTCAAGCATTCATTCAGAAGATAGAAGGCGTTGCCACCACATGTTACTAATTAGAATTTTTCTTATTAAAAACTCGAAATTTTATTGCCTCTTATTCAAAAGATCTACTATTTTATTCATGTTTGCTGATGATGAGAAAAATAGCCTATAACTTAATTGAGGATAAAATCAAACTAATTACTACTAATGATCATGTAATGAAGACACAAACATAGATAAGCACTTAATATAGAGAAAACGAAAAACAAAGGAAGTAAGAACAAGGAACGAGTCCACCTTAGTGATGATGGCATTTCCTTCTTGAGGCACCAATGATGTTCTTGAGCTCTTTTATGTCTCTTCCTTGCCTTTGTGGCTTGATTCCTAGTGATTTTTGGTATTTCTATCCTCAGTTGCTTCCAATAATTATGTGGAGGGAAGTTCATCCCCTGAGGTATCTCTTGATTTGCAGCCACATGTTCTACCACTGAGCTATAGATCCTTCACATAATTGTTTTACCACACCAAACTTAGAATGTTGCTCGCCCTCGAGCAAAAGAAGAGGGAATAGATGAAAAAGAAGATGTGGAAAGAAAAAACTAGGATTATGAGGAGGGAAGGTGGGGATCCTGTGGGGTCCACAGATCTTGAAATGATCCTGTGAGGTCCACAGATCTTGAGGTGTCAAGGTATTTACATCCCTGCACCAATTTGGGCATGCAAAATGCCCTTGCACACAACTCTGGGCGTTCAGCGCCAGGTTGGTGCCCATTTTGTGCATTCAACGCTCATTTACTAGCCATTTCTGGCGTTGAACGCCAGAACCATGCTTGTTCTGGGTGTTCAGCGCCAGGATGTTGCCCATTTTGGGCGTTCAGCGCCAGAACCATGCTCTGTTCTGGCGTTGAACGCCAGACAGGTGCTTCCTCCAGGGTGTGATTTTTCTTCTGCTGTTTTTGATTCCGTCTTCAATTTTTAATATTTGTTTTGTGACTCCACATGATCATGAACCTAATAAAACATGAAAAACCATGAAAGTAAATAAAATTGGGTTGCCTCCCAACAAGCGCTTCTTTAATGTCCTTAGCTGGACCTTGCTTGAGCTTTTAATCTAGCTTCAGCCTTGAGCATTCTTGCTCAATGTTGCCTTCTAGATAATGCTTGATTCTCTGTCCATTGACAATGAACTTCTTATCAGAATCAATATCTTGAAGCTCCACGTAACCATATGGTGACACACTTGTAATCACGTATGGTCCCCTCCACCGGGATTTCAGTTTCCCGGGGAATAGCCTGAGTCTAGAGTTAAACAACAGGACCTTCTGTCCTGGTTCAAAGATTCTAGATGACAGCTTTCTGTCATGCCATTTTTTTTATTTTTCTTTATAAAGCTTGGCATTTTCGAAAGCTGTGAATCTGAATTCCTCTAGCTCATTTAGCTGGAGCAATCGTTTTTCTCCTGCTAATTTGGCATCTAAGTTTAGGAATCTGGTTGCCCAGTAGGCCTTATGTTCCAGTTCCACGGGCAAGTGGCATGCCTTACCATACACAAGTTGGTATGGAGAAGTCCCTATAGGGGTCTTGAATGCTATTCTGTAAGCCCACAGAGCATCATCCAAGCTCCTTGCCCAATCCTTTCTACGGGTATTTACTGTCCGTTCCAGGATTCTCTTTAATTCTCTGTTAGAGACTTCAGCTTGCCCGTTGGTTTGTGGATGATATGGAGTGGCCACTTTGTGCCGAATTCCATACCGAACCATGGCAGAGTAAAGCTGTTTATTGCAGAAGTGAGTGCCCCCATCACTGATTAACACTCTAGGGACACCAAACCTGCTAAAGATATGTTTCTGGAGGAACTTCAGCACTGTTTTAGTATCATTGGTGGGTGTGGCAATAGCCTCAACCCATTTTGATACATAGTCAACTGCCACCAGAATATAAGTGTTTGAGTATGATGGCGGGAAAGGTCCCATGAAGTCAATTCCCCATACATCAAACAACTCTATTTCCAAGATTCCTTGTTGAGGCATGGCGTAACCATGAGGCAGATTACCAGCTCTTTGGCAACTGTCACAATTACGTACAAACTCTCGGGAATCTTTATAGAGTGTGGGCCAATAGAAGCCACATTGGAGGACCTTGGTGGCTATTCGCTCACCTCCGAAATGGCCTCCATATTGGGATCCATGGCAATGCCATAGGATTCTTTGTGCTTTCTCTCTGGGGACACACCTACGGATAATTCCGTCTGCACATCTCTTAAAGAGATAGGGCTCATCCCACAAGTAGTACTTTGCATCAGTAATTAGTTTCTTTTTTTGTATTCTATTGTACTCCTTGGGTATAAACCTTGCAGCTTTATAGTTTGCAATATCGGCAAACCATGGTGCTTCCTGAATGGCAAATAGATGCTCATCAGGGAACGTCTCAGAGATCTCAAGGAAGGGGGGGACGTCCCTTCCACTGGCTCTATCCGGGACAGATGATCAGCCACTTGGTTCTCTGTCCCTTTTCTGTCTCTTATTTCTATATCAAACTCTTGCAGAAGCAATACCCATCTGATGAGCCTGGGTTTTGAATCCTGCTTTGTGAGTAGATATTTAAGAGCAGCATGGTCAGTATACACAATCACTTTTGATCCTACTAAGTATGATCTGACTTGTCAATGGCGTAAACCACTGCAAGTAGTTCTTTTTCTGTGGTTGTGTAATTTTTCTGGGCATCATTCAGAACGCGACTGGCATAATAAATGACATGCATAAGCTTGTCATGCCTCTGTCCCAATACTGCACCAATGGCATGATCACTCGCATCACACATTAACTCAAATGGCAATGTCCAGTCTGGTGCAGAAATGACTGGTGCTGTGACCAGCTTAGCTTTCAGCGTTTCAAACGCCTGCAGGCATGTTGTGTCAAACACAAATGGCGTGTCAGCAGCTAGCAGATTGCTTAGAGGTTTTGCAATTTTTGAAAAATCCTTTATAAACCTCCTATAGAATCCTGCATGCCCCAGAAAGCTTCTGATTGCCTTAACATTGGCAGGTGGTGGTAATTTTTCAATTACCTCTATTTTTGCTTGATCCACCTCTATTCCCTTGTTTGAGATTTTATGCCCAAGAACAATTCCTTCAGTCACCATGAAGTGACACTTTTCCCAGTTTAAAACTAGGTTGGTTTCTTGGCATCTTTTCAGAACAAGTTTTAGGTGATCAAGACAGGAGTTGAATGAGTCTCCATATACTGAGAAGTCATCCATGAAGACTTCCAGAAATTTTTCCACCATATCAGAGAAAATAGAGAGCATGCATCTCTGGAAGGTTGCAGGTGCATTGCATAGCCCAAAGGGCATCCTTCTATAAGCAAACACTCCGGATGGACATGTGAATGCTGTTTTCTCTTGATCTTGGGGATCTACTGCAATCTGGTTATAGCCTGAGTAGCCATCCAAAAAGCAGTAATAATCATGACCTGCTAGTCTCTCTAGCATCTGGTCTATGAATGGTAAAGGAAAATGATCCTTTCTGGTGGCTGTATTGAGCCTTCTGTAGTCAATACACATGCGCCACCCTGTAACTGTCCTTGTAGGAACCAGTTCATTTTTTTCATTATGAATCACTGTCATGCCTCCCTTTTTTGGAACGACTTGAACAGGGCTCACCCAGGGGCTATCAGAAATGGGATAAATAATCCCAGCCTCTAGTAATTTGGTGACCTCTTTCTGCACCACTTCCTTCATGGCTGGATTTAGCCGCCTCTGTGGTTGAACCACTGGTTTGGCATTATCCTCCAATAGGATTTTGTGCATGCATCTAGCTGGGCTTATGCCCTTAAGGTCACCTATGGACCACCCAAGAGCTGTCTTGTGTGTCCTTAGCACTTGAATAAGTGCTTCCTCTTCCTGTGAATTTAAAGCAGAGCTTATGATCACTGGAAAAGTGTCACCTTCTCCCAGAAATGCATATTTCAAGGATGGTGGTAGTGGCTTGAGCTCGGGTTTAGGAGGTTTTTCCTCTTTCAGAAGAAAGTTCAGAGGCTCTTTCATGTCCTCTGAATCCTCCAAATCAGGCTGAACATCTTTAAAGATGTCTTCCAACTCTGAGTCGAGACTCTCAGCCATGTTGATCTCTTCTACCAAAGAGTCAATAAGGTCAACTTTCATGCAGTCTGTTGATGTGTCTGGATGCTGCATGGCTTTGACAGCGTTCAACTTGAACTCGTCATCGTTGACTCTCAGGGTTATTTCCCCCTGTTGGACATCAATGAGGGATCGTCCAGTTGCTAGGAAGGGTCTTCCTAG
The DNA here is from genome assembly GCF_003086295.3 of Arachis hypogaea. Classification (NCBI taxonomy): domain Eukaryota; kingdom Viridiplantae; phylum Streptophyta; class Magnoliopsida; order Fabales; family Fabaceae; genus Arachis; species Arachis hypogaea. The sequence continues at coordinate 96,439,627 of NC_092049.1, forward strand.
AATGAGAGTGGCACTCTTGTGCTCCTCCATTTCCAGCACAACAAAGTCAGTGGGAAAGGCGAATGGCCCAACTCTGACAATCATGTCCTCAATCACGCCTGATGGGTATTTAGTGGAACCATCAGCAAGTTGGAGACATATCCGGATTGGTTTAACTTCTTCAGTTAAGCCAAGCTTCCTGATAGTGGATGCAGGTATCAGGTTGATGCTTGCCCCAAGATCGCATAAAGCTGTCTTGGTGCAATCACCTTCTAATATGCATGGTATCAGAAAACTCCCAGGGTCTTTAAGCTTTTCAGGAAAGCTTTTCAGAATGACTGCACTGCATTCTTCAGTGAGGAGAACTCTTTCTGTTTCTCTCCACTCCTTTTTATGACTCAAGATCTCTTTCATGAACTTGGCATAAGAAGGTATTTGCTCAAGTGCCTCTGCAAATGGAATCTTTATTTCAAGAGTCCTTAAATAATCTGCAAAGCGAGCAAATTGCTTATCCTGCTCCTCTTTCCGGAGTTTATGAGGATAAGGTATCTTGGCTTTATATTCTTCAACCTTAGTGGTTAAAGAAGCCTTTTTAGAGGGGTTGTTATCAGCACTTGTGTGTGTATGATCCCTCACTGGCAATTGAGTACCAGAGTCAGAAGCTGGAGTGACGTTAGACGCCAACTCACTGTCTATTCCTGGCGCCTGAACGCCAGAAATGTGCCCATTTTGGGCGTTCAACGCTGGATTATGCCCCCATTTGGGCGTTCAACGCTAGATTCTTGCCCATTTCTGGCGTTGAACGCCAATCCTGCCTTGTTTCTGGCGCTGAACGCCAGTTTTGGGCATGGTCTGGGCGTTCAGCGCCAGCCTTCCACCCATTTTCTAGCGTTTTAGTGCCAGAATCATTTTTCCCTGGGCTCTTACTGTCCTCAGGTGAATCTTTGGTGGGTCGCTCATTTCTTGAATTTTTGATGCCTTGAGGTGGGGTATTTAATGTTTTCCCACTTCTTAATTGAACTGCTTGGCATTCTTCTGCTATTTGCCTTGATAGCTGCTGCTTTGTTTGCTTAAACTGTTTGTCCATATGTATATTAGCTATCCTTGTCTCCTGTAGCCTATCTTTGAATTCAGCTAGCTGTTTTGTTAGAAAATCCAATTGCTGATTGAATTCAGCAGCTTGTTTTACAGTACTGAATTCAGCAGTTACTGTTTTAACCTCTTCATTCATGGAAGGGTTGCTGCTTAGATACAGATGCTGATTCCTGGCAACTGTATCAATGAGCTCTTGAGCCTCTTCGATTGTCTTTCTCATATGGATAGATCCACCAGCTGAGTAATCTAGAGACATCTGAGCTCCTTCTGCAAGCCCATAGTAAAAGATGTCTAACTGAACCCACTCTGAAAACATTTCAGAGGGGCATTTTCGTAGCATCTCTCTGTATCTCTCCCAGGCATCATAAAGGGGTTCATTATCTCCTTGTTTAAAGCCTTGGATGTCCAGCCTTAGCTGTGTCATCCTTTTTGGGGGAAAATACTGATTCAGGAATTTTTCTGTCAGCTGTTCCCATGTTCTTATGCTGGCCTTAGGTTGGTTGTTTAACCACCTCTTGGATTGATCTTTTACAGCAAATGGAAACAGTAATAGTCTGTAGACATCCTGATCTATTTCTTTATCATGTACTGTGTCAGCAATCTGTAGAAACTGTGCCAGAAACTCTGTAGGTTCTTCCTGTGGAAGACCGGAATACTGGCAACTTTGCTGCACCATGATAATGAGCTGAGGATTCAACTCAAAGCTACTAACTCTAATGGAGGGTATGCATATGCTACTCCCATATGAAGTAGTAGAGGGGTTAGAATATGACCCAAAGTCCTCCTGGACTGTCCATCTCCACTTATGTCCATGATGGATATATGGATATAACTTGGACTGATTTATCATTTTATTTATTTTATTTTATAAGAAGTAGATACTTAAATAAAATAAGATAACTAAAAAGAATTTGAATTTTGAGATAATTTTTTTTTTCGTAAAAGAAAATAGAAATTAATTAGTTAAAAAAAAAGAAATTTTTGAAAAAGAGGGGAGATATTTTCGAAAATTAGAGAGAGAGAGTTAGTTAGGTAGTTTTGAAAAAGTTAAGAAACAAACAAAAAGTTAGTTGTTTAGTTGAAACAAATTTTGAAAAGATAAGGAGTTAGGAAGTTAGAAGAGATATTTTGAAAAGATATTTTTGAATTTAGTGAGGAGAGAGAAAAACAATAAGATAGTACAAGATTTAAAATTTTTAGATCTAATGCTCCTTGTTTTCAAAAAAAATTGGAGGGAAAACACCAAGGAACACCAAACTTAAAAATTTTAAGATCAAAACACAAGGAAAACTCAAGAACACTTTGAAGACTCACAAGAACACAAGAACATGAAGAAAGAACACCAAACTTAAAATTTTTAGAAAACCAAACCAAAATTTTCGAAAACCAAAGGGAAATCAACAAGAAAACACCAAAATTTAAGTTTGGCACAAAATTTAATAGAGAAAATATTATTTATGAAAAAGAAGGTTTTGAAAAGAATATAAAAGACTCTAACCCAATTACCAAGAACACAGATTAACGCTCTAGCCAAATGAGTTATGGGACCTTTTTTTTAAAAAAAAAAATTTAAGAAAGATTATTTTTGAAAACACCAAACTTAAAGTTTGGCACAGGATTTAATAGAAAAATTATTTTTGAAAAAGGTTTTAAAAAATTATGATAGCCAATTATCATGAACATAAACACCACGTTCTAATTAACTGAGCTATAATTTTAAAATGTTTTAACAAGGGATAAATAATAAAAGACTCTAAACCAAAAAGAAAGATTTTTTTTTTCCTAATCTAAGCAACAAAATAATCCGTCAGTTGTTCAAACACGAACAATCCCCGGCAACGGCGCCAAAAACTTGGTGCACAAATTGTGAATTAACTTTTCACAACTCGTACCACTAACCAGCAAGTGCACTGGGTCGTCCAAGTAATACCTTACGTGAGTAAGGGTCGAATCCCATAGAGATTGTTGGATTGAAGCAATCTATAGTTATTTTGTAAATCTTAGTCAGGAAGTCAATTATGTTTATCAGTTGAATTGTGAATAACCAAGAGAGCATAAATTAAAGGTTACTTGTTGTGCAGTGATGGAGAATATGTTGGAGTTTTGGAGATGCTTTGTCTTCTGAATCTCTGCTTTCCTCTGTCTTCTGATTCACGCACGCACGTCCTCTTATGGCAAGCTGTGTGTTGGTGGATCACCGTTGTCAATGGCTACCTTCCATCCTTCCAGTGAAAACTACGCTCACGCACTCTGTCACAGCACGGCTAATCACCGGTTGGTTCTCGATCCGGTTGGAATAGGATTTACTATCCTTTTGCGTCTGTCACTAACGCCCAGCCTTCAGGAGTTTGAAGCTCGTCACAGTCATTCAATCCTTGAATCCTACTCGGAATACCACAGACAAGGTTTAGACTTTCCGGATTCTCATGAATGCCGCCATCAGTTCTAGCTTATACCACGGAGATTCTGATTAAGAGATCTCAGAGATACTCATTCAATCAGATATAGAACGGAGGTGGTTGTCAGGCACACGTTCATGATTTGAGGAAGGTGATGAATGTCACTGATCATCACCTTCATCACAGTTAAGCGCGAATGAACATCTTAGATAGGAACAAGCGTGTTTGAATAGAAAACAGAAATACTTGCATTAATTCATCGAGACACAGCAGAGCTCCTCACCCCCAACAATGGGGTTTAGAGACTCATGCCGTCAGAGAATACAAAGTTTAGATCTGAAATGTCATGAGATACAAAATAAGTCTCTAAAAGTTGTTTAAATACTAAACTAGTAGCCTAGGGTTACAAAATATGAGTGGACTATGATGGATGATGCAGAAGTCCACTTCTGGGGCCCACTTAGTGTGTGCTGGGGCTGAGATTTAAGTGAGTCACGTGAAGAGGCCATTTGTGGAGTTGAACGCCAGTTTTTATGCCAGTTTGGGCGTTCAACTCCAGTTTTTTATCCTTTTCTGGCGCTGGACGCCAGAATTGGGCAGAGAACTGGCGTTGAACGCCAGTTTACGTCGTCTATCCTTGTGCAAAGTATGAACTATTATATATTGCTGGAAAGCCCTGGATGTCTACTTTCCAATGCAATTGGAAGCATGCCATTTCGAGTTCTGTAGCTCCAGAAAATCCAATTTGAGTGCAGGGAGGTCAGAATCCAACAGCATTAGCAGTCCTTTTTCAGCCTGAATCAGATTTTTGCTCAGCTCCTTCAATTTCAGCCAGAAAAATACCTGAAATTACAGAAAACCCCACAACTCATAGTAAAGTCCAGAAATATGAATTTTTCCTAAAAACTACTAGAAATAGACTAAAAACTAACTAAAACATACTCTAAACTATATGAAATTATCCCCAAAAAGCGTATAAAATATCCGCTCATCAGTGTACAATCTCCAAGGCATGTCATGGTTAAGGACTTGGAAGAGGTCGATCAAGAGATGGAGATTCAAGAAGAAGAAGCACAACCTCTCATGCCCTTGGAAAGCAGTGAAGAGGAGATTGAATTGGAAGAAAGCCACCAAGAGGAAGAGGTTGAAATTAAAGGAGCTTACAAGGAGGTGGAAGTTGTCAGAGAAGAGCACAAGGGAGTGGAGCTTGCAAGTTCATTAGAAACACTTCTCCCAAGGCCATTACCGTCCAACACAACGTTCAAGTGGGTAAAATTCTCATCCTTGACCTTTACTTTCCCACTTGAATATGGGCTACTAGAGACGGATGGTCAACGTAGAACTCTTTGTGGCATTAAGAGTAAGAGGAAGATGATGGTCAGTGGTAAGAATTGTCCTGCAAGGTTCATTATGGTTAGAAGCTTTAAGTTTAAACGCAAAGGTTGGTGTAGAGCTCAATTGAATGGGTCTAGGAAGTTGTTTGGCTGCTTTAGTGAGAATTCAGATTGCCTGCTATCCGGTTGGAACACTAATGATCAACAAGAAGACGGGTGCAAAAGTAAGGTTTGGGACCCCGGAGTTCTTTCTGGCAATTAACACTCTTGGGGTCTTGTCACTTGCTTTAACCTGCTTGAAAGCTCTCTGTGCCTAGTCTGGGACCTCGGAGGCCATTGGAATCACAAACATTGGTGGAGATTCCTAGATGAGTTCAAGCACAAGCCACCATAACAAAGGACTCTCTAAATGTCCAACTTAAGGACAATAACTAAAAGTGCTAGGTGGGAGACAACTAACCATGGTATGATCGTTCCTTTTTCATTTTTTATTTAATTTTATTTGTTTTCGAGTTTTATTTTATTTTATTGTATTGAACCTGGAGTTTTGCATAACATTCATAATAGCATTGCATTCTGCATACTGGATTATTAAAAAAAATACACGCACGCGACGCGGCAGCGTCGCTGACACGTCCGCGTCACCAATGCGTTGTGAAGAAAAGAAAGTAAATAGAAATTCACGCAAAAGCGTGGCTGGAGGTGCGCTTTAGGCACAAATATGCCCACGCGTCCGCGTGACCACGCGGCCGCGTCATTTGGAAAAATAGCCTCCCACGCGTCTGCGTCACCCACGCGAACGCGTGCTCCAACAAATCGACGTAAAAAGGGTGTATGGCAGCAAGTTGTAATGGAGTGGGGCGGAAACCATGCTAGCAGCACAAGCCCTACCACGCGAACGCGTGTCCCACGCGTTCGCGTCATTTTTCAAAGTATGGCCATTCACGCGATCGCGTCAACCACGCGACCGCGTCACCCAGATTTTTGGCAAAATGCATTTAAAACAGAGAGTTGCGCGACCGTGAGGCTGCCCTCGCACTAAAGACACAAATCACTCCACGCGAACGCGTGAACCATGCGTCCGCGTCACATGCGTCGCACAACTTATTCACCATGCTTGCTATGTGTTTGTGAAAACGCCCGTATGGCATTGTGCACTATTTTTAGATTTCTTTTATTCTACTACTCTAAATGCTTACTTTTCACAAAACCCTTTTTATATTATATTATTTAAATATAATTGTTATTACAAACATGTTGTTAGTTTGAAAGACTTGGTAATCTAACTTGGACATTGAATGCTTGATCTATGCTACTCATGCCTTTGCCAGCATGCCAATAAACATCTTGCATTTAATTGTCATTACATGCACTTGCTATATTTTCATTGATGAACTTTTCACATATAGTCATGACCATGTGTTAACGTCATTCTTCTTTATTGTGCATTGATTACCACCTTTCCCGCTCTCTTCCTTGCTCTAACCCTTAGCTTTAAAAGTTATTTTCTTTTTCCCTTTTTAGGATGGCCACCAAAAAGGGTAAAGAAAAAGCGACTCCCAAACCACCGGCAAGGAAAGGAACAAAAAGAGCCCCAACTGAAGAACCACAACCCCCATCCACTTGCACATCTTAGCATGCACCGAGGACGGTGCAATCTTTAAGTGTGGGGAGGTCGATACCGATCTCCATGGGTTAGCTATTTTCTTCTTTCCAATACCATTGTTTTATTTTCTTTGTTTGTTCATTGTTGCATTTGCATACTTGATTGCATATTTGTTTAATTTTATGCATTTAGCTACTGCTTCGTTAAAGTAATGAGTTTCTTCTAAGACCCTATTTTTGAAAAAATTTCACTAATTTAAATCAAAAATTTTTGTGTTAAATTTGTTTGAAGTTGTATTTGGAACATGGTTTTTGAGCCAAAGAACACACAACCTGTGAGATTTTGAGCTTATTTACATGGTTACATTATTTAACCATAAATTATTCTTGTGTGTTTTCTTCTCTATGATTGTAATATTTGCTTTGTTCCATTCTATATGTCCAATATTTAGTGTATTTACATGCTTGCATATGATTGAGGCCATTACTTGTTTAGCTCACTTATTCCAAATAAGCCTACCCTTTAAATCATCCTTGTCAGCCACTTTGAGCCTTGTAAACCCCCATTTATTCTATATTTTACCACATCACTAGCCTTAAGTAGAAAAATAATTAAATATCCCAATTGAATCTTTGGTTAGCTTAAGATAGGGATTGTGTAACAATTAATTATGGGGAAATTGTGGAAACATGGGTTAATAAGGGAATGTGTTATGATAAAATAATGGAAATTTGTGTACCTACTCATGTGAAACTATAAAAAATTAAAAATCCATGTGCATTGATAAGCTATGCTTATTTTCATATTCAAAAAAAAATCCAAAAAAATATTCAATAAATAAGTAAATAAATAAGGGGACAAAATTACCCCAATGCTAAGTTTAATAATGAAAGATCAATGCACATGTGATAAATTAAAAAGAAAAAGTTGATACATGACTATGTGATGCAAAAGTGGGAATTTTGGGTAGCTAAGCATGAACTAGAATTATATAGAGTATATGTATGTTAGGTGAAAGCTTAGGTTAGTCAAAGATTCATATTATAGCTCACTTGGCCATACATGTACCCTTACCTTTACCTCAGCCCCATTACAACCCTGAAAAGACCTCATGATGTTTGCATTGGTATACTAAATTTTTGTTGATTGGTTAGATGAAGAACAAAGTTTAGAAAGCATGATTAGAGGAGAGTAGAGTGAATTACCCCATACACTTGAGAGTTAGAGTGATATACACTACCAGTGAGGGTTCAATGCTTGATTCTATGTTCCCTGCTTTCATGGGCTGTCTTCTTACAAGTTTACTTATCTTTTATTGTATAATTTGAATTAGTGAAATCTGATTTATGTTTATCTTGAAGAGCTTATTTACTTTTAACCAATTAGGTAGAAACATTTTGCATGTAGTTGCATTCATACAGATAGGTTGCATTTCATATATTCTATCATTCCTCTTCACTCCCTTATAGCTTCTCTTGAGCTTAGCAAGAGGACATGCTAATGTTTAAGTGTGGGGAGGTTGATAAACCACTATTTTATGGTTTATCTTGTGCTCAATTGAGTGGTTTTTATCAACTCTTTACCCACTTATTCATACTAATCGCATGTTTTACGTTTTCCTTTCTGATTTTGTGCTATGATTGAAAACATGTTTCTTTGGCCTTTAAATTGCTAATTATTAATCCTCTCCTATTACCATTCGATACCTTGATATGTGTGTTAAGTATTTTCAAAGACTACAGGGCAGGAATGGCTTGGAGGATTGAAAGAAAGCATGCAAAAGTGGAAGGAATACAAGAAGTTGAAGGAACTGCAAAGCTGTCCAGCCTTACCTCTTTGCACTCAAACTGTCATAACTTGAGCTGCAGAGGTTCAAACGATGCGGTTCCAGTTGTGTTGGAAAGCTAACGTCCAGGTCTTCGATTTGATATATAATATGCCATAGTTGCCTTGATGCTAGATGACGCGAACACGTGCTCCACGCGGACGAGTCGCAATGACGGAAATCAGCGTGGCAGATTTCTTCTCCAGCGATTTCTGGGCTGCTTTCGACCCAGTTTGTGGCTCAGAAAACACAGATTAGAGGCTATAAAGTGGGGGAATCCATTCATTCATGATCATGCTTTTATAATTCACTTTTCATAATTTTAGATGTAGTTTTTAGAGAGAGATGTTCTCTCCTCTCTCTTAGGTTTTAGGATTAGGATTTCTTATTATTTCAACTTCTTCTTAGGTTCAATGTTCCTTTTATTTATTTTTCCAATTTAATTTATGAATTTTTCCATGTTAAGATTTGAATATTATATTTAATATAATTTGAGGTATTTCAGTTTATGATTCTTATTTAGCTTTTTATATCATTGGCTTTAATTGATTAACTGGAAGCTCTTGAGTTATCAAATATTCGTGATTAGTTGTTATGTCGGCTAAATTGACTGGTATTCCACTAACTCTAGTCTTTCCTTAGGAGTTGGCTAGGACTTGGGAATCTAACTAATTAGTTCACTTGACTTTCCCTTGCTTTCATAAGGGTTAACTAAGTGGGATTAACTTCCATTCTCATAGGAGTAACAAGGATAGGACTTCCAAATTTTTATACCTTGCCAAGAGTTTATTTTACAGTTATTTATTTATTTTATTTATCATTTAAATTACTTGTTCCTTACTTTCAAAACCCCCAATTTACAAAACTCATAACCAATAATAAGAACACCTCCCTGCAGTTCCTTGAGAAGACGACCCGAGGTTTAAATACTTCAGTTATCATTTTTAAAGGGTTTGTTACTTGTGACAACCAAAACTTTTGTAAGAAAAGACTTTTGTTGGTTTAGAAGCTATACCTGCAACGAGGATTTATCTGTGAATTTCTAGACCACGCAAAAGTTCTCTCTTCACAGATCATCACATTCATCTAGGTGAAGTGCGAGTGAATATCTTAGAATAGAAACAAGCGTGATTGAATGAAAAATAGTTGTAATTGCATTAATTCATCGAAACACAGCAGAGCTCCTCACCCCCAATCATGGGGTTTAGAGACTCATGCCGTCAGAAATACAATGTGTAGTGTAAAAATGTCATGAGGTACATAGTAAGTTTCTAAAAGTTGTTTTTATACTAAACTAGTAGCTAGGGTTACAGAAAATAAGTAACTAAGTGCAGATAGTGCAGAAATCCACTCCCGGGCCCACTTGGTGTGTGCTTGGGATGAGCATTAAGCTTTACACGTGTAGAGGCTTCTCTTGGAGTTAAACGCCAGGTTACAACCTATTTGTGGCATTTAACTCTGGTTTGTAACCTGTTTCTAGCGTTTAACTTCAGAATAGGGCAGGAAGTTGGCGTTTGAATGCCATTTTGCATCATCAAAACTCGAGCAAAGTATGGACTATTATATATTGCTGGAAAGCCCTGAAAGTCTACTTTCCAACACAATTGAGAGCGTATCAATTGGGTTTCTGTAGCTCCAGAAAATCCATTTCGAGTGTAGGGAGGTCAGAATCCAACAGCATATGCAGTCCTTTTTCGGCCTCTGAATCAGATTTTTGCTCAGGTCCCTCAATTTCATCCAGAAAATACCTGAAATCATAGAAAAACACAAAAACTCATAGTAAAGTCCAGAAATGTGAATTTTGCATAAAAACTAATAAAAACATAGTAAAAACTAACTAAATCATGCTAAAAACTACATAAAAATAATGCCAAAAAGCGTATAAATTATCCGCTCATCACAACACCAAACTTAAATTGTTGCTTGTCCCCAAGCAACTGAAAATCAAATAGGATAAAAGAAAGAGAATATACTATAAATTCCAAAATATCAATGAAACTTAGCTCCAATTATATGAGCGGGACTAGTAGCTTTTTGCCTCTGAACAGTTTTGGCATCTCACGTTATCCTTTGAAGTTTAGAATGGTTGGCATCTATAGGAACTCAGAATCCAGATAGTGTTATTGATTCTCCTAGTTCAATATGTTGATTCTTGAACACAACTACTTTATGAGTCTTGGCCATGGCCCTAAGCACTTTGTTTTCCAGTATTACCACCGGATACATAAATGCCACAGACACATAACTGGGTGAACCTTTTCAGATTGTGACTCAGCTTTGCTAGAGTCCCCAATTAGAGGTGTCCAGGGTTCTTAAGCACACTCTTTTTGCTTTGGATCACGACTTTAACCGCTCAGTCTCAAGCTTTTCACTTGACACTTTCACGCCACAAGCACATGGTTAGGGACAACTTGGTTTAGCCGCTTAGGCCGGGATTTTATTCCTTTGGGCCCTCCTATCCATTAATGCTCAAAGCCTTGGATCCTTTTTATTACCCTTGCCTTTTGGTTTAAAGGGTTATTGGCTTTTTCTGCTTGCTTTTCCTTTTTCTTTCTTTTATTTTTTTTTTTTTCGCAAGCTTTGTTCTTCACTGCTTTTTCTTGCTTCAAGAATCAATTTTATGATTTTTCAGATTATCACTAACATTTCTCCTTTTTCGTTATTCTTTTAAGAGCCAACAATTTTAATATTCATAAACAACAAATTCAAAAGACATATGCACTGTTCAAGCATTCATTCAGAAAGCAGAAAGTATTGTCACCATATCAAAATAATTAAACTAATCTCAAGGATGAATTCAAAATTCATGTACTTCTTGTTCTTTTGTAATTAAAGCATTTTTCATTTAAGAAAGGTGATGGATTCATAGGACATTCATAGCTTTAAGACATAGACACTTGAACACTAATGATCATGTAATAAAGACACAAACATGAATAAACATGGAGCATAGTAAACGAAAAACAGAAAAATAAAGAACAAGGAAATTAAAGAACGGGTCCACCTTAGTGATGGCAGCTAGTTCTTCCTCTTGAAGATCTTATGGAGTGCTTTAGCTCCTCAATGTCTCTTCCTTGCCTTTGTTGCTCCTCCCTCATAGCTCTTTGATCTTCTCAAATTTCATGGAGGAGGATAGAATGCTCTTGGTGCTCTACCCTTTTCTTAGTGATGGGTTTGTGAGATGAATCTCTTTATCTCCCATGACTTGGATGTGGAAGCAATTGTCTTTCCTTTCCTCTTTCTAGAGGTTTCTCCGGCCTTTGGTGCCATTAATGGTTATGGAAAAACAAAAAGCAATACTTTTACCACACCAAACTTAAAAGGTTTGCTCGTCCTCGAGCAAAAAAAGAAAGAAAGTAGTAGAAGAAGAAGAAAATAGAGGAGATGGAGGGAGATATGTGGTTCGGCCAAGGGGTAGAAGTAGTGGTTGTAATGTGTGAAAATGAAGGAGTGGTGAGGGGTTTATATAGGGGTAGAGGGAGGTGATTGGTGAAGGGTATTTGGAAAAGAGTGTTATGAAAAGGTAGGAGAGAGAGAGAGAGGTGGGGTAGGTATGGATCCTGTGGGATCCACAGATCTTGAGGGGTCAAGGACTTATCATCCCTGCTCCATTTAGGCGTGCAAAACGCCCATAGAGTGCAATCCTGGCGTTAAACGCCAAGTTTCTGCTTGTTTCTGGCATTTAGTGCCAGCTTTTCTCCCTTTATTGGCGTTTAACGCCAAGTTGGTGCTTATTTCTGGCGTTAAACGCCAGACTGTAGCTTGTTTCTGGCGTTTAACGCCAGCTTGATGCTTCTTTCTGGCGTTAAATGCCAGTCTGATGCTTCTTACTGGCGTTTAAACGCCAGTAAGCTCTTCCTCCAGGGTGAGCTGTTTTTAATATTGTTTTTAATTTTGCTTTGATTTTTGTGACTCCACATGATCATCATCCTAAAGAAAACATAAAATAAAAATAGAAAATAGAAAATTAACATAGATAAGTAAAAATTGGGTTGCCTCCCAATAAGCGCTTCTTTATTGTCTTTAGATGGACCTTACTGAGCTTTTAATCTAGTCTCAGCTTTGAGCATTCTTGCTCAACATTGCCTTCAAGATAATTCTTGACTCTCTGTCCATTAACAATGAACTTCTTATTAGAATCAATGTCTTGAAGCTCCACATAGCCATATGGTGACACACTTGTAATCACATATGGTCCCCTCCACCAGGATTTTAATTTCCCGGGGAATAATCTGAGCCTAGAGTTAAACAGCAGAACCTTTTGTCCTGGTTCAAAGACTATGGATGACAGTTTCTTATCATGCCACCTTTTTGCTTTCTCCTTGTAAATTTTTGCATTTTCTAAAGCATTGATTCTGAATTACTCTAGCTCATTTAACTGGAGTAATCTCTTCTCTCCAGCTAACTTAACATCCATGTTTAGGAATCTAGTTGCCCAGTAGGCCTTATGCTCTAGTTCCACGGGCAGATGACAAGCCTTGCCATACACAAGTTGGTATGGAGAGGTTCCTATAGGAGTCTTGAATGCTGTTTTGTATGCCAACAGAGCATCATCCAAGCTTTTTGCCAAATCCCTTCTACGGGTAATTACAGTCCGTTCCAAGATTCTTTTTAGTTCTCTATTAGAGACTTCAGCTTGCCCATTTGTCTGTGGATGATATGGAGTTGCTACTTTGTGGCTAATTCCATATCGGACCATAGCAGAGTAAAGCTGTTTATTGCAAAAATGAGTGCCTCCATCACTGATTAGTGCTCTAGGGACACCAAACCTGCTGAAGATATATTTCTGGAGGAACTTCAGCACTGTCTTAGTATCATTAGTGGGTGTTGCAATTGCCTTTACCCATTTAGATACATAATCTACTGCCACCAGAATATACGTGTTTGAGTATGATGGTGGGAAAGGTCCCATGAAGTCAATACCCCATACATCAAACAACTCAATCTCCAAGATCCCTTGTTGAGGCATGGCGTAACCATGAGGCAGATTACCAGCTCTTTGGAAACTGTCACAGTTACGTACGAACTCTCGGGAGTCTCTATAGAGAGTAGGCCAGTAGAAGCCACATTGGAGAACCTTGGTGGCTGTTCGCTCACCTCCAAAATGGCCTCCATATTGTGATCCATGGCAATGCCATAAGATCTTCTGTGCCTCTTCCTTGGGCACACATCTACGGATTATTCCATCTGCACATCTCTTAAAGAGATATGGTTCATCTCATAAGTAGTACTTTGCATCAGAAATCAATTTCTTTATTTGCTGCCTGCTGTACTCTTTGGGTATGAATCTTACAGCTTTATAGTTTGCAATGTCTGCAAACCATGGTGTTTCCTTGGCAAATAATTGCTCATCCGGAAAGGTTTCAGAGATCTCAATAGAGGGGGAGGACGCCCCTTCCACTGGTTCTATCCGGGACAGATGATCAGCCACTTGGTTCTCTGTCCCTTTTCTGTCTCTTATTTCTATATCAAACTATTCCAGAAGCAACATCCATCTTATGAGCCTGGGTTTTGAATCCTGCTTTGGAAGTAGATATTTAAGAGCAGCATGGTCAGTGTACACAATCACTTTTGATCCTACTAAGTATGATCTAAACTTGTCAATGGCATAAACCACTGCAAGCAGCTCTTTTTCTGTGGTTGTGTAATTTTTATGTGCATCATTTAAAATGCGGCTAGCATAATAAATGACATGCAGAAGCTTGTTATTCCTCTGTCCCAATACTGCAACAATGGCATGGTCACTAGAATCACACATTAGTTTGAATGGTAATGTCCAGTCTGGTGCAGAAATAACTGGTGCTGTGACCAGCTTAGCTTTCAGAGTTTCAAACGCCTGCAGACACTCTGTGTCAAACACAAATGGCGTGTCAGCAGCTAGCAGATTTCTCAGAGATTTTGCAATTTTTAAAAAATACTTTACAAACCTCCTATAGAATCCTGCATGCCCCAGAAAGCTTCTGATTGCCTTAACATTGGCAAGTGGTGGTAATTTTTCAATTATTTCCACTTTAGCTTGATCCACCTCTATTCTTGGTGCACGAAATTGTGATCATCAACAATGGTGCCAAAGACTTGGTGCTCTCAAACGTGAATCACACTTTGTCACAACTTCGCACAACTAACCAGCAAGTGCACTGGGTCGTCCAAGTAATAAACCTTACGTGAGTAAGGGTCGATCCCACAGAGATTGTCGGCCTGAACCAAGCTATGGTCACCTTGTAAATCTTAGTCAGGCAGATTCAAATGGTTATGGTGAATTGATAATAAAAACATAATTAAAATATAAACTAGGATAGAGATACTTATGTAATTCATTGGTGAGAATTTCAGATAAGCGTATAGAGATGCTTTCATTCCTCCTGAACATCTGCTTTCCTGCTGTCTTCATCCAATCATTCCTACTCCCTTCCATGGCAAGCTGTATGTTGGGCATCACCGTTGTCAATGGCTACATCCCGTCCTCTCTGTGAAAATGGTCCAATACGCTGTCACTGCATGGCTAATCATCTGTCGGTTCTCAATCATACTGGAATAGGATTTACTATCCTTTTGTGTCTGTCACTACGCCCAGCACTCGCAAGTTTGAAGCTCGTCACAGCCATCCCTTCCGAGATCCTACTCGGAATACCACAGACAAAGTTTAGACTTTCCGGATCTCAGGAATGGCCATCCATGGGTTCTAACTTATACCATGAAGACTCTAATATCTCGGACTCGGTCCCCTGTATTAGATATCTAAGAGATACTCATTCTATCTCTTCTTCATGTAGAACGGAAGTGGTTGTCAGGCATGCATTCATAGGTGAGAATGGTGATGAGCGTCACATAATCATCACATTCATCATATTCTTGGGTGCGAATGAATATCTTAGAATAGGAATAAGCTTGAATTGAATAGAAAAACAATAGTACTTTGCATTAATTCATGAAGAACAGCAGAGCTCCACACCTTAATCTATGGTGTGTAGAAACTCTACCGTTGAAATTACATAAGTGATAATGGTCCAGGAATGGCCGAATGGCCAGCCCCCATAAAGGTCTAAAATAGCATAAAACTGATCAAAGATGATCCGAAGATCTAAATACAATAGTAAAAAGTCCTATTTATACTAAACTAGTTACTAGGGCTTTACAGAAATGAGTAAATAATGCAAAAATCTACTTCTGGGGCCCACTTGGTGTGTGCTTGGGCTGAGCATTGAGCTTTACACGTGTAGAGGCTTCTCTTGGAGTTGAACGCCAGTTTGTAACCTGTTTCTAGCGTTTAACTCCACTTTGCAACCTGTTTCTAGTGTTTAACTCCAGAATGCAACATGGAACTGGCGTTGAACGCCAATTTGCGTCATCTAAACTCGGGCAAAGTATGAACTATTATATATTGCTGAAAAACCCTGGATGTCTACTTTCCAACGCAATTGAGAGTGCGCCATTTAGAGTTCTGTAGCTCTAGAAAATCCACTTTGAGTGCAGGGAGGTCAGAATCCAACAGCATCTGCAGTCCTTCTTCAACCTCTGAATCTGATTTTTGCTCAAGTCCCTCAATTTCAGCCAGAAATTACCTGAAATCACAGAAAAATACACAAACTCATAGTAAAGTCCAGAAATGTGATTTTTATTTAAAAACTAATAAAAATATACTGAAAACTAACTAAATCATACTGAAAACTATGTAAAAACAATGCCAAAAAGTGTATAAATTATCTGCTCATCAATTCTCTTGTTTGAAATTTTATGCCCAAGGACAATTTCTTCAGTCACCATAAAGTGACATTTTTTCCAGTTTAAAAATAGGTTGGTCTCTTGGCATCTTTTTAGAATAAGTGCTAAATGGTCAAGGCAGGAGCTGAATGAGACTGCAAATACTGAAAAGTCATCCATGAAGACTTCCAAAAATTTCCCTACCATATCAGAGAAGATAGAGAGCATGCACCTCTGAAAGGTTGCAGGTGCATTGCACAGACCAAAAGACATCCTTCTGTAAGCAAACACTCCAGAAGGACATGTGAATGCTATTTTCTCTTGGTCCTGATGATCTACTACAATTTGGTTGTAACCTGAATAGCCATTCAAAAAGTAGTAATATTCATGACCTGCTAGTCTTTCTAGCATCTGGTTTATGAACGGTAAAGGAAAGTGATCCTTCCTGGTGGCTGTATTGAGCCTTCTGTAATCAATACACATATGCCACCCTGTAACTGTTCTTGTAGGAACCAGTTCATTCTTTTCATTATGAACCATTGTCAAGCCTCCCTTCTTGGGGACAACTTGGACAGGGCTCACCCAGGGGCTATCAGAAATAGGATAAATAATCCCAGCCTCCAGTAACTTGGTGACCTCTTTCTGCACCACCTCCTTCATGGCTGGATTTAGCTGCCTCTGTGGTTGAACCACTGGCTTAGCATTGTCCTCCAATAGAATCTTGTGCATGCATCTTGCTAGGCTGATGCCCTTGAGATCACTTATGGACCACTCAAGAGCTGCCTTGTGTGTCCTTAACACTTGAAGTAGTGCTTTCTCTTCCTGTGGATTTAAAGCAGAGCTTATAATCACCGGAAAAGTGTCACCTTCTCCCAGAAATGCATATTTCAGGGACGGTGGTAGTGGTTTGAGCTCGGGTTTAAGAGGTTTCTCCTCTTCCTGAGGAATTTTCAGAGGCTCTTTTACTTCCTCTGATTCCTCCAGATCAGGCTGAACATCTTTAAAGATGTCTTCTAGCTCTGATTCGAGACTCTTAGCCATGTTGATCTCCTCTACCAGGGAGTCAATAATATCAACACGCATGCAATCTTTTGATGTGTCTGGATGCTTCATTGCCTCAACAGCATTCAGCCTGAACTCATCCTCATTGACTCTTAATGTCACTTCCCCTTTTTGGACATCAATGAGGGTTCGTCCAGTTGCTAGGAAGGGTCTTCCTAGAATGAGAGTTGCACTCTTGTGCTCCTCCATCTCCAGCACAACAAAGTCAGTGGGAAAGGCAAATGGCCCAACCTTGATAATCATGTCCTCAATTATGCCTGATGGGTATTTAATGGAGCCATCAGCAAGTTGAAGAGATATCCGGGTTGGTTTGACCTCTTCAGTCAAGCCAAGCTTTCTGATAGTGGATGCAGGGATTAGATTGATACTCTCCCCAAGGTCACATAAAGTTGTCTTGGTACAAGTACCCTCTAATGTGCAAGGTATCATAAAGCTTCCGTGATCCTTAAGCTTTTCTGGTAAGCTTGTTAGGATGAATGCACTGCATTCTTCAGTGAGAAAAACATTTTCTGTTTCTTTGCAATCCTTCTTATGACTTAAGATCTCTTTCATGAACTTAGCATAAGAGGGTATTTGCTCAAGTGCCTCTGCAAACGGAATCTTTATTTCAAGAGTCCTAAGATAGTCTACAAAGCGGGCAAATTGTTTATCCTGTTCCGCTTGGCAGAGTTTTTGAGGATAAAGCATTTTGGCTTTATATTCTTCAACCTTAGTTGCTGCAGGTTTATTTTCTACAGAGGCAGGTTGAAAAGCCTTCTTGAGGGAGTTATTATCAGCACTTGTAGGTGTCTGATCCTTCACTGGCGTTTGAACGCCAGAACTGGCATGGATTGGGTGTTTAACGCCAGATTCTTAACCTTTTCTGGCGTTTGAACGCCAGAACTGGACATGGATTGGGAGTTTAACGCTAGTTTTTCACCCGTTTCTGGCATTTGATCACCAGACTGATTCCTCTCTGGGCTCTTACTGTCCTCGGAGGGATTTTGGGTAGCAGGTTATTCATCCTCTGTCAGATGTTCCTTTCTTGGCTTTCTACTACTTTGAGTTGAGATATTTAATATTTTTCCACTTCTTAATTGAACTACTTGGCACTCCTCTGTTATCTGTTTTGATAACTGCTGTTTTGTCTGACTCAATTGTGATTCCATATCCTTGTTAGCATTTTTGGTTTCTTGTAGCATCTCCTTAAATTCTGCTAACTGCCTTGTTATAGAGGATAGTTGCTGATTGAGTTCAGCAACTTGTTCTTGAGGACTAAAGTCAGTTGATACTGCCTTAGCTTCTTCTTTCATGGAGGACTCATCACTTATGTACAGATGCTGATTTCTGGCAACTATATCAATGAGCTCTTGAGCCTCTTCAATGGTCTTTCTTATGTGTATAGATCCACCAGCTGAATAGTCTAGAGATGTCTGAGCTTTTTCTGTAAGCCCATAGTAGAAGATGTCTAATTGTACCCACTCTGAAAACATTTCAGAAGGGAATTTCTTTAGCATCCCTCTGTACCTATCCCAGGCATTATAAAGGGATTCATCATTCTCTTGTTTAAAGCCTTGGATGTCCAGCCTTAGCTGTGTTATCTTTTTTTGGAGGAAAATATTGATTCAGGAATTTGTTTGATAACTGTTTCCATGTTCTTATGCTTACTGTGGGTTGGTTATTTAACCACCTCTTAGTTTGATCTTTTATAACAAATGGAAACAGTAACAGCCTGTATACATCCTGATCTACCTCCTTGTCACGCACTGTGTCAGCAATTTGCAAGAACTGGGCCAGAAACTCAGTAGGTTCTTCCTGTGGAAGACCAAAATTCTGGCAATTTTGCTGTACCATGACAATGAGCTGAGGATTTAGCTCAAAACTGCTTGCTTTGATGGGAAGTATACAGATGCTACTCCCGTATGCAGCAGTAATGGGGTTAGCATATGACCCCAGAGTCCTTCTGGACTGTTCATTTCCACTTAAGTCCATGATGGAGAAAAGGAAATTGATATGAATTGCAAATAAAATATATTTTTAAGTTTTTTATTTAAAAAAATGAATAATAAATAAAAAATAAAATAAAATAAAGTAATTAAAAATTAAAATATAGATTTCGAAAAGTAAAAAAAAAGGAAAAATAAATTCAAAAAACCAACTAATTACTTAATTAAGAAGATTTGAAAAACTTTGGATATGATTTTTGAAAAAGATTTTGAATTTTGAAATTTCAAAACTAAGATAAGATAGAATAAAAAGCTTTAAAATAAAAATCTGAATTTTTAAAGGAAAATTCGAAAATTAATTAAAATAAAGAGAAAAGATATTTTTGAATTTAATGAAGAAAGAGAAAAACAATAAAAATGACACCAAACTTAAATTTTTAGATCAAAACAAAGGAAACAAACAGGAAAACTTTGAATATTACGATGAACGCTAAGAACAACTTTTGAAAATTTTTTTTAAGAAAACAGAAACACAAAGGACACCAAACTTAAAAATTTTTATACTCTGAGCACTAATAATTCGAAAAAAAAATGAAAGAAAAATAAACTTATGCAATTGACACCAAACTTAAAATATGAAACTAAACTCAAACAGAAAAACTCAGTTATTAGTTTATAAAAATTTTCGAAAAAATGAAAAAGAAAATAAGGATTCTGAAAAAAGTTTCAACCAAAAACAATAATAGAAGACGCAATTTTAGTGACTCTAAACAAAAAAGATAAATTTTTCTTAATCTAAGCAACAAAATAAACCGTCAGTTGTCCAAACTCGAACAATCTCCGGCAACGGCGCCAAAAACTTGGTGCACGAATTGTAAATCACACTTTTCACAACTCGTACCACTAACCAACAAGTGCACTGGGTCGTCCAAGTAATACCTTACGTGAGTAAGGGTCGATCCCACTGAGATTGTTGGCTTGAAGCAAGCTATGGTTATTTTGTAATTGTTAGTCAGAAAATTAATAATAAAAATGGTTAGGTTTATGAGAAGTAATTAACATAAAATAAATAATACTTGTTATGCAGTAATGGAGAATAGATTGAGGTTTTGGAGATGCTCTGTCTTTTGAATCTCTGCTTTCCTACTGTCTTCTTCTTCACACATGCGGGTCTCCTTCCATGGCAAGCTGTATGTTGGTGGATCGCCGTTGTCAATGGCTATCATCCATCCTCTCAGTGAAAATGGTCCAAATGCGCTGTCACCGCACCGCTAATCATCTGTCGGTTCTCACTCATGTTGGAATAGAATCTGTTGATTCTTTTGCGTCTGTCCCTATGCCCAACACTCGCGAGTTTGAAGCTCGTCACAGTCATTCCTTCCCAGATCCTACTCGGAATACCACAGACAAGGTTTAGACTTTCCGGATCTCAGGAATGACCGCCAATAATTCTAGCATATACCACGAAGACTCTGATCGTGAACCAAGAGGCTAAGAGATACACACTCAAGCTAGTGCAGATAGAACGGAGGTGGTTGTCAGGCATACGTTCATAGGTGAGAATGATGATGAGTGTCATGGATCATCACATTCATCAGGGTGAAGTGCGAGTGAATATCTTAGAATAGAAACAAGCGTGATTGAATGAAAAATAGTAGTAATTGCATTAATTCATCGAAACACAGCAGAGCTCCTCACCCCCAATCATGGGGTTTAGAGACTCATGCCGTCAGAAATACAATGTGTAGTGTAAAAATGTCATGAGGTACATAGTAAGTCTCTAAAAGTCATTTTTATACTAAACTAGTAGCTAGGGTTACAAAAAATAAGTAACTAAGTGCAGATAGTGCATAAATCCACTTCCGGGGCCCACTTGGTGTGTGCTTGGGCTGAGCATTGAGCTTTACACATGTAGAGGCTTCTCTTTGAGTTAAACGCCAGGTTGCAACCTGTTTGTGGCATTTAACTCTGGTTTGTAACCTGTTTCTGGCGTTTAACTTCAGAATAGGGCAGGAAGTTGGCATTTGAACGCCAATTTGCATCATCAAAACTCAGGCAAAGTATAGACTATTATATATTGCTGGAAAGCCCTGAATGTATACTTTCCAACGCAATTCAGAGCGTGCCAATTGGATTTCTGTAGCTCCAGAAAATCCATTTTGAGTGTAGGGAGGTCAGAATCTAACAACATATGCAGTCCTTTTTCGGCCTCTGAATCAGATTTTTGCTCAGGTCCCTCAATTTCAGCCAGAAAATACCTGAAATCACAGAAAAATACACAAACTAATAGTAAAGTCCAGAAATGTGAATTTTTCATAAAAACTAATAAAAACATAGTAAAAACTAACTAAATCATATTAAAAACTACCTAAAAATAATGCCAAAAAGCGTATAAATTATCCGCTCATCAGAGCACCAACCCACGCGTACGCGTGCCTCATGGGTACGCGTGACCCCAAGCTTTTCGACCATCCATGCGCACGCGTCACCCACGCGTACACGTGAATTCAAAATTCTTACCTCCATACAAAATCTAGCGAGTTGTGCCTACTTCATGCCAACTTTGTGCGCGAGGCACAATTCTGTCCACGTGTACGCGTCACCTCACGCGTACGCTTGCCTCTCTGAATAACCCATCACGCGTACACGTGACTCACGCGTACACATCGTTCCCATTTCACCATCCCACGTGCACGCGTCACCCCACGCGTACGCGTGGATTGCTTATTTTATTACTCTTCTTTTCTTCTCTTCTTTCCATTTCCTTCCTTCTTCTCTCTTCCTCTCTTTTTTTTTCCTTCTTCACCCATCATCCAACACAACCAAATACTATTTATAACCATTTCTTTTAGATAGTTAGTTGTTTAGTTAGTTAAATTTTCATTTAATTTTTTGTTTTTCATTATAAGTGTTGGGTTATTAATCTTGTTTACTATCTCTTGCTGCTGATTATTGATGAGATGTTAGTTTAACATCATTTTTGTTATTCATTGTTGGATTTTCATTGTCAAGGTTATATTTTACTACTTGGTTTTGAGTTTCTTTGTTGAACAACTGTGAATACCAAGTGAATGAGAATTGCCTTTAAAGCATGTTAAATCTTTTTTAATTGCATGATTTGGCCACCATGTGATTTGAACCCTCTTCTTTGATTAGGTAATTTTTTAATGGATGTTGTGTATTTATCTTAATGCATTGTATTTCTTGATCATATGCATCAATATGTTTTTGGCTTGAATACTTTCATGCTCCTTTATTGCTTGTTTGGTTGTCTTAACCTACGAGTTTAGAGCATCTCAAGCACATTAGGATGAGTGAAGTGCATGTCCCTTTTGTGTAACTGTGACATAGCTTTTTATGTTAGTATGTGTGTTCTAAACCGCGCGCAACTTAGAATACACACTTACCTTTTATCCATGTCACACTAATTCACTCACTTCATTCTAGTGATTATTACCTCGTCCAATAATATATGCTTCCTTGCTTTTGCATTTACTTATTTTCTTGTCTGATTTTCTATTTTACATGGAGGATGCACCATAAGCAACAAAGGAAGAGGAAGAAAGAACATGCAGTAACCGGTTGATCCACTAGCTGAAGGTGGCAATCCAGCAAGTCGCCGTACCCCCTGTTCATCTTTGAATGCACCGAGGACGGTACAAACTTTTAAGTGTGGGGAGGTCGTCCAACCGAATCGGCATTTTTGGGTGACAAATTTCTAATCCCAACATTTTTGCATTTCATTTTTAGGTCTTTTAGGATTTTTAGTTGCATTTTCTTATTTTTTTGCATATATATACATAATAAGCTTAGTCAAAATAATGAAATTTTTCAAGAATTTTATCTATAGGACATCCCAATTAATTTGAGTAAAAATTTTTCATTGAACTTGCTTGAACTATACATTATGGATCATGTTTTGAGCTAAGAACACAAGCATGTGAGATTTGAGCCTAATTGTGTGGTTACATCATATAACCACTTATTTCCATTCTTGTGTGTATTATTCTCTTTCTTTGATTGTAATCTTTGATTGTTTGATTCTTTATGTCCATTATTTTGTGTATACATGCATTTATATGATTAAGGTCATTATTTCATTTAGCTCACTTACCCAAATAGTCTTACCTTTTATCTTCCATTGTTAGCAACTTTGAGCCTATTTTAACCCACTTATTCTTAATTTTAGCACATTAAAAGCCTTGAAGCAAAAAACAATAAATGTCCTTTATTTGGATCTTTGATTAGCTTAGGCTAGTGAGTGTGTATTATGCAAGTGTGGAGAAACTTAGGACATTGGTTGAGAAAAAGGTATGTTTTGTATTTTCATTGAAGATCTTGGAAAATGGGTACATACTCATGTGTTGGATTAAATGTAAAACCATATGCATTGATACTTTTGTATACACTTTATTGCAAAAAGAAAAAAAATGAGAAAATAAAAAAAAAATATATATAAAAAAAGAAAAAATAGAAAAAGAAAGAAAAAAAAAGTAATAAAAAGGGGACAAAATGTCCCAAAGTGAAGCTCAATAACAATCAATGCATATGAGTTATGATCAAGAAAAGAATGCATGAGTGTGTGGAAAAGTGAAGAATGGATAGTTAGATTAGCTTTGAAATTGTATAGGTTGTTATATAGGTTAGGTGGGAAGTTTAAGCTTATCAAAGATTCAAATTTCAAACTCACTTGACCATATGTGAAATGCCTTTTTTAGTTATGAGTTAAATTTTGTTCCTCTTGGCCTAGGTAGAGTAATTGGTGACTCTTGAGTTATCAAACTCCTTTGTTGATTGATAATTAGAAGTTGCTAATTAACTTGAATGCCACTAAAGCTAGTCTTTCATCATGATTAGGCTAGGACTTGTGGAATCAAGTTAATTCATCCACTTGACTTTCCTTCATAGTTAGAGGTCAACTAAATGGGAGTAATGGACAATTGTTGTCACAATTGAGGAGGATAATGAGGATAGGACTTCTAGTTCTCATACCTTGCCAAGAGCTTTGTTAGTTGTTAGTTTATTTCCTTTGCCATTTATATTTCTTGCCTATTACCTCAAAAATCCCAAACATACTTCATAACCAATAACAAGAACACTTTATTGCAATTCCTAGGGAGAACGACCCGAGGTTTAAATACTTCGGTTATTAGTTTTATTAGGGATTTGTACTTGTGATAAACAAATTTTTGTATGAAAGGATTATTGTTGGTTTAGAGACTATACTTGCAACGAGATTTCATTTGTGAAATTCTATACCATCAATTTTCCATTCATCAAAATGGCACCGTTGCCAGAGAATTGCAAATGTGCGCTTGTTATTAGTTATTGAATATATGTGAATATTGTGAATATGTTTGCCTTTTGCTTCTTTGTTAGTTTTTGGTAGTGTAGGAATTTGTTCTCTTTATTTGTTACTAGTTTTTGTTTTTATCTTCTCTTGCTATCATGAATTCTCACTTTGGCTATGAGTTTGGTTCTAACTATGTTGTAGGAAATGGAAGCTTCAATGAGAATGTGCATCAAAGATGGGACAATCAAAGGTGGGAGGAGCCAAATGCATATGATCAATCCTATTGGCAACAACCCCCACCAATGCACTATGAACAAGAGCCATTCTATGATGCATATCAATCTAATGGTTATGGTGAATCTCCTTGTGACTTTCAAAAACCACCACCATATGCCTATGAGCCATATCCTCAACATAGCCCTCAACCATACTCACAAGCCCCTTTCTACCAAACACCTCCATATGACCCTAACCCATATACACCATACCAACTACCTTTCGAGCCATATGAGCCATATGAACCACCACCATTCCAACACCTACAAGAACCAACCCCTCCATACTATTACGAAGATGAACCACCACTAATGTATGTAAATTTTCAACCACAAGATGAATTCAACTTTCAACCACAACCCCCATGGAAGAATATTCATGTCCATCGATTCAAGAGCCATATGATCCTAATCATGTTATCCAAGCGGAACAAGAGTCAAGGGATCATCTCTAGGAGGCCTTGGATCAACTTCAAGCAACCATGGAGCGTGTTGTGCAACAAGTGGAAAAAGTAGAGAGTGTTGAACCACCACACCCTTACCAAGAAGAACCACCTTCCTATTATGAACCCTTTTCTCCAAAATAATGAACCCTTCTATCCACACCAAGCCCTAATTGATGATTCTCTCACTTTGCTACTTAAAGAACAAAGAGAAATGCAAAGGGAGGCACAAGAATCTGTAGCTACCTTGAATGAGATGGTAAACCGATTAGCCTCTCAATGCTTGAGCACTCAAGGAACTCCTATGGCCACATGGGGATAATCGG
Source organism: Arachis hypogaea (assembly GCF_003086295.3). Lineage (NCBI taxonomy): Eukaryota > Viridiplantae > Streptophyta > Magnoliopsida > Fabales > Fabaceae > Arachis > Arachis hypogaea. The sequence goes on from NC_092049.1 coordinate 96,464,890, forward strand.
TTGAAGAGCATATGAAGGAGAGATTGGAAACTCCGGTGGAAAATGAAGAATGTGGCTTTGCGTTGGAACAATTAGAGGAAGCTATGATTGTTAGAGAAGAGGAAGAAGTGGTTAAAGACATGGGTGAAGTAGAACAAGAGGTGGATTTCAAGCTTGAGAACACTTTCACACCAAGCAATGTTGTTGATGATTTGTGGGGGTTGTTGACCATTCTTCCATTGAGCTTGAATTCAATGTTGAGGAGGGTAATATGAAACCTCCTACACATATTATGGAAGATGAAAATTTGAAAGAAGTTGAGCAAGTAATAATTCCTATTGTTGAAGTTAATTCCACACCAACTAATGTGCTATGTAAGATTGTTGAACCTTCCTCATTGTGTTGTGAAATTGATGTTGAGGAGACTAGTGCACAATCTCTAACACATGACTTGGGCATTGAGGAATGTATAGAAGAAGTTGGTAAACAAGGAATTGACATTGAAGAAGCTTGCCAAGAGGTGGAGATAGTCAAAGAAGAGCACAAGGGAGTGGCACTTGCAAGATCATTGGGACCACCTCTTCCTAAGTCGCCATCCTACACAACATTCAAGTGGGTAAATATTTCATTTCTAAACTTAATTAGCCCATTTGAATATGGTTTGCTTGAGACGGATGGACAACTTATAATTCTATGTGGCTTTAAGAGCAAAGGGGAGATGGTTACTGGTTGGCATTGCAAATCAAAGTCCATGATGATTGCATGCTCAAGGCTTAATTGCAAAGGTCGGTGTAGAACTAGAGTGCTTGGGTCTAGAAGGATGTTTGGTCACTCTATTGAGAATTCATCTTGCTCACCACCCAGATGGACTAATGAGAATCAACTTGAAGACGGGTGTCAAAACAAAGTGTGGGATCCCGGATCGCACAAGGAAAGTTAACTTTGGGAGCTCATGGTTTGTGAAGAACTCCATCAAAGCTTGAAGATATTAATTTTGAAGAATGGAGCTTATTGGAAACTCAAGCATTGGTGGATGTTCAAGGATAGCTTCAAGCATAAGCCACCTTGATGAGGAGCTCCCCATAAGTCCAACTTAAGGACAATAAACAAAAGTGCTAGGTGGGAGACACCCCATCATGGTAAAATCTTTCCTTTTTCTCTTTTGTACATATTGGTATAATTAGTTTAATTTCATGTTTTTATTGATTTTTTAAGTTTATTTGGTAGTTTGGTATGTTAAATAAGGTTTTATAGTGTTTTGGTAGTTGTTTGGAGGTTTGGAATGCTTGGTTTAGCGCAAAAACATGGAAAATTTTGAAAAATAGAGCACCAACCACGCATATGCGTGCCCCACGCACGCGTACGCGTGACTCAAGTATTTTCAACTATCCACGCGCACGCGTCATCCACGCGTACGCGTGGATGCGAAAATTTCACCTCCAAGCCATTTCTCCCGAGAGTTGTGCCTGCATCACGCGAACATTGTGCCTTTGGCACAAAACCAACTCACGCGTACGCGCACATGATGCGTACGCGTCGCCTCCATTGCATCACCCCCACGCGCACGAGTCGATGCACGCGTACGCGTGGATCACCTTGTCTCACTCCACTTCATTTCTTCTCCTCCTTCTATTTCTTTCCTTCTCCTATACTTCATCCTACACTACCATACACCATCAACCATTAGTTAGTTCAGTTAGTTAGCTATTTTGATGGTTTAAATTTTCTTTAATTTTCTCTCTTTCATAATAAGTGTTGGATTATTAATTTTGTTTACTATATATTGCTGCTTATTATTATTTGAATGCTATTTTAGTATAATCATTGTTGTTATTCGTTGTTGGATTACTTCATGCTTATGAACACCAAGTGAATAACATTGCCTTCAAGCATGCTACATCTTTTTGAATTGCATGATTCGGCCACCATGTGATTTGAATTCTTTTCTTTGATTAGGCAATTATTGATGGATGTTGTGCATTTATCTTAATGCATTATGTTTCTTGATCATATGCATCCCTATGTTTTTAGCTTGAATACTTTCATACTTCTTTTTTGCTTGTTCGGTTGTCATACCTACGAGTTAAGAGCATCTCAAGCACATTAGAATGAGTGAAGTGTGTGTTCCTTTTTGTGTAATTGTGACATAGTTTCCATGCTAGTGTGTTCTAAACCGTGCGCACTTTAGAATGCACACTTACTTTTATCCATGTCACACTAATTCACTCACTCGATTCTAGTGATCATTACCTCATTCCAACAATGTATGCTTCCTTGCTTTTGCATATACTTTTCTTACTATCCTATTTTCTATTTTCAGGATGAGTCATTATCAGCTAAAATAGAAGCGGAAAAAGAACATGCAGCAACCGGTTGACCTACCAGCTGAAGGTGGCAACTCGACAAGTCGCCGTACCCCCTTGCTCATCTTTGAATGCACCGAGGACGGTGCAAACTTTTAAGTGTGGGGAGGTTGTCCGACCAGTCGGCGCTTTTGGGTGACAAATTTCTAATCCTAACACTTTTGTATTTCATTCTTAGGTCTTTTAAGATTTTTACTTGCATTTTCTTATTTTTGCATATATATACACAATAAGCTTAGTCAAAATAATGAAACTTTCCAAGAAATTTATCTATAGGGCACACAACTCAATTGATTTGAGTGAAAACTTTTCATTGAACTTGCTTCAATTGATTTGAGTGAAAACATGTTCTATATATATATATATATATATATATATATATATATATATATATATAATTGTAGAACATGTTTTGAGCTAAGAACACACAACCTTGTGAGATTTGAGCCTTAATTGCGTGGTTACATCTTATAACCACTTATTTCCCTTCTTGTGTGCATTAGTCTCTTCCTATGATTGTAATCTTTGATCTGTTTAATTCTATATGTCCATTATTCCTTGTATTCATGCACTTATATGATTGAGGCTATTATTTCATTAGCTCACGCACCCAAATAGCCTACCTTTTTATCTTCCATTGTTAGCCAATTTGAGCCTATGATTAACCCACTTGTTCATAATTTTAGCACATTACAAGCCTTATTTGGATAAATGTCCTTTATTTGGATCTTTGATTAGCTTAGGCTAGTGTGTGTGTGTATCATTCAAGTGTGAGAAAACTTGGGACATTGGTTGAGAGTAAAAGGTGTGTGTTGTATTTCTATTGAAAATATTAGGAATTGGGTACATGCTCATGTGTTGATTAAATGTAAAACCATATGCATTGATGCTCTTGTATATACTTTATTGCAAAAAAAAATGAGAAAATAAAAAGAAAAATATATATATATATATGAAAAGAAAAAAAATAGAAAAAGAAAGAAAAAGAAAAAGAAAGAAATAAAAAGGGGACAAAATGCCCCAAAGTAAAGTTCAATAAGAATCAATGCATAAGTGTTGTGAAATGAAAAGGAAATGCATGAGTATGTGAAAAAGTGAAAATTGGGTAGTTAGACTAGCTTTGAAATTGTATAGGTTGTCATAGGTTAGGTGGGAAGTCTAAGCTTATTAAAGATTCAAATTTCAAGTCCACTTGACCAAATATGCATCCTACCTTGACCCTAGCACCATTACAACCTATAAAAAGACCTCATGATAATTGTATGCATGTACGAAATATTTGTTGATTGTTAGAGAAAGAACAAATCTTGGAAAGCATGATTAGGGGAGAATTGAGAGAATCAACCCTAAACACTTGAGTGACTAGAGCGGATACACATCCGGTGAGGGTTCGATTGCTCAATTACATGTCTCCACCCATGATCATCACTTTTCTTGCAAATAAAATATTTAATAACTCAATTCAATTGTGGATTTAATGTGATTGCTATTACCTTAGCCCTTGTGCTTATATATGTTCTCTTGGAAATTGATTTATTTTGACCAAGTAGTAGCATTCATTTAGATAGTTGCATTTAGGTAGGTTGCATTTAGTTAGTTTGCATTGAATAAATGTTGATACCCTTTGTTTCCTTCTTGATTTTAGCATGAGGACATGCTATGGTTTAAGTGTGGGGAGGTTGATAAACCCCATTTTTAGGGTTTATCTTGTGCTTAATTTAGGGGATTTTATGACCTTTTACCCACATTTATTCAATGAAATAGCATGGTTTCATGATTGTCTCCTAATTTGTGCTTAAGTGTGAAAACATGCTTTTTAGGCCCTTAATTGCTAATTTTGATTCCACTAGATGCCTTGATATGTTTGTTAGTGAATTCAGATTGGAAAGGCTATGAATGGATCAAAGGGGTCAAGAGGAAAAGCATGCAAGTGGAGAACTCATGAAGAAACAAGGATTTGGGATGCTAAGATCGACGCCCACGTGCAGCAGACGCGCATGCGTGGAAAGTGACGTCGCAAGGCGATGCGCGCGTACGCACACATGACGTGTACGCGTGGATAGCAATTTGTCAAGCGACGCGTACGCGTGACCCACGCGCACACGTCGGTGCTCGCACATGACCCACTTAAAGTGAATCCACTGAGGGCGATTTCTGGGCTTCCCAGACCCAAATCCAACTCATCTCTGATGCTATTTAACCCAAGGATTGAAGGGGAATTAACACATTACATCACATTAGTTTAGTTTAGTTTAGTTTTGGAGGGAAAGTTAGTTTCTAGAGAGAGAAGCTCTCTCTTCTCTCTAGAATTAGGATTAGGTTTAGGTTAATTTCTTAAATCTAGATCTACTTCTTCTCTTGCTTCAATTTTTCTTTTGCTTTATGAATTCTTATGTAGATCTCTATTTCTCTTTCAATGCAATTTATGATTTCCGTGTCTTTTCATGTTGTTTTGATTTTCTATTATGGATCTATTGCCTTTGTAGTTAGATCTCTCTTTAATTCTTGCAATTCATGTTGTTTACCTTTATTGCCTTCTATGTGTTTGTTGAAATGCCTCTTTTAGTTATGAGTTAGATTTTGTTCCTCTTGGCCTAGGTAGAGTAATTGGTGACTCTTGAATTATCAAACTCCTTTGTTGATTGATAATTAGAAGTTTCTAATTAACTTGAATGCCACTAAAGCTAGTCTTTCATCATGATTAGGCTAGGACTTGTGGAATCAAGTTAATTCATCCACTTGACTTTCCTTCATAGTTAGAGGTTAACTAAGTGGGAGCAATGGACAATTGTTGTCACAATTGAGGAGGATAATGAGGATAGGACTTCTAGTTCTCATACCTTGCCAAGAGCTTTGTTAGTTGTTAGTTTATTTGCTTTGCCATTTATATTTCTTGTCTATTACCTCAAAAATCCCAAACATACTTCATAACCAATAACAAGAACACTTTATTGCAATTCCTAGGGAGAACGACCCGAGGTTTAAATACTTCGGTTATTAGTTTTATTAGGGGTTTGTACTTGTGACAAACAAATTTTTGTATGAAAGGATTTTTGTTGGTTTAGAGACTATACTTGCAACGAGATTTCATTTGTGAAATTCTATACCATCAATTTTCTATTCAACGGTGTACGCGTGACCCACACGTATACGTCGATGCTCGCACGTGACTTCTTTAAAATGAAAACGCTGGGGCGATTTCTGAGCTTCCCAGACCCAAATCCAACTCATTTTCTGAGCCTATTACATGTAGAATTCAAGAGGAGTCAGGGGGGAGCACAGAGTTTAGTTTTCATCCTACTTTAGTTAGTTCTAGAGAGAAAAGCACACTCTTCTCTCTAGAATTAGGTTAGAGGTAGATTAGGATTTTTTAGATCTAGGTTTAATTCATGCTTTAATTTACTTTTCCTTTTTAATTTTTTGTCCTCTACCTTTGCTTTCCTAGTTTAGTATTTTATTCCTTGTATTTGTTTACCTTGTTATTGATGCATTCTTATTTCTTCTATTTTCCTTTAATGCAATTTATATTTGGTTTCCTTTATTGTTGATTTGGGTTCTTGTTGCTAATTTCCTTGCAATTAGTAGTTGTAGATTTGAATTTCTTGCAATTTTATCTTGCTTTCCTTTTATGCCTTCCAAGTGTTTGATTAAATGCTTGAAAGGATGTTAGAGTAGATTTTTGTGTTCTTGGCTTGGGATGGTAACTTAGGTGAAATTGAGTTGCTAATGTCCAAGTCTTGATAATTGATGTCCATTGACTCTACCTTTCACTAAGTTAATTAGTGAGGTGGCTAGGACTTACGGATTAGGATTGGTGTAGCTCATTTGACTTTCCTTCACTTGTTAGAGGATGACTTAATGAGATTGATCCTTACAATTATCATGTTGTGGTTAGTAACAAGGATAAAGATCCTTAACCATCAACCCTTACCAAGACCTTTTTACATTTGAGTTTCATTTACTTTCTTGCCATTTATCTTTCATGTCCCTTATTCAAAACCCCAAAATACTTGTCCCATAACCAATAACAAGAACACTTCCCTGCAATTCCTTTGAGAGATGACCCGATGTTTAAATACTTCGGTTTATATTTTTATTGGGATTTGTACTTGTGACAAACAAATTTTTGCATGAGAGAATTATTTGTTGGTTTAGAAACTATACTTGCAATGAGAATTTATTGTGAAATTCTAAACCATACGAAAAATCTGTTCATCATCTCCCGATCAGCATTATGAAACTCAATAATGTTGAAGCAAACCATGAAAACTACAGAGATTCATGTCCCCTTTTCCCGGTCATTTGTCAACCAGTCCGGAATGATGGCCTACAAGACTGGGTCGTTATATGGCTTCCACTAGAACTGCAAAGAAAATTATAATATATCACATCAGGTAACTTTCATTAACGACAAATCATTTAAAGATAACTAAATAAAACAATGTCGCATACCATAACCAATAGCAACTGATCCAACACAAGATGCCATCGAAGGACTCTCTGGTCAAACTGGTCTCTATTCTGCCGGGCCATACTTATCAACCTATGGACATGTGCAATAACAACAAGCAGTGCATCACTTTGTGCAAAATAAAATAAATTAAAGATACCGACAAGAGAAAAACCATATATAAAAAGATATACCTCACGGTAGTGAAAATCTCGGAATCTGCCTATCAGATGGACACCACTCTGAAAATCGATGATATATCCCTAACACTAGTAGCGGCATGCATCTAGCAATATCAGTGGTGAATCGATGTGTTATAGAGCATAACGAGTAGTACATCCATGCAAACACAACGAATCCCCAAAAAAGACCATGACACCTCTTGAAGTTCTCTAACAATGGCAACCACTTGATATGGACCTGGTTGTTTAACTTATCTGTCATTAGGTAACTCCTGATCAACAACAGAATGTAACACCTCGTATACTATAGGAGGGTGGCTGGATCTGTACCAGCTAGCATATGTTGTACCCGGTCCCTAAACCATGTTAGCTTTATGGAAAATGACTCCTTCCTCTACACCACTATTGCTGAGTATGCGGAGGCCTAGTATTGAGGAGTTCTTCTACCCACTCCAGGTCTGGTTCTGGTATCATGTGTTGAAGTCACGCAAGCACCCACCTACTGGCTCTCCATTGGTGCGTAACCCAAGGTGGTACGCAACACCCTGTAGGGTGATGGTACACTCATCCCAAGACAGGTGAAAAGTGTGGATTTCTGGATGCCAACGCTCCACGAATGCAATAGTCAATGTGTTGTCAAATACAAAGTCTCTGAGCTGCACTGTGTTGCCATCCCTCAAGTAAGGGCGAATGGCGTCTAGCAATTCGAGAGTGTGGCTAACTTGCCTAAGGAGTAGTAAGCGAGGCCTCTGTTAAAATGTAAAATATTTCATGTAAAAAATATGTTTAATATATGACATACTTGAAATATATAAAAAAATTCGAAATAAAAAGATAAAAGTTATAATAAACATAAACAATTATTTCATATTTCATAATTTAGTTATATTTAAAATTACATGTCCTAAATCCATAAATCTATTTAGAAAAATTAATTTTGTAAATCAAACATTTAAAAAATTTATTCAACAAATATTGCAACAAATATTCAGTAAAACAAGTTATCTAACATATTCAAAATCAAAATAAAAAATTTAAAATTTGAAATAAAGAAATGAAAAATGTAATACATTTATTTCACATTTCATAATTTATTATTCTTCAAAATTAAATTAGATTAATTAATAAATAAATCTATTTAAAAAAATTAATTTCCTAAATCAAACATTTAAAAATTTTATTTAATAACATTACAACTAATACTCAGCAGAGCAACTTACTAAACAATACATTTTACTACTTAACAAAATCTAAGTTGGCAACTAATCTATTTTATGTTACCAAAATATAATCTATTCTAATCATGTATAATAATATTAAATCTATAAAAGTACCCTAATTAAAACTATATGTTTATTTATTTAAAAGAGGAAAACAACAACAATAACCTCGAAGTCAATAGCTCCCGCAATGTGCCACGTCACATTTAGGTAGTTGATGTCATCATCTCGTACATCTGCACATGCTATAATATTCGAGTATCTCAAGAATATCAAGAAAAATGTCCAAAAGAGGGAGAAATGAAGCGAAACAGGGAATGAAAGTGTTCATACCCTAGACCGAGCTATAAGGTTCGGGTTGGACGAAGACAAAGCGACCGACCTCTTTGACGTTTGGTCGACCGCCGACCTCTTCACAAAGAGCTCAGACGAATCACCACAGAGGCCCAAAGAGGCCCAAGAAAGAAGAGTCACCGCCTACCAGAAGGCGGCTGGCCAAAAGATCTAGGTGATCTCACCCACAAAAGATAAGATAAGATAACAAACTTATCTCAAGGAAGGTCATTCAACACTACTATAAATACACTGGAGCACCCAGGTATAACTCATACTCCAATTTTACAAAAAAAACCTGCCTAAAACCCGTACTGACTTAAGTATCGGAGCCTCTTGCAGGTACCACCCCCTCTCCTCCGGTGACGGGGACCAGCAGCGCCTTCCAATCCCACAAGTGGGACACGGCAACCTCGATTAGTCCAGAAGATTTCATCCGAGATCGACCTCCCCGTTTCAGGTAACCCACGGAACAGAAAGGAACATTTCTTACGTAGTAAACAACTTCCTTATATAGGCGTAGATCAATTTTATCTCGTTTATATTGTAAATGAATTAAGCTTGTTTATATCTCGTTTATACACGTGTTGTGAAAATGTGGCTTATTTCGTTTATAGTGTAACAAGATATATATAGACTTAATTCGTTTACAATGTAAATGAAATAAGTAAAGTGATGTAAATTAATACATAAGCTATAAATTATATATATCCGTAAATAAAATAATTAAATTATTTATCTAAACATTTTTTTTATAATATATAATTTTATAAATATTTATATATCATTTTTTAAGATCTAAAATAAAAATAAAATTAAATCTAAGATTAGAGATGCTCTAACAACTAAAAATATACAGTTAATATGAAATGAAACTGGGTATTGAATAAGGTGCAACCATGGAAGCAAAATAAAAGATTTTGGTCCTTTCAATGTTAAAAACTTAAAAATGAAGAAAAATTATTTGGTCACTGAGGAGAGAATCCCGAGGAGGAGATTCAGCAAAGAGCAGAAGTTGTCTGTGTTAGTGTTACACAAGAAATTGAAAATTCCCTTGATATTCCTTTCCCCACGCGCCACAAAGTGAAGTAGTAGAATCAACAATGAACAATCATACTACCAAGCAGCATCTGTCACTGTCACTGTGTATGGGACCCACATCCCACTTAGCTCCACCTCCTATCTTCTCAATTCCGCTTCTGAATCATTTTCAAGTCCGTGGGCAAACAACTACTCATAATAATAATAATAATAATAATAATAATAATAATAACTTAGCTAATATGCATTCTAATATATATATTTTTAGAATACATAATAAACTTATTATTAATAAAAAATTTAAATATTTTTATTTAATAAATATAAAATAAATACATTAAAAACTTAAATTTTTATATTTTTAATTTTATAATCTTAATATATTCTTGTAAAAACACAAAATAAATAAACCTTAATAATAACAAAGTCAAGGTAGGTTGGTCTCACCTTCACTCACTTCAAAACCTCATTTTAATGTTTAGGTTATAAGAATAATAATAATAATATTGTTGTTGTTGTTGCAATAATCTTAATAATGTTATTAAATTTATAATTAAAATTTTATAATTTAAAAAATTTTAATTAAATTTTTTTATTATTTTAAATTTTTTAATTAATATTTATCATGTTAAAAATTTTAGAATTAATAAAATATTTTTAAAATAAAAAATGTTTAAATTTAAAAATATAATTTTAAGAATGAGTATTTTTAATTCGAAAAAAATTATTTTGATAATTTTAATATTTTTATATAATAAAAACTTAATAATAAAATATAATTATCAGTTTAATAAAATAATATAAATTGATAGAGTAATTTAATTTATTTAATTTATTTTTTTATTATAAGGGTTTCTTGCTTTTACTGTTACCATTAACAATAGTTTTTTTGACACCAAAGCATTCATTTCTTTATTTTTTGTTTGTCGACTTTTTTAATTGCAAAAGACAAACTGTTGCTATTTGCTCCCTCTATTTATCTCTCCAGTTTTCCTTCAACTTTTTTGTTATGTACCTTGTTTGGATTTGGATTTATCCATCAAAATTCTCTTCTTTGAGTTGAGGGATTCTTCAATCGGATAATCCTTCTCATGGAGTGTAATGAATTTGTGCATGGTGAAAATGATTTGGTTTCGTAGTCATAGTAGAGGTAAGTGTTAAGCATCTTGTTTGTTTGTTTGTTGTTAAATGTGTTTGTTTGGCTGCTGAGAAAATTGAAGCAGGAAAAAAAGAAAAGGAAAATGAGTTTTGATTCTTTTGGGGGGTGATTGTTTCTGTAGTTGACTGGTTATAGCCTTATAGGTCATGAGTTGACTTCACCAACTTTTTGTTGGTCTTTGGTTATGCAGGTGTTGGTTCTTCTTGCTTGAATCCCAGTTTTGGCTCATTCTTCTTCTAAAGAAAAATTGGATGCACATAACCTGTTTGTGAAGATGACACAGAAGAGTGCACTCTTGATCCCCTTATAGTGATTGTTGATTGTGACAGTACGGCTCTATACGTTTACTTTCTCATAGTTTTGTGTTGGAGGAAACAAGCTATGGTTGTTTTCTTGCTAATTGGTACAATAGGGCCACCAATCAAGAAAAGAGCTGGTTTGAGGATTAAACAAGCTGGGAGAGGTTCATACAGAGGAAGCTAGGTGTTTTGTGTTTATGTCTGTCTGTGTGCTTTGAACATTGAACTTGTTATTTGGACTGTGATTTTTGTACATTTTTCCTCAAAAGTGTTAGCAAAAAGAGAATATAGAACAGATGGAAGCCACTTCTATGACTCATCAGTTGTTGAAGGGCTTTTGTGATGGTACACAGTGGAAGTATGCTGTTTTTTGGAAGCTTAACCACCATTTCCCCATGTAAGTTCTTTGGCTATTTGTTGTGCTGCCTTTTGTGTTTGTTTGTGCTGAAATGAGTAGAGTTGTCTTTTTATGTGGTAGTTTCTCAATAAGTTAAGTTCACAGTTTTCAACTTATTATGAGTTAGTGGTGTGCTTCTAGAAGAATTGATCATGTTGTTGATGGCTCACCATTTCCTTATGTTATTTGCTTATGTGGACTAACGTTACTTTAAAAGGGGTTAAACCTTGGATTATTAACTAAAATTTGCTTGGTCTGCTCCTTTTGCTACTTGTTGGTACAATTTGAACTTTGGATCTCATGCATGCATGGCTGCTCAAGCCTCTTTTTGCCAACAATAATGGTTCTGGATGAGCCATTTTTTGTTATTATAGGTGTCAAGTAGTTGTTTGACCTGTTTTTATTTGTAACAAATGCAACTTATTCAACAGGTCAATCTTTGTGTTCAGGTCCATAATTTTCTTTTCATTAATTTCTTGTTGAGAAACATAACTTTAGAACCTCATGATCAAGATCATCTCTGTCAAATCTGGAAATAAGAGTGAACCATTACCCTAGTGTGTGATGCACCATATATTGCTTGGTGCATCATAGTTGTCCATGATCTATATAATGTTATAAACTAAGTTCAGTGGAAGTCAATGTCGGTGTAATTTAGAAACTTCTTCTTATTTCCATAAATGGCATATACTTTTACTATTCGCTTGAAATTAAGCTGGTTGTTTATGTTTAATTTTCTGGAGCATCACACAAGCTTTGTCGTTTTAGGACTTTGACCTGGGAAGATGGATATTATGGTTACCAGAAAACTAATGAGGCCGCGGAGAGTATGTTGGATGACATCAATTTCAAATTCCCAGCTGAGGTATATTCTTCAAGTGGTGAAAGTATTGATGATCCAGGAGATTATTCTGCTGGACTACTCGTGGCTGAAATGTCTCATCATAAATACAGTTTGGGAGAGGGGTAATAACTTATTCTCCTTGGAGGCTAAACTTGCTGCAGATGATGTTTTGTTTTTGTTTCCATCTAATTATTCTAGTACACAGATATTCACAAGTGGAGTGAGCCAAATGATAAATGCTTAAATATTGCTTTGTTTCCTATAAGCATATGTCATCTTGGTTTTTGTTTCCTGTTAATTTTTGCTTTGGTTTTGGTCTTACATGTTTGTAAATGTGACCATTTTGGTCTCCTCCTCCATTAAGTGGAATCTATTAAATGATGACTTGGATTTTGATCTGGCGCATCATCATTTAGCATATCACACCTAATGGCATGAAAAACAAGGGACTAAAATCAAAACAAAAAATTAATGAAGGACAAAAAGGGTATATTTAAGCACAATAAAAGATTCTTCATCTGTCCTAAAAATGTTTGTCATTTCTAAATTGTGATCTAGATACATTGAGTTTTGAATGTACTGAAATTCTAAACTGAGATATTTTGGGATGAACAGACTATTACTTTGAAACCATGGGAATATATGTTGATCTTAAATCACTTTGGCATTTTCTTTTCCCTTAGTTTTTAAAGATTCTCTGTTCCTAAAAGTGTAGTTGAGTAAATTGTCGTTTATGCCAAATAGTGATGCCTGGTGCGTAATATGTCATAAGGTCTTATCTAGGCCTTGTTGTATACACCATCGAAGATTTTTTGTTATGATCTGTGAAGATGATGCAAAGTCCAACTCAATGTTTTCTGTCAGGGTTGTTGGTAAGGTAGCTTTTACTGGGAATCATTGTTGGGTGAGTGAGGATATTCTTACCCATGGGTTGGATGCTAATTTAATGCCTGAGGTGAGATTCTAACCATACAGTTTCCGCATAGAATTAAAGTAGTTAATCATCAAATCTTGAAATACCTAATATCTGCATTCTGTTCTTGGTTCCAGTGTCCTGATGAATGGCTTCTTCAATTTGCCTCTGGCATCAAGGTAACAATATGCTATCCTTTATATATTATCTTGTTTATCCTACAAGAGAATAACTGATTTCCTTTTCTAATTTCTGGAAAAATTACAAAGCATTGTGCATGCACACAAATGAGTGTGAAAATGACTAGAGAATTCAATTGGCATCAAGCATTCCGTGCCATCTGAAGTAATGTTGATAATTAGAGAAAATATTAAGTTGAGAATTTTTGTTTTTCTTGGTTACAGACCATTGTGCTGATTCCAGTTCTTCCTCAAGGAGTTTTGCAATTTGGTTCATTTCAAGCGGTGCGTATGTGTTCCATATTTAAATCCTGGACAATTTCGGAGTAATATCCAGAGCTTGCCATAGCAAACTCCACTATGAAATACATTTAAGTTCTTTGCTGCAAATTTCTCAGATCATGTGTCTATAGTATTTGCCCTACATAAGTTGTTTCATTTTGGTCTGCATATCTAGTTTTTCATGTATTCTTCCAGTAATATTGCATATTGCTGCACAAGCACTTGTTTTACTATTTTCATTTGTTGGTATAGGTGCAAAAGTTGTAGAATTTTTACTGTGTGTGTATATCCATTGTGAATGCGTTGCTTTATGTTCTCACATGAAGCTCTCTTTCCCTGTCAAGATTTTAGGTTGCTGAAGACCTGGAATTTGTTACCAATATCAAGGAGAAATTCCATTCCATTCATCTTCTGGCAGCAAATACTACAGCATTGAACTATGGAGTTGATTGTCAAGATTGGTCATTCTCAGACCCAACAAATACTTTTATGGATATCTTGGATGAATCATCCAATATCACAAACAGTACAATAAAAACTGATGTTCTGGCTAGAATTGTGCCTAGTGTGAATGCATCAACAATGTTGAACCCAGCAATGTTGTCTCAGGTGGAGACAAAAGATAATCTGGAAGAAGAGATATGGCCCACTTCTCCGTGGGTCAATGATGTGGGAGTATTCCAAGAGATATCAAATGGATTAGGTTTATACTCCGGTAAGACAGAGCAACAATTTGGAAGCAATGCAACTGGTTATGAGGATATCAAGGATCTGAATGGCTTCTTGGCTTTTCCCTCGGAGTCTGAATTGCACAAAGTGCTTGGATCAGCAGCTCCACACAGGAAAACAAGGAATTCCATGTCTAAACATACCTCTGTTGTGGATACTTACAGTAACTCAACCTTTATATCCAACAACAAAGAACATGGTGATATTGAGAGTTTGGAGCACCCTGAAGATGTTGATCCGAAATATCTTTTGGATGCTGTTTATGGGGATTTATTTAGTGCCTGCAACGATACTTCAAGCATATCCAACAGTTTTAGGTCCCCTATAAGCAAGAAGATGCCATTTACCGGTTTGATTCATCCCAGGAACAGTTGCGAAGAAAGCAGTTTGGTTATGAAAGATGTGAAAGGTGATCTTAAGGCGGCAGTTAGAGTCAAGGGCAGAGATGCTATTACATCGCCATCTTTTGATGGAAATTCAAGCTTATTGACTGACGAGCCTCAAGAAGAAAAGGTTTATAGTCATTTGCAATCTACTAATGGACCAAAGATCTCTAGTACCTACAAGAAAAGAGCAAGGCCAGGTACCCAAAAGTCAAGGCCGAGAGATAGACAATTGATCATGGACAGGATGAAGGAGTTGAGGGAGCTTGTCCCAGATGGTGGAAAGGTAAATATTTTTTTGCTTCGATACCAAGGTTAACATTTCTTAGTTCCTTTTGGACTACTAGTAGTATCTGGAATCTGTAACTGGCCATGTGATATGCAGTGTAGCATCGACAACCTCTTGGAGAGAACCATAAAGCATATGCTATACTTGAGAAAAATAACAAGCCAAGCTGAGAAGCTTAAGAGATTCGCACATAAAGAGGTAGCACATTTATGATTCCTTGTTTTTCATAAATAATATTGTCTTCTCTTTTTCTCAAGAAATATAAGAAAAGAAAAAGATATAATAGGTTGCAGTTAACACATCAATATGTACTTTGGGAAAGAACACTGAAAATGGGTGAAGTTTGAATTGCCTATTCCTACATCACTTCCCCCATATTCCACAGATAAGTAGTTATAGCTGGGAGATATGTACAATTTCTTTTTATAGCACCTCTTCGTTTGAGCTTTGACATGGTGCAATGGTGTGTTCAGGTTCCCAAATGCAGCAAGCAGAAGATCAATTATAACCAATCAGGGAGGAGCTGTGCATATGACTTGGAAAGTGAACAAGCATGGCCCATAGTGATAGAAGATCTGGAATGCTCAGGCCACATGCTTATTGAGGTCTCCTATTTTTCAACCTTACCCTTTTGTTCCATTGCACACAAGAATTTGTCTCGTGTCTGGCAAAATTATCACTTTTTGACTAAAAAAAGCACTTTTCACATGCTTCTATATTTGTTTTTTTTTTTTTGGAAAAAAAAAACTGATTCCGATTCTTTTTACCAAGAGATGTGTTAATAGTATTCGTTTTTTTTTTTACACCGAGTTTATACACTGCAATTGGATGGGATGTGGGATAAATGTGTCACACTTGATCTATCGGGCTTGGTGCATGATGAAATGGGTCACATAACATTTCTAAATTATAAAATCACTTTATTGGGAATATGAAAGAAATCACCCTTGGTAACTGCTTACAACTAATGTCACACAGATGGTATGCAATGAGCATGGATTCTTCTTGGAGATTGCTCAGGTGATCCGGAAGCTGGAACTGACCATCTTGAAAGGTGTCTTAGAAAACCGCTCATCCGCAGCCTGGGCTTGTTTCATTGTTGAGGTAACGAGAAACACTCCTTGTTCGAGTTAAAACTTGTGTGTTGATAAAAATCCCTTTAATTTTATAGCAATTTTCTGATTATGGTATATAATTTTCTTTCTCAGGCTCCAAGAGGGTTTCACAGGATGGATGTTTTATGTCCTTTATTGCATCTTCTACAGCGGAGGAAGAACCCTGTTCCATATAAAAGCTGACCCTTATGTATACATAAGAGGCGTGCGAAACCCTTGACTTACATTCCATTCATCATTGAATAAAGTGTAGACACAATTTACCTGTTGTCACATGGTATTCAATGATAGAAGTATGAGCCAATATAGTGTTCCACACATTATATGTATATATAAGATACAAAACTTGTATTTTAGCAAGTTCGATGTCTTTCTATCATGTATCAACTAGGAGTTGCAACAATATTTGAGAGTGAGTTTAACTTTCTAATAGTGGTGTATGATAACTACTAGAATATGTAAAACTTGGGACTCCATGGGAGTCAATGCTTTTGGCACAAGGATGAGTGAGTAGCAAGTCACCGACTAGCTTTCTACTCATTTGCGATGTGACATTATGGTCCTATTTATAGAAGGGAGTGTTTTTGTTAAAATGGTGGAATCTTACTATGGGGATATAAGAATGCGTGATCGCTATAATAATCATGGCATGTGTGCCTTGCTCTGAATTTTAACTATTACCTGTTTGTTTTGATTGAGGACTTCGATTCTTTGTTGTAAAAAAATGTGCTATTATGAGAAAGAGCCAAAGAGGGTCAAGAAACTATCATTTATTTTTTAAATTAACTCATCATTGCTAGAGAGGGAAATTTGTTTACTAATTTATTATTGAAATATATATAAAGAGAAAAGATGGTAGTGTCAGAATTATACTTAAATATTTAACATTTTTCTATTGTATGACATCATAATTTTTTGAGTAAAGTGACAATTAGGTTCTTAAAAATTTTGGTCTCAGACTAATTAATCTCAAAAAAAGTACAAATTTGATTATCTAAAATAGCAAACGATAGACACATTATGTCCTATCAATTCATTACGTAAATTTTAATGATGGTGCTTATATGTAGTGTTAACTACTATGACATGTCTATTTATGAAATATCATCACACAGATAACATTTTTTAGAGTAAAACTTTACTTGCTTTAGTAAGATTCGTAGTAAATAAAGAGTAGTTAATAACCGTTATATAAAAACTGAAAAGATAAGAATGATTCATCATCCAAAATTATATTATTTCCATGATCATGTGGCAGCAACGGGACATACATCATTATAGACAACGAAATACATGAATAATTTCATGTTGTTTCGTACTATCTATTAACGGAAGGATATACATATCCAGTATTTACTATCACGAAGGATCTAATTAGTATTTTTTTTTTCATGGGCTAATTAGTTCGAGGTCAAAATCCTTAAAGATGTAATTATCACTTTACTCTAATTCTTTTAAGGTCTTAAAGTTTTTCTTATGTTTCCTTCTCTCTATTATAATTATAAAGATAAGAAGAGATACTGAGAGTTTCACAATTATCTTCAAGCATTTAACATTTTTCTATTATGTGATATTATAATTTTTTGTTAAAGTGGTACAACCTAGTTCTCTTTTGTATTATGACTTGAGATTTCTCTTATATTTCAATTTCAATTCCTTGATGTTTATTTTGAGTTATTCTATATTTTTGCTAACATATTATCTATAAATGATGAGTTATAAAATCTATTTTATCATGTTCTTTTACTCACTTTTTTATCTTTATAAAGTTACATTCGCATTCATTTATTCTCCTTTTTCTCCATTTTTCCCCTCAAACTTAATCGCATTGTTCTCATTCATTTAAGACACGTGTCTTTATATAAATATTATTAGGGTTAAATACGATTTTTTGTTCCTATAATTTTAGTCAAAAATCAAAATCGCCTCTAACGTTTTTTTGCGTTCAAAATTGTCCTCAACGTTGAACTTTATTTCAAAATCGCCCTTTAGACAAAAATATCCTTAAGTTTGTTACTCTCTCTCTCTCTCTCTCTCTCTCTCTCTCTCTCCTTTTTATCACACTCTTCTGCTTTTCATCCTCATAGAAAGTTTTCTTCCTTCGTAGCAAGAACACATAAATTGAAAAATCAGTTTAACATTAAATTAAAAAATTAACTTAAGCAAATTAATAAATCAACACAACACAACAATAACCCAGCAAAAGAGGACTCAATTCACCTACTAGAATTTCAGCAACAACGGCGAGAAGCAGAAGAACATGACCGAGACTGAGAAGCATGACGAGCAGCACGACGAGGGAGAGAAGCAGCTCAACGAGAATGATGAGAAGTAAAGCAACAAGGCGAGATAGGAGAGAAGCAGCACAGCAGTCCTCCCACACCCCACTACGGCCCTCTTACTTTCTCTCTTCGTTTTCCAGAAGCATGAATCTGAGCTTTTGTCTGTTAGGGATGGACGTCCATAGCTATTTAGGCAAGCTTGGGGGTTGTCACTACAACAAAAATGCTGAGTACTGTCGAATTTACCGGCGAAAAAACGAAAATAATCCACCAGTAATAAATTGACTATCGGATTTTTCGTCGGATCCAATTCGATGGTATAAACCTCGCTGGTAAGTTGCAGAAAATTTAGCAGCGGAATCAGTTTTTTATGCTACGATTATTTGATGCCAGTTACCGGCGGATTTTTTCGATAATAACTTTAGCACCAAATTATTTTGTTCCCGCATGATTATCGTCAAATTTTTCCCCCGTAAAATCTGACTGTAAGTTCAATTTTCTTTTTTTTTGACGAAATTAGTGGTCAACTTCTAAGTTTTTATTTAAATTTATTTTTTTGCACAATTAGTAGTCCAATTTTAAATAACAGAAGCCAAATATGTTAAATTATCAAGTGTACAAATAAAATGAAAAGTCAAATAATAGAGGATATGATACAATCAAATAGTGTATAAAAAAACTTAGTTACCAAAGATCCTGATAGTCGTTGTCATCATCATCATCGTCCCGCTGGTCCTGCTGCTTTGGCGGCGACATAGGTGGTGATGTTTGTGCTCCTCAAGCAACGATGCTGCCACCAGCATGCATCTGATGTTCGTATGGCACCATGTGGCGCTCTATCCGCTGAAGCCACTCCAGCTCCCGCCTACACTCCCGCCCGAGGTCATTTGTGTCTGTCATGCGTGAGAGGATCGCTTGATACCTTTCCTCAAACTCCCATAGCTGCTGAGCCTATTAGTGAAGGCTCCAGGTGAGGAGCAGCACATGTTCCCTCAAGTAGACGCCATCCTCAGGATCAACGGGCCGACTGGTGGTAGAGGAGGATGAATGTATCAACGTAGATGTACGAAGGTTGTCGGCGAAGCATGATCCCAGCCCGTACACGCGATTCTTGTACGGCTTAGATGCAGCCTCGCGCCAAAACCTATCAGGATCGACGACTGATGCAGCGGAGTTGTTGCCGTCGTCTCTAGTACGTTGAGATTGTTGGGTTGCGGTCTCCAATCTCTGCGTGTAGGACTCTTGTGTAACATATTTTTTATTAGAGTTGCAGTTAATTTAAAAATAGTATATCACAGGATGTTTACTCACATAATAATCTGCGGCTGCGGATAAGAAAATCTTACCTTGTTCTCCTTCAACGTGTGAGTATACTTGAAGGTCTTCACCATCGTCGCCTCATGATCTAATGACTTAGACTACACATTTTGAAACCACATGTTAAGTCAAGTAATAATGATATTATATTATGATCAAACGAACTTAATAACAAAATGAAACAAGTTACTTACTAGCTTGGCCTTTTTCTTCATGAAAGTTGCTGACCCACCGGTATACTTCGACGCCATGGTCGATGCCCTGTTAGCTCTATTCGTAAGACGGCGATGCTTGAACCCCTCATCAGTCTCCCACACATACAGTGCCTTCTTAATGTCTGGGCGGAGCCAAATAGTGATATGGTCGCAGTGCTCACGTACGTCTTCCAACATCTACTGAAGCCGCCTAGCCATCCGATAGTCGAAGATCTTCCAGATCATAAGATTGTGAGTCATGTCCTATATAAATTTCTTTTGCAGAAAGAATACTAAGCATGAGTTAATCAAAATTAAATACATAATTAAACAAAATAGAAGATATAAACTAAGATTTGAATATGTTGAGCTTTTACCGCCCACTTCTTAAACCATCACTCTCTGGTCTCAGTTGGGATCTTCTTGTAGCTTGGCCATGGGTGGTGGTACATCAGCTTGATTACATTAGTACAAAGGTGCGTGCCTAAAGTAGGGTTAGGAATTTTCCTCGTCAAAATGATGGAATTAGCGTTGCAAGTATAGTCCCAACCCCACAATCGACCAACACCAAAGTTTAGAAAAACAAATTGTCACAATTCAAGACAAATATAAACCGGGAGTTTTAATTCCCGGGTCATCTCCCAAGGACTAGTGATCAATGAGTGCACAATTTCAGTTGTGAAGGCAAAAGGGATTTTCAATGAAGAGATAAACAATTAAAGGAATAAAAGAAAATTCAAAATTGCAATTAATGAACTAATAAAGGGATTAAAGAACTAGCTATGTAATATGAACAAGTAAGATAAAAAAGTGATTAATGTATGTATGTGTGTGTGTGATTCAAAGCATAAATGAAATCTTGGCTTGGGATGAGCTAGGGATCCTTTCTTTGTTACAACCACAACTATGACAATTGTAATGGATTAATCTCACTTAGTTAACTCTTACATCGGAGAGTAGGTTAAGTGAGCATATTTGTTCTTAACCCACAAATCCTAACTCACTTGCTAATTGCCTTAGCAACAAGTTAGCGTTAGTGGAAGCAAGAATAATTAATAATCCAATAAGTATCACTAAATATTGGACATTCCAACTCTAGGAACCCTTATGCTCATTTTACCCAATCCAAGAGGTGAAAATTTAACCCATAATCAAAATTGACATTTCCACAAACAGTTGGTGGGCATAAACACAAATCATGATAAAATTGAGAAAATGCTTGAAACTATGAGCAACAAATGATCAAAAGTAACAATAGCAACTCAACCAAGCATGTAACAATCATCAATCATCAAAATCATCAACAAGAGATCAAAATTGCAAAAAGTATATGTATTAACACTATGACTTTCACTATAAGAAAGAGTATCAAAATTGTAACTATAAAAAGTAGTAATTAAGAAATACTTACAATGGAGGCTAGCAAAAATCCAAGATAGAAAAAGGAAAATGGCACTTGAAATGTAAACCCTAATATAAACCCTAATGGTGTTGAGAGAAAACTTCAAGAAAAAAACTAAACCTAAAGCTTCCTACTACTATCTACAACTACTCTAATGATATGCTCTCCTTCCTCAATGTTTGCCCCTTGAAATATGAGCTATGGCCATCAGAATTGGGCCTCCAATCCCTCAAAAATGCGAGTCACGTGCGTTTTTAATGAAGGCATGTGCGGGTACTTGTGCGTACGCATAGACGTGTGCGCGTACACACACTTGGCCGAAATCTCAGGTTGTGCGTATGCATAAGAGGCTGTGCGCACGCACACTTTACTTTGCTTTGCTGCCTGTGCATACGCACAAGAGGCTGTGCACACGCACACACTGCTTTTCTCTTCTCCTTTGTTTCTTTATGCTTCCTCCTCCTTGCATGCTCCTCTTCCATTCTTACCAAGCCATTCCTACCTTATACATCTGAAATCACCCACAAACAACATCAAGGTATCGAATGAAAGGCAAGTGGAATAAAATAGGTTAAATTAAGCATAAAAGAGCATGCTTTCAAAATCAAGCATAATTTAGGGGGAAAGCTCAAAAGCATGCTATTTAAGGGAATAAGTGTAGGTTTATATGATGAAATCCTCACAATTCTAACAAAAAATTATCGTAAAATATGGATTCATCATACACTCTTATGTACATGCATTGTTATTTGGTGCAAACCTATCAATGAAAAACTTAAGATTAGTAGTTTACTAAAAAGTTATTTGAAGTAATCTATAAACTTCAATTATATTTAGATTTTTTTTTAGAAATTTCGGCAAAGTTTTATCTATAACTAGAATGTGCCAAAAACTCTATCCATCAACAATCCACTTAAACAACAACATCAATCAACAATCAACAAACAAGAATCAAGAATCAAGCAGCAACATCCATCAATAAATAATAAGCAGTTCAATTAATTAAGATTAGTAGTTTCATATATATGCCATTATATGACTTAAGTAGCAACATCTATCAACAATCAAGAATTCTCAAACACAAACAGTTCAAACATACTAACCTAAATTGAACCTATCTTAACAACCTAAATCCATTAAAACTAGAAAATTGAGTATAACTAAATTAAGCTGACTAACTAAAATGGTTTGCATATAAAAGACTTAAAATAGTACTCATGTCGAAGTCCCATAAGGATAAATCATCATCCATACGATGACAGGTAGTGGAGGGGCATCTGGCTGGGATCCGTGAGAGAATTTTGGCACTGCAGTGTCTGTCGTTGGAGGTGGCAGCGTCGAGATAGTGCGCTGCTGAGCGGATGGAGGTGGTGGAGGAGTTTACTCTGATGAAGCAGATAGATGACTTCCTGGTTGCAAGGGTGGCGCAACAGTAGGAGCCACATAGTTGGGGTTATGGACCATGATGAACGGCTGGTCCTGTGCACCCATTGCCTGTGACGTCACATGGGTAGTCGGAGTAGAAGGGGACGACTGAGAAGTCCCAGGGGTACCAGTAGAATTCCTTCCTCTACCACAACTACGAGGTCGATCCGTGACACCTTTACTTCTCATCATGTCTGCAAAGAGCATATCCATTAACACTAGTCACAAAAATAATGTAATAGCAAAGAAAAAATTTATAGACACTTTAAATCACATGAATAAGCAAATACAATACAAATTCTGTGTACATTTATATTATTTGGAAAAAATTTTGGCATAACCTTCCCTAAAGTTGGACATATATCCACCTTTACGGTTCTCATAAATCCAACCAACCTCAATCATAAATTAAATCTTAAAAACAACCACAACATATCCAAAATAACTTAATCAGTTAACTACTTAGTTCAGTTCCTAACTACTTAGGTGTTTTAATTTGTTCATCATCAAACCAATAACTTAATCAACAACACCTCAAAACATGTTTTAATTAGAATAAAAACAAATCAGAACCAAATAACAAACACAAAATTATAATAATAAATCAGAACCAAAATTATAATAACAAATCAGAACCAAAATAACGAACACAAAATTATAATAACAAATCAGAACCAAATTTATAATAACAAATCAGACTTTATTCCTATTTTAGAAAAAAAGAGTTCAAAAGTATTACCTGAAGAAGAGCACCAGTGTCGAGATGAAGAGGGTGGCAGAATCTGGTAGCAGTAATAGTGACGACGAAAATGATGAACAACACTGAAGAAGGAGGGGGCTGCCGGTGTTAGAGGGGCTTCCGGAGAGGAGGGGGATGCTGGAGAGAGAGAGTGGGAGGCGAAAGGGATAGAGAGAGTGAAATTCAAATGAGGGAAAAGAGGGTTCGCAGTTCAAATTTAGGGCACAATTATCGTCGAATTTATTGATGAAAATGGAGGAGCGAATAGAGAGTCAGGCAGCGCAAAAGTAGTGACAATGGAGGGGTAGGTGTAACGAAAACCGTAGAAAATCCCAAAAGTGGTGACTAGTGTCTTAAGGAGGCAGATGAAAATGAAGAACCTCTTAGCTTTTGAAGGAAATATATATTATTGGGGAAGATGAGGGATTGAGAGGATGAGGGTTGAAAATTCTTGATGGCCTATAGAAAGGGGGTTCAATCTATGGCATTATTTTAACTTGATTAATAAAGCCTCAAAACCAGAACCTATAACTTAGCTTTTGTTTGGTCTGCATATTGGATTATGCTGAAGACCATTTTGTTTTGTCTCATAAATTGTGAAAAATAGAATCAGAGCAGAGAAGAAGAACATGACACAACCATGTATCCTGGTTCAGTTTTCTAGTGCAATGCAACCTACATCTAGTCTCCACCACAACATTGGTGGAATTTTCACTATCTATCCAAGTATTACATACACCAATCCCAAGGACTCAACATAACTAGATGTGGTGATTTAAAGTTTGGAAAGCTAGGTTTTCTTTCTCTCTTCTCTCTATCCGCCCCCTTTCTCATTTTCTAGGGTAAATGAGCTGAAATGCTCATAACTAATGTTTATATATGTTGAGTCTTGGGCCCATGACGTCAGGATTTTCGCTAGTAAAGAATTTTATAAAAATAGTCGCGTTGTAGATATAGATTCTAAACCAACAGAAATCCCTTCGTACAAATTTTTTGGTTGTCACAAGTAACAAACCCCTAAATAAATTGATAACCAAAGTATTCAAACCTCGGGTCGTCTTCTCAAGGAACTGCAGGGAAGTATGTTCTTATTATTGGTTATGGAGATTGTAAATTGGGGTTTTGAGAATGAGGAGTGAATAGTTTAATTAGCAAATAAAGTAAATGAAGAACAAGCAATTTAAATGGCAAAAAAATAAATGACTATAAATAAACTTTTGGCAAGGTATGAGAAATTGGAGGTCCTATCCTAGTTATCCTTATCAAGGATGATGAGAATTGAATCTTAATTCCACTTTGTTAACCTTTACTGAGATAAAGGAAGGTCAAGGGATTAATTGGTTTGATCTTCGGATCCTATTTATTTCCTAAGAAAAGATTGGGATTACTGAAGTTCAATTTAATTAACAAAGATAACAATTATCAATCATGTTTGAGTTTGGTAACTCCTGAGTTACTAATTTTTTAACTAAGACCAAAAGGAGAAAAGTAAATCTACTGGAATAAAAATGTCTTCAGATGGGAATAACAATAATGTAAATAAAAGAAAGCAATAATAAACTGAAATACCTCAAATAACATTAATTCAAAAGTGTAATCTGTAACATGGAAGAATTCATAAATTAAATTGCAAAAGTAAATAAAAGGGAATGTTGAACCTGATAGAGAGATAATCCTGAAAGCGAATAAAATCCTAATTCTAAATCCTAATCCTAAAGAGAGGAGAGAGAGGAGAGAACCTCTCTCAAAACTAAATCTAAATCATCCAAACTAACTAAAGTGAAAGACTCTCCTTTGAATGGATGCATTCTCCCACTTCATAACCTCTGGTCTATGCATTCTGGACTTGGATTTGGGCCAAAAAGGGCTTCAGAATTTGCTGGGAGCGTTTTCTGCAATTTCTGGTGCGTGGCCTCTGTCACGCGTCCGCGTGAGTCACGCGGTCGCGTCATTCGGAGTTTTCCTTGTCACGCGGTCGCGTCAGTCATGCGACCGCGTCATATGTGTTTCGCTCGAGGCGTGCGGTCGCATCAGTCATGCGGCCGCGTCAATGCCTTTTCGCGCTGGCATGCGGCCGCGTCGCCCATGCGATCGCGTGGCTGCCAGTTTCTTCAAAAACTCTGTTTAGTGCTTTCCTTCCATTTTTGTATGTTTCCTTTCCATCCTTTAAGTCATTCCTGCCTTAGAAGATCTGAAACTACTCAACACACTAATCACGGCATTGAATGGAAATAAAGGTAATTAAAATAATTAATTTTAAAGCATAGGAAACATGTTTTTCACATACATCACATAATAAGGAAGGGAAAGTAAAACCATTGGTGCACGAAAATTACTTCACACTATGTAATTCCGCACAACTAACCAGCAAGTGCACTGGGTCGTCCAAGTAATACCTTACGTGAGTAAGGGTCGATCCCACGGAGATTGTTGGCTTGAAGCAAGCTATGGTTATCTTGTTATTCTTAGTCAGGATATCAATTATAATTTTCAGTTTGAATTACGAAAAATAAAAGAGTATGAAATAAATACTTATTATGCAGTAATGGAGAATATGTTGGGGTTTTGGAGATGCTTTGTCTTCTGAATTTCAGCTTTTCTCTTGTATTCCTCTTCCCTCATGCATGCAAAAGTGCAAAGTTCCTTCCATGGCAAGCTGTATGTAGGGTGTCACCGTTGTCAATGGCTACTTCCCATCTCCTCAGTGAAAATGGTCTAAATGCTCTGTCACAGCACGGCTAATCATCTGGAGGTTCTCGATCATACTGGAATAGGATTTACTATCCTTTTTGTGTCTGTCACTACGCCTAGCGCTCGCGAGTTTGAAGCTCGTCACAGCCATCCAATCCCAGAATCCTACTCGGAATACCACAGACAAGGTTTAGACTTTCCGGATTCTCATGAATGCCGCCATCAATCTAGCTTATACCACAGAGATTCTGATTAAGGAATCTGAGAGATACTCATTCAATCTGATGTAGAATGGAGGTGGTTGTCAGGCACACGTTCATGGATTGAGGAAGGTGATGAGTGTCACAGATCATCACCTTCTCTATAATTAAGCGCGAATGAATATCTTAGATAGGAACACGCATGTTTGAATGGAAAACAGAAATAGTTGCATTAATTCATCGAAACACAGCAGAGCTCTTTACCCCCAATAATGGAGTTTAGAGACTCATGCCGTCAGAGATTACAAAGTTCAGATCTAAAATGTCATGAGATACAAAATAAATCTCTAAAAGTTGTTTAAATACTAAACTAGTAACCTAGGTTTACAGAAAATGAGTAAACTATGATAGATAGTGCAGAAATCCACTTCTGGGGCCCACTTGGTGTGTGCTGGGACTAAGACTTAAGATTCTCACGTGCCTGGGCTGTTTTGGGCGTTCAACACCAGGTTGGAACCTGTTTCTGGCGTTGAACTCCAACTTGTAACCTGTTTCTGGCGCTGGACGCCAGACTGCAACTAGAAACTGGCGTTGAACACCAGTTTACGTCATCTATCCTTGAGCAAAGTATAGACTATTATATATTTCTGGAAAACCCTAGATGTCTACTTTCCAACGCAATTGGAAGCGCGCCAATTAGACTCTTGTAGCTCCAGAAAATCCATTCCGAGTGCAGAGAGGTCAGAATCCAACAGCATCAGCAGTCCTTTTTCAGCCCGAATCAGATTTTTGCTCAGCTCCCTCAATTTCAGCAAGAAAATACCTGAAATTACAGAAAAAAACACAAACTCATAGTAAAGTCCAGAAATATGAATTTTTCCTAGAAACTAATGAAAATATACTAAAAACTTAACTAGAACATCCTAAAAACTACATGAAATTAACCCCAAAAAGCGTATAAAATATCCGCTCATCACAACACCAAACTTAAACTGTTGCTTGTCCCCAAGCAACTAGACAAATAAAATAGAATACAAATAAGTCATTAATCAATAATATCTCAGAGTTTTTGAGTGAAGCTCAGATTCTAATTAAATGAGCGGGACTAGTAGCTTTTTGCTTCCGAACAGTTTTGGCATCTCACTTTATCCATTGAAGTTCAGAATGATTGGCATATATAGGAACTTAGAATTTAGATAGTGTTATTGATTCTTCTAGTTCAGTATGTTGATTCTTGAACACAGCTACTTTTATGAGTCTTGGCCGTGGCCCTAAGCACTTTATTTTCCAGTATTACCACCGGATACATAAATGCCACAGACACATAATTGGGTGAACCTTTTCAGATTGTGACTCAGCTTTGCTAAAGTCCCCAATTAGAGGTGTCCAGGGTTCTTAAGCACACTCTTCTTTTTGCTTTGGATCTTGACTTTAACCGCTCAGTCTCAAGTTTTCACTTGACACCTTCACGCCACAAGCACGTGGTTAGGGATAGCTTGGTTTAGCCGCTTAGACCAGGATTTTATTCCTGTGGGCCCTCCTATCCACTGATGCTCAAAGCCTTGGATCCTTTTTAGACAGTAAGAAAACTTAATCCAAAAGAATACGCATCTCCGAAGCCTTAACTGAATCCTTATCACTGTTTTTACAATCAATCTGGTATTTCGTTCTTTACTATTTCGTTTATGGTTTCAAACAAATAACCATCTTTTCTAATCGCCTGACTAAGATTTACAAGATAGCCATTTCTTACTCAATCCAACAATCTTCGTGGGATTCGACCCTCACTCACCTGAGGTATTACTTGGACGATCCGGTGCACTTGCTGGTTCAGTTGTGCAGAGTTCAATTTCGTGCACCAAGTTTTTGGCGCCGTTGTTGGGGATTGTTCGAGATTGACAAACTACCGGACTATCTTGTTGCTTAGATTAGGTATTCTTTAAGGTTTAGTTGCTCTTTTAATTATGTCTTTTGTTTTCTTTTTCAAAAAGTTTTCAAAAACCTTTTCTTTTTCTTTAGTAACCTTTATCTTTTATGTGAATTTTGTGTCAGTTTTTAAGTTAGGTGTTCTATCTTTTTTCATTTTTTTCTTTCTTTTTCTTTAAATGTTCGAAAATTGTTCTTGAGTGTTCTTCTTGATATTTGAATTATTCTTGGTAATTTTTCTTGTTTGATTTTAAAAATTTTTAAGTTTGGTGTCTCTTAGTTGTTTTTATTTTTCCTTAAAATTTGAAAATCCAAAAATATATTTCTTTTATCTTTACTTAAATTTTCGAAAATTCTTGTTATATTTTCCTATCTTGATTTAAAAATTTTAAATTTGGTGTTTTCTTGTTAGTAAAGTTTAAATTTTGAATTTCAAATCTTATTTTTTCAAATCTTTTTTCAAATCTTTATCCTATCTTTTGTTTATCTTTCTTTAAATTTCAAATATACTACCTTATCTTATTTTAATTTCAAATTTCAAATTTAAATCTTTTCAAATTTTGAAATCTTTTTCAAATTTCTATCATATCTTTTAATTTAAATCTTTCCTATTTTATCTTCTTCAAAATTTTAAAACTTCAAATTCTTATCTTTTTAAATCTTTACTATGTTTTAAATTTAATTTTCAAAATCTTTTAATTTTTAATCTTATCTTTCTAAATCTTTTTAAATATTTATCTTATCTTTCATTTTAAATTTAGAACTTACTTATCTTCTTTTAATTTTAAACCTCAAATCTTTTTCAAATCTTATCTTTCTTTGTTTGACTCTTTCTTTCAACTTTTAAATTTCAAAATCTTCCTTTCAACATTCTCTTTTTAATTTCAAAAATCAAATCTTTTATTTTGTTTTTTACTCTTGTTAAATAGTTAGTTACTTGTTTTATCTTTTATTTTCCTTTCTCTTTCTTCCTTTTTAAACCTTCTAACTACTTTTTCTTTCTCTTTTTTGAAAATTTCATCTCTCTTTCCTTCTCTATTTTCGAAAATATCTCCTCTTTTCTCTCTATTGATTTTTGAAAACTATCCTTATTAAAGGACATCTTCTTTTCTTTTCTTCTTGACCTATCTCTCTAACAAATGCTCTCTATACTTTGACATAGAGAATCCTTTCTTCTTCTCTTCTTGTATTCTTTCTTTTAGTTTATGAGCAGGAACAGGAATAAAGAACCTTTCTTTGATCCCGATCCTGAACCTGAGAGGACTCTAAGGAGGCATTTACAACAAGTTAGAGCACAATACTCCGGAGAAAACCTCATAGAGCTTTTCGAACAAGAAGCTGAGAATACAGATATGGCAGCCAAGCCCAATGATAAAGGAGATGCAAGGAAGGTCCTAGGTGACTTTACTGTACCCACTTCTGACTTTTATGGGTGCAGCATCTCTATACCTGCCATAAGTGCAAATAACTTTGAGCTGAAGCCTCAACTGGTCACTTTAGTTCAACAGAACTGCCAGTTTCATGGACTTCCACAGAAAGATCCCAACAGATTCATCTCTAATTTCTTATAGATCTGTGATACTGTCAAGACTAATGGAGTAGATCCAGAGATTTACAAGCTTATGCTTTTCCCCTCTGCTGTAAGGGACAGAGCTAGGTTATGGTTGGATTCTCAGCCTAAGAAAAGCCTAGACTCTTGGGAGAAGGTGGTCAATGCATTTTTGACCAACTTCTTCCCACCTCAGAAGCTGAGCAAGCTTAGGGTGGAAGTTCATACCTTCAGACAGAAAGAGGGTGAATCGCTCTATGAAGCATGGGAGAGGTACAAGCAACTGATCAAAAGGTGCCCTCCTAACATGATTTCAAATTGGACCATGCTAGATATCTTTGATGATGGCCTTTCTGAATTGTCCAAGATGGCATTGGACCACGCTGCTGGTGGTTCACTCCACTTGAAGAAAATGCCTGAAGAGGCACAGGAACTCATTGACATGGTTGCAAACAACCAATTCATGTACACTTCTGAGAGGAATCCTGTGAACAATGGGGTGGCTCAGAAGAAAGGAGTCTTGGAGGTTGATACTCTGAATGCCATATTGGCTCAGAATAAGATCGTGACCCAACAGATCAACATGATCTCTCAGCATTTGACTGGATTACAAGCTACAGTTGGCAGCACTCAAGAAGCCTCCTATGAAGGAGATGCCTATGATCCAGATCAACCCATGATGGATGAGGTTAACTATTTAGGAAATCCCAACAATGAGCCTTATGGAAACACGTACAACTCATCTTGGAGGAATCATCCCAACTTTTCATGGAGGGATCAACAGAAGCCTTAACAAGGCTTCAACAACAACCAAGGTGGAAGAAACCAAAATAAGTTCAATAACAGACCATTCCCACCTTCTCAGCAACAGATGGAGACTTTTAAGCAGAGCCTCTCTGACTTAGCTACTATAGTCTTTGATCTTTCTAAGACCAATCACAGTTTCATGACTGCAACAAGATCCTCCATCAGGAATCTGGAGGTACATATTGGTCAGCTGAGTAAGAGCATCCCCGAGATCCCTTCTAACACTCTTCCAAGTAATACTGAAGTAAACCCAAGAGAAGAGTGCAAGGCCCTCACTGTAGTAGCTGAGGCCGAATCTAAAAAGGAAGTGCTGGCATTGAATGCCAGCAAGGGAGTAGATGCTGGGCGTTCAATGCCCAAGAAGGAGCAAGTTATGGCATTGAACGCCACAATGGGAGTAGTTGGGCGTTCAATGCCAACTAAGGAATCCCTTATGGAAGAATTAAAAGAAACTAGAACTCATGAGGAGACCATAGAGGTTCCCTTGAATGCCTGGTTGCAGATTATAAAATCTGAAGAATACTCCTCCTCTGATGAGGAAGAAAAAATTAGGAAAGAGCAAGTTGCTTGGTACTTAGAAATTCTAATGAAGCTGAATGCCAAATTATTTGGAACAGAGACATTGGAGGACAAACCTCCAGTGCTCACCAAGGAACTCAATGCCTTGGTTCAAAAGAAACTACCTCAGCAGCTGCCGGATCCTGGAAGCTTCCTAATCCCTTGCACCATAGGGTCAATTACCTTTGAGAAGGCCTTATGAGACCTAGGGTCAAGCATAAATCTCATGCCTCTCTCTGTAATGGAGAGGCTGGGAATTTTTTTAGGTGTAAGATGCCAAGATCTCATTGGAGATGGCATACAAATCACTGAAAAAGGTATATGGTCTGGTAAAGGATGTTTTAGTAAAGGTTGAAAACTTTTACATCCCTACAGACTTTATAATCTTAGATACTGGAGAGGACGAGGATGAATCCATCATCCTTAGAAGATCTTTCCTAGCCACTGCCAATGCCATAATTGATATGGCAAAGGGAGAGCTTGTTCTGCAGTTGTGGGAAGATCACATCTTGTTCAAGATGCCCAAACCTAACTCCCTCCCTAAGGGAGAGACAACTGTGCAACACTTAGTATTCCAACCCTCTCTCTCAGTACAGAGCTTTACTGAGCCCCCAAACACCAAATCTAAGTTTGGTGTTGAGAAACCATCATCAAGCACTGAGAATAAAGGCACTAAGAAGAAGGTACCTAAAGGCAGGAAGGATAAGAAAATCACCACTGAAGGCCTCTCACTTGGCATGAGAATTGTCTTCACAGACAGCCCAGTGATTCCATACGCTGCGAACAAGATCCTGTCTTTGGAACACGTGGAGCTCATCCATGAGAGTACAGAAAGGAAGTTCACTGTAAGGGCTGACATTTTGAGCCCCTATCCATCCCCGTAAAGGGGCTAACCGTCAAGATAATGACGTTAAAGAAGTACTTGTTGGGAGGCAACCCAACCATAATTATAGTATTCCTATTTTTAGTTATTTCCATTCGACTTATATTAAGTTATTTTCAGAATTATTTCCTTTTTAGAGTTCATGATCATGTGCAGTAGATTAAAGACAGAAACATTCCGAGACAGAACACCCTGGAGTAGACCCCTTGCTGGTGTTGAACGCCAGACAAGGAGGCAAGAAGGGCATTCAACACCCTATATGGGTAAAAAAGCTGACGTTGAACACCACACAGGGAGAAGTGTGGGCGTCCAACGCCAAAGAGGGAGCAGCGTGCTGGCGTTGAATGCCAGAATGGGACCATTCTGGGTGCTCAATGCCCTACAAGGAGCAAAGACCTGGCATTGAATGCCAGGAAGGGAGACCCTCAAGGGTGTTCAATGCCCTACTTAGAGCAAGAAGCTGGCGTTGAACGCCAGCCAAGGAGTAGAGGCTGGGCGTTCAATGCCCTCAAGGGGGCATGGAATTCAAATTTCCTAGCCTCTCAGGATCAATGGGTCCCACAGAATCTCCACCTACCCCACCTTCTTATCTCTGCTACTTTTCCTCTTTCCCACATACACTCTTCCCCATACACCCTCAACCAATCACATCCACATCACATTTTTCTCTTTCCAACACCCTTCATCACTAGCATCCATCAATTCCCAACAACCCATTTCAAATTCAAATCTTTGACACCCATATCCCCCCATCTTGACCGAATTCCAACCCTAACCACCCCTATAAATAACCCATCATACAACCCTTCAATCACAAACCTCATACACAATAACCCCCACTTAGCCGAATCCCTCTCTCCTTCTATCTCTACTATTCTCTTCTTCTTCTAGTCTCTTCTTCTCTTTTGTTTATATTTGCTCGAAGACGAGCAAAGTTCCTAAGTTTGGTGTTGCAAAAGCTTTGCATTTTGACTTCTACCATCCCTAAGTATGGCACCAAAGTCTGGTGAAATCTCAAGAAAGAGGAAAGGAAAGGCTATTGCCTCCACTTTTGAATCTTGGAAAATGGAGAGATTCATCACCAAGGCTCATCAAGACCACTTCTATGAAGTAGTGGCAAAGAAAAAGGTGATCCCCGAGTGGTGGATGAAATTGACTCCTCAATATTCACACAAATAGACCAGCAAGTGCATCGGATCATCCAAGTAATACCTCAGGTGAGTGAGGGTCGATCCCACGGAGATTGTTGGTTTGAACAAGCAATAGCTATCTTGTAGATCTTAGTCAAGCGGATAGAAAATATAGTTGTTGTGAAAAACACATAAAAAAATAATTAAAGTGTTTTGGGATGGGTGTAAAATCAGTGATGAGAGAACGGTTGAGGTGTCGGAGATGCTTCCTCCTTCTAGATCAACTTTTCTCACTGTCTACTCCAACTTCTGTTGATTCATTCCATGGTAGGTTGTAAGTGTGATGCACCACTGTTTTGTGGTGCATTTTATGCTGAATTGAGGGAATTTTATCACCTTTTCTCACACTTATTCAATGAAATAGCATGGTTTTGTAATTCTCCCTTAATTTGTGCTTAAATGTGAAAACATGCTTTTTAGGCCTTTAATTTGCTAGTTTTAATTCACCTTTGATTCCATTAGATGCCTTGATGTGTTTGTTAGTGAATTTAGGTTGAAAGGGCTAGGAATGGATCAAAGGAGTGAAGAGAAAAGCATGCAAAATGGAGGATTCATGGAAAATCAAGGATTTGGAGTACATTCATCGACGTGCACGAGTGGAATGACGTGCACGCGTAATCATGAAGTCGCATGGCGATGCATACGCGTGACATGACGCGTACGCGTGGGAAGTAAAAATGCCAATTGATGCGTACGCGTGACCTCATTAAAGTGAAAACGCTGGGGGCGATTTCTGAGCTTCTCAAGCCCAAATCCAACTCATTTCTGAGCCTATTACATGCAGAATTCAAAAGGAGTCAGGGGGGAGCACATAGTTTAGTTTTCATCATATTTTAGTTAGTTTTCTAGAGAGAGAAGCTCTCTCTTCTCTCTAGAATTAGGTTAGATGTAGATTAGGATTTCTTAGATCTAGGTTTAATTCATGCTTTGATTTACTTTTCCTTTCTAATTTCTTGTTCCTCTACCTTTGCTTTCCTAGTTTAGTATTTTGATCTTTGTAATTGTTTACTTTGTTGTTGAGGCACTCTTGTTCCTTTTATTTTCCTTTAATTCAATTTATGTTTGATTTCTTTTATTGTTGATTTGCTTTGTTGTTGTTAATTCCTTGCTTTTGGTAGTTATATATTTAAATTTCTTGCAATCTTATTTTGCTTTCCTTTTATGCCTTCCAAGTGTTTTATTAAATGCTTGCAAGGATGTTAGAGTAGATTTTTGTGTTCTTGGCTTGGGATGGTAACTTAGGTGAACTTGATTTGCTAATGTCCAAGTATTGATAATTGGTATCCATTGACTCTAGCTTCCACTAAGTTAATTAGTGAGGTGGCTAGGACTTATAGATTAGGATTGATGTAGCTCATTTAACTTTCCTTCACTTGTTAGAGGATGACTTAATGGGATTGATCCTTGCAATTATCATGTTGTGGTTAGTGATAAGGATATAGATCCTTAACCATCAACCCTTGCCAAGACCTTTTTACTATTTGAGCTTCATTTACTTTGTTGCAATTTATCTTTCTTATCTCTTATTCAAAACCCCAAAATATGCATCTCATAATCAATGGCAAGAACACTTCCCTGCAATTCCTTTGAGATACGACCCAAGGTTTGAATACTTCGGTTTATTTTTATTGGGGTTTGTACTTGTGACAAACAAATTTTTTCATGTGAGGATTGGTTGTTAGTTTAGAACTATACTTGGAACGAGAATTTATTGTGAAATTCTAAACCATCAAATTTCCTCTCATAAAAAATGGCGCCGTTGTCGGGGATTTTCAATGGTGTGATGTTATTGGCTATCGTGAATATGTTCATATTGTGAATATCTTACTTTTTGGTTATTTCTTGGTTTTGCTATTACTTAGGAGTTTACTTTTTCTTTACCTTTTGATATTCTTTGTTTTGGTTTCCTCTTGTCCATATAATTCTCATCCTTGTGGTTTTGGATATGGTTATGACTATGTTGTAGGTAATGGAAACTTGAATGATGGCTCACATTATGGGAGAGATGAATTCTTGAGAAGGGAGCTATATCCATATGAGCAATCATCATGGCAACCTCCTCAACCAAGCTACTATGATGGCAACCCCTCCTATGATGCATATCATTCCAATGGATATGATGGTTCTTATCATGATTATGTCACTCAAACACCATCATTCCATGCACCATACTCTCAACATAATCCTCAAACACCATCATTCCAACCACCATACTCTCAATCCACATCCTATTTTCATCAATCACCTCCATACAATCTTAACCCATATCCTCCATATGCACACACTTATAACCATTATGAACAAGCACCCATGGAACCACCATCACTTCAACATCATTACCCTCACAATCCTTGTTTTTCCTCCAACCAAGCCTCTATGGATGATATAATTGGTATCATTTCTCAAGAGCAAGAAGAGTTCCAAACCGCACTCACCGGTTTCACCTCCACCCTCCAAGAGCTTATATCCTGTATACTTCTATCTTCTACCAACAACCAAAACACCTTCCAACCTCCAAGCTTTGATGAACTTCCTTTTCAACCACATAATGATCTCTCCATCCCACCACCACCCTCCATGAAAGAACATTCGTATCCATCAATCCAAGAGCAACATGATCCCAATTATGCGATTGACATGAAACAAGAGAGAAGGAATCATCTTAGGGAATTAATGGATCGGATTCACGCATCCATACTTCAAGAGAAGCAAGAGGAGGTTGATAAATGAGAATTTTATGTCGGTTTGGAATCGATCAAAGACAAGCATCAATTCGTTGGTAGCATAGTCTAAACCAACAATGAATTCTCACGATCAAATAATAATGTCACAATACAAAATATAAACCGAGAGTATTTAGCTCCCGAGTCATCTTTCCTAGGAGTTGCAATGAAATGTACAATTATTGGCTATAAGAGAGAGCATGGGGGATTGGGAATGAAAGCAAGAGAGCAAGGGAACGTAAATAGCAAGAAAGTAAATGGAAAGTAAGAAATGTAAGTAGCAAGGAATTGAAAAGAAAGCAATTAAAGGACACTTGGCAAGAAGTGGGTAATCTAGGTTTCCTATCCTAGTTGTGGACCACAAACATGGCAATTGTGTGCAATCAATCCAAATCAATCAATCCTCCTTGAGAATTAGTCAAAACCATAATTGATCTCAATCCATATGTCCTAGTCAACTCACTAATTACTTAGTGAAAGACTAGCGTCAATGGATTAACTATTCTCACACAATACGGAATGGACATCCACAACTCAATTCCACCTAAACATCCAATTTCTCAACCAAGATGGTGAAAACTAAACATGCAAGAATTTAAACATCAAAGCAATAAAAGTTAAAGCAATTAAATGCAAGGAAAAGAAATGGCAAGAAAGTAACTTAACATGCAAGAAAGTAAATGAAAGCAAGTAAAAGTCAAAGCAATAAAACTTCAAAAGCAAGAAACCTCTTGGCAAGTAATTGAAGGCTAAGGCTAACTATCCTAGTCATTGACCACAAACACATGATGATTATGAAGAGTTAATCCTACTTAGTCAACCTTACATCGAAGATAAGTCAAATTGGCATAGTTAATTTCAATCCTTAAGCCCTATGTCAACACTAGGGGGTCACATAGAGTCAAGGGAAACCAAATTAACTAACTCACTCTAATGTATCATACAAGAATAGACATCAATGACTCAAGGATCACCAAAGTCAACAATTTCAAGCCAATAGTGTAGAAAAACTAAGTGAAAACTAAGGCAAGCATTTTATCAAACACTTGGTGTGCATGAAAATAAAATAACATTAAATTGCAATAAAATAAATTCTAAAACTACCCAAGCAAGAAAATAGCAACAACAACTAGAGAAAGCAATAAATGACATGGAAACATAAATTGCATTAAATAAAATTAAAATTGACAAAGAGTATTCATAACATGAAAAGTGACATAAAAGAGAAATTAAGAAGAAGAACTAAGAGAAGTAAGACAATAAAGTAAAGAAACATAAATGAAACTACATTAAAACATGAATTAAAGACAGAAATTAAAGAGAAATTAACTAAACCTAACCTAATTCTAGAGAGAGGGGAGAGCTTCTCTCTCTAGAAACTAAGAGAAAACATATAAAATCTAACCCTAATTGCCCCCCTTCACATGGAGTAAGGACTTCCTTCATATAGCACTCAATCAGCTTCAAAAAGCCCCAAAATTGGGCCCTGAAGGCCCAGAAATTGCCCCCAGCGATTTGCAATAAATGAGTCACGCGCTGGGATGTGTGCAGACGCACAGGTGTGTGCGTACGCACACATGCTGATTTTCTTCTTGTGTTTACGCACAGGTTATCGTGCATACGCACACATGGTTTTGTGGCTTTTGTGCGTATGCACAGGGGGTTGTGCGTGATGACAAGTCATCTTATACTAGCTTTTCAAGCATTTTTCACTAGTTTCATTAGGCTTTATGCACTTTCTTGCATTGTAAGTAAGTACTTTGGAGTGGATTTGCATGGTTATGTTAAAACAATCAACCATCCTTTATTTGACATAAATTCATGAGGTTTAAGACAGAATTAGTCGGTTTTTGAATGATTTATAAATCTTGTTTATTTGGTGATGCTTTGATTGGTTGTTTTGATTACTTGTAGGTGAAGAAAAGAAAGAAATAAGGAAAGTGTGCTCAACCAAGCGTGGCCCAAGGAAACAAAAGCGTTGCGCATCAAGAGGCCAAGGCATAGTGCTCAAAAAGTGAGCGCTAGAGAAAGAGGGGTACACCAAATCAAGAAGCCAAGGTACAAGGCCGAGGATGCTAAGTTGTGTAATTTAACTGAGCGCCCAAGGGAACAAGGCAAAAAGCATAGCGCTCAGTTAAGTATTTTACCTTTATCGTGCCTTACTCAAGAGAAAATACAAGGCGCAGCACACAAAATGAAGCCACCAGGATTCGAAATGGGGACCAAGAGAAGCGCTACAAGGCTTGACAAGGAAATTGCTCAAAATGGCTTCACCAGGGATCGAAGAGGGGCACACAAGGCATACGGAGGGCGCTACGTTGGGAACTCTTAACCAAGCACTACATTGTGAGGAAATTGCTCAAAATGGGACGGCCAGGGTTTGAAGAGGGAACCTCACTCCAAGGTATGTAGTGCTACGTTCAAATCACTCACTGAGCGCTATTGGTGAATGAAAATTGGCCCAAAATGAAACAAGCAAGGCTCGAAGAGGGATCCAAGGGAACCAAAGTGGTGCTACGTTGAAACACTTCACTTAGCGCTATGTTTGGGCTTGGCATGAAGACAAGAGGAAGCAAGGAGTGCTACGTTAAAATCACTCACTGAGCGCTCTACTGGAGGTGTCCCTAAGCCTAATTTCAATTAAATGCCACCTTAAATCAAATTCTTCACCAATTTTAAAAACCCACTCCAAATTCTAAAATCAAAATTAGAAAGTGTATAAATAAGAGTTAGTTTAATTTGTAGAGGACCTTCTTTTCATTTTTTTGTTTTATTTTTTGCTCACTTTTCAATTTTACTTTGAGCTCAATTTTAGTTTTCATTTTGAATTTGGGAATTGGGACTGAGATCTGAGTTCCCTTTCCCTTTGTTTTTACTTCTGCATTTCTTACTTTTTGTTTATGAATTTTGGATTGAGATTGAAGGAATTCTGTTTCAATTCTTGATCTGAAATTCCTTTTTGTTCTTCTTCTCCATAATTCAGTGAATTAAGAATTGGATTTGAGTTTTATTTGCTGTTTCATTTACATTTCTTCTGCAATCTATTTTCTGTTTGATCAAGGAAGGAATTGAGATCTAGATTTACCTGCTAGTCTCATTGATCTCCTGAGATATTCAATTTCTCTTTTAGATTTCACAATTGAGCTAAGTTTACTTTCTGTTTTGTTCTGCAAGCAATTTTACCTTTCTGTTTATATTTTCTGCAACTTATTTCATCTTCTACTTCTCTGATTAATTTGTCTTTTGGTGCATGAAATTGTGATCATCAATGGCGCCAACAACTTGGTACGCACAATTGTAATCTCAACTCTTTGTCACAACTCCGCACAACTAACCAGCAAGTGCACTGGGTCGTCCAAGTAATAAACCTTACGTGAGTAAGGGTCGATCCCACAGAGAATGTTGGCTTGAAGCAAGCTATGGTCATCTTGTAAATCTCAGTCGGGCAGATTCAAATGGTTATGGAGGATTGATAATTAAAAGATGAATAAAACATAAAATAAAGATAGAGATACTTATGTAATTCATTGGTAGGAATTTCAGATAAGCGTATGAAGATGCTTTGTTCCTTCTAAACCTCTGCTTTCCTATTGCCTTCTTCCAATCATTCATACTCCTTTCCATGGCAAGCTTTATGTTGGGCATCATCGTTGTCAATGGCTACTTCTCGTCCTCTCAGTAAAAATGTTCCAAATGCGCAGTCACCGCACGGCTAATCATCTATCGGTTCTCGATCATGTTGGAATAGGATCCATTGATCCTTTTGCGTTTGTCACACGCCCAACACTCGCGAGTTTGAAGCTCGTCACAGTCATCCCTTCCCAGATCCTACTCGAAATACCACAGACAAGGTTTAGACTTTCCGGACCTCAGGAGTGGCCGCTGGTGCACGAAATTGTGATCTCAGGCAACGGCGCTAGAAACTCTGTACGCACGTCTTAATAAATCATTTTTCATTCACAACTTCGATACAACTAACCAGCAAGTGCACTGGGTCGTCCAAGTAATAAAACCTTACGTGAGTAAGGTTCGATCCCACGGAGATTGTTGGTATGAAGCAAGCTATGGTCATCTTGTAAATCTCAGTCAGGCGGATTCAAATGTGATTGGATTAGATAATTAGATAATTAAAAGATAAATAACATAGGATAGAAACACTTATGTATATCATTGGTGAGAATTTCAGATAAGTGTATAGAGATGCTTTCGTTCCTCTGAACCTCTGCTTTCCTGCTGTCTTCATCCAATCAGTCTTACTCCTTTCTATCGCTGGCTTTTTGTAAGAACATCACCGTTGTCAATGGCTACTTTTGATCCTCTCTGGAAAATGGTCTGATGCGCTGTCACTGCATGGCTAATCGTCTGGAGGCATCACCCTTGTCAATGGCTGCATCCTATCCTCTTGTGAAAATGGTCCAAATGCTCTGTCACAGCACGGCTAATCATCTGAGGTTCTCGATCATACTGGAATAGGATTCACCCTCCTTTTGCGTCTGTCACTACGCGCAGCACTCGCGAGTTTGAAGTTCGTCACAGTTATTCAATCCCAGAGTCCTACTCGGAATACCACAGACAAGGTTTAGACTTTCCGGACTCTCATGAATTCCGCCATCAATCTAGCTTATACCACGAAGATTCTGATTAAGAGATCCAAGAGATACTCATTCAATCTAAGGTAGAACGGAAGTGGTTGTCAGGCACGCGTTCATAGGGAATGATGATGATTGTCACGTTCATCACATTCAGGTTGAAATGTGAATGAATATCTTAGAAGCGGAATAAGCTAAATTGAATAGAAAAACAGAAGTACTTTGCATTAATCTTTGAGGAACAGCAGAGCTCCACACCTTAATCTATGGAGTGTAGAAACTCTACCATTAAAAAATACATAAGTGAAAGGTTCAGGCATGGCCGATTGGCCAGCCCCCATGATCTAAGAACTAGACGTCCCAAGATGTCAAATACAATAGTAAAAAGTCCTATTTATACTAAACTAGTTACTAGGGTTTACAGAAGTAAGTAATTGATGCATAAATCTACTTCCGGGGCCTACTTGGTGTGTGCTTGGGCTGAGCTTGAATGTTACACGTGCATAGGTCCTTCTTGGAGTTGAACGCTAGTTTATAACGTATTTCTGGCATTCAACTCTGGCTTGTAACATGTTTCTGGCGTTTAACTCAAGACAGCAGCGTAGAACTGGCATTCAACGCCCTTTTACGTCATCTAAACTCGGTCAAAGTATGGACTATTATATATTGCTGGAAAGCCCTGGATGTCTAATTTCCAACGCAATTGGAAGCGCACAATTTTGATTTCTGCAGCTCCAGAAAATCCACTTTGAGTGAAGGGAGGTCAGAATCCAACAGCATCAGCAGTCCTTGTTCAACCTCTGAATCTGATTTTTGCTCAAGTCCCTCAATTTCAGCCAGAAAATACCTAAAATCAAAGAAAAACATGCAAACTCATAGTAAAGTCCAGAAATGTGAATTTAACATAAAAACTAATGAAAACATCCCTAAAAGTAACTAGATTATACTAAAAACATACTAAAAACAATGCCAAAAAGCGTATAAATTATCCGCTCATCACAACACCAAACTTAAATTGTTGCTTGTCCCCAAGCAACTGAAAATCAAATAGGATAAAAAGAAGAGAATATACTATAGATTCCAAACTATCAATGAAACATAGCTCTAATCATATGAGCGGGACTTGTAGCTTTTTTGCCTCTTGAATACTTTATGAGTCTTGGCCGTGGCCCTAAGCACTTTGTTTTCCAGTATTACCACCGGATACATAAATGCCACAGACACATAACTGGGTGAACCTTTTCAGATTGTGACTCAGCTTTGCTAAAGTCCCCAATTAGAGGTGTCCAGGGTTCTTAAGCACACTCTTCTTTTGCTTTGGACCTTGACTTTAACCGCTCAGTCTCAAGTTTTCATTTGACACCTTCACGCCACAAGCACATGGTTAGGGACAGCTTGGTTTAGCCGCTTAGGCCAGGATTTTATTCCTTTAGGCCCTCCTATCCACTGATGCTCAAAGCCTTGGGATCCTTTTATTTACCCTTGCCTTTTGGTTTTAAGGGTTATTGGCTTTTTGCTCTTGCCTTTTGGTTTTAAGAGCTTTGACTTTTTTTTCTTGCTTTTTCTTTTTT
Organism: Arachis hypogaea; assembly: GCF_003086295.3. Lineage (NCBI taxonomy): Eukaryota > Viridiplantae > Streptophyta > Magnoliopsida > Fabales > Fabaceae > Arachis > Arachis hypogaea. The sequence goes on from NC_092049.1 coordinate 96,507,093, forward strand.
CTTTCTATTTTTTTTTGCTATTTTTTTTCTCTGCAAGCTTTGTTCTTTGCTTCTTTTTCTTGCTTCAAGAATCATTTTTATGATTTTTCAGATTATCAAATAACATGTCTCCTTATCATCATTCTTTCAAGAGCCAACATATTTAACATTCTTAAACAACAACTTCAAAAGACATATGCACTGTTCAGGCATTCATTCAGAAAACAAGAAGCATTGTCACCACATCAATATAATTAAACTAAGTTCAAGGATAAATTCGAAACTCATGTACTTCTTGTTCTTTTAAATTAAAACAGTTTTCATTTAAGAGAGGTGATGGATTCATAGGACATTCATAACTTTAAGACAAAGTTACTAAATACTAATGATCACGTAATGAAGACACAAACATGGATAAGCACTTAACATAAAGAAAACGAAAAACAGAGAAAGTAAGAACAAGGAATGAATCCACCTTAGTGATGGTGGCGTTTCCTTCTTGAGGAACCAATGATGTCCTTGAGCTCTTCTATGTCTCTTCCTTGTCTTTGTTGCTCCTCCCTCATTGCTTTTTTGATCTTATGTAATTTCATGAAGGATGATGGAGTGCTCTTGATGTTCCACCCTTAATTGTCCCATGTTGGAACTTAATTCTCCTAGGGAGGTGTTGATTTGCTTCCAATATTTATGTGGAGGAAAGTGCATCCCCTGAGGTATCTCATGGATCCCTTGATGGTGAGCTTCCTCATGTGTTTCTTGAGCTCCATGAATAGGCTTTCTTGTTTGCTCCATCCTTTTCTTAGTGATGGGCTTGTGAGATGAATCTTTCCATCTCCTATGGCTCAGAGGTGGAAGCAATTGCCTTCCCTTTTCTCTTTCTTGAGGTTTCTCTGGCCTTAGGTGCCATTAATGGTAATGGAAAAACAAAAAACTTATGCTTTTACCACACCAAACTTAGAATATTGCTCGCCCTCGAGCAAGAGAAGAAAGAATAGATGAAGAAGAAGAAGATATGGAGGAGATGGAGGGATGTGTGTATGGATGTGAGTGGTGAATGGAAAACAGAAGGGATGACCACGAATGGAGAGAGAGAGAGGGTGAGGTGGGTGGGGATCCTGTGAGATTCACAGATCCTGATATGATCCTGTGGTGTCCACAGATCCTGAGGTGTCAAGGATTTACATCCCTGCACCCATTAGGCATGTAAAATGCCTTTGCACACAACTCTGGGCGTTCAGCGCCAGATTGGTGCTTGTTCTGGGCGTTGAACGCCCATTTGTTGCCCATTTCTGGCGTTGAACGCCAGAACCATGCTTGTTCTGGGCGTTTAGCGCCAGCTCTTCTCCAGGGTGCAATTCTGGCATTCAAACGCCCAGATGCTGCCCATTTTGGGCGTTCAACGCCAGAACCATGCTCTGTTCTGGCGTTGAATGCCAGCCAGATGCTTCTTACTGGCGTTTAAACGCCAGTGAGATCCTCCTCCAGGGTGTGATTTTTCTTCTGCTGTTTTTGATTCCGTTTTCAATTTTTATATTTATTTTGTGACTCCACATGATCATGAACTTGATAAAGCATGAAAGAACAAGGAAATAAAAATTAGATAAAAATTGGGTTGCCTCCCAACAAGTGCTTCTTTAATGTCAATAGCTTGACAGTGGGCTCTCATGGAGCCTCACAGATGTTCAGAGCATTGTTGAGACTCCCCAACACCAAACTTAGAGTTTGGATATGGGAGTTCAACACCAAACTTAGAGTTCGGTTGTGGCCTCCCAACACCAAACTTAGAGTTTGACTGTGGGGGCTCTGGTTGACTCTGTTTTGAGAGAAGCTTTTTATGCTTCCTCTCCATGTTTACAGAAGGATAACCTTGAGTTGTAAACACAAGGGAGTCCCCATTCAATTGAAGGACTAATTCACCTCTGTCAACATCAATCACAGCTCTTGCTGTGGCTAGGAAGGGTCTTCCAAGGATGATGAATTCATCCTCATCCTTCCCAGTATCTAGGACTATGAAATCAGCAGGGATGTAAAGGCCTCCAACCTTTACTAACACGTCCTCTACTTGTCCATAAGCCTGTTTTCTTGATTTATCTGCCATCTCTAATGAGATTTTAGCAGTTTGTACCCCATAGATTCCCAGTTTCTCTATTACAGAGAGGGGCATGAGGTTTATCCCTGACCCAAGGTCACATAGAGCCTTCTCAAAGGTCATGGTGCCTATGGTACAAGGTATTAAGAACTTTCCAGGATCCTGTTTCTTCTGAGGCAATATCAGTTGATCCAGATCACTCAGTTCATTAGTGAACAAGGGAGGTTCATCTTCCCAAGTCTCAATACCAAATAATTTGGCATTCAGCTTCATGATTGCACCAAGGTACTTGGTAACTTGCTCTTCAGTAACATCCTCATTCTCTTCAGAAGAGGAATACTCATTAGAGCTCATGAATGGCATAAGGAGGTTTAATGGAATCTCTATGGTCTCAAGATGAGCCTCAGATTCCTTTGGTTCCTCAAAGGGAAACTCCTTATTGATCACTGGACGTCCCAGGAGGTCTTCTTCCTTGGGATTCACGTCCTCCCCCACCCTTACAGGTTCGGCCATGGTGATCAATTCAATGGCCTTGCACTCTCCTTTTGGATTTTCTTCTGTATTGCTTGGGAGAGTACTAGGAGGGATTTCAGTGATCCTTTTACTCAGCTGGCCCACTTGTGCTTCCAAATTTCTAATGGAGGACCTTGTTTCATTCATAAAACTCATAGTGGCCTTAGATAGATCAAAGACTAAGTTTGCTAAATTAGAAGTATTTTGTTCAGAATTCTCTGTCTGTTGCTGAGTGGATGATGGAAAAGGCTTGCTATTGCTAAACCTGTATCTTCCACCATTATTAAAACCTTGTTAAGGCTTTTGTTGATCCTTCCATGAGAGATTTGGATGATTTCTCCATGATGGATTATAGGTGTTTCCATAAGGTTCACCTAAGTAATTTACCTCTGCTATTGCAGGGTTCTCAGGATCATAAGCTTCTTCTTCAGAAGATGCCTCTTGAGTACTGTTGGATGCAGCTTGCATTCCATTCAGACTCTGAGAAATCATATTGACTTACTGAGTCAATATTTTGTTCTGAGCCAATATGGCATTCAAAGTATCAATTTCAAGAACTCCCTTCTTCTAAGGCGTCCTATTGCTCACAGGATTCCTCTCAGAAGTGTACATGAACTGGTTATTAGCAACCATGTCAATGAGTTTTTGAGCTTCTGCAGGCATTTTCTTTAGGTGAATGGATCCACCTGCAGAAGTATCCAATGACAATTTAGCCAATTCAGACAGACCATCATAGAATATATCCAGGATGGTCCATTCTGAAAGCATGTCAGAAGGACACTTTTTGGTCAGTTCTTTGTATCTCTCCCAAGCTTCATAGAGGGATTCACCTTCTTTCTGTCTGAAGGTTTGAACATCCACTCTAAGCTTGCTCAGCTTTTGAGGAGGAAAGAACTTGGCTAAGAAAGCCTTGACCAGCTTATCCCAAGAGTTCAGGCTATCCTTAGGTTGAGAGTCCAACCATATTCTAGCTTTGTCTCTTACAGCAAAAGGGAAAATCATGAGCCTGTAGACTTCAGGATCTACTCCATTAGTCTTAACAGTATCACTGATCTGCAAGAATTCAGTTAAGAACTGAAAGGGATCTTCAGATGGAAGTCCATGAAACTTGCAGTTTTGCTGCATCAGAGAAACTAGCTGAGGTTTCAGCTCAAAATTGTTTGCTCCAATGGTAGGGATGGAGATGCTTCTTCCATATAAATTGGAATTAGGTGCAGTAAAGTCACCCAGCATCCTCCTTGCATTATTATTATTTTCGGCTGCCATGTCCTCTTCTTGTTCGAAAATTTCTGAAAGGTGCTTGCTGGCTTGTTGTAATTTAGCTTCTTTTAGTTTCCTCTTCAGAGTCCTTTCAGGTTCTGGATCTGCTTCAACAAGAATGTTCTTATTTTTCCTCCTGCTCATATGAAAAAGAGGGACAAAAAAATAATAATAGGGATCCTTTTTACCACAGGTATAGAGGTTCCCCTATGTGAGTAGAAGAAAAGAAGAAGAGAAAATCTGAACTCAGAGAGAGAGAGGGGGTTCGGATTTTTGGTGAGTGAGGAAGAGAATTTTCGAAAATTATTTTTGAAAAAGAGTTAGTGATTTTCGAAAATAGTTTTTGAAAAAGGTTAGTAATTTTCGAAAATTAAGAAAAAATAAAAAAGATTTTTTTTTGAAAAAGAGGGAGATATTTTCAAAAATTAGAGAGAGAGGGTTAGTTAGGTAGTTTTGAAAAAGATAAGAAACAAACAAAAAGTTAGTTAGTTAGTTGAAACAAATTTTGAAAATCAATTTTGAAAAGATTAGAAGATAAGAAGTTAGAGAAGATATTTTAAAATCAAATTTTTGAAAAAGATATGTTTTAAAAAGATGAGATAAAAAGATATTTTTGAAAAGATATGATTGAAATTAGTTTTGAAAAAGATTTAATTTTTAAAATCACAATTAATGACTTGATTCACAAGAAATCACAAGATATGATTCTAGAACTTAAAGTTTGAATCTTTCTTAACAGGCAAGTAACAAACTTGAAATTTTTGAATCAAAACATTAATTGATGATATTATTTTCGAAAATTAGGAGATAAAGATAAGAAAAAGATTTTTGAAAATAAATAAGAAAAATGAAAAAGATTTGATTTTTGAAAAAGATAAGATTTTTAAATTGAAAATTTGATTTGACTCATAAAAACAACTAGATTTTAAAAATTTTTGAAAAAGTCAAATCTAATTTTCGAAATTTTGAGAAGAAAAAGAGGAAGATATTTTTTTGATTTTTGAATTTTTTATGATGAGAGAGAAAAACATGAAAAATGATGCAATGCATGAAAATTTTGGATCAAAGTATGTGATGAATGCAAGAACACTATGAATGTCAAGATGAACACCAAGAACACTTTGAATGTCAAGATGAACATCAAGAACTTATTTTTGAAAATTTTTAATGCAAAGAAAACATGCAAGACACCAAACTTAGAAATCTTTCATGTTTAGACTCTATGGATGCAAGAATGCATATGAAAAACAAGAAAAGACACAAAACAAGAAAACATGAAAAACACTATGAATGCATGAATTTTTCGAAAAATGCAAGATGAATATGCAATTGACACCAAACTTAAAATTTGACTAAAGACTCAAACAAGAAACACAAAATATTTTTGATTTTTATGATTTTATGATTTTTTTGGATTTTTTTGAAAATTGATTGAAAAAGAAAAATAAGGATTCTAAAATTTTTAATATGAATTCCATGAATCTTGTCATGTTAGTCTAAAGCTCCAATCTGAGGGTTAGACATGGCTTAATAGCCAGTCAAGCTTTAGCATGTAACATCAGAATATACTGCTCATTACTTATCAAATTAACTTGCCTCTATGCTGATGGCTGGAAGCCCCTATCCAAAAGAATTTAGACATGGCTTTACAGCCAGCCAGGCTTCAACATGCTTCATGAAACTCTAGAATTCATTCTTAAAAATTCTGAAGAAAAATATATTTTTGAAAAGATTTATTTTTTTTTCGAAAACAAAGGAGAAATTTTTGAAAGGTCTTTGAAAAATTTTGAAAATAAAACAAAAAGAAAATTACCTAATCTGAGCAACAAGATGAACCGTCAGTTGTCCAAACTCGAACAATCCCCAGCAACGACGCCAAAAACTTGGTGCACGAAATTGTGATCTCAGGCAACGGCGCTAGAAACTCTGTACGCACGTCTTAATAAATCGTTTTTCATTCACAACTTCGATACAACTAACCAGCAAGTGCACTGGGTCGTCCAAGTAATAAAACCTTACGTGAGTAAGGGTCGATCCCACGGAGATTGTTGGTATGAAGCAAGCTATGGTCATCTTGTAAATCTCAGTCAGGCGGATTCAAATGTGATTGGATTAGATAATTAGATAATTAAAAGATAAATAAAATAGGATAGAAACACTTATGTATATCATTGGTGAGAATTTCAGATAAGTGTATAGAGATGCTTTCGTTCCTCTAAACCTCTGCTTTCCTGCTGTCTTCATCCAATCAGTCTTACTCCTTTCTATGGCTGGCTTTATGTAAGAACATCACCGTTGTTAATGGCTACTTTTGATCCTCTCTGGAAAATGGTCCGATGCGCTGTCACTGCATGGCTAATCGTCTGGAGGCATCACCCTTGTCAATGGCTGCATCCTATCCTCTTGTGAAAATGGTCCAAATGCTCTGTCACAGCACGACTAATCATCTGAGGTTCTCGATCATACTGGAATAGGATTCACCCTCCTTTTGCGTCTGTCACTACGCCCAGCACTCGCGAGTTTGAAGTTTGTCACAGTCATTCAATCCCAGAGTCCTACTCGGAATACCACAGACAAGGTTTAGACTTTCCGGACTCTCATGAATGCCGCCATCAATCTAGCTTATACCACGAAGATTCTGATTAAGAGATCCAAGAGATACTCATTCAATCTAAGGTAGAACGGAAGTGGTTGTCAGACACGCGTTCATAGGGAATGATGATGATTGTCACGTTCATCACATTCAGGTTGAAATGCGAATGAATATCTTAGAAGCGAAATAAGCTGAATTGAATAGAAAAACAGAAGTACTTTGCATTAATCTTTGAGGAACAGTAGAGCTCCACACCTTAATCTATGGAGTATAGAAACTCTACCGTTAAAAAATACATAAGTGAAAGGTTCAGGCATGGCCGAATGGCCAGCCCCCATGATCTAAGAACTAGATGTCCCAAGATGTCAAATACAATAGTAAAAAGTCCTATTTATACTAAACTAGTTACTAGGGTTTACAGAAGTAAGTAATTGATGCATAAATCCACTTCCGGGGCCCACTTGGTGTGTGCTTGGGCTGAGCTTGAATGTTACACGTGCAGAGGTCCTTCTTGGAGTTGAACGCCAGTTTATAACGTATTTCTGGCGTTCAACTCTGGCTTGTAACGTGTTTCTGGCGTTTAACTCAAGACAGCAGCGTAGAACTGGCGTTCAACGCCCTTTTACGTCGTTAAAACTCGGTCAAAGTATGGACTATTATATATTGCTGGAAAGCCCTGGATGTCTACTTTCCAACGCAATTGAAAGCGCGCCATTTTGAGATTTGTAGCTCTAGAAAATCCACTTTGAGTGCAGGGAGGTCAGAATCCAACAACATCCGCAGTCCTTCTTCAAACTCTGAATCTGATTTTTGCTCAAGTCCTTCAATTTCAGCCAGAAAATACCTGAAATCACAGAAAAACACACAAACTCATAGTAAAGTCCAGAAATTTGAATTTATCATAAAAACTAATAAAAACATCCCTAACAGTAACTAGATTATACTAAAAACATACTAAAAACAATGCCAAAAAGCGTATAAGTTATCCGCTCATCAGCCGCCAATAATTCTAGCCTATACCACGAAGGTTCTAATCTTTGATTAGAAACCCAAGAGATACACATTCAAGCTTGATTGCATGTAAAACGGAAGTGGTTGTCAGGCACGCGTTCATAGGTGAGAATGATGATGAGTGTCACGGATCATCACATTCATCAAGTTGAAGAACGAGTGTATATCTTAGAGAAGAAGTAGGCGTGAATTGAATAGAAAAACAGTAGTACTTTGCATTAATTCATGAAGAACAGCAGAGCTCCACACCTTAATCTATGGTGTGTAGAAACTCCACCGTTGAAAATACATAAGAACAAGGTCTAGGTATGGCCGAATGGCCAGCCCTCATAAAGGTCTAAGATAGCATAAGACTAATCAAAGATTAAAATACAATAGCAAAAGGTCCTATTTATAGAGAACTTGTAGCCTAGGGTTTACAGAAATGAGTAAATGATGCAGAAATCCACTTCCGGGGCCCACTTGGTGTGTGCTTGGGCTGAGTATTGAAGCTTTCACGTGTAGAGGCTTTTCTTGGAGTTAAACGCCAGCTTTTGTGCCAGTTTGGGCGTTTAACTCCAGCTTTTATGCCAGTTCTGGCGTTTTGACGCCAGAATTTCTATGCTGACTTGGAACGCCAGTTTGGGCCATCAAATCTTGGGCAAAGTATAGACTATTATATATTTCTGGAAAGCCCCAGATGTCTACTTTCCAACGCAATTGAGAGCGTGCCAATTGGGCTTCTCTAGCTCCAGAAAATCCACTTCGAGTGCAGGGAGGTCAGAATCCAACCGCATCTGCAGTCCTTTTTTTCAGCCTTTGAATCAGATTTTTGCTCAGGTCACTCAATTTCAGCCAGAAAATACCTGAAATCACAGAAAAACACACAAACTCATAGTAAAGTCCAAAAATGTGATTTTTATTTAAAAACTAATAAAAATATAATAAAAGCTAACTAAAATATACTAAAAACATACTAAAAAATAACAAAAAGCGTATAAATTATCCGCTCATCATAACACCAAACTTAAATTGTTGCTTGTCCCCAAGCAACTGAAAATCAAATAGGATAAAAAGAATAGAATACACAATGAATACCAAAAATATCTATGAAGATCAGTTTTAATTAGATGAGCGGGGCTATTAGCTTTCTGCTTCTGAACAGTTTCGGCATCTCACTTTATCCTTTTGAAGTTCAGAATGATTGGCATCTATAGGAACTCAGAATTCAGATGGTGTTATTGATTCTCCTAGTTCAGTATGTTGATTCTTGAACACAACTACTTTATGAGTCTTGGCCGTGACCCAAAGCATTTTGTTTTCCAGTTTTACCACCGGATACATAAATGCCACAGACACATAACTGGGTGAACCTTTTCAGATTGTGACTCAGCTTTGCTAGAGTCCCCAATTAGAGGTGTCCAGAGCTCTTAAGCACACTCTTTTTGCTTTGGACCATGACTTTAACCGCTCAGTCTCAAGTTTTCACTTGACACCTTCACGCCACAAGCACATGGTTAGGGACAACTTGGTTTAGCCGCTTAGGCCAGGATTTTATTCCTGTGGGCCCTCCTATCCACTGATGCTCAAAGCCTTGGATCCTTTTTATTTTACCCTTGCCTTTTGGTTTAAAGGGCTATTGGCTTTTTCTTCTTGCTTTTTCTTTTTCTTTCTTTCTCTTTTTTTTTCGCATATATATTTTTTTCTGCATGCTTTTCACTGCTTTTTCTTACTTCAAGAATCAATTTTATGATTTTTCAGATTATCAAATAACATTTCTCCTTTTCCATCATTCTTTCAAGAGCCAACAATTTTAACATTCATGAATAAAAAATTCAAAAAATATGCACTGTTCAAGCATTCATTCAGAAAGACAAAAGTATTGCCACCACATCAAAATAACTAAACTATTTTAAAATTCGAAATTCTTGCACTTCTTTTTCTTTTTCAATTAAAAACATTTTTCATTTAAGAAAAGTGATGGACTCATTTTCATAGCTTTAAGGCGTAGACACTTGGACAGTAGTGATCATGTAATAAAGACACAAATATAAATAAACATACAGCATAATTTTCGAAAAACAGAAAATAAAGAACAAGGAAATTAAAGAACGGGTCCACCTTAGTGATGGCGGCTAGTTCTTCCTCTTGAAGATCTTATGGAGTGCTTAAGCTCCTCAATGTCTCTTCCTTGCCTTTGTTGCTCCTTGATAAACCCCGATTTTGTGGTTTATCTTGTACTTAATTTGGGTGGTTTTATCAACTTTTCTCACATTTATTCAATGAAATAGCATGGTTTTGTAATTCTCCCTTGATTTGTGCTAAAATGTGAAAACATGCTTTTTAGGCCTTAAAATAGCTAAATTTAATCCACTTTAATTCCATTCGATGCCTTGATATGTTTGTTAAGTGATTTCAGGTTCATAAGGGAAGTATTGGATGGAAGAAGTGAGGAGAAAAGCATGCAAAGTGGGAGAACTCATGAAGAAATTAAAGAACCGTAAAGCTGTCAAGTCTGACCTCTTCGCACTCAATCGACCATAACTTGAGCTACAAAGATCCAAATGAGGCGGTTTTACTTGCGTTGGAAAGCTAACATCTGGAGCTTCGAAATGATATAAAATTTGCCATATGTTGCTTTGCGTTCAGGGGCGCGCATGCGTCATGTACACGTGCGCGCCGATGGAGCACGTGGGTCCACTAAACGGAAATCGTGGCCAGTGATTTCTAGCTCATTTTGGGCCCAATCCAACTCATTTCTGATGCTATTGAACCCAAGGATTGAAGGAGGAATGAACCAAGTAGTCATAGTTTAGTTTTCATCATGTTTTAGGGGTAGAATTTTAGAGAGAGACGCTCTCTCTTCTCTCTAGAATTTAGGATAGTTTAGGTTTAATTTTCTTGAATCTCACTTTTAATTCTTGTTTTAATTTAGTTTTCCTTTTAATTTCTTGTTGTTACATCTTAATCTTCTTGGTTTCTCTTGTTTATTTTCTTTATTTTGTTACTTTTATGTTGATGAACCCTTGTTGGATCTTGTTTACATTTAATGAAATTTAATGTTGATGTTCTTTTAATTGATGATTTAAATTGTTGATTTACTTTCCTTGCAATTTGTAGTTGGTAGATTTTACTATTTCTTGTCATTTATTATGCTTTCCTTTTATGCCTTCCAAGTGTTTTATAAAATGCTTGGTTGGACTTTAGAGTAGATTTTTGAGCATTCTTGGCTTGGAAAGAGTGATTAGGTAATCTTGAGTCATAAAAACCCAACTCATGTTGGTAATCTAGAGTTGTTAGCTAATATTGTTTCCATTGACATTAATCTTTTGCTAATTTAATTAGTAAGTTGATTAGGACTTTTGGATTGAGATTAGCTAGTCTTATTAGACTTTCTCTCATGGAAGATAATATGATACCTTCTTCCAATGTTGGAGATGACGTAATAAGATAAATTCTTGTTTATATTTGTGACATGATTGATTAGTCTTGTTTGACTTTCTCCCTATGTGTTGGAGTTGACTAAATAGGATGAATTAATCATTGCATGACTAGGATAGAAGGCCTATGATCTCAATTCTTGCCATGAATGTCTCTCTTTATTAATTGCTTTCTTTAGTTATTTTCTTGATTTACTTTTCTTGTCATTTAATTTCTTGCCCTCTTATCAACCAAACCCCCCTTGCATTTTCATAGCCAATAATCATACACTTCATTGCAATTCCTCGTGAAATGACCCGGAGTTCAAATACTTCGGTTAGTTTTCATTTGGGGTTTGTTACTTGTGACAACCAAATTTAATTTGATTCAAGGATTGACTATCGGTTTGGACTATACTAACAACGGAATTATTTTATGGAATTCCGAACCGGTATAAGTCCTTGTGTCACTCCTCTCTCATGATTCTTTGATCTTCTCTAATTTCATGAAGGAGGATAGAATGCTCTTGGTGTTCCATCCTTAGTTGTCCCATATTGGAACTTAATTCTCCTAGGGAGGTGTTAATTTGCTCCCAATAATTTTGTGGAGGAAAATGCATTCCTTGAGGCATCTCAGGGATTTCATGATGAGGAATTTCCTCATGCTCTTGTCCATGAGTCGGATCTCTTGTTTGCTCCATCCTTTTCTTAGTGATGGGCTTGTCCTCATCAATGAGGACGTCTTCCTCTATGTCAATTCCAGCTGAATTGCAAAGGTGACAAATAAGATAAGGGAAGGCCAACCTTGACAAAGTAGAGGACTTGTTCGCCACCTTGTAGAGTTCTAGGGATATAACCTCATGAACTTCTACTTCCTCTCCAATCATGATGCTATGGATCATGATAGCCTGGTCTATAGTAACTTCAGACCGGTTGCTAGTGGGAATGATTGAGCGTTGGATGAACTCCAACCATCCCCTAGCCACGGGCTTGAGGTCATGCCTTCTTAGTTGAACTGACTTCCCTCTTGAATCTCTCTTCCATTGAGCGCCCTCTTCACAAATGTCTATGAGGACTTGGTCCAACCTTTGATCAAAGTTGACCCTTTTAGTGTAGGGGTGTGCATCTCCTTGCATCATTGGCAAGTTGAATGTCAACCTTACATTTTCCGGACTAAAATCTAAGTGTTTCTCCCGAACCATTGTAAGCCAATTCTTTGGATCCGGGTTCACACTTTGATCATGGTTCTTGGTGATCCATGCATTGGCATAGAACTATTGAACCATTAAGATTCTGACTTGTTGAATGGGGTTGGTGAGAACTTCCCAACCTCTTCTTCGAATCTCATGTCGGATCTCTGGATATTCACCCTTTTTAAGCTTGAAAGGGACCTCGGGAATCACTTTCTTCTTGGCCACAACTTCATAAAAGTGGTCTTGATGCACCCTTGAGATGAATCTCTCCATCTCCCATGACTCAGAGGTGGAAGCTTTTGCCTTCTCTTTCCTCTTTCTAGAGGTTTCTCTGGCCTTTGGTGCCATAAATGGTTATGGAAAAACAAAAAGCAATGCTTTTACCACACCAAACTTAGAAGGTTTGCTCGTCCTCGAGCAAAAGAAGAATGAGGAGAGTAGAGGAAGAAGAAATAGAGGAGATGGAAGGGGGAGAGGGTAAGGTTTGGCCATGTATGGGTGGGTTTGGGAGGGAAAGTGGTTTGAATTTGAATGGTGAGGTAGGTAGGGTTTATGATGGATGGATGTGGGTTGGTGAAGGGTTTATGGAGAAGAGGGTAAGATTTGATAGGTGAGGGGTTTTTGGGGAAGAGTTATTGAGTTGATTGGTGAAGGGTATTTGGGGAAGAGTATTATGAAAAGGTGTGAAGAGAGAGAGAGAGTGAGTTAAGGTTGGTGGGGATCCTGTAGGGTCCACAGATCCTGAGGTGTCAAGGATTTCTCATCCTTGCACTAATTAGGCGTGCAAAATGCCCTCTGCTGCTAATCCTGGCATTAAACGCTAGGTTGCTGCCCATTTCTGGCATTTAACGCCAGCTTCTTGCCCTTTTTCTGGCGTTAAACGCCAGTCTGGTGCCCATTTCTGGCGTTAGATGCCCATAATGGTGCCAGACTGGGTGTTTAACGCCCATTCTGCTGCCCTTACTGGCGTTTAAACGCCAATAGCCTTCTCCTCCAGGGTGTGCTATTTTTCATTCTGTTTTTCAGTTTGTTTTTGCTTTTTCAATTGTTTTTGTGACTTCACATGATCATCAACCTACAGAAAGCATAAAATAACAATGGAAAATAGAAATTTAACATAGATAAGTAAAATTTGGGTTGCCTCCCAACAAGCGCTTCTTTAATGTCAGTAGCTTGACAGTGGGCTCTCATGGAGCCTCACAGATACTCAGAGCATGCTGATGGCCTCTCAACACCAAATTTAGAGTTTGGTTGTGGCCTCCTGATGAGCGGATAATTTATACGCTTTTTGGCATTGTTTTTAGTATGTTTTTAGTATGTTTTAGTTTGTTTTTATTATATTTTTATTAGTTTTTAAATAAAAATCATATTTCTAGACTTTACTATGAGTTTGTGTATTTTTTGTGATTTCAGGTATTTTCTGGCTGAAATTGAGGGACCTGAGCAAAAATCTGATTCAGAGGCTGAAAAAGGACTGCAGATGCTGTTGGATTCTGACCTCCGTGCACTCTAAACGGCTTTTCTAGAGATACAGAACTCCAATTGGCGCGCTTTTAATTGAGTTGGAAAGTAGACATCATGGGCTTTCTAGTAATATATAATAGTCTATACTTTGCCCGAGATTTGATGGCCCAAACCGGCATTCCAAGTCAGCATAAAAATTCTGGCGTCAAAACGCCAGAACTGGCATAAAAGCTGGAGTTAAACGCCCAAACTGGCACAAAAGCTAGCGTTTAACTCCAAGAAAAGTCTCCACATGTGAAAGCTTCAATGCTCAGCCCAAGTACACACCAAGTGGGCCCGGAAGAAGATCTCTGCATTAATTACCTATTTCTGTAACCCTAGGCTACTAGTTTTCTATAAATAGGACCTTTTGCTATTGTATTTTCATACTTTCATATACCTTTGGATTTCTATGTTCACGTTTGGGGGCTGGCCATTTGGCCATGCCTAGACCTTTTGTTCTTATGTATTTTCAACGGTGGAGTTTCTACACACCATAGATTAAGGTGTGGAGCTCTGCTGTTCCTCATGAATTAATGCAAAGTACTATTGTTTTTCTATTCAACTCAAGCCTATTTCTTCTCTAAGATAAACACTCGTTCTTCAACTTGATGAATGTGATGATCCGTGACACTCATCATCATTCTCACCTATGAACGCGTGCCTGACAACCACTTCCGTTCTACTAGCAATAGCTTGAGTGCGTATCTCTTAGCCTCCTGGTTCATGACGCATGGTTGCCTCGCCTGACAACCGAGCCTTCCATTCCATGAGATCAGAGTCTTCATGGTATAGGCGAGAATCAATTGGCAGCATTCTTGAGATCCGGAAAGTCTAAACCTTGTCTGTGGTATTCCGAGTAGGATTTGGGAAGGGATGACTGTGACTAGCTTCAAACTCGCGAGTGTTGGGCGTAGTGACAGACGCAAAAGGATCAATGGATCCTATTCCGACATGATCGAGAATCGACAGATGATTAGCCGTGCGGTGACAGCGCATTTGGACCATTTTCACTGAGAGGACGGGAGGTAGCCATTGACAACGGTGAAACCCAACATAAGCTTGCCATGGAAAGGAGTATGAATGATTGGATGAAGGCAATAGGAAAGCAGAAGTTTAGGAGGAACAAAGCATCTTCATGCGCTTATCTAAAATTCTCACCAATGAATTACATAAGTATCTCTATCCTATTTTATGTTCTATTCATATTTTAATTATCAATCCTCCATAACCATTTGAATCCGCCTGACTGAGATTTACAAGCTGACCATAGCTTGCTTCAAGCCGACAATCTCCGTGGGATCGACCCTTACTCACGTAAGGTTTATTACTTGGATGACCCAGTGCACTTGCTGGTTAGTTGTGCGGAGTTGTGACAAAGAGTTGAGATTACAATTGTGCGTACCAAGTTGTTGGCGCCATTGATAATCACAATTTCGTGCACCACCTCCCAACACCAAACTTAGAGTTTGAATGTGGGGATTTTGTTTGACTCTGTATTGAGAGAAGCTTTTCATGCTTCCTTTCCATGGTTACAGAGGGAGATCCTTGAGCTTTAAACACAAAGGAGTCCTCATTCACTTGAAGGACCAATTCTCCTCTGTCAACATCAATCACAGCTTTTGTTGTGGCTAGGAAGGGTCTGCCAAGGATGATGGATTCATCCATACACTTTCCAATATCTAGGATTATGAAATCAGCAGGGATGTAGTGGTCTTCAACCTTTACTAAGACATCCTCTACAAGTCCATAAGCCTGTTTCCTTGAATTGTCTGCCATCTCTAGTGAGATTCTTGCAGCTTGTACCTCAATGATTCCTAGCTTCTCCATTACAGAGAGAGGCATGAGGTTTATGCTTGACCCTAGGTCACACAGAGCCTTCTCAAAGGTTATGGTTCCTATGGTACAAGGTATTGAGAACTTTCCAGGATCTTGTCTCTTTAGAGGTAATTTCTGCCTAGTCAAGTCATCCAGTTCTTTGGTGAGCAAGGGAGTTTCATCCTCCCAAGTCTCATTACCAAATAGCTTGGCATTTAACTTCATGATTTCTCCAAGGTACTTAGCAACTTGCTCTTCAGTAACATCTTCATCTTCTTCAGAGGAAGAATACTCATCAGAGCTCATGAATGGCAAAGGTAAATTCAATGGAATCTCTATGGTCTCTGTATGAGCCTCAGATTCCCATGGTTCCTCATTAGGGAACTCCTTGGAGGCCAGTGGACGTCCATTGAGGTCTTCCTCAGTGGAGATCACTGCCTCTTCCTCCTCTCCAGGTTCGGCCGTGTGGGGTATGTTGATGGCCTTGCACTCTCCTTTTGGATTATCTTCTTTATTGCTTGGAAGAGTACTAGGAGGGAGTTCAGTAACTTTCTTGCTCAGCTGACCCACTTGTGCCTCCAAATTTCTAATGGAGGACCTTGTTTCAGTCATGAAACTTTGAGTGGTTTTAATTAGATCAGAGACTACAGTTGCTAAGTCAGAGTGGCTCTGCTTAAAATTCTCTGTCTGTTGCTGAGAAGATGATAGAAAGGGCTTGCTATTGCTAAACCTATTTCTTCCACCATTATTGTTGTTGAAGCCTTGTTGAGGCCTCTGTTGATCCTTCCATGAGAGGTTTGGATGATTTCTCCATGAAGGATTATAGGTGTTTCCATAGGGTTCTCCCATGTAATTCACCTCTTCCATTGCTGGGTTCTCAGGATCATAAGCTTCTTCTTCAGATGAAGCTTCTTTGGTACTGCCTGTTGCTGCTTGCATTCCAGACAGACTTTGAGAAATCATATTGACTTGTTGAGTCAATATTTTGTTCTGAGCTAATATGGCATTCAGAGTATCAATTTCAAGAATTCCTTTCTTCTGATTTGTCCCATTGTTCACAGGATTCCTTTCAGAAGTGTACATGAATTGGTTATTTGCAACCATTTCAATGAGTTCTTGAGCTTCTGCAGGCGTTTTCTTCAGATGAAGAGATCCTCCAGTAGAGTTGTCCAATGACATCTTGGACAGTTCAGATAGACCATCATAGAAGATACCTATGATGCTCCATTCTAAAAGCATGTCAGAAGGACACCTTCTGATCAATTGTTTGTATCTTTCCCAAGCTTCATAGAGGGATTCACCTTCCTTCTGTCTGAAGGTTTGGGCTTCCACTCTAAGCTTGCTCAATTTTTGAGGTGGAAAGAACTTTGCCAAGAAGGCATTGACTAGCTTTTCCCAAGAGTTCAGGCTTTCTTCAGGTTGTGAATCCAACCATGTTCTAGCTCTGTCTCTTACAGCAAAGGGAAAAAGCATAAGCTTGTAGACCTCGGGATCAACCCCATTGGTCTTGACAGTGTCACAGATTTGCAAGAATTCAGCTAAGAACTGATGAGGATCTTCCAATGGAAGTCCATGAAACTTGCAATTCTGTTGCATCAGAGAAACTAATTGAGGCTTAAGCTCAAAGTTGTTTGCTCCAATGGCAGGGATTGAGATGCTTCTCCCATAGAAGTTAGGAGTAGGTGCAGTAAAGTCACCAAGCACCTTCCTTGCATTGTTGGCGTTGTTGTTGTTTTCGGCTGCCATGGCTTCTTCTTGTTTGAAAAGTTCTGTTAGGTCCTCTATAGAGAGTTGTACTTTAGCTTCTCTTAGCTTTCTCTTCAAGGTCCTTTCAAGTTTAGGATCAGCTTCAACAAGGATGCCTTTGTCCTTGCTCCTGCTCATATGAAAAGAGAGGAGAAGAAAATATGGAATCCTCTATGTCACAGTATAGAGATTCCTTGAGGTGTCAGAGGAAAATAAAAATAGAAGGATGAGGTAGAGAAGAGAGCATTCAAACTTATCAAGAGAGATAGAGTTCGAATTGTTGATAATGTAGAGGTGTTAGTCCTTTAAATAGAAGGATGTGAGAAGAGGGGAAGAATTTTTGAAAATAAATTAAAAAGATTTTGAAATAATAAAAAGAAATTTGAAAATTTGATTGATGATTTTCGAAAATCAAGATTGGGAAAGAAATTAAGTGATTTTTGAAAAAGATTTTGAAATTAGAAATCAAAGAGATATGATTGAAACTTAAGTTTGAAAAAGATGTGATTGAAAAGATATGATTGAAAAGATATGAATTGAGAATTTAAAGAAAGGAAAGTCTTAAAATTAAAGTTGATTACTTGACTAACAAGAAATTAAAAGATATGATTCTAGAATTTAAAATATGATCCTTTCTTAATAGGCAAGTAACAACTAGAAAATTTTGAATTAAATCATTAATTGTAACAAATATTTTCAAAAATAGTAATAAATAAAAAAATTGAAAAGAAATTGATTTTGAAAGGATATAATTGAAAAGATGTGATTTGAAAAAGATTTGATTTTGAAAAATTATGAAAACTTGAAAAAGATTTGAATTAAAAACAAAATCTTCCCTCTAGTGTCCTCCTGGCGTTAAACTCCCAGAATGGCATCCATTCTGGCGTTTAACGCCCAAAATGCTACCTTTTTGGGCGTTTAACGCCCAGCCAGGTACCTTGGCTGGCGTTTAAACGCCAGTTTTCCTTTTTCACTGGGTGTTTTGAACGCCCAGCTTTTTCCATGTAATTCCTCTGCTGAATGTTCTGAATCTTCAATTCTCTGTGTTATTGACTTGAAAAGACACAATTTTGAAATTTTTTTGAATTTTTAATGATGAGAAACAATAATAAAAAGAATGCAACTAAGATCAAATAAACAATGCATGCAAGACACCAAACTTAGAAGTTTGTATACTAAGGACTATAACAAATTGAAAATGCATATGAAAATTAACAAAAGACACAAAATAAGAGAAATTAAAGATTAGAGCTATGGAATCATCAAGAACAGCTTGAAGATCAATGAAGAACATATTACAGACAGATATATGTCTTCTGGAATCTGATCCAGCTTGGGATTAGCTACCGCCCTCCTATTAAAGGATTCTGGATCATCCCTTTGTGGAGGTAATTTAAAGATCTCTCTCACCTTGTCAAGATGAAAATAGAGAGTCTTTCCTCGGACCATGGTGCGAAAAGTATGAAACCCTTGTCCATTTTTATTTTGCTTATCTGTCATCCATAGATTTGCATAGAATTCATGGACCATTGTTAATCCAACATTAGTCACAGGGTCGGCCAGGAATTTTCAGCCTTTCTTTTGAATCTACTCTTGGATCTCTGGGTACTCATCTTCTTTTAATTCGAATTTAGCCTCCAGGATCACTGTCCTCTTGCATATTATTTTGTAATAATGTTCTTTATGCTGCTTGGTGTAAAATCTAAAAGGTTTGAAAATAGCTGTTGGGTTGTCTTCTTTCTTGCTTTTTGAAGTGGGATTTCCATTTTTTTGGAGCCATGAAATTCGAATGGAGTGAGAAGGCAAGGCTCTTTCCACACCAAACTTAAAGGTTTGCTCATCCTCGAGCAAAAAGAGGAGAAAGAAGACGAAGAAGAGGAGAGGGATTCGAATGAGATGTGGATGAGGGAATGTGTGGGGCGAATGATATATATAGGGAGGGGTAGGGTGGGTTTTCGAAATTTAATTAGATAAAAGATAAAGAAGATATGGTTCACACTTTGGTAAAAGATAGAAAAAGATAAGTTTTAAAATTTGTTTCATCATCAAAGACATGAAAAAGATACAAAAGATAAGATAAAAAGTATGAGGGGTATGAAAAAGATTTTAAAGTTTAATAAAAGATTTGAAAAATAATTGCAAAAGATATGAAATTTTGAAAAAGATTTGAATAAGAATTGAGAAATATTTGAAAAGATTTTAAATTTGAAAGGGATTTGAAATTGAAAGATGATGGTTGACAGAATCTTGTTTAAAATATATGATTAAAAAGATAAGATTTGGAAAAGATATGTTTCGAAAAAGTCAAAAACCTCCCCTATCTTTGTTGGTCGTTGAACGCCTAGAATACCCCCATTCTGGCATTCAACGCCAACTTTATGCTCCTCCTGGGCATTGAAAGCCCAGATAGTGCCTCCTTGCTAGTGTTCAACGCCAGCTTACCACCCCTTTTTGGGCGTTGAACGCCCAACCAGTTCGCCCTGGCTGGTTGATGAGCGGATATTTTATACGCTTTTTGGGGTTAATTTCATATAGTTTTTAGTATGTTCTAGTTAGTTTTCAGTTTATTTTCATTAGTTTTTAGAAAAAAATTCATATTTCTGGAATTTACTATGAGTTGTGTATTTTTCTGTAATTTCAGGTATTTTCTGGCTGAAATTGAGGGAGCTGAGCAAAAATCTGATTCAGGCTGAAAAAGGACTGCCGATGCTGTTGGATTCTGATCTCTCTGCACTCAAAATGGAATTTCTGGGGCTACAGAACTCCAAATGGCGCGCTTCCAATTTTGTTGGAAAGTAGACATCCAGAGCTTTCCAGCAATATATAATAGTCCATACTTTGCTCAAGAATAGATGACGTAAACTGGCGTTCAACGCCAGATCTCTGCCCAATTCTGGCGTCCAGCGCCAGAAACAAGCTGCAAGTTGGAGTTCAACGCCAGAAAAGGATCCAAAGCTAGCGTTGAATGCCCAAAACAGCCCCAGGAACGTGAAAGCTTTAGTCTCAGTCCCAGCACACACCAAGTGGGCCCCAGAAGTGGATTTCTGCACTATCTGTCATAGTTTACCCATTTTCTGTAAACCTAGGTTACTAGTTTTGTATTTAAACAACTTTTGGGGATTTATTTTGCATCTCATGACATTTTTATCTGAACTTTGTAACTTTTGACGGCATGAGTCTCTAAACTCCATTGTTGGGGGTGAGGTGCTCCGCTGTGTCTCGATGAACTAATGCAAGTATTTCTGTTTTCAAAGAGCTGTAACTGTGACAGTTGCCAAAGAGCTGGTAATCTGCCTCATGGTTACGCCATGCCTCAACAAGGAATCTTGGAGATTGAGTTATTTGACGTATGGGGAATTGACTTCATGGGACCTTTCCCACCATCATTCTCAAACACTTATATTCTGGTGGCAGTTGACTATGTATCAAAATGGGTTGAGGCCATTGCCACACCCACCAATGATACTAAAACAGTGCTGAAGTTCCTCCAGAAACATATCTTTAGCAGGTTTGGTGTCCCTAGAGTACTAATCAGTGATGGGGGCACTCACTTCTGCAACAAACAGCTTTACTCTGCCATGGTCCGGTATGGGATTCGCCACAAGGTGGCGACTCCATATCATCCACAGACTAATGGACAAGCTGAAGTCTCTAACATAGAGCTAAAAAAATCCTAGAACGGACTGTAAGTACCCGTAGAAAGGATTGGGCAAGAAGCTTGGATGATGCTCTGTGGGCATACAGAACAGCATTCAAGACTCCTATAGGGACCTCTCCATACCAACTTGTGTATGGTAAGGCATGTCACCTGCCCGTGGAACTGGAACATAAAGCCTACTGGGCAACCAGATTCTTAAACTTTGATGCCAAATTAGCTGGAGAAAAAAGATTGCTCCAGCTAAATGAGCTAGAGGAATTCAGATTCACTGCTTTCGAAAATGCCAAGCTTTATAAAGAAAAATAAAAAAAATGGCATGACAGGAAGCTGTCATCTAGAATCTTTGAACCAGGACAAAAGGTTCTGTTGTTTAACTCTAGGCTCAGGCTATTCCCCGGGAAACTGAAGTCTCGGTGGAGGGGACCATATGTGATTACAAGTGTATCACCATATGGTTATGTGGAGCTTCAAGATATTGATTCTGATAAGAAGTTCATTGTTAATGGACAGAGAATCAAGCACTATCTTGAAGGAAATGTTGAGCAAGAGTGCTCAAGGCTGAAGCTAGATTAAAAGCTCAGCAAAGTCCAGCTAAAGACAGTAAAGAAGCGCTTGCTGGGAGGCAACCCAACCATGGGGCATCACTTCCTCTAAGCATTTTGCCCTATTCTTGATTTTATTTATTTATATAAAGTTCACTGATCCTAAGGTAAAGAGTCAATTGTATAAGTTCACAGGGTTACAGAAGGATTCTGCACACAAAACAGAGAAAAAGAGCTCACTGGCAAGAAAACGCCAGTAAAAGTCTGTTTTGGGCGCTCAACGCCTAACAGAAGCATCCACTGGGCGTTGAACGCCAGTGAGGATAGCCATCTGGGCGTTAAACGCCAGAAAGAAGCTCTTTCTGGGCGTTTAACGCCAGATTTACAGCATTCTGGGCGTTCAGAAAAACGCCCAGTAACAAAGGATTTCCTGGCGTTCAACGCCAGAAAGAAGCAGCAGCTGGGCGTTGAACGCCCAGGAGAGGCAGCATTTGGGCGTTGAACGCCCAAAACATGCAGCGTTTGGGCGTTCAAACGCCAGGATGGTGGGGAGGAGGTAAATTCAATTTTTTCTTCATATTTTTCATTTTAATTTTGATTCTCATGCTTCAATTCATGATTTCTTACATAAACATGTTAAGAACCCTGATTTCTAAAATTCCTAATTTCCAAAAACCCTTTTTTTAAAAATATCAAATGTATCTTAATCCATAAGCACCAACCCTTTTTATCCAATTCAACTCTTTTTCAAAATTTTCAAAACAAATCCATCTCTTTTCATTCAAAAATCTTTTCAACTAATTAATATCTTTTTCAAATCCCCACATTATCTTTTTCAAAAATCTTTTATATCTTTTCAATTTTAAACTACATCATCTCTTATCATATCTTCTATCCTATCTTTTCCAAAGCAATCTTTTTTATCATATCTCTTCTAAATTTTCGAACCCACCCCCTCTCTTTAAATATGGGTTCGGCCTTCCTCCCCTTCCATCAACAATTGCACCTAGCTCTCCTTCTATCCCTCTCCTTTCTTTTCTTTTTCTTAAGGACAAGCAAACCTCTAAGTTTGGTGTGTTTATCCGTGATCACTAAGATCATGGCTCCTAAGGGAAAACAACCCACTTTAAGAGGCAAGAAAGAGAGTGTTCCAAAACCACTTTGGAATCAAGGGAAGTTCTTATCTAAAGAACATTCAGACCATTATTACAAAATAATGGGTCTAAGATCAGTGATCCCGGAAGTTAGATTCGATTTGAAAGAAGACGAATATCCGGAGATCCAGGAGCGAATTCGAATCAGGAACTGGGAGATCCTAGCTAATCCTGAAACGAAAGTGGGAAGGAATATGGTCCAGGAGTTCTATGCTAATATGTGGCAGACAGACAAGCAAAAACTATCTGGAACTGCTTTCTATGAATATCGAACCGTGGTCAGAGGAAAGATTGTTCATACCAACCCTGACAAGATCAGGGAGATCTTAAAGCTACCTCAGCTGAAAGATGATCCAGACTCTTTCAACAGGAGAATGATGAGAACAGACAAGGGCCTGGATAAGATTCTAGAGGATATATGTATCCCTGGAGCCAGGTGGACCACCGGCACGAAGGGTGTCCCAAATCAACTCAAAAGAGAAGATCTCAAACCAGTCGCCAGAGGATGGCTGGACTTCATTGGGCATTCTCTGCTGCCCACTAGCAACCGTTCTGAAGTCACTGTTAGAAGAGCAGTGATGATCCATTGCATCATGATGGGAAAAGAAGTGGAAGTTCATCAACTGATTTCAACTGAATTCTACAAAATTGCTAACAAAAATTCTAAAGAGGCCAGGTTGGCTTACCCAAGCTTAATTTCTCTGCTCTGCAAGGACGCTGGAGTAAGGATGGGAATAACTGAGTATATCTCAGTCGAGAAACCAATCACCAAAGCATCAATGGAAAAACAACAAGCACATGATGATCCCATCAAGAAGAAAACACAGGAATTTCTCCCAGAAATCCCTCAATCTGAATACTGGGAGTATCTTGAAACATCAGTTACCAAAATGCAAGAAGCTATAGAACAAATAATAAAAGAACAGAAGGAACAAAGTCAAATTCTTTGCTATTTGATTAAAGAACAAGAGGAGTAAGGGCGTGACTTGAGGGAATTGAAGCGCCAGAAGTTATCTCTTGAAGGACCAAGCACCTCACAGATCCGAGGAACATCCACTTTCCAAAACAAAGGTTGTTAAATTCCAATTTCTGCTTTAACTCTGTGATAGTTGTCGTTATAGGAGTTTACCTTAGGAGTCATATAGTAGTAATTAGTATCTATTTTGATTTTATCTCCAATTAAGTTATAGTCTATTTTTCTCATCATCAGCAAACATGAATAAAATAGTAGATCTTTTGAATAAGAGGCAATAAAATTTTGAGTTTTTAATAATAAAAATTCTAATTAGTTACATGTAGTGGTAATGCTTTCTATCTTCTGAATGAATGCTTGAACATTGCATATGTCTTTTGAATTTGTTGTTTAAGACTGTTAAATATGTTGGCTCTTGAAAGAATGATGAACATGAGACATGTTATTGATAATCTGAAAAATCATAAAAATGATTCTTGAAGCAAGAAAAAGCAGCAAAGAACAAGGCTTGCAGAAAAAAAATATATAATATAGAGAAAGAAAAAGAGAAAGCAAGCAGAAAAAGTCAATAGCCCTTAAAACCAAAAGGCAAGGGTAATAAAAAGGATCCCAAGGCTTTGAGCATCAGTGGATAGGAGGGTCTAAGGGAATAAAATCCTGGCCTAAGTGGCTAAACCAAGCTGTCCCTAACCATGTGCTTGTAGCGTGAAGGTGTCAAGTGAAAACTTGAGACTGAGCGGTTAAAGTCAAGGTCCAAAGCAAAAAGAAGAGTGTGCTTAAGAACTCTGGACACCTCTAATTGGGGACTTTAGCAAAGCTGAGTCACAATCTAAAAGGTTCACCCAATTATGTGTTTGTGGCATTTATGTATCCGGTAG
This sequence comes from Arachis hypogaea, assembly GCF_003086295.3. NCBI lineage: Eukaryota > Viridiplantae > Streptophyta > Magnoliopsida > Fabales > Fabaceae > Arachis > Arachis hypogaea. The sequence goes on from NC_092049.1 coordinate 96,531,401, forward strand.
TAACACTGGAAAATAAAGTGCTTAGGGCCACGACCAAGACTCATAAAATAGCTGTGTTCAAGAATCATCATACTGAAATAGGAGAATCAATAACACTATCTGAATTCTAAGTTCCTATAGATGCCAATCACTCTGAGCTTTAATGGATAAAGTGAGATGCCAAAACTGTTCGGAAGCAAAAAGCTACTAGTCCCGCTCATCTAATTAGAATCTGAGTTTCACTCAAAAAAACTCTGAGATATTATTGCTTCTAAACCTATTAGTCTTCTATTTTATTTGTCTATTTGCTTGAGGACAAGCAACAGTTTAAGTTTGGTGTTGTGATGAGCAGATATTTTATACGTTTTTTGGGATTAATTTCATATAGTTTTTAGTATGTTCTAGTTAGTTTTCAGTTTATTTTCATTAGTTTTTATGAAAAATTCATATTTCTGGACTTTACTATGAGTTGTGTGTTTTTCTGTAATTTCATGTATTTTCTGGCTAAAATTGAGGGAGTTGAGCAAAAATCTGATTCAGGCTAAAAAAGGACTACCGATGTTGTTGGATTCTGACCTCTCTGCACTCAAAATGGAATTTCTGGAGCTACAGAACTCCAAATGGCGCGCTTCCAATTGTGTTGGAAAGTAGACATCCAGAGCTTTCCAGCAATATATAATAGTCCATACTTTGCTCAAGGATAGATGACGTAAACTGGCGTTCAATGCCAGCTCTCTGCCCAATTCTGGCGTCCAGCGCCAGAAACAAGCTGCAAGTTGGAGTTCAACGCCAGAAAAGGATCCAAAGCTGGTGTTGATTGCCCAAAACAGCCCCAGGAACATGAAAGCTTTAGTCTCAGCCCCAGCACACACCAAATGGGCCCCAGAAGTGAATTTCTTCACTATCTGTTATAGTTTACTCATTTTCTGTAAACCTAGGTTACTAGTTTTGTATTTAAACAACTTTTGGGGATTTATTTTGCATCTCATGACATTTTTATCTGAACTTTGTAACTTTTGACGGCATGAGTCTCTAAACTCCATTGTTTGGGGTGAGGAGCTCCGCTGTGTCTCGATGAACTAATGCAAGTATTTCTGTTTTCCGTTCAAACATGCGTGTTCCTATCTAAGATATCCATTCGCGCCTCATTATGTAGAAGGTGATGATCCGTGACACTCATCACCTTCCTCACTCCATGAACGTGTGTCTGACAATCACTTCCGTTCTACATCAGATTGAATGAATATCTCTTAGATTCCTTAATCAGAATCTCCGTGGTATAAGCTAGATTGATGGCAGCATTCATGAGAATCCAAAAAGTCTAAACCTTGTCTGTGGTATTCCGAGTAGGATTCTGGGATTGAATGGCTGTGACGAACTTCAAACTCACGAGTGCTGGGCGTAGTGACAGACGCAAAAGGATAGTAAATTCTATTCCGGTATGATTGAGAACCTGCAGATGATTAGCTGTGCGGTGAGAGTGCACTTGGACCCTTTTCACTGGAAGGATGGATGGTAGCCATTGACAACGGTGATCCACCAACATACAGCTTGCCATAGGAGGACGTGCATGCGTGAATTAGAAACAGAGGAAAGCAGAATTTCAGAAGACAAAGCATCTCCAAAACTCCAACATATTCTCTATTACTGCATAACAAGTAACTTTTAATTTATGCTCCCTTGTTCATTTGCAAGTCAATTGATAACCACCAATTAATATCCTGACTGAGAATTGCAAGATAACCATAGCTTGCTTCAAACCAACAATCTCTGTGGGATCGACCCTTACTCACGTAAGGTATTACTTGGACGACCCAGTGCACTTGCTGGTTAGTGGTACGAGTTGTGAAACGTGTTATTCATAATTTGTGCACCACTGGTGTTCAATGCCAGCTTTCTTCCCCGTTCAGGGCGTTGAATGCCCAGCCAGTGCTCCATGGCTGGCGGTCAATGCCAGGCTTGTTGCTCCTTAAGGGCGTTGAATGCCCATCCTTCCATTTTGTCTGGCATTCAATGCCAGCAAGAGGCTTTTCCCAGGGTGCTCTGTTCTAGGAGGTACACATGATTATAAACATTAGAAAGCAAAGTAACTATGAAAAATACTTGAAATTTCAAGAAAACTAGATTAAATGAGAACAACTAAAGAAACTGAAAACAATAAGATGTTACTATTTTTTGGGTTACCTCCCAACAAGTGCTTCTTTACTGTCGTTTAGCTGGACTTCACTGCGCTCATGTCAGCAACACGGTGGATTTCTCCTGTTCAACTTCACCACCTGTTCATACCCTGACACGAGCTTTAGGGTCGGGTCGGCAGAAGACCGAAAAGGCCGACCTCATGAAGGGCTCTCTCATCACCGACCTTTTCTGGAAGAGCTTGGAAGACCACAAAGAAGCCCAAAGAGGCCCAGCACAGCAAGGCTACTGCCCACCAGAAGGTGGTTGCCCCAAAGATATAATCTTATCTAAAAGATATAAGATAAGATAAGGATCTTTCCCGCAAAGAAGATCACCAAATATCACTATAAATACACTAGAGGCCCCAGGTACCACCACCCAACCCCCCGCAAGGAGCTCGGATAGGCAGCACCTCCACACCAGTGGATCGGAGAACGACGCCCAAAGACGACCCGAATCTTACGTCCGGTCCAAACTCAACATTTCAGGTAACACCCGGAACATTGGCGCCGTTGCTGGCGACCTGGAAGTCATCCCATACCATGGCAAAAAACCAACAAGAGGACGGCCACATCGCGTCCGACTTGGGAGAGCGAGCACAGATGGAAGACCTTAACACTGCACTCCCCCCACCACCAGGCCACGGGAAAACCACCCCTGTAAGCTCAAACTCGAAGAAAACCCTCTCGGACGCAAGACATCCTGAGAATGAAAAACACTCTCATACAACTGACATACTGAACGTGGTCCACGAGCATCAAGATCGTTTGAAGAATCTCGAGTGCGAGGCTGAACGCCAGCGGGAGGCCAAGCACCAGCGGGAGGCCAAACGAGACCTTAGAAGGAAAGTAAGCCGACACCAAGAGCTAGAGAAAAAGCTCCAAAAGCTCGAAACTGACCTCCGAAGTCGTGCTGCACGAACCGACCGCGAACCTAACCCCTCCAAAGAACAACACCTGTTCACAGAACAAATCATGAAAGAAAAAGTCCCCAAGGATTTCAAACCCCGCGAAATAGATCTCTACGATGGGACGTCCGATCCCAGCTACCATCTCAACAACTTTAGGAGTTGGATGTACCTCACCGAGGCCTCCGACGTAACTCGCTGCAAAGCTTTCCTAACCACCCTCACCAAGACAGCTATAAAGTGGTTCGAAAACTTACCCCCAAGGTCAATAACCAGCTTCGAAGACCTCACCAAAAAATCTTGGCCAGGTTCTCTATCCAAAAGGAAAAGACTAAGCATGCCCCAAGTCTACTAGAAATCAAGCAAAGAGATCGAGAATGTCTATGAGCACTACAAGATTTCTGTTTGTTTATGGGAGTTTTTTTGTGGAAGTTTTAAAAAACCTCCATAACATATTTTATTTTGGTAAAATATAAAACCCCCATTGATTAATGCCAACTTAAACTTCTAAGCCCAATTGTCCAAACAAATAGCCAGTTCTTAATCTCCTGCTCTGGTTAAACCCAAACAAATTTCATTTCAAACAAAAATTTGTCCAAAAATTAAAAGAGGACGAAGAGTGAGATATGATGAAACCCTAGATCTACTCGCCGCCATTGCATTTATCTCTCGCCATTATCACCATCAAACTCGCCGTAGCGTCTGAGATCAGAGGGAGAGTAAGCTCGACGCTGCTGCCATTCATGTCTTTGTCGTTGTCGGCATCAAGCTTCTACATCAATGTTGTCTCCTTCATCTACATGCAATAACTTTTGAGATTAGAGAAGAGTGAGTTCGTAGCCACCGCCGGTGCCGCCATCAAGCTTATCCATAAACGTGTTTGGTTTTCTCCGCAATCACCTAAGGTAAGTTTTTATTTGTTAATTTTTCTTTTTCATTGTTATTTATTTAACTCAATTTAGTTATTCTTTTGTTTCTCTCTATATTTCATGCCTATATAGCATGGTTATAATTTGATACAAAGAGAGATCGTGGCGGTGGTAGTGCGACAGTGGTGGCGATGGTAGAGCAGAGAATAGTTCCTCAGTTGTCCCAGAAGGTGAAAAAGAGTTGGCAGGTTAAAATACACTTTAATTGTTTGATTTGATCCTAGTTGTGTGTAGGTTTAAGTGTTTTTCTTTGTATAAAAAGAAATAAAAAGCTTTGATGGAAGTTGTAGTCATATCATCTTTGATTGTTTTTGTTCTGTTGCAGATGAGAAACTTCACAAAGGAAGAGATTCTTTGGAAAAATTGAGAAACATTTGAATTCTGAAATAGCAATCATTTGTATAGACATTGATGCATACGGAAAAAGAAATGAATTTTTTGTAAGAATGATTCAATATTTCAATTGAAACTGGTTGAGATTGAACTTGTGGAAATGGGACTCCATATGAGATCCCTTTATAAAGGTTGATTCTAATTTGAAGATAACATAAAGATGATTAAGAAGAAACCATTTTGGCATTACTGATTTAGATTTTGTGCTTAGGATTATGCGTTTATTCTGGTTGCTCTGTTGTTCTTAGGTGATTTGATATAATTGTAACTATGATGGAATTGTTGAAGGACTGCAAATAATTGAAGCATGTGTCACCTTGGATCTTCAAGAATTTATCTGTTCAGTAAGAATCTGTTACCAACTCTTGTTTTTAATTGGTTATTTGATTCAATTCAGCTCACATCATATACTATAGTAAGTACTCTCCCTGTTACTGTTCAATTATTGTATCCAAATACATTGTATTGTGTTCTTGGGTTGGAGTGGAGTTGCATAATTTTCACTATGATCCATGTCATAAGAACCATATATAGTTTTCATTTGCAGTGGACATAAATCACATTTGATTTGATAGATTAGTTGTCAATACTGAAATTTCTGTTATATGATTAATATTGTATGTTTTCTATAATGCTTCAGACATGGGATCAAGAACTTCGCTTTTCCATGGTTGATGGAGACTTTAAGAAGTTTGATGGCAAATTGTCTGTACAGTCTTTTTATTTGAGAATATGGCAATTGGACACTTGTAAGCTTCGTTAGATTCTTTAAATCACTTCATTCTGCTAATCATTTGCTTCCTCTTTTTCTTAGTCAACATAGTAATTAAACACTTCAAAAGCTGCTAAAACCTATGACTACTTTCTTTCTTCTTTATTGATATTTGTCTAGATTTGATTAATATATGTTAGAGTCATGTCGTGTGGGAAACAGTAATTTTGAAGAAGAAGAAGAAGAATAGATGATGGTCAAATTTGAGAGGGATAAACATAAATTAAAGGAAGATTGGGACAGACAAATTTTTAACCATAAAAAGCAAAATAGGTTTGTGTTTGTATCCTTCGGAGTTATGGCTAAGTGCTCTTCTTCTTCATCTTTTCTTGATTTTAGTATATCTTTTTTAACTTAAATTAACAAAATAATTATTATTAATTTATATATAATTACACTATAAATAGTTATTGAAGAATATTTTAGTCAAATAAATTATTCTTATATGAACACTTTTCTTTTTTCTGATTTAATTACCATAATAATAATTAATTTATGCAGATTTATGACATGAACCTTTCCAATGTATTTGGACATAAATGTGTCTAGATACATTGATTTTCTGATGTACCGGAAAAGTAAGAGTGCTAATTGAAATGGAGGGAGTAGTTTTCTCTTGATCTCATTATGTTTATTGAACAGTACTCCTATTCATGCAGCCTAATGCGATAGAAAATGGTCCCTATGATTATACCAGAAGTGGAAATCCCACTCGAAATGCTTTAGAAAGGTTCACTATGTCCTGTTAGTTGTGTTTGTTTACCATTGCAACTGCGAATATTGTGGCATTAATGTTTTCTTTTCTCACGATGTTTTACCTTGCATGTTGTGTTCTCAGTTTGTTGGCGAAACTTTATAAGGCGGATAGAGCCCTATGCTTCACCAGTGGAATGGCTACTTTGAGTGCTATTTCTCATCTTGCTCAAGCTGGTGCCTTTTCTTTCTTCATTGTGCTATAATCTAGTTTTTCTTCATTTTTAGTTGTGAAATTTAGATTAGATTCATCACTGAGTATTTAAGAATATGAGTAGTTACATACTTTGGAGTCTCTGCATGCATTCACTCATGCAGTACAGTGTCATCACTATTGGTATTTTTCCTAGATTATTTGTTTGTTGGATTCATTTTAAAAACTTACCGATTAATGCACTATGGGACTGAAAGCCATGAATTCCCAAAGGACTGTTCTTTTTCCCCCTTTTTGATGCAAAAATTATATTTTCTGATATTTGGCGTTGATAATATAATATAATGTAGGTGAGGAAATTGTTGTTGGAGATGATCTATATGGTGGAACAGACAGGTTGCTGTCCCGAGTAATTCCAAAGAATGGCATTGCTGTCCTAAGTAATTCCAAAAATTATATTTTTATAATCATGATTTTGGCTTTGACTATGGAATATTCTTTGGTGGTTTCTTCTCACAATAATGATATTTTTACCCTTTATTAATTCATTCACAGAAAATATTTGAGATGGCTCAAGCACACGGTGCTCTGGTGTTGGTGGATAATAGTATAATATCACCTGTGTTGTCTCGGCCATTAGAATTTGGAGTAGGTATAAGCATTATTATTAATTTTTATTATTATTACTATTATTTGACGGTATAAGCATTATAAGGCAATGTCAATAAACATATTCTCCCACTTTTCTTGTATTTTATATTTTGGTCACTTGATACTATATTCTTATCCTAATATTCACTCCATTTTTGTTGAGTAGAAATATATATTGGATGATATTTCTAAAAACCTCTAGAAATATATATTGCAGCAACTGTCTTGAAGCCTTTTGTGACAGTGATCCTTCCACCATATGACCTTAATTTTTTTATCATGTGTTCATATCTTTGGATGACTAAAGTGAGATAGAATCAAAACTATACAATAATAAATTGATGGATTTGAATCCACTACAGATTTGCTAGCAGAGGTGTGTAGAAGAGAGATTGAAGCAAACATTAAACCTGATCCAGATATCGATGTTTATATGAAAGTAAGAATAGTACTGAAACTATACTAACTAATACACCTATTATTTTGAAACTTCAAATAATTCACAATTATTACTGTAAATGTTTGAACTTGTATGTGTCTTTTTGTATCTTATGATTCTCAGGCCAAAGCAGTTGGAGGCAACAAAGCGAATATTATAACAGATTACATTCTAAGGGTAAAATCATATTCATACACTCAACACATAATTAAGTCATTACAATTAAGAATATAACAGATTCAATCTTCTTGATTCTTTCAAGTTATCATCATTTCATTGGCAATGTATTTTCAGGTTTTGGGACTTGAGATCTGTGCAGATACTTTTATGGGAAATGCAATGTTAAGAGGTATCTTTTGTGGCATAAATTATCTACTCTACAAACATTTTTCCCCTGGTCTGTCTCACCATATATATGTTTGTAAGTTGTAACACTTGAAAGATGATACTTAATTTAGTCTTTAATTACTTAGCATTGACTTTTGAGAACAAAATTTCAACCATTATACCCGTGATCTATTCTATTATTATAGCTAGTTTTCCCAACTTGATGCAAGCTATTATTACATGTGTATATAAACAGAAAAACTCATATCTATTTGGTCTTCTAAAGATATATGCATGATTTCATTCTTGGTCTGTTTCTTCTATATATGTTGTTGCATGCTATTTTATTTCAGTACATGCATATATGACATCCTCCTCTGTAGATTCTAATATAACTCAATTCAGTCTATATCCATTTTAGTGTGAACTAAATACGAAAGCACACAATTAAAACAACAAATTGGAAGAATATAATAAACTAGTTACAACCTCAAGCAAAGAGACCATATATATATATATATATATAGTTTAATTAAGGATGTGGATTTATTATTCGGTCTTACTTGCATATAATGTTATTATGCGTTCCTGCACTTATTTATTGATCACCTTAATAATTGCATACTTTGACTATTATGTGTTGGATGAAATTTAATTTTTCTTTTGGACAGGTTCCTGGAAATGATAATCTTTCTGTTTTGATATCTTTTGCCTCAAAAACACTTAGTGCTGGTCAAATTATTTTAAAGCTGCATGTTATTGAGATGGATGCATAGTCAGGTTTGCATACTTTTGCCTCTCACACGTGTCTCCTATGTTTTTATTCTATGGCAACATGGGTGTTACACAATGATCCTAAGGTTTGGAATTGAGAAGAGTTTTTACGTTTGGAAAATGATTCGTTCTCTATTTTCATCACCAATCTGCCACAAGATGTCTCCAAAAAGGAAGTATTTCAGTTGTTCCAATGGACGGGGCAAATCAACGACATCTATCTAGCTTGAAAAATGAAAAATGAGAAGGTGTACTTGTTTGCGTTTGTTCGATATACAACGAAAGGGGGGCATTGAAGGCAATAACAGAAATGCATCAAACAAGTATAAGGGGGAAAATAATCTCAGTAAGTGAGGCTAAGTATAGAAGGCCAATGGAAGGAAATAGTTTTGGGATACGCAAGGGTGACAATGCAAGACCTGAGATAGAGAACAGGCAACCTTGGAAAGGGAAAAGTCCGATACGAGTGGAAGAAACAAAGAATGCTACATCTACCAAGGACCCGCACAGAAACGGTTGGACGAAAAAGGTTGAAGTTTCAATAGCAAAAGAGAATTTCGCCTGGCTGCTGAAGAGTCTGGTAGGAGGAACAACGACGGCAATTAACTTCATGTCGCTACAGAGAGCGATCAAAAAGAATTTTTCTCAAGTTGTTGAAGTGAGAGAACTTGGAGCATATAAAGCCTTGCTAGTTTTTGACACTGTGAAGAATGCGGAAGAAGCGTTCACATTCAAAATGAATTGCTTCCTACAGTTCTTTCATAGTGTGTGGAGATGGGAGGAATCGAAACGTAGTGAGACTAGAAGAGTCTGGCTGGAATGTTTTGGAGTGCCGTTACATATTTGGTCAGTGGAGACGTTCAACAGGATAGGCAGACTATGGGGAGAAGTAATCAAGTGTGATGAAAGGATGGCTTCAGCCTTATCGTTCAGTTCTAGTCGTGTGCTAATTGATACTTGTGTGTTTGATGTTATCAAAGAATGGGTGCATATTACCGTCGGTACTAGTGGCTTTGATGTCTTTGTAAAAGAGGTGGGACATGAGGTGTATGGAGATAATAGTTTTCTGGAGGATGCAAATGTACGGGAAAGAGGCAAAAGTTCTAATTCACAGTCTGGTGGAAGGGAGGTGATGGGGGCGATGTGGGATCCGGAGACCGAGATCATCATGGAACGGGAAACTACCAGAGATAAAGACAAGGGTAGAATGGTAACATCAGATATTTTTTTGAACGAATGCAATCAAGAAAATTTAAAACAGGATTAAATGCAAATGGAAACGGATTATTTCAGAACAAATACGGATATTTGCATTGATGACGGAAGTGGGTCCAAAGGGAAGGTGTCACGTATGCAATGTTCGAAATGTGGGGGTATGGGCTCCAATAATCAATCGACCCAAATACAAGGCACCATGCCTTGCCTCCTGATGGATCATAGAGGAACTGGGCTGGTTGAGAAGAAACGAATGGGCTGTGCGGGTGAATCACAAGAGACGGGCCAGATGGATGGGTCGGGTCAGGTATATATCGGGTGCGTAGGGTCGGGTCATGTGAAACGATCCGTGACCACTGCTGGGCTCTGCGACACGGGCTGTTCACTGCAGCACTTTCTGTTCACTACTCACACTGCCTTGAAGGAAAGCACCGTGCGTCCCCTTGAGCGGATGGGTCTGGACTCAGCTACGCGTCCCTCTGTGCTGCCGGGGCCTGATCCGGCGACGCATCTTCGAAGCCAGCGGCCAGGAAATGGTGAAGGCATAGTGGAGAGCTAGCCAACGAAGGTACATGAGGATCGCCATGACCAAGGTGAGGCAGGAGAGGAGTCGGATGGAAGAGGGGTGGACCACGGGACTCAGGAAAGTGACAGTGTGCAATTCCAGAAGGACAACAGTAATGCTGCGGAGATCAGAGAGAAGGATGAAGCTGCAAAAAATAAAGAGGTGGAAGGCAAGGACACAGAAGAGGTAGGATCTAATGTGGAAGAGGAAGAAACGACTCAGGATGCTGATCAGACACGCATGCAGGAAGATCATCTAGCCGAAAATACAGAAACATGGAAGTTAGCTGTGGAGTCTGGTGCAATTTTTTATGATGAAGAAGAAGATCTTTAGAGATTTTACAAAGCCAGAATGAAGCTCTGGCGGCGAAAAGAAAAATTGCAAAACAAAAGGAGAAAGCAAGAAGGTGTAGGCCCAAACAACATAAAAAGGTGTGTAATATTTCATTTAAATGATTTATAGTTGTTGGAATATTAGAGGTTTAGGAGGGGATGGAAAATTGAGTATGGTGAATGAGTTGAAAAAGAAGTTAAAATTGAATATGCTAGGATTAATTGAAGCCAAGAGGGAGGTAGTGACTAAATTTGATGTTGGTCGGCTGTGGGGTTGTGACACGGTGGGATGAGGATATGTGGAATCAGTAGGAGCCTCTGGCGGTTTATTATTAATGTGGGATGATTTGCTATTTAAACGATTGAACTGCTATAAAGGAGATGGTTGGCTTTGCGTGCAAGGCGTGCTGACAAAAAATAACTTTAAATGTGCATTCTGTTTGGTGTATGGCGCACATGTTCGGAATGAGAAACTGATGATGTAGGAGGAGTTGTGCTATATTGTGGGTTTGTGTCAGGTTCTGTTTTGCTTTATGGGAGACTTTAATGAAATACTAAAGTTGGAGGAAAGAAAAGGCGTAGCTAGTTTACCAGCTTCTGCAGAAGACTTTAAGGAATGGGTGCAAGATTTACAGCTAGTGGATCTACCGCTTACTGATCGAAAATTCACATGGTTTTGAGGTAGTTCTTGTAGCCGAATAGATAGGATTCTTGTCAGTTTGGAGTGGCTTGAGGAGTTCCCAGATACTCGTTTGAAAGGAGGAACTAGGGGGTTATCAGATCATTGCCCGTTGATTCTAGAAGATGCGAGACTTAGTGCTAGTCCATGAGCGTTCCGAAGCTTAGACTCCTGGTTCACACATGAATGGTTTCTGAGGATGGTGAAGGATGAGTGGAGGAACTTGGGTGATTAACAATTTACTAGTAAGCTGAAGGCGTTGACGGTTCCGCTGAGGAGATGGCACAATGACAATTTCGGGGATGTTGACAATAGGGTAAAGAAATTCGAGGAAGAAATTAAGAAGATTGATGACGTGGTTAGTGCTGGCAGTCATGATGGAATATTGGAGGCTAGAAGGAAGGCTCTTGTGACTTGCTGTGCGAAGTGGTATGTGTTCATACCCTGGGTCGAGCTATCCGGCCCGGGATGATCGGCGACACAGCGACCGACCTCTTCAGGTCAGACTACCCGACCTCTTCTAAAAGAGCTCGGCCAAATCTACAGGAAAGCCCAATAAAGGGCCCAAATCGAGGAACACGACCCAAAATCCAAAGGCAATCCCAGCCTATAGAGATAAAGGCGGTTCCCTTGAAGATAAGCTGACTTCATCCAAAACAGGATAAGATAAGATAAGATAACTAACTTATCTTATCAGAAAGGTCAGCCCACACTACTATAAATACACTGGAGCACCCAGGTATAACTCATACTCTGATTCTACATAAAACCTGCTTAATACCTGTGCTAACTTAAGCATCGGAGTCTCTTGCAGGTACCTCCCACCTTCCGGTGGCCAAGGATCAGCAGTGCAGCAAGTCCAACAAGTCGAACACAACAGCTCCGGCTGCCACCAGCCAGCCGGACACGCCATCTCCGACCAGTACAGAAGATCTCATCCGAGATCGACCTCCAGTTTCAGGTAACCCTCGGAACATTGGCGTCGTTTCCTGGGACCTGGAAGGCATCCCAACACCATGGCGGACGGCCATGACAACGACCACAATTCAGATCTGGAAAACAGAACACCGCACAAGAACACAGACACCACGCTAAAGGATACTCCAGAATCCAACAGAGACAAAGACTCATCAAATCCGGGGATAATAGACGCACTTCAAGACCTTTTAAAGCAACTCAAGAAAGAAACTCAACAACAACTAGAGGTCGGAAAGGATCTACAAAGAGAGATACGGCGACGTCGAGAATTGGAAGACAAGTTACAGCAATTAGAAGCCGATCTCAAATTAAAAGCCCCTCGGGTCACTCCTGAGGAAAGCTCACGCAAAGAACATGATCCATTCACCAGGGAAATTATGAAAACCAAAATTCCAAAAGATTTCAAACTCCCGGATATGATTTTGTACGACGGCTCCACCAATCCCAACCATCATCTCAGCAATTTCAGAAGCAGAATGTACCTTACCGATGCCTCAGATGTCGTTCGCTGCAAAGCCTTTCCAACAACCCTCACGAAGACGGCGATGAGATGGTTCGACAGCTTACCTCCCAAGTTCATCTCAAACTTCGACGATCTAGCCGAAAAGTTCCTCGCCAGATTCTCCATCCAGAAAGATAAAGCTAAACACGCCCCCAGTCTACTAGGGATCAAGCAAGGAGATCGGGAGAGCCTCCGCAGCTACATGGAAAGATTCAACAAAACATGCATGGACATACAAAGCTTACCCACGGAGGCCGCCATCATGGGACTTATCAATGGCCTACGAAAGGGACCTTTCAGCCAGTCTATATCAAAAAAAGTACCCGACATCCTTAGACGAAGTGCAGGAACGGGCAGAAAAATACATCAACATGGAAGAAAACGCTCAGTTAGGAGAGACCTCAAAATCGGGGGCCTCCTACCGTGACAAAGACAAGGAATCTAAACGAAAAGAAGACCGACAAGGGGAGAAAATTAAAAAATACCATAATTATACTCCCCTCAGAGCATCCCTAGTCGAAATATAAAAAGAGGTCTGCCATACAGAAAAAATTCCCCCAGCAAGGCCCCTCAAAGGAAAAAGGGGAGGAGGAAATCGGAAGGAATATTGTGAATATCATAGGGTCAGAGGACACGCCACCAATGAATGCTTCGACTTAAAAAATATCATAGAAAAATTGGTAAGGGAAGGAAAATTAGATCGATTCCTGGCCACCCGAGATGATGATCAAAGAAAAAGACGAAGGGATGAAGATACCGAGCGAACAGAACGATCACCTCGGACACCAGAAAGACATGTCCACATGATACATGGCGGATTCGCAGCAGGAGGGATCTCCAAATCTTCCCGCAAAAGGTATCTCAAAGAAGTATATCATGTCGAAGGAGAGAAGGAAGCACTCAACATCCCAGCGATAACATTCACTAAGGAGGATGCGTCTGGCATCATCACAGGACACGACGATCCCATGGTCATCACCATCATATTGGCAAACGCCAACCTACACCGCACCTTAATAGACCAAGGGAGTTCTGCCGACATCTTATTCAAGACAGCCTTTGACAAACTCGGCTTAGAAGAAAAAGAGCTTAAGGCATATCCAAACAGTCTGTTCGGGTTAGGAGATACCCCGGTTCGACCACTGGGATATATATCACTACATACAACCTTCGGAAAAGGAGACCAATCCAGGACCCTCAAAATAGACTACATCGTAGTCGATGTAAGTTCAGCTTACAATGCTCTCATAGGTCGGACAACACTCAACCAACTCGGCGCAATAGTCTCGACCCCACACCTATGTATGAAGTTCCCAACTCCAAAAGGGATAGCCACGATAAAAGCTGACCAAAAGATGGCACGTCGCTGTTATAACGAAAGCCTAAACCTCAGAGGTAAAGGGAAAGAGTTCCACGCAATCGAGTTGGGCGGAGTCCAATGACGAGAAGATCTTCGCCCCCAACCAGAGGGCGAGATAGAAAAAATTCAGATCGGAGACACCTCGGAAAAAATAACTAATATCGGCACAATCCTCAAAGGAGATTTAAAAGAATTGCTAATACAATTCTTACGAGATAATGTCGACCTCTTTGCATAGAAAGCCGCGGACATGCCAGGCATAGACCCTAAGCTATTGTGCCACAAGTTGGCGGTCTACCCAGGATCTCGACCGGTACAGCAGAGACGAAGAAAGCTTGGGCCAGAGCGATCCCAGGCTGTGGAAGAGCAAGTACAGGCACTACTGGAAGCTGGATTTATAAGAGAAGTTAAATACCCACTATGGCTAGCCAACGTCGTCTTGGTGAAAAAATCGAATGGGAAGTGGCGAATGTGCACCGATTACACCAATCTCAACAAAGCTTGTCCAAAAGATCCATACCCACTCCCAAGTATTGACGCCCTGGTAGATGCTTCCTCTGGATATAAATATCTCTCGTTTATGGACGCATACTCGGGATACAACCAAATCCCCATGTACCCACCAGATCAGGAAAATACCTCGTTCTTAACACCAAAGGCAAACTACTGCTACATCGTGATGCCTTTCGGTCTCAAGAACGCAGGAGCTACTTATCAAAGGCTAATGAATAAACTCTTCTCAGATCACATCGGAAAAATTATGGAAGTTTATGTGGACGACATGTTGATAAAAACACAAACCGAAGATACATTATTATCCGACTTGGCTCAAGTGTTTGACACCATAAGGAAACACAACATGCGACTCAATCCCGCAAAATGTACCTTCGCAGTAGAAGCAGGCAAATTCTTAGGTTTCATGCTCACACAAAGGGGAATTGAAGCAAATCCAGACAAATGTCAAGCCATACTCAAGACCCCAACCTGTGTCAAAGAAGTACAACAACTCAACGGGAGATTGGCTGCCCTATCCCGATTCTTAGTAGGAGCTGCGATAAGATCTCTCCCCTTCTATGCCACTCTAAGAAAGGGAAAACAGTTCGAATAGACGACAGAATGTGAGCAAGCCTTCAAAGACTTCAAGGAATTCTTAGGACGGCCACCTATCCTATCTCGACCACGAGAAGGAGAACCGCTCATATTATATCTCGCAGTAGGGAGTCGGGCAATAGCCTCAGCACTAGTCAGAGAAGACGAAAATGGACAACAACCCGTCTACTTCATTAGCAAGGCACTACAAGGATCCGAGCTGAACTACCAGAAAATAGAAAAATTTGCCTATACTCTTATCCTAACATCTCGACGACTCCGCCCGTACTTCCAGGCTCACACCATTAAGGTTCGAACTAATCAGCCCATAAAAGGAATATTTCAGAAAATAGATCTAGCAGGCAGAATTTTACAATGGGCAGTCGAGTTGTCAGAGTTTGATCTCCAATATGAAGCTCGGACGGCCATCAAATCATAGTATCTGGCCGATTTTATCGCAGAATTCACAGATGCCCTAGAAACCCCCACAGAATGGAATCTTTACATGGACGGTTCTTCAAATAAAACTGGAAGTGGTGCGGGCGTGATAATAGAAAGCAACCAAGGAACCCAAGTTGAGCTCTCCCTTAAGTTCGGGTTCCCCGCCTCAAACAACCAGGCGGAATATGAAGCGTTATTAGCTGGTTTGAAGCTAGCTAAAGAGGTCGGAGCTCAAAAACTCAACATTTATAGCGATTCACAAATGGTCACATCACAAATAACAGGGAGCTACCAAGCTAAAGATCCCACCATGAAAAAGTTTTTGGATAGAACCAAGGAATAGCTCGGACAAGTTGAGGAGTATAAGATCTGCCACATACCCTGCGAACAAAATGTCCAAGCTGACGCACTCTCAAAACTAGCCAGTACCAAACCAGGGGGTAACAATAGAAGCCTCATCCAGGAAATGTTGCAGAACCCGTCAATCTCGGAAGAGGAAAAAGTCCTGACCATAACAAGTCAAGACCAAGGATGGATGACCCCTATAGCCAACTACCTCAGAACAGGAACGCTCCCCACAGAAGAAAAGGAGGCAAAGAGGTTAAAAAGGGAGGCACAGTACTACACCATCATAAACAACATCTTGTACAAAAGAGGAATCTCGACACCTTTACTAAAATGTGTGCCAACCTCCAACACAAAGGAAGTGCTAGAAGAAATACACGGCGGTATTTGTGGCAATCATCTCGGAGCACGAGCTCTCGCCAAAAAAGTACTCCGGGCGGGACTTTATTGGCCAACTCTACAGAAAGAAGCCACAGAATTTGTAAAGACATGCCCACCATGTCAGAAACATGCCAACTTTCACATCGCCCCGCCAGAAGAACTCATCAGCGTGACCTCGCCTTGGCCGTTTGCAAAATGGGGACTCGATCTTCTCGGCTCCTTCCCACAGGGATCAGGAGAAGTTAAATTCCTCATAGTAGGGGTAGATTACTTTACAAAGTGGATTGAGGCAGAGCCCCTGGCCAATGCCACCGCTCAAAGAAGCCGGAAATTCTTATATAGAAACATTGTCACAAGGTTCGGGGTTCCATATTCAATAACCACAGACAATGGCACCCAATTCACAGAAGCATGCTTCAGAAAACTAGTAGCCGACTTGAATATAAAGCACCAGTAAACCTCCGTCGAACCTCCACAAGCCAATGGACAGGCTGAAGCTGCTAACAAAGTCATATTGGCCGGATTAAAACGGAAATTACAGGATGCAAAGGGAGCCTGGGCAAAAGAGTTTCCACAGGTCCTATGGGCATATCGAACAACGCCACATTCCACCACGAAGGAATCTCCCTTCCGATTAGCATACGGAATAGAGGCAATGATCCCAGCAGAAATTGAGGAAGGGTCGCCTAGAGTAATTCACTACAATGAGGAAATAAACTCCCAACTCCAGAGAGAAGAGCTCGACTTGCTACCCGAAATCCAGGAAAGAGCTCGGATCAGGGAAGAAGCTCTAAAGCGCCGAATGGCTTCCAGATATAATCAAAAGGTAGTACCAAGAAGTTTCGCATAGAATGATCTCATCCTAATCCGAAATGATATCGGAACAACTCGACCAGGAGAAGGAAAGCTGGCAGCAAACTGGAAAGGACCCTACCGAGTTGTAGAAGTACTTGGGAAGGGCTACTACAGACTATCTAAACTCGATGGGCGAGAGCTTCCCAGGTCATGGCATGCCTGCAACCTAAGAAGGTACTACAGTTAGAAGAGATAAAAGATCTCATCATTGGATGCACTCTTTTTCCTAAAAAGGTTTTTTAATGAGGCACCAAGTTGAGACTCAGACAATCCCATATGTATATATTTGCACTTTTCTTTTAAATAAAGTACATTTTAGACGTTCTACAAAGATTTCAAGACGCATTAATCTGAAGCATTCATCGTTCGATTATAAAGCGACAGATCGGCAGAAAGTGAAAAATCTACACGATCACGATAACAACAAATTGTCCGATAAAGGTGAAAACGCGATTCACCCAAAGGACGATCTAGAGATGACAACCACTTTCTACAAATCGGAAAAGATGAACACAGAATAATGTAAGAAGTTATCAAAAGTGATCTAAAAAAGAACCTGACGAGGTCTTACGGATCGCTAAAATAATAACTTAAAGACTGGCCGACGTTGAGAAGTTGGACCAAGTCAACCCAAGTTATAAGTAAACCCTGGAAAGAGGTCTGGCCAACCCTATTAAAGAGGATTACTTTAACTTAGAAGGGCTCGACATGACAAAGTCAGCCCAAAATGAAAAGTTATAAAAGTAATCCCTGAAAGAGACCTAACAAAGGTCCAAGAAAGAGGATTACAAAAAATAACTTAAAGGAGACCGGTATAACCAAGTCGGACTCCTACTACTTAAAAGTTATCAAAATAGTCCCTGAAAGAGATCTGACAAAGATCCAAGAAAGAGGACTACAAAAAATAACTTAAAGGAGACCGGTATAACCAAGTCGGACTCCTACTACTTAAAAGTTATCAAAATAGTCCCTGAAAGAGATCTGACAAAGATCCAAGAAAGAGGACTACAAAAAATAACTTAAAGGAGACCGATATAACCAAGTCGGACTCCTACAACTGGAAAGTTATCAAAGTAATCCCTGAAAGAGACCTGACAAAGGTCCAAGAAAGAGGATTACAAAAATAACTTAGAAAGAGGTCGACCTAACGAAGTCGAACTCCTACAAAAACAAGTTATAAAAGTAATCCCTGAAGGAGACCTAGCAAAGGTCCAAGACACAGGATTACGAAAATAGCTTAGAAGGGGACCAACGTTGAGAAAGCATACAAAGCAAAGAAAACCAAAAATCAAAGTTGGACCTACAACCACAAAGGATTCAAGCTACAAGGTATAAAGCAAACCAAAAAAAGGTTTAGCCGCAAGGTTCCAATATTCACAGAAAAAGAGATACCAAGTCAAGCACAAAAAGCCTGATATCATCCACAAGGTTATAAAAGCCTCGGAGGCCACTAAAACCTACCTTAAAAAAGCTAAAGCAAGCTACCCTTTGTTTTTTATAAAAAACAAAAGTTGCTAGGTAAGCAACGGGAAAGTATCAGCAGTTAACAAAACATAAAGAGTTAAAAAAGCCCACAAGCCGGGCCAACCACATATCCAGAATAAAGTAAAAGCTAAGGGTCAGAAGACTTTTTAGCAGCATCAGCCCGAGGAGACGGAGGGCGAGTCTGGAGAGGAACGGCATCTACGGTACCATCATCCCGGTTCAAGATCTGGCAGTCGGGATCAGAAGCGAGAGGACCAACCTCGGCAGGAACAGCAGAAGTCGACACCTTGGTAGAGGCTACAGGGGGAGGATCGACATCATCCTCATCCTCGTCATCAGGGACAACCTTGCCATCCCTGACAACGTTCTCCAAGCAAAAGAGGGTCAGGTCGGCCTCGGGAGCAATAACCCGAACTTGTTCCTTCAGGTTCTCATAGGCAGCAGTAACACTGCCAACAAGATGACCTTGGAGTTCGGAATAATTAGCCCGGGCATTCTCCAACTCTTCTCTCAGGCGCAACACCTCCTGGTAGGACGTCAGATAACAGTCCTTATGACGCATAGCCGTGTCCTCGGCCAATCTCAGAGAACCAGCCAGAGAAGTGGAACTAGCCTTTTCATTCTCCAAGTCTTTCTCCAACTTGGCCACCCTTACTTCAAGCTCCTCCTTCAAGCCCTTCATCCGATCAAACTCCTGTTTGGCCTCCTCCATAAAAGCCTTAGTGGCATGGAGAGGAAGACTTTGAGCAGTTCGATATAGGGCCACCCCCATGTGTGCCAACTTGATACCACTCCGGGTGATATAATTAAAATGATGAAGAAGCGACACGTCGTCCATAGAAAGAGCACCATAAGGGCCGATTTGTTGATCTACAAACTCAACCGCATCAAAGTCAGGAGCATCAAGGTTGAAAGGCTCAATTGTTTTTTGCTTTTTACTAGGAGGGTCACCGGAAGCTGCAACAGAAGATTGTGGAGGATCAACCAGACGGACCCGAGGAGTAGGAATTGCTTTCCTCAGCCCGGGAGAACTCGATATAGGAGGTTTAACTGGAGGCTTAGAAGATCCCTCTCCGGCCGCCTTGGCCGAGATGTTTAAAGCAGCGGTCGCCTTCTTCGCCTTCTTATAGGCCCTCATAGAATCATTATTCTTCGACATCTCTGAAAAACACAAAAATTAAAGACAAGTTACAACACAGGAGAAGCAAAGCTCGAGAGCAAGTATAAAAACAAATCAGACAGTACCCAAAGCAGCCCGAACCAAAGATGGATCACTCAAAAATCTCTTCGTGTCCAGATGGGGAGGCTTCCCCCACAAATCCTCAAGAACAACTACAAAGGCCCGCTCAACCTCACTAAGCATTTCCCATGTGTAACGTGGCACTCCTACATTCTTTTGCCACTCCAGAGGAAAAGCAGGCTCATCATTTTCATCAAGAAAAAAGGGGCGAACCCCCTCAATGGCACGGACTCGGAAGAAATAATTCTTAAAATCTTTAAACGACTTATGGGCCGACCTGAAAGAAACCCAGGAAGCTTTCTTTTTGGAGGAACCTCCAGGTTTGGCCGAGACAAAAAGATAAAGGAAAAGAGTTTCAGAAGGTGTTATGTCCAACTCCTGACAAAGAAGTTGAAATATTTTGATAAAACCCCAGGAGTTTGGATGAAGCTGGGACGGAGCAATATTGCAGGACCACAACAAGTCAGTTTCAAAAGCAGTAAAAGGGAAAGTAACGTTTAATTGGCTGAAGAAGTATTCATAAGCATAGAAAGAGGGACGCTCCCCCTCGACGGAAGTCGGAAAACAAACACTCTCATCAGAATCAGGAGCAACAAGCTCATAATCACCCTCGCGGGCACTGTTATCACAAATCCTATGGCGCTTCCTCGGCTCTGTGCAAAATTCAGCATCCACAATAGAAACACACAACAAAACAAGGGAGTCCAGCCAATCGGACATCCCCTCGGGAACTCTGGAAGACATCTCTACAATGTTATTGCGAGAGGACATGAGGCCAACTAATCCTACAAGTAAGAAAAGAAGATGGGATTACTAAAAACATCTCGGACAAGGGAGAAAACAACTCAATACGATGGAGGCAAACACACAGAAAGGGAAAACCCCAAGACTCAAACCAAAATCTTGGGGTATCCTTTGGAGGCAGTAACAAAGCAAGGTTTCCAGGAAAATCTATAGCTCCCACCCCAGCATTTTTCAACAAGAAAAAGACTTTAAACACCAAGTAGTGTCAAAAGAAAAAGTCATCACAATCTATCAGCAAAAGCATTCCCAAAATCAAAGTACGCCAAGATGAAACCATCAAAGGTGCAAACTTTTTCAGAATCAGGCAAAGCAACAGTAAAAAAAAAAGCAAGAAACAGATATGGGTTTTTTCTGGATAAACGGCATCAGAACGGAAACAACAAAGAACATGCAAAACCCTAAAAGCATTAAGCAAAGGCAAAAAAGGACCATGCAGAAAATGAAGAAACTCCTAGAACGCACAACAATAGGGCATAACAAAACAAAAGATCCAAACTTTCTCTAAAGAAAGGGTCAAAATCAAAGCAAAACAAGGAGAATATATGAAACGGGACTAACCTGGAGACAATGAGAAACTTCGAGGAGAAAGACAGAAGCGCAGAAATAAAAGCTGCCCAAGAAAATCACCAAGCAACGCCGCAACGCAAGGAAGCACAAGAACAAAATGAAAAACAGAGAGCGAAGAGAGCAGAGAAAGAAGTTACGAAAAAGGCGAAGGAGAGAAACCATTTTTGGGATTTTCAAAATCAAAATGAAAGAGCCAAAGGGAGACGGGGCAATTAATGACAAAATTAATGAAAGCATTAAACCCTTGCACGTTCCCAAAGCGCCGATATAAAAGCGCGCGCTTTTAGAGGAAACGTTCTACATTCAAAAGCTGTTTCAAAGGAATCGACAAAATGCTTGAGTTCGGCCTCACTAAACCGAAGTCAAAGAACTCAACCTCAAAAGAAGACCGAGCTCAAGCTGGGGCACTGTTCATACCCTGGGTCGAGCTATCCGACCCGGGATGATCGGCGACACAGCGACCGACCTCTTCAGGTCAGACTACCCGACCTCTTCTAAAAGAGCTTGGCCAAATCTACAGGAAAGCCCAATAAAGGGCCCAAATCGAGGAACACGACCCAAAATCCAAAGGCAATCCCAGCCTATAGAGATAAAGGCGGTTCCCTTGAAGATAAGCTAACTTCATCCAAAACAGGATAAGATAAGATAAGATAACTAACTTATCTTATCAGAAAGGTCAGCCCACACTACTATAAATACATTGGAGCACCCAGGTATAACTCATACTCTGATTCTACATAAAACCTGCTTAATACCCGTGCTAACTTAAGCATCGGAGTCTCTTGCAGTACCCCCCACCCTCCGGTGGCCAAGGATCAGCAGTGCAGCAAGTCCAACAAGTCAGACACAACAGCTCCGGCCGCCACCAGCCAGCCAGACACGCCATCTCCGACCAGTACAGAAGATCTCATCCAAGATCGACCTCCAGTTTCAGGTAACCCTCGAAATAGTATGCCAGAAAGGAAGTTCATTGGAAGCAGATGTCTCGATCTCAACATGCTAGGGACATAGACAAGAACACTAGATACTTCCATAATATAGCATCGGCTAGAAGAAGGAACAACAGAATTGAGTCCCTGGTAATTAATGGCAGAGTAGTGAGGAACCAGGCTAGAGTAAAAGTTGCAATTATAGGATACTATAATGAACTATATCGACAGGAGCTCTATCCAAGGGTTGGAATCCGTGATGGGTTGGTAAGGCAGATTAATGAGGATGAAGCAGAAGAGCTAGAGGTGATACCATCACCCGAGAAAGTTCGAGAGGCAGTTTGGGATTGTGGGTCTAGTAAAGCGCCAGGTATTGATGGCTACAATATGAACTTCATAAAGAAATGTTGGGGTGAGATTGGCCAAGAGTTTACTGTAGCTATTCTGGATTTTTTCCAAAGTGCGAAGCTACCAACAGATGCTAACGTAACATGGGTGGCGCTAGCTCCAAAATTTGTGGGAGCTAAGGAAATTAAAGATTTAACGCCAATTAGCATGGTTGGTTGTGTCTATAAGGTGATATCCAAAATCTTGGTGAGAAGAATACGGTCAGTAATGCCAGGTTTAGTGGGAGAGACGCAGTCTGCGTTTGTCAAGGGCCGCAAGATACATGATGGTGCACTCATTGCTTGTGAGACGGTCCAATGGTTGAAGTCGCGTAAGAAGAAGGTGGCAATTATCAAACTAGACTTTCAGAAAGCTTACGACAGAGTGAGATGGAGTTTTATGGATGAGGTGCTCCAAAAAATGGGTTTTGGCATTCGGTGGAGGGCATGGGTGAAGGACTGTGTGACCACAGCATCTATGTCAGTGTTGATTAATGGATCACCAACCAAGCCGTTCAGGATGGAGAGAGGACTGAGACAAGGAGATCTGCTGTCTCCTTTTCTGTTCATTCTGGTTGTCGACGTCTTGCATAGGATGGTGGGTGAGGCAATCAGGAATGGGCGCATCTCTCCGCTGCTGGTGGGCAGGGACAACATAGAATTGTCGCATCTCCAATTTGCGGACGACACAATTTTATTTTGCCCACAGGATACAGAAACAATACTGAACTATAAGAGGCTTTTACGTTTGCTTCGAGTGGATGTCTGGCCTGAGTATCAACTTTGAGAAGTCAAATCTTATTTTGGTTAACTGTAAGCAGGACTGGGTGACGAATATGTGTGGTTTGTTGGGTTACGACGAAGCTACTTTACCAGTAAGGTATTTAGGAATTTCGTTAGGTGCAAACCCACGGTTGGTGAAGACATGGAAACCGATCCTAGACAAGGTGGAAGATAAGCTCAGTTTGTGGAAAGCCAAGTCCCTCAACAAAGCTGGTAAGCTGGTTCTCATAAAATCTATTCTGAATAGTCTGCCGGTTTACTACCTAAGCTTGTACAAAATGTCAAAAGCGGTTGCAGACAAGATTATCGGGTTACAGAGAAGGTTTTTATGGAGTAAAGAAGATGGGAAAAACGGTATACCACTTGTGAAATGGGAGATGGTGCAAGCTCCGAAAAAGTTAGGCGGCTTGGGGGTGGGAGATGCGTTGATCAGGAATACGGCGCTTCTGTTCAAGTGGTGGTGGCATTTTTCGAAGGAAGACTGTCCGCTATGGAAGATGGTTGTCTGTTCTTTTAATCTCTTGAATCCTTCTATAATGTTGTCAAAACAGTCATTACCTGCAAGAGGAGGGCCGTGGAAAGATATTTGTCAGCTTAATTTTAAAGGGCCACAGGGGAGAGATATGATGATCGGTGGTTTGGCTATGGAAGTGGGAAATGGTAGACGTATTCGTTTCTGGGAGGATGATTGGCTACAAGGTGGTCCATTGAAAGATAGTTTTCCGAGACTCTTCTCTGCTTCAAATCAACAAGGATCTATGGTAGGGGATTGTGGGTTCTGGGATGGGATAGAGTGGGTGTGGAACTTTCAGTGGAGGAGAGAGTTATTCCAATGGGAACTTGAGTTGCTCAATCAACTACATGACCAATTGCGAGTAGTAAGAATGTCGCCTAGTAAAGAGGATACAATTATATGGAAATTTGATAAAACATGTATCTATTCTACTAATTCTTTTGTGCAGGTGCTGCAGAAAGTGACTCTCCCAAAAGACATCACAAGCTACAGCTTCACTAGTGCGATTTGGAGAGGATTGGTTCCTCCAAGAGTAGAGCTCTTTCCGTGGTTTGTTCTAATAGGCAGAATCAACACTAAAGAGAGACTGAGTAGGCTAGGAATCATACGACATAGCGATACGATTTGTGTGTTGTGTAAAAAAGAAATAGAATTTGTGCACAATCTGTTTCTAGGTTGTGAATTTACTTGGCAGGTGTGGTGCGCTTGGTTGGCGGGTGCAGACAGAGCATGGGCTATTCCGAAGACTGTCGAAGAACTGTTTGAGAGTTGGATGGAAGTGCCTGGTCGTAGTTCTGAGAAAAAGAAGTGGCAGATATGATTCTTTGCGGTTATCTGGAATATTTGGTTAGAACGGAATACCAGAATCTTCCAGAAATTAGAGACAGGTGTTGATGGAGTCAAGAATAAGTCATTTATGAGTTATAAGGAATGGTGTGGCGTTGATCCGTTTGGTTGTTGATGGCAATGCCGGAGATGACAACGGATTCTACCCCAGAGTTATGTCTCTTTATTTTGGTTTCTGTTTTGTTATCTTTTCATGTTTGCTCCACTCTAATGTATTGAGCTCACTTTCTTCAAAAAAAAAGTACCAAGTTACTTGTCCTCTCCTGATTTTTCATGTAATTAGATGATATTGAAATATTTTTAGTTTGAGATTTTTATGTAATTAGATGATATTGAAATATTGAAGTTGTTGTTTTATTTTACTTTTTAAAGAAAAATAATAATAGTTATGTAGAACAATACCATATGTAATTATGTTTGGAATTATTGACATTGAAAATTTTTTTATACAGAGTTATGTCTTATATTGAGGAATTGTGTTATAAAATATTTTGTTTTTAATGAGATGAGAATATGTAAATGAGATGAGATTAATGAATACTTTGAAATTAAAAATAAATAAATAATTATAAAGTTTGTGGAGGTTTGAAAATGTCACAAAATAGTTAATTTTTGTTAAATTAAAAAATTAATTTGTGGAGGTTTTAAACTGCCACAGAAGTGATTTAAAACCGTCACAAAAGTCTAATTATAAACCCCCACTAAACACACACAAAACCTCCATTGAATAGATTGTGGAGGTTTTTAGAAACCTCCACAAAAGACCTCGCGGCACCTCAAATTTTGGGTTTTAGAAACTCCCACAAACTATTTGGTGGGGGTTATAAACCTCCACAAATAAGAAAAAAAACTGCCACAAATAAACAAAAACCTTGTAGTGGAGAATACATGGAGCGATTCAATAAAGCGTGTCTGGAAATATAGAACCTCCCCACCGAAGCATCCATCATGGGGCTGATCAACGGATTAAGGGAAGGCCCGTTCAGCTAGTCCATATCCAAAAGACACCCCACTTCCTTGAACGAAGTGCAGGAGCGAGCTGAGAAGTATATCAACATGAAAAAAAAACTCACGATTGGGAGAGACCTCCAAAGCTAATTTCTCCTACCACTCCCAAGATAAAGACAAAGAATCAAAAAGGAAGGAAGAACCAAACACAGAGAAACCCAGGAAATTCCACAACTACAACCCCCTTCGGGTATCCCTAGTAGACATCTAAAGGAAAATATGCCACACGTAGAAGATCCCACCACCCCATCCGATCAAACACAAAAGAGAAGGAAGTCGGACGGAGTACTGTGAATACCACAAACTCTACGGACACCCTACCAACGAATGCTACGACTTGAAAAATGTCATAGAGAAGTTGGCCAAGATGATTGGACTGATACCTAGCCAACAGAATGGACGATCTAAGGAAGAGAAGAAGGGATGAAGAGGGAGGTCGGACAAAACGTCCCCTCAATCCCCGGAGAGGCACGTCCACATGATTAACAGAGGATTCGCAGGAGGCGGGATCTAAAAGTCATCCCGCAAAAGGCACCTTAGGGAGGTATATCACGTCGGGGAGGAGAGTCATCCATCCGACCTCCCCACAATCTCTTTTACTAAAGAAGATTCTATGGGTATAGCCCCAGGGCACAACGATCCAGTGGTAATCAGCATCATATTGGCAAATGCCAACCACCATCGGACTCTGGTTGACCTAGGGAGCTCGGCCAACATTTTATTTAGGCCAGCTTTTGATGCCAGGGCATCTTGGCCAGTTTCACAGACCTTTTCTTTACTGTTTTTAGGTTAGTTTCATGCATTTCTTTAGGAAATAAGCTAGTTTTGGGTAGATATTCACCTACACCTTGATTCAAGCATACATTGTGCATTTTACATTATTTCATGAGGATTTTGCATGAATTTAGTGACAAATTGTATGCTGCATTGCCCATGACTTGGACTAGAACTTTGATGCACTCTGTTGCTTGATTTCAGGACCAAAGGAAGCAAGGAAAGGGAGGTAACTTGCAAGGTTAATGAGAAAAGTGATTGCCAATAACACTCTCAAAGCCATCATTGCCCACGTTAAGAGTCACGTTAACTAAGTTAACGTGAACTCTAACATGGAGAAGGGAAGTTGAGCCAACGTTAGTGACACTTAACATTGTCACTAACGTTAGCAAACACTCATGAGTGGCCACGTTAGAGCCCACGTTAACCTAGTTAATGTGGCCTCTAACGTTAAAGGGGGAAGAGAAGCCAACGTTAGTGACATTCAACATTGTCACTAACGTTGGCCTAAGGATGCAATACACCACGTTAACTCCCACGTTAACTTGGTTAACGTGGGAGCTAACGTGAGAAGTGAGAGTTGTCGACAACGTTAGTGACACTCAACATTGTCACTAACGTTGGAAGCAACCACACAACCCCCCAAGGAGCCACGTTAACTTCCACGTTAACTTAGTTAACGTGGAAGCTAACGATGAGGAATGAATGATGAGCCAACGTTAGTGACACTCAACATTGTCACTAACGTTGGGATGGCTAAGAATGGCCATGTTAGAAGCCACGTTAACCTAGTTAACGTGGACTCTAACGTGAGATCTAGGGGCACATTGGAACGTTAGTGACAATGTTGAGTGTCACTAACGTTCTCGAAGTTTGGCAAGGCCACGTTAGAAGCCACGTTAACCTAGTTAACGTGGGCTCTAACGTGAGGCAAAGGGGTACATTGGAACGTTAGTGAAAATGTTAAGTGCCACTAACGTTCTCGAACTTATACTTTCACTAAATGTTAACACCCCTAACGCCCTGAGCTAAAGTCTCTGCCCACTTAGCACTTTCTCTCTGCAAGTAAAGCCAAGCCCAAATGAAGAAAAGAACTGCTTCAAACTCAAGATCCAAAGGCCCAAGACTTGGAAAGCAAACTAGAAGCTGAGAAGAGTAGTATATATAGGAGTAGCTTTGAATTGAGAAAGGAGTTCGGGAGGCTGGTAAAAGAGAATTACTCTCTGTATTTTACCTTCTCTACATTTTCTAGTTTTATGATGTATTCTCCATCTTTGTTTTCATTTTCAAGAGCTATGAACAACTAAACCCCTTTCATTGGGTTAGGGAGCTCTGTTGTAATTTGATGGATCAATACTAATTTTCATTATTCTTCTTCTATCTTTTCTCTTGATTTTACTTGAAAGCTTTCGATCTTCATCCCATTGAGTAGTTATCTTGGAAAATAAGCTATTCAAACTTGGATCTCTTTTGAACCTTGAAAGAGGAATGAAGAGATCAAGCTAGAAATGCTTTCTCATGCTGGACCAAATTGGGTTTGGATGGGTATGTGACTATAACCCTCTCAATACTTGATTTAGGAAATGCATGTGGTATAATCAGTGACCATACTTCATCTCTTCTCATGAGCAATTGACCAAGGAATTAGCTATTGATCAAGATTTGAGAGATTGAATTACAAGAAATTGTAATTCAATCACTTAAGATTGCCAAGGAGATCAATGAGTGCATTGATTGAGGAAGAGATGAGAATGAACTTGATCCAGAGAATTGCAACATCTCCTAAGCCCAATGAACTCCCCATCTCTGATCTACCCATTCTCTTTTATTTCTGCCATTTACTTTTATGAGCAAATTCCCCATTCCCATTTACAATTCTGCAATTTATTTTCAGTCATCTACTTCCAATCCTTTAATTCTAGCATTTACTTTTCTGTTATTTACATTCCCGCCATTTTATTTTCTGCAACTCTCAACCCAAACTCTGGATTCGCTCAACTAGAACATTCTTCTAATTAAAGTTGCTTGATCAATCAATCCCTGTGGGATTCGACCTCACTTTATTGTGAGTTTTTACTTGACGACAAATTCGGTACACTTGCCGAAGGGAGATTTGTTGTGAGACAAGTTTTTCCTGCATCAAGTTTATGGCGCCGTTGCCGGGGATTGATTGTGCATCAACAATGATTAAATTGGAGGATCACTAGATTGAGCATTTTTATTTTGTGAATTTTATTTTCTGTTTGAGTGATTCACTTTTTGTTTTAGTTAAACTTCTTCCCTTCCCCTTCTACTCTTTTGTTTTTCTTTGTTATTTTCAATTCTGTTTGCTAACCCACTAACTGTTTGATATATTGCATCACCCACAACTAACAGTAATTCTGACATAAATACTTTCTGCACCTATCTTTTCTTGCTTGCACTTGTTGGTTGTATGACAGGGAGAAGAAGCGGGGCTTCAACTTCCTTCAATTCTGAACCTGAGAGGACCTTCCTTAGATTAAGGAAGGAGGCAAGAGGAAAAAAAGTGGTTGGTGCTGAGGAAGAAGAGGAATTCTTTGAACCAAACATGGAAGACAACATGGAAAACCATCATGAAGAAGAGGATCACAACCATGGGGGAGGAGGTAGAGCAAATCATGCTGGGGAGGATAGAAGAGTTTTGGGCTCTTACATCAATCCAAACCCAGGCAATTGTGGAAGTAGCATCCAAAAGCCAACAATCCATGCCAACAACTTTGAACTTAAACCACAGCTCATCACCCTTGTTCAGAACAACTGTTCGTTTGGAGGAGGTGTTCAAGAAGACCCCAATCAATATTTAACCACCTTCCTGAGAATATGTGACACAGTGAAGTCTAATGGTGTTCACCCTGATACCTATAGACTGCTCTTGTTTCCATTCTCACTTAGGGACAAAGCAGCCAAGTGGCTGGAATCTTTCCCAAGGGAAAGCTTGACAACTTGGGAAGACGTGGTGAACAAATTTTTAGCAAGATTTTACCCTCCTCAACGAATCAATAGGCTGAGAGCTGAGGTCCAAACTTTCAGGCAACAAGATGGTGAGACTCGATATGAAGCATGGGAGAGGTTTAAAGACCTAACAAGGAGGTGTCCACCTGAGATGTTCAACGAATGGGTGCAGTTGCACATTTTCTATGAAGGGCTCTCTTATGAGTCAAAGAAGGCCGTAGACCATTCATCTGGAGGATCTTTGAACAAGAAAAAGACTATTGAGGAAGCCATAGATGTTATTGAAACAGTAGCAGAGAACGACTACTTCTATGCTTCCGAAAGAGGAAACACAAGAGGAGTAATGGAGCTAAACAATGTAGATGCTCTGTTGGCCCAAAACAAGCTCATTACCCAGCAGCTGGCTGACCTCACCAAGAAGATGAAGATGAACCAAGTAGCAGCAATCTCCACTTCATCAACAACCCAAGAAGGAGTGAATGAAGAAGCAGAGGGTAGTCAGGAGCAAGCCAACTACATTGGGAATTCACCAAGGAAAAACTATGATCCATACTCCAAGACCTACAACCCTGGATGGAGAAACCACCCAAACTTTGGGTGGGGAAGTGAGCAAGATCAAAACCAAGACCAGAGACGCTACAACTCCAACAACAATGCAGCTCACCAGCAATTCACACAGAGGACATCTCAATACCCCCACAACAACACTTCTCCACACGCTTATCAAAACCAAAACAGCACATCTGCTCCGAATCACCCATCAATTGATGACAAGCTCTCTAAGATTGAAACCTTACTTGAAGGAGTATGCAAAGACATTCGAAACATTAAAGCATTCAGAGAGGAAGTGCAGTCAAACATGCAGAATCAAAATGCTGCCATCAAGAAACTAGAGACACAAATCAGCTATCTATTTAAGCAGCTTCCTAATCACAACCTTTGCTGTGATGCCAACTCAAGCAACAGGGAGGAGTGTCAAGCTATCACACTTAGGAGTGGGAAGGAACTGAAGGAACTGCCCCAAAAACCACAAGAAGAAGGCTCGAATGAAAAGGGAGAAGAGCAAGATGGAGTTCAACCTCCCACGCCAATTTCGCAGAAAGAAAAAGGGATGCCACAACTGAATATCTCAAGAGCCCCATATCCCCAGCTATTGAAGAAAAAGGAAGATGACAACCAGTTCTTGAGATTTTTGGAAATCTTCAAGAAACTACAAATCAACATACCCTTTGCTGAAGCCATAGAACAAATGCTACTCTATGCCAAGTTTTTGAAGGAGCTAATGACTAAGAAGAGAAGCTGGAAGAACAATGAGACTGTGATACTAACCGAAGAGTGTAGTGCTATCATTCAGCATAAACTACCCCAGAAACTGAAGGATCCGGGGAGTTTTCAGATCCCTTGTATTATAGGAGAAATCACAGTAGAGAAGGCTCTTTGTGACTTAGGGGCCAGCATCAATTTGATGTCAGTAGCTATGATGAGAAAGATGAAAATTGAGGAGGCTAAACCAACAAAAATGGCCCTACAACTGGCAGACCGATCATTCAAATTCCCTCACGGGATAGTAGAAGATTTGCTGGTAAAAGTGGGAGATTTCATATTTCCAGCAGATTTTGTGGTGCTGGACATGCAGGAGGACGCCAAGACCTCCATCATCATGGGAAGGCCATTCTTAGCCACTGCTGGAGCTGTCATTGATGTTCAGAAGGGTGACCTCACCCTAAGATTGCACAATGAAAAGATGACATTCAATGTGTTTAAGGCCATGAGTTACCCACCAGAACAATTGGGGGAATGCATGAGGTTAGATGCACTTCAGGATGAAGTGCAGGAGAATTTTGAAGAAGGAGAACCTGAAGAGGACGAGAGATTGGTGGAGGAAGAATCTGAATCAAGTGAAGAGGTGGCCACAGCAAACATACATATACCAGATGCACCAAAGGAAGGGAACGAAAAGTCAGAAGCACCCAAACTTGAACTCAAAGCACTGCCACCCACTCTCAAATATGCATATCTAGGAGAAAATGAAAACTACCCAGTGATCATAAATTCATCCTTCAGCCAAGATCAAGAGGACGAGCTACTCAAGGTGCTGTGGGAGCATAAGGATGCCATTGGATGGACCCTTGCTGACTTGAAGGGAATCAGTTCAGCCATATGCATGCATAAAATACTGTTGGAAGATGATGCCAAGCCATCCATTCAATCCCAAAGAAGGCTTAACCCAATCATGAAGGAAGTGGTACAGAAAGAGGTTATGAAGCTTTGGCAAGGAGGGGTCATATACCCAATTTCGGACAGCCCTTGGGTTAGCCCCATACATGTTGTGCCCAAGAAGGGAGGAATCACTGTGGTTACCAATGAGAAGAACGAGCTCATACCTACAAGGACTGTCACAGGATGGCGGATGTGTATAGACTACAGAAAACTCAATGAGGCTACACGAAAGGACCATTTTCCCCTTCCATTCATGGATCAGATGTTGGAAAGACTTGCAGGGTACGCATATTATTGTTTTCTCGACGGTTATTCAGGATATAACCAAATAGTGGTTGATCCGAGAGACCAAGAGAAAACCTCATTTACTTGTCTGTATGGAGTGTTTGCCTATAGGCGCATGCCATTTGGGTTATGTAATGCTCCTGCAACTTTCCAACGCTGCATGCTTTCTATCTTTTCAGATATGATTGAAAAATTCATTGAAGTTTTTATGGATGATTTCTCGGTATTCGGAGATTCCTTTCCTAGTTGCCTACATCACCTCGCCTTGGTATTGAAAAGATGCCAAGAGACCAATTTGGTCTTGAACTAGGAAAAATGCCACTTCATGGTGACAGGAGGAATAGTCCTTGGTCACAAGGTCTCTCACCAAGGCATTGAGGTTGATAGAGCTAAAGTAGAACTTATTGAAAAACTACCCCCACCCAGTGATGTCAAGGCAATTAGGAGTTTTTTAGGGCATGCGGGTTTTTACAGAAGGTTCATTAAAGATTTTTCAAAGATAGCCAAGCCCTTAAGCAATCTCCTTGTATCTGATACACCATTTATCTTTGATGAAACATGCATGCTAGCATTTGCACATTTGAAAATGAGGTTATCCTCTGCCCCTATCATTTCCCCACCTGATTGGAACTTACCATTTGAATTGATGTGTGATGCATCTGATTTTGCAGTTGGGGCAGTGTTAGGACAAAGAAAAGATAACTTAGTTCGTGTGATATACTATGCTAGCAAAGTCCTTAATGAAAATCAAAGAAATTATACCACTACTGAAAAGGAGTTGCTAGCAATAGTTTTTGCATTTGACAAATTTAGATCATACCTCATTGGTGCTAAAGTGATTGTCTTTACAGATCACACAGCACTTAAATATTTGTTTGCCAAGCAAGAATCAAAGCCAAGACTAATAAGGTGGATCTTACTGTTGCAGGAATTTGATATTGAAATCAGAGACAAGAAAGGAGTGGAGAACAAGGTGGCAGATCACCTATCCAGAATCCCTCATGATCAAGGTGGAGGAAATGATACAAATGTAAACGAGCTCTTCCCTGATGAGCAGTTGATGACAGTTCACAAAGCACTATGGTTTGCAGATATTGCAAATTTTAAGGCAACCGGGGCATTACCCCCAGGGATCAATAAACATCAAAAAAGGAAGCTCATGAATGATGCAAAATACTTTGTCTGGGACGAGCCATATCTCTTCAAGAAATGTTCAGATGGAATCCTTAGAAGATGTGTTTCGGAAGAAGAAGGAAGAGAAGTCATGTGGAATTGCCACGGTTCATGTTATGGTGGGCACTTTGGAGGGGACAGAATTGCAGCAAAGGTGTTACAAAGCGGATTCTTTTGGCCCACCCTTTTCAAGGATGCCAAGGAACTAGTAAAAAGCTGCAATGAATGCCAAAGAGCTGGAAACTTGCCCAAAAGAAATGCCATGCCACAAAATTTCATCTTGGAATTGGAACTGTTTGATGTGTCGGGAATAGATTTCATGGGACCATTCCCAACCTCATATGTAAACAAGTACATCCTAGTAGCAGTGGATTATGTCTCCAAGTGGGTAGAGGCTATTGCAACCCCAACTAATGATAACAAGGTAGTCATGAACTTCCTCAGGAAGAATATCTTTAGCCGGTTTGGAGTCCCAAGAGCCCTCATCAGTGATGGAGGGAGCCACTTTTGTAACAAACCATTAGAAGCTCTCCTCCTACGATATGGGATAAAACACAAAGTACCCACACCTTACCATCCTCAAACAAGTGGGCAAACTGAGATATCCAATAGAGAGCTGAAGAGGATCCTGAAAAAGACTGTGGGTGCATCTAGAAAGGATTGGTCGAAGAAGCTGGATGATGCTCTTTGGGCATACAGAACAGCCTTCAAAACTCCACTTGGAATGTCTCCATATCAACTGGTCTATGGGAAGGCTTGTCATTTACCACTGGAGCTGGAACACAAAGCTCTCTGGGCTATCAAGATACTAAATTTTGACAGCATTGCTGCTGGTGCAAAAAGGATCTTGCAGCTGCAAGAGATGGAGGAATTCAGGTCACAAGCCTATGAAAACACTAAGATGTATAAAGAAAAGGCAAAGAGAAAACATGACATGCATCTTGCGCCCAGGAGTTTCAAAAAGGGGCAGCGAGTACTCCTTTACAATTCTAAATTAAGGCTGTTCCCAGGAAAACTCAAGTCAAGGTGGTCCGGACCTTTCACGGTTACGAAAGTATCACCATATGGCCACATCGAAATCACGGATGAAGGTTCAGAGAGGACTTTTACAGTGAATGGACAAAGACTCAAGCATTATCTGGGCAACATGGGGGAAAACCCCAGAGTAAAGTACCATCTCAAGTAATTAAGGACTCGTCGAGCTAGCGACGATAAAAGAGCGCTCTGTTGGGAGGCAACTCAACCTCAGGTAGTTTCACTTTCATCTTTATTTCAATAAAAAAAATCACAAGTCGTTTCTCCTGTATTGTAAGGAGCTAAGTTTGGTGTTTCACACTAGAACAATCCAGGAGTGATGGTGAAATTCTAAGTTTGGTGTTCCACGAAAGGACATTGGTTAGAATTACACTCCACTCCAGAAGAACATTGCTAGCTCCATCCAATCAAGAGAAACCACTTAGATGTAGTTAGACTATAGGTTATCATTGCTTTGTTGACAACAAGATATGGGGTTCTCTGCATATGTGCAATATTTGGACTGGACAAGGAACTAAGTTTGGTGTTCACACACCAAATCGAGTTCAAAAAGCACCAGCATACATGCAAGCTAACTATATCTCAAGTGCTTTGGGAACAAGCAACTTCCAGTAACCTTGCAGGAACCTTATGAGGAAATGGTGCACCTCCACCCAAAGAAGCTAGGCAGCAAAAACTAGGATGATGACAAAGAGAGAGGGCAACCAGAAATCATCACCCAAAGGTTGTATTGTTACTTATTTCCATTGTACTCAGAATTGTTGAAAGTTGGAAGTCCGAATGCACTTTTGATTTGTAGTTACTCGAAGTTGAACCCTTTTTAAATTCTGTCTTTTAAGTTCTGAATAGGTCTATGTGTGCTAGACTTTATGTCATTGCATCCTCCTTAACTCACTTGTATGCTTGTCCCTTTTTAATCAAATGAAGAAGAGAATGTTTATGTTTTTTTTAAAAGACCAGAGTGGAGTTCATATTATGGAGTACATTCATGAGTTTGTGGTATGATAATAAGTTAGCTAAGTTAGTTCAACCATAAGGTGGGATGACAACTATCTGGCCTGAATACTTTGCTTTGAATATACTCATGAGACTAGGTATATGACAAGATCCTAATAAGAGAAAGAGAAAAGAAGAATGAAAGTGGAAAAACAAAAGAAAAAGAGTAAGCAATAAGGCTAGGCACCAATGGTTTGGACCTTGAGACAAGTGTCTGTGGTGCTCCTGTGTGAGGGATCTACTTGGATGAATAAGCTCTCAGGGGTGCTTTATCACCTGGTAACTTGGGTTAACTAACCCGGGATTATCAGCTGAAAGTCCATTATCAAGAGTAACCCTCACCACAGAGCATTTAGTAACCCAAAGAGGTGTTGGACACCAAGGTCTCAAGAAAGAAAATAAATGAACTATATGCCTGTGGTGTGTATGTATGGGGGAGAGACTTGAGGGAGTAAGTCCTTAGGGGTGCTTCAACACCTAGCACCTTGAACCAACTGGTTCGGGAGTGTTGGCTGAAAGCTTATCTTAAAGAGTTGCCCCCTTACAGAGCACTTAGCCTAAATAACACAAATAACCCTTGAAATAACAATAAAAGGATCAATGAATAAAAGTCTCATGGGTTATAAACAAAGTAAGTGTTTAGGGACATGATAAAAGTCTGAAAGCCAGTAATGGAATGAACCTAAGTTGCTATGCATGAAACCACGATAAAATCAGTAATATGACTTCCACAAGAATGACTCATTCCTCTGGATATTCCATTCATCATTCTCTTGTTCCAGTACTTGCTTAGGGACAAGCAAGCTTTAAGTTTGGTGTTGTGATGCCAGGGCATCTTGGCCAGTTTCACTGACCTTTTCTTTACTGTTTTTAGGTTAGTTTCATGCATTTCTTTAGGAAATAAGCTAGTTTTGGGTAGATATTCACCTACACCTTGATTCAAGCATACATTGTGCATTTTACATTATTTCATGAGGATTTCGCATGAATTTAGTGACAAATTGTATGCTGCATTGCCCATGACTTGGACTAGAACTTTGATGCACTCTGTTGCTTGATTTCAGGACCAAAGGAAGCAAGGAAAGGGAGGTAACTTGCAAGGTTAATGAGAAAAGTGATTGCCAATAACACTCTCAAAGCCATCATTGCCCACGTTAAGAGTCACGTTAACTAAGTTAACGTGAACTCTAACGTGGAGAAGGGAAGTTGAGCCAACGTTAGTGACACTTAACATTGTCACTAACGTTGGCAAACACTAATGAGTGGCCACGTTAGAGCCCACGTTAACCTAGTTAACGTGGCCTCTAACGTTAAAGGGGGAAGAGAAGCCAACGTTAGTGACATTCAACATTGTCACTAATGTTGGCCTAAGGATGCAATACACCACATTAACTCCCACGTTAACTTGGTTAACGTGGGAGCTAACGTGAGAAGTGAGAGTTGTCGACAACGTTAGTGACACTCAATATTGTCACTAACGTTGGAAGCAACCACACAACCACCCAAGGAGCCACGTTAACTTCCACGTTAACTTAGTTAACGTGGAAGCTAACGATGAGGAATGAATGATGAGCCAACGTTAGTGACACTCAACATTGTGACTAACGTTGGGATGGCTAAGAATGGCCACGTTAGAAGCCACGCTAACCTAGTTAACGTGGACTCTAACGTGAGATATAGGGGCACATTGGAACGTTAGTGACAATGTTGAGTGTCACTAACGTTCTCGAAGTTTGGCAAGGCCACGTTAGAAGCCACGTTAACCTAGTTAACGTGGGCTTTAACGTGAAGCAAATAGGGGCACACTGGAATGTTAGTGACAATGTTGAGTGTCACTAACGTTCTCGAAGGTTGGCAAGGCCACGTTAGAAGCCACGTTAACCTAGTTAACGTGGGCTCTAACGTGAGGCAAAGGGGTACATTGGAACGTTAGTGAAAATGTTAAGTGCCACTAACGTTCTCGAACTTATACTTTCACTAAATGTTAACACCCCTAACGCCCTGAGCTAAAGTCTCTGCCCACTTAGCACTTTCTCTCTGCAAGTAAAGCCAAGCCCAAATGAAGAAAAGAACTGCTTCAAACTAAAGATCCAAAGGCCCAAGACTTGAAGAGCAAACTAGAAGCTGAGAATAGTAGTATATATAGGAGTAGCTTTGAATTGAGAAAGGAGTTCGGGAGGCTGGAAAAAGAGAATTACTCTCTGTATTTTACCTTCTCTGCATTTTCTAGTTTTATGATGTATTCTCCATCTTTGTTTTCATTTTCAAGAGCTATGAACAACTAAACCCCTTTCATTGGGTTAGGGAGCTCTGTTGTAATTTGATGGATCAATACTAATTTTCATTATTCTTCTTCTATCTTTTCTCTTGATTTTACTTGAAAGCTTTCGATCTTCATCCCATTGAGTAGTTATCTTGGAAAAGAAGCTATTCAAACTTGGATCTCTTTTGAACCTTGAAAGAGGAATGAAGAGATCAAGCTAGAAATGCTTTCTCATGCTGGACCAAATTGGGTTTGGATGGGTATGTGACTATAACCCTCTCAATACTTGATTTGGGAAATGCATGTGGTATAATCAGTGACCATACTTCATCTCTTCTCATGAGCAATTGACCAAGGAATTGGCTATTGATCAAGATTTGAGAGATTGAATTACAAGAAATTGCAATTCAATCACTTAAGATTGCCAAGGAGATTAATGAGTGCATTGATTGAGGAAGAGATGAGAATGAACTTGATCCAGAGAATTGCAACATCTCCTAAGCCCAATGAACCCCCCATCTCTGATCTACCCATTCTCTTTTATTTCTGCCATTTACTTTTATGAGCAAATTCCCCATTTCCATTTACAATTCTGCAATTTATTTTCAGTCATCTACTTCCAGTCCTTTAATTCTAGCATTTACTTTTCTGTTATTTACATTCCCGCCATTTTATTTTCTGTAACTCTAAACCCAAATTCTAGATTCGCTCAACTAGAACA
Organism: Arachis hypogaea; assembly: GCF_003086295.3. NCBI lineage: Eukaryota > Viridiplantae > Streptophyta > Magnoliopsida > Fabales > Fabaceae > Arachis > Arachis hypogaea. Next base: position 96,569,401 of record NC_092049.1, read on the forward strand.
TTCTTCTAATTAAAGTTGCTTGATCAATCAATCCCTGTGGAATTCGACCTCACTCTATTGTGAGTTTTACTTGACGACAAATTCGGTACACTTGCCGAAGGGAGATTTGTTGTGAGACAAGTTTTCCCCGCATCAGCTTTCGACAAGCTCGGCCTCGATGAAAGAGAGCTAAAAGCATACCTCAACAACTTATTTGGGTTAGGGGACACTCCGATCCAGCCCCTAGGATACATCTCGCTACATACCACCTTCGGGAAGGGAACCCGGTCAAGGATGCTAAGTATCGACTACATCGTAGTTGAGGTGAGCTCGGTATATAATGCCCTCATAGGGCGAACTACCTTAAACTGAGTCGCCGCAGTAGTCTCTACTCCACACCTATGCATGAAATTCCCAACCACAGAAGGCATAGCTACCGTAAAAGGGGATCAAAAGCTAGCAAGACAATGCTACAATGAATGCCTAAACCTGAAAGGTGGCCCAGGAGGAAAAGAGTTTAACACAATCGAACTTGGAGGAGTACAAATCCACGAGGAGCTACGGCCTCAACCAGAAGGTGAAACAGAGGAAATGCAAATCGGAGATACCCTTGAAAAGACTACGGGCATAGGAGTGAACCTAAAAAGAGGTTTAAAGGAACAATTCATTAAATTCCTAAGGGATAACTCCGACCTCTTCACCTGGAAAGCCGCTGACATGCCCGACATAGATCCCGGCTTAATGTGCCACATACTGGCTGTATACCCTAGATCCCGACCGGTACAACAAAGGCGCAGGAAGCTCGGTCCGGAGAGGTCCCAGGTCAAGGAGGAACAAGTACAACCCTTGTTAGAGGCAAGATTCATAAGAGAAGTCAAGTACCCACTTTGGTTAGCCAACGTAGTACTCGTAAAAAAAGCAAACGGAAAATGGAGAATGTGCATAGACTACACCGACCTCAACAAAGCCTGCTTAAAGGATCTCTACCCCCTCCCAAGCATTGATGCCTTAGTCGATGCAGCCTCAGGGTACAAATACCTTTCCTTTATGGACGCCTATTTAGGATATAATCAGATACCAATGCACAAATCCGACCAAGAAAAAACCTCATTCCTAACCCCAAAAGCAAACTACTGCTACGTAGTAATGCTATTTGGGCTAAAAAATGCCGGGGCCACATATCAAAGGTTGATGAATAAGGTGTTCTTCGACCACATCGGACAGCTAATGGAAGTCTACGTGGATGACATGTTGGTCAAAACACTAAGGGAGAAGACGCTATTGTCCGACATGGCCGAAGTATTCGGCACTATAAGGAAGCATGGGATGAGGCTAAACCCCACGAAGTGCACCTTCGCGGTAGAAGACGGAAAATCCTTAGGGTTTATGCTGACCCAAAGAGGCATCGAAGCAAACCCAGACAAATATTGAGCTATACTCAACACGAAAAGCCTGACCTGCATAAAAAAGGTACAACAGCTAAATAGAAGACTGGCGGCCCTGTCTAGATTTCTGGCTGGATCAGCCCTAAAGTCCCTCCCCTTTTACTCGATACTAAGAAAGGGAAAGAAGTTCGAATGGACCCCAGAATGCGAAAAGGCCTTCCAAGACTTCAAAGCATTCCTGGGACAACCACCCATCTTGACTCGACCTATGCAAGGCGAAGAACTAGTGTTATACCTAGCAGTCGGAAGTCAAGCAATAACATCGGCCTTGATTCGAGAAGACGACGAGGGATAGAAGCCCATCTACTTCATCAGCGAAGCCTTACAAGGGGTCGAACTGAACTACCAAAAGATAGAAATGTTTGCCTACGCACTCGTACTCACTTCTCGAAGACTTCGACCCTACTTTCAAGCACACAACATCAAGGTCCGCACTAACCAGCCCATGAAACATATACTATAGAAGACGGACTTGGCAGGAAGAATCCTGCAGTGGGCAGTCTAGCTGTGCGAGTTCGATCTTAAGTATGAAGCTCGAACCGCAATTAAATCCTAATACCTAGCCAATTTCGTCGCTGAATACACCGACACCACGGGAACTCCCGTCTTGTGGAACCTATATGCCGATGGCTCGTCAACCAAAGCCAGGAGTGGGGCGGGTATCATTTTGGAAAGCGACTAAGGAACTCATATAGAACTATCCCTAAAGTTTGAGTTCCCTACTTCAAACAACCAGGCAGAATATGAAACCCTGTTGGCTGGCTTAAGACTGGCTAAAGAGGTCAGAGTCCAGGAGCTCACCATCTTCAGTGACTCACAAGTGATCACCTCACAGATAGAGGGAAGTTACCAAGTGAAAGACCCCATCATGAAAAAATATCTGGACAAAACCAAGAAATAGCTCGAGAGCTTCGGCGGATGTGAGGTCCGACACATACCCCGACTACAGGACGCGAAAGGAGCCTGGGCCAAAGAGCTTCCCCAAGTCCTATGGGCGTATCGAACAACACCACATACCACCATGGGAGAATCACCTTTCCGACTAGCACGGAGAGGAGGTAATGATCCCCGTGGAAGTGGACGAAGGATCCCCCAGGGTGATCTTCTACAATGAAGAAATCAACCCCCAATCACAGAGAGAAGAGCTCGACCTGCTTTCAGAAGTCCGAGAAAGAGTTTGGAGTAAAGAGGAAGCCCTAAAGCATCGAATGGCCCTAAGATACAACCAAAAGGTAATCGAAAATGACATTGGAGCAGGCAATTCAGGAAAAGGAAAACTGGCTGTAAATTGGAAAGGATCATACCGAGTCAAGTACTTGGAAAAGGTTACTATAAGGTGGCCAACCTCCAAGGGCGGGAGCTCCTGAGGTCATGGCACGCCTGTAACCTAAGAAGGTACTATAGCTAGAAAGTCTTGAGCCAAGGTGCGCTCTTTTTCCCTACAAAGGGTTTTTTAATGAGGCACCAGGTCAAGAACTAAGAGGAGCCCGAATTACAGGGTAACCAGGCATGTATAGAAATTTCCATTCCTTACATTTTAATAAAATCTGCCATTCCTTAAAAAGTTTCCTACCCAGACGTATTAATTTATGCTCGAAAAAACGCAAAATTCGTTGTCTGACCAGAAAAGTACGACAAGATAAAGCGACGAGGTTCAAATTAATATGAGAAGTTATAAAAGCAACTCATACAAAGTGACCCAGCAAGGTCTGATAAAAAAAAGGGTTGCAGGAATAACTTAAAAAGGCTCGATAGAGAAGTCGAACCATCAAAAGGATAACTAAAAAGGAATGATATGTACCTCGACCACACGAAGGTCAGACAAAGGCCTAAAAGCTACAAACAATCAAAGGGACCTTTAAAAGTAGAAGCTCAAGAGATCAAACACTACCCCTAAAAAGTTTCCAAGTAACGACTAAAAGGTAGAAGTTCGAAAAGAACACTACTTAAAAAGCGTTAGAGCGCAACTAAGGGCCCATGAATATAAATGCTAGCTAAAAAGTTGCCAAGGAACAACTAAAAAGCAAAAGCAAACTAACCAACAAGGCCGCAAGCAAAAATAAAGACAACTCGGGCATCGCCAGTAAAAGCTGACAGAACACAGCTAAAATGGCGAAAGCACCATCCACTACAGGTAGAAGTTCATTAGGAGCACTACTGGCAAAAGGTGGCTGAGGGTGAAAAACACAAGAAAAGCTCACCCAGGCATCTAAAGATAAAAAGCTTGTAGCAAACATCGCTCACCCAAGCAAAATAAAGTGGGAAGCTCTAAAAAAGCCAAACGTTAAAGTTAAAAGTTGCTAGAAGTAACTAGAAAAGTCAAAGCATCCAAACTACAAACTATTATAGCAAAGTGTTCAAGACCCACAGACCGGGTCATACCCAAAATATAACACAAACTAACTAAAGTGTTCATAAAAAGGATCACAAAGGGCCTAACTTCTCGCCTGTCACCACATCGGTATGAGGAGGAGGGATCACAGATAATGGGACTGCCTCAATGGTACCGTCGACCTGGTTCAAGATCTCCACATCGGAATCGACCTCAGCCTGAGGAACCTCAGCAATAGAGGTCGGTGGATCCTTGGTCTTCGGATTGGGTGTAGGGACCTCATCCTCCTCTGGAGCAGGCACGATCTTACCATCTACCACCAAATTATCCATACTTAACAAGGAAAGGTCAGGATCGAGAGCCAGAACCTGGACCTGTTCCTTCAAATTCTTATACATAGCAGTCAGGCCGTTCACCATATGACCCTGTAGCTTAGCTTAATCATCATAGGATGACTGAAGCTTCTCCCTCACCTCAAGGAGCTCGGCATACGTCTGGGTATAGCTCTCCTTGGCCTTCTTCGCCATCTCCTCCGCCAAGTTAGAAGCGGCCTCAGCGGCGGGAGCTCGGGATTTCTTTTTCTCCAATGAAAGCTCCAGTCCCACATTTTTCGCCTCCAACTCAACCCTCAACCCATCAACCCTCTCAAATTTATCCTTGGCACTTCCCATAAAGGCGCTGGTGGCATTGATCGGAAATTTCTTAAACTCTCTCGCTAAGGCGGCATTCAGGTTAGCCATCCAGACACAGTTGCGGGCCATGTATTGGAAATGGTTGAGGATAGACACGTCATCTATGGAAACCAAACCATAAGAAGCGATATGCTCCTCAGTCCAGGCCAAACCATCAAAATCCTTCTCATTGGTATCAATGACCCCAGATGCCTTCTGCTTCTTAGGAGCAGGCACAGAGGAGAAAGGAGAGGAAGCGGCACCAGAACTCGTCATGGGCGGGTCGGAAGGAACCAGGCGGACCTTGGGAGTCGGGATAACATTTCTCGAACCTTGAAGATCTGAGTCTGTCTTCTTGGGAGGAAGCTGAGAGGAACCACCCCAGCCGCCTTCCTCTGCAGATTCTAGGCGGCCACAGTCTTTTTTGTCTTGCGCAAAAACTTCATGGAGTCAAAACTCGAAGCCAACTGATGCATGAAAACTTGTCTCTCAACTAAATTTCCTTCGGCAAGTATACCGAATTATCGTCAAGTAAAAACTCACAATAGAGTGAGGTCAAATCACACAGGGATTGATTGGTCAAGCAACTTTAATTGGAGGAATGTTCTAGTTGAGCTAAGCAGAATTTGATTGGAGAATCGCAGGAAATTAAATGGCGGGAAAGTAAATGGCAGAAAATGTAATTGCTGGAAATAAAGAACTGAATGTAAATGACGAAAAGTAAATTGCAGAATATTAAATGGGGAAAGGGGAAGATGAACATAAAAGTAAATGGCAGAAAGTAAAGAGCATGGGTAAGATCAGAAATGGGGGATTCATTGGGCTCAGGAGATGTTGTATTCTCCAGATCAAGTTCATTCTCTTCCTCAATCAATGCATTCATTGATCTCCTTGGCAATCTTAAGTGATTGGATTCTAATTCCTTGGCAACCCAATCTCTCAAATCTTGATCAATAGCCAATTCCTTGGTCTAATTGCTCATGAGAAGAGATGAAGTATATTCACTGATTATACCACATGTATTCCCAAATCAAAGTATTGGTATGATTATATGTCACCATATCTATCCAAACCCCAATTTGGTCCAACATGAGAAAGCATTTCTAGCATGATCTCTTCATTCCTCTTCCAAGGTCTGAAGAGATCCAAGTATGAATAGCTTCTTTTCCATGATAACTACCCAATAGGATGAAGATTGAAAGCTTTCTAGTAAAATCAAGAGAAAAGAAAGAAGAAGAATAATGAAAACTATTATTGATCCATCAAATTACAACAGAGCTCCCTAACCCAATGAAAGGGGTTTAGTTGTTCATAGCTCTGGGAATGGAAAGCGTAAGTGTAAAGTAGATTATAAAAACTAAAACTAGAAGTTGCAGAGAAAGTACAATATACAGAGTGTAGTTCTCCAAAATGCCAAAAAGCTCTCTTACTAGTTCAAAACTACTCCTATATATACTACTCTTCTAATCTTCTAGTTGGCTCTTCAAGTCTTGGATATGGGCCTTTGGATCTTTAGTTGAAGCAGTTGCAGTCTTCAGTGGGCTCAGCTTTGCTTGCAGAGAATGTGTGAGTTAGGCATGGACGTTAGTTAGGACGTTAGTGGTGTTAACATTAAGTGAAAATGTGGGTTCGAGAACGTTAGTGACGATCACCTTTTTCACTAACGTTCCTAACCCAAGATGGTCCACGTTAACTTCAACGTTAGTGACACTAACGTGACCACTAACGTTGCCTCTTGGTCCTTCGCAAACGTTATTGGCATTCACCTTTTTCCAATAACGTTTTCTTGTTGCCCTTCCGCCCTACGTTAGAGTCCACGTTAGTGTAGCTAACGTGACCCCTAACGTGGGCATGCCTCAGCTTCGAGAGCGTTAGTGACACTTACCTTTGTCACTAACGCTCCAAACGCCCCTTCTCACGTTAGTGCCTCATGTTAATTGTATTAACGTAGCCACTAACGTGGTGGTGATTGCCATCTCCAACGTTAGTGACAAAGGTGAGTGTCACTAACGTTGGCTCATCATTTCTTTCCTCCACGTTAGCTTCCACGTTAATGTAATTAACGTGGCAACTAACGTGGCTAATAGTGGCTTGGTCCAACGTTAGTGACAAAGGTGAGTGTCACTAACGTTGGCACTTCTTTGTTCCTTCCACGTTAGAGTTCACGTTAATGTAATTAACGTGGCTCTTAACGTGGCTAAGTGTGCCCCTTTTTCCAACGTTAGTGGTATTCACTTTTACCACTAACGTTGGAGCTTTACTTCTCCTCCACGTTAGCTTCCACGTTAATGTAGTTAACGTGGCAACTAACGTGGGTTATGATGGCTCACGAAGGCATTATTGGCGATCACTTTTCTCATTAACGTTGCAAGCTAGCTCCCATTCCACGTTAATGGTCACGTTAGTTAGACTAACGTGGCTATTAACGTGGCATCTTCCTTGCTTCCTTTGTCCTGAAATTAAGCAAGTAAAGTGCATCAAAGCTAGGTTCTAACTCATGAGATCATGCATCATCCATTTTATCATTCAATTCATACATAATTCTCATAAAATCATATAAAATTCATAATGTTTGCTTGAATCAAGATGTAAGTGATTATCTACCCAAAACTTGCTTATTAACTAAGAAAATGCATGAAACTACCCTAAAACAGTAAAGAAAAGGTCAGTGAAACTGGCCAAAATGCCCTGGCCTCACAACACCAAACTTAAAGCTTGCTTGTCCCTAAGCAAGTACTGAAACATGAGAATGATGAATGAAATGACAAGAGAAATGAGTCATTATTATGGAAGTCATATCCTTGGTTTTATGGGGTTTCATGCACAGCAACTTAGGTTCATTCCTTTACTGGCTTTCAGACCTTTATCATCCCCTGGAATACTTACTTGATTGCACCCTATGAGACTTTTATTCATTGATCCCTTTGTCTTTTCAAGGTTTAATTGTGTTCTTAGACTAGGTGCTTTGTGAGAGGGCGACTCTTTAAGTTAAGCTTTCAGTCAGCACTCCCGAACCAGTTGGTCCAAGGTGCTGGGTGTTAAGACACCCCTAAGGACTTACTCTCTCAAGTCTCTTTCCCCCATACATACACACCACAGGCACATGGTTTGTTATTTTTCTTCTTGAGACCTTGGTGTCCAGCACCTCTTTGGGTTACTAAGTGTTCTGTAGCAAAAGTTACTCTTGATAGTAGACTTTCAGCTAATAATCCCGGGTTAGTTAACCCAAGTTACCAAGTGATAAGGCACCCCTGAGAGCTTATTCATCCAAGTATATCCTTTACACAGGAGCACCACAGACACATGCCTTAAGATTCAACCCTTGGTGTCTAGCCTTATTTCTTACTCTTTTTCTTTATTTCTCAACTTTCATTTTTCTTTCCCCTTTTCTTATTAGGATCTTGTTATTTAGCTAGTCTCATGGGGTGTGTTTCAAGCATATGATTCAGGACAGATAGTTGCCTTCCTACCTTGTTGGTGAACCAACTTAACTAAGTAATTACTACACCACAAGCTTAAGAACTTACTCCACAATTTGAACCTCACTCTGGTCTTTCATAACATCTCTTTTTATTTGACTTAAAAGGACAATCATACAAGTAAGCAAGGTAAAAATGCAGTGGTGACATTAGACTAGCAAGCATAGACCTAAGCAATGCAAACTTAAAGGCAGAATTGAAAATCCTAAACTACCATGGAAATATGTTCTATTTCATACATGATTTTCCTTATTTAAAACTTGAAAAAGATAAGACAACGAGGGAACTCCACCACCTTTTACTCATGGGGGTGTTCATGCTCTCCCTCTTGTTTGTCCTCTTTGTGTCCACTTGTGTTTCCTTGTATCCGTGCCAGTCTGGCTTTTTTCCAATCCTCAAGTGCCTTCCTTACTGATTCATGACTTTTTTCTACCCTCTCTCTTTCTTCTCGCGCTAATTCATCTTTCACTTCTTCATATCTTGTGATTCCCGGATGCAATATAGGCAGTTGTCCAACTAAGTATCCGAGCCTGGCATGAGTGTTCACATGATGTCCAGTCTCGTTCATGTAAACTCCTTCTAAGAACACCCTGTATTCGTCGAAGAGTTCTGCCTGTTCTAATTGTTTCCGATGCATTTCATGTATGTGTGCACCTTGATGTGCTTGGATGTTGATTAGCTTTTGGATGGCTTCTTGTTGTTGATCCTGCCTTTGTTCCAACCTGTGGAAGGATTCACCCCATTGTTTCCCTTGTTCTAGCTGCTGCTCCATTATTTGCTTTTGCCACTCCTCCTGTTGATTCATCCATCTAGAGAGTGATTCTTCTTGACGGTCCATCAACTATAGTTGAAGCTCTTTCTGTGCCTCTTAATTTTCCAAGTATTGTCTAGATAAGCCATCAATGGCTTCCTGTAGTTGGTGCATGTCCAGAGGGGCTTGCTCCTCTAGGTTTCGTCCTTCTACCACTTGCTGGGCTGGCCTCTTTCTTGGCTTTCGTTGGGGTAGGGGAGATGCAACAGCATGCATCCGTCGAACAGTAATTGGGATGCCCACTTTTATCCACTCGGGGTTCTCATCCTCGAACACCACCCCAGCCCTGTCACACAGATGGAAAATAGTGCTGGGGTAGCCTAACCTTCCTCCAGAATCGCTTTTCTCAGCCATCTTCCTAATGCCCTAGGCTATGAGTTCATGAACCTTGATCTCTCCCCCTTTAAGTATACATTGCACCATTGTTGCACTCTTAAGATTCACTTCTGAGTTTCCCGGCAGGGAGGATGGATCTCCTCACAATTTCGAACCACCCCTTTGCTTCAGGAGTGAGGTCCCCTCTCTTGATGAACTTGGGCTTCCCCTGAGGGTCTCGTACCCAATCAGCCCCTTGTACGCAAATATCTTGCACAATCTGGTCATGATCGGGACTGCTATCTATTCTGGAGTGATAGCTTTCTTCTGCAAATGGTATGGTTCGTAGCTTTAACGCCCTCATGATGCTCATGGGACTGAAATCCACGGTCACCCCTCTCACGAAGCTTATATAGGAGTCATCTGCCTTATCATACCTAACTGGATTTGCATAAAACTCTCTTACAAGAGTTGCGTTTACTTTTATGACTGGATCAGTAAGGAGCTCCCATCTTCTCTTTTCCACCTTCTCTGTGATTTCGGGGCACTCTGTTTTTTTGACTTGAAAGCCTAGCTCATATATGATCTCCTTATCAACCATCCACCCGAATTGCAATGCATGGTGAAAGGTTCTAAACTTCTTCTCATTGAAAGGGCGTTGCTCCATAAGCTCCTTTTCTTTTTGCCTTTTGGAGCTTGATGATGCCATAAGTGATTTTTGAGATGTGAAGGTGTTGAGAGGTGTGGATAGGTGGTGGAATTTGGCTGGGTTAGGATAGGGTATAGTTAAGGGAATGGGTGAGAGTGCTTTTGATGGGGTAAGAGGAGTTGGGTTCCGAAAGTGGGAAGTACAGAGAATGGGAATTGGAATGTGAAAGGGAGTATGGAATAAGAACCACTTATATACGGAGGTGGTGAGTGAATGAAAGGTGTGGATTGATGGAGTGGGTGTATGATGAACGGATGGGGTTTAGCATGGGATGAGCACAAGGATCATCAACTTTATGATGGGTTGGTTCGATTTCCAAGCGTGTCACTCTTTCAATGTTGCATGGCAACATTTCCCAATGCATTCCCCTTGAAGACACGTGTATAGTCCTCTCCTTTTGTGGTGGCCGAATGACGTGGCGGAAATTGGCGAGTTAAGAAATTTATATAAGAGATACATTGCAAGTACAGTTCTTAACCAACCAGAAATCCACTTATCAATTTAGAAGGTTGTCACAAAATTTAAATTAAAATACTGGGAGTATGAATCCCAGGTCGTTTCCCAACGAGTTGCTATTTTATCAATCAGATGTTTTCAAAAATGGTTTGAGTTGAATAACAGGAAATTAAATTAGAAAATTTATGTAATTTTAAATGAAAGCCATGGCTGGGAGTAGATTAGTTGGAAGCCCTATTCTTGTTGGAGTACTCTCAAGATTAATTGATAATCGAGGGTTATTCTGTTTAGTTATCCCTTACTAGGTAAGGAAAAGTCAAATAAGTTGGAAAGCTATTTCTATTCACAAGTCCCAATCCGCTTACTTGAAAGGATTGGTGTCAGTAACTAGAGAGCAATCCAACAATAAACCCAATTACAATTTTTCTTTTAAGCATTCCAACTCAAGGTCTTCCTTTCAATCAACTCCCATCCAAGTTATGGAACTACTCGCTCATTGTGAATGTAGAATTCATAACATAGAAAAGGGAAATATAGAAAGACATGATAAACAGTAATCAAAGGGATCAATTAAAAAAAATAGTTCTTGTATTAATAAACTCTAAAAATAATTCAATAATAATTCTAAATAAATAAAGAACATGGAAGAGTAAGAGACAGGTAAAGAAAACAAACTAGAATGACGAAGTCTTGTTGAGGTAATAACTCTTCTCAATATCCCAATGCAAAAAGCAATAAAAATAAAATCCTAAGAACTATGAATGTGTAGAGAGAAAACCTAGAGGAGGAGTAAAAACTAGATCTAAAATTGAGAATTATCTGTAATGTATTGTTGTTTTCGTTTCTGCATGTTCCTTGGCTCTAGTCTGCTTTCCTGGGCCAAAAATTGGGACAAAACAGGGTCCAAAATTGCCCCCAGTGAATTCTGTAAATTCTGCAGATCGCGCATGTCACGCGATCGCGTCATTCATGCGGACGCGTCATTCGGCGTTTTGCCTTGCCACGCATGCGCGTTGTCCACGCCTCCGCGTCACTTGTGCAGTTCCAATCTGCGCGGTCGCATGAGCCATGCGTCCGCGTAACTGCGATTTTCTCTATGTAGTACGGTCGCGTGAGCCATGCGTCCGCGTCACTTCTCGCTGATCATCTCCTCAATTTCTTGTGTTCCTTCTATTTTTGCAAGCTTCCTTTCCAATCTCCAAGTCATTCATGCCCTATAAAGCCTGAAACACTTAACACACAGATCACGGCATCTAATGGAATGAAGGAGAATTAAAATACGTAATTAAAAGTCTTTAGGAAGAAAATATTCAATCATGTAATAATTTTAGGAAGGAAATATAAATGCATGCCAATCATATGAATAAGTGGGTAAAGAATTGATAAAACCATACAATTAAGCACAATATAAACCATAAAATAGTGGTTTATCAACCTCCCCACACTTAAACATTAGCATGTCCTCATGCTTAGTTGAAGGAGATAAAATAAATAAGTAGGAACATGTAAAACTCATGTAATGCAATGCAACCTATATGATTCTTGTCTACTTGATCAAAAGTAAATAGGTTCTTCAAGACAATCACAAATCAAACTCCACTAATTCAATTCTTATACAGTAAGAATAGATAAAATAAAGAAAAATTTTGCAAGAAGCTAGCTCATGAAAGCAGGGAACATAGAAATTTAAGCATTGAACCCTCACTGATGATGTATGTACACTCTAATCTCTCTAGTGTATAGGGCAATCACTCTATCCTTCTCTAATCATGCTTTCTAATTTTTTTGTTCTTCTTCTAACCAATCAACAACATTTAATATATTAATGCAAACATCATGACGTCTTTTCAAGGTTGTAATGGGGCCAAAGTAAGGGTAAGGATACATATATGGCTAAGTAAGCTTATAAATTGAATCTTTAATTAACACAAGCTTCAACCCAACATATATATATATATTTTATATAACTTAAAATTCACACCTAGCTACCCAAAATTTCTCTTTCACATTCCATACTCATGTATCAAATTTTTATTTTAATTTTTATCATACAAGCATTGATCTTTGAATTCTTAACTCAGCATTGGGGTAATTTTGTCCCCTTAATTATTTATTGAATATTTTTGGATTTTTTTCAACATAAACATAAAAATAAACATAGCTAATCAATGCACATAGATTTTTAATTCTTATAGTTTCACATGAGTAGGTATCCAAATTCCCATTATATTATCATGACACATTCTCTCATTATCTTTTGTTCCCAAAATTTCCCATACTTAATTTAACACACACAATTCTATCTTAAGCTAACCAAAGATTCGATTGGGGTATAAAATTATTTTTCCGCTTAAGGCTAGTAATGTGGTAAAATACAGAACAAATTGGATTTAAAGGCTCAAAGTGGTTAACAAAGGTAATTGAAAGGGTAGGCTTAATTTGGATAAGTGAGTTTAAACAAATAATGGCCTCAATCATATGCAAACATATAAATATATTAAACATTGGACATATAGGATGAAACAAAATGTAGATTACAATCATAGAGAAGTAAACACACAAGAATAAAATAATTATGTTTAAATAATGTAACCATGCATTTGGGCTCAACTCTCACGGGTTGTGTGTTCTTTAGCTCAAAAATCATGTTCCAAATACAACTTCAAGCAGTTTTAACATAAGAGTTTTGATAAAAATTAGTGAAATTTTGTTCTAAAGATAGGGTCTTAGAAGAAACTTATTGTCTTTTCAATCAAGTAGAACATGCATGCAACTAATCTATTACTATGTAATTTATCCTATTCTTCAAAAGAAAAACTAACTAAATATCCTAATTTATTGGTGTTAGAGAAGAGAAATTACCTCCGGAAGTCAGGTACTGACCGACCTCCCCACACTTAAGGCTTTGCACCGTCCTCGGTGCCATTTGTCAGGAACAGGGGTGGGCTGGTAGCAGTATCTCCATAGTCGGAACCATCATGGCTCCCTGTGCTGGTAAAGGAAGTGGAGTCCGGGGTGTCTGAGTCCTTGAATTTTTCCCTAATCAGCTCCTTAAGGTATGTGAATCGGTGCTTGTTACGGCGCTCTCTCATCTTAGCTTTTTGTTCCTGCCGATCCAACTTTTCAAGTATCTGATGGAGCAGTTGGTTTGTTGTAGGTGCTTGTGCTGCTGATGGAGGGATGTCCTCAGCCGGTTCAGTAGGCTGGCTAGTAGTGGCTGCTGAGAGTCTAATATATTTCCCGTTAGGGACGTATTGATCATCCTGTGGAAGCATGGCTTTGGTGTCCCCAGCTCTGTAGGAGACTCCGGCTGCTGAGACGAGATCTGAGACCAAGGCAGGAAAAGGTAAGTTGCCCGCAATCTGTACGTGTTCCATGGCATTCCGGATGTGTCTTGGTAGGTTCAGAGGCTGGTCTGTAAGGATGCACCATAGTAGAACGGCCATGTCTGCAGTGAAGGAGGATTCGTGAGTGCTCGGAAAGACGTAATGGGACATGATTTGTTCCTATACGCGAGCCTCCAAGGTAAGTGCTGAAGCCGATATTCTCTTAGGACGGGAACGGTTGTATCCGTAGATCCATCTGCTACCAGGTAGTGCGATAACTCTGAGAACGGTGTCCCAATCAAATTGGTACATCTGGCGCTTGAGTGCGGCTTCTTAAAAGGCGTCCAATCCTTCTGGAGTAGGGGGAAGATCTAGAGCTCGTTGAATGGCCTCTTCTGTAATGGGGACTTGCTTCTGACGTACATAGACAGACTGCAGGGTTGGCAGGTGGAAATTAGAGTAGAACTCAACTACCCAAGAAAGATTAGCCTGCCTTGGCTGTCTCTGGAGGAAACCCCATTGTCTTCGTTCAATTTGCGGCTCAACAAAGGTAGGAGTATTGGGCGGAAGGATAAGAAGGTATTCGTTGTTGTAGCTCCGTTCTGCCAGGATAGGGAACATCTGCTCACAGTAGCGATTGGAAAATTGCGCAGTGTCCTTTGCTGGGAAGGCTTTCTCTTTTTTATCAACCTTTATAATCCTCTTAATTCTTTTTGTTGAGGGCTTGACTACAGTTGAAGAAGGCTCTGCTACTAATGCTCTTTTTGTTCCTCTTCTTGCTGGTGGTTTGGGAGTAGCTTTCTCTTTTCCTTTCTTGGTGGCCATCTTGTAAAGGAAAAAAGAAAGTAACATGAATTCAAAGGGACAGAGCAAGGAAGAGGATGGTATAAGTGATAATCAATGCACGGTGAAGAGGATGTCGTTAACACATGGTCATGACTACATGTGAAAAGTTCACCAATGGAAATATAGCAAGTGCATATGATGACAATTAAATGCAAGGTGTTTATTGGCATGCAGGCAAAGGCATGGGTAGCATAGATCAAGCATTTAATTTGTTAAATATGTTATCACTCGTAACAAACTAACCATCCTGTTTGTATTGACAATTAAATTTAATTAATACAATAGTAAAGGGAATTTGTGAAAAGCAAGCATTGAATAGTAGAATAGAAAAATGCATAATGCCATATGGGCTTTTGCACAAACACATAGCATGCATGACGAAGAAACTATTGAAAATAATGATTTAAACATGCAAGCAACCCTTTTTTAAAAAGTACTATATAATTGCCAAACAATTTTGTAACAATCCACAAGTATATAATGAGAAATAATGACTCAAATAAATTCTAACACCAATTAAAAGAAAGAAAGAAAAAGAAAAAATGGATAATAAAAGTAAAATGAAAAGAAAATAAGAAAACATAAAAATAAAAAAGAATAATAGAAAAGTAAGGAAGGAAGAAGAAAAGAAAAACCTTGTTAATGGTGGTGAGAAAGTAGAAAGTGAGAAAGAAGGAAGAAGGAAGAAATAAGGAAGGAAAAGAGAAAATAGGATTTAGGGGAAAAGAAAGATAAGATATTTGGCAATTTAGGGTAAGCTGTGCGGCGCAAGCGACGCGGACGCGTGGGTGACACGTTCGCGTGACTTGCGCTTGAAGTTAATCGACGCGGTCGCGCCGGTCACGCGGACGCGTGACTCATTTTATGCTACTGGCGCGAGGGCAGCCTCGCGCTCGCACAACTCTCTGTTCAAAATCTTATTTTGCCAAATTTTCGGTGACGCGATCGCGTGAGTGGCCAATATGGGGATATGACGCGGACGCGTGAGCCATGCGTCCGTGTGGTAAGGCTGTGCGTTCAGCACCAGTCTAGCACCACTCCAGCATAACTTTCGGCTATGCACCCTTTTCACGTCGATTTTCATGTCACGCGGCCGCGTGGGTGACGCGGTCGGGTGGGAGGCCAAAGTTCCCACATGACGCAAACGCGTCGGCGATACGGTCATGTGGGGTGATTTGTGCCAAAGGCACGCCTCCAGCCACGCTCCTGCGTGACTTTCTGTTCGCTTTCTTATTCTTTCTGAGCCACCTGCGACGCGGACGCGTCATTGATGCGGTCGCGTCGCGTGAAATTTTTTTTTAAAAAAATAAAAATATGCAAATGCAGATGCAAGCTAAATGTGTGAATAAGGAGAAGAGTTATTGAAAAAGAAAACTAAGAATAAAGAAAAAAACGATCATACCATGGTGGGTTGTTTCCCACCTAGCACTTTGCTTTAACGTCCGTAAGTTGGACGCTCCACTAGCTCAGTCTTCGGCTATGTGTGGATCTTCCAAGAAGAAGATCTCGAGCTCCTTGTTTTTCTTCAACTTCTCGCCATGGTACAGCTTTAAACGATGTCCATTAACTTTGATGAGTTCAGAGCTTGAAGGATGACTTAGGTGAAAAACTCCGTACGGCTCGGCCTTCTCTACTCTATATGGACCTTCCCATCTTGATCTCAACTTACCTGGCATGAGCCTCAGTCGAGATTTATAAAGGAGGACTAAGTCCCCAGGTTGGAACTCTCTCCTCTTAATGTGCTGATCATGTACAGCCTTCATCTTCTCCTTGTACAGCCTTGAGTTCTCATAAGCTTCCAGGCGAAGGCTTTCTAATTCTTGCAGTTCCAACTTCCTCTTAGTTCCGGCTGTTTCAAATCCCATATTGCATTCCTTTACTACCCAAAAGGGTTTGTGCTCTACTTTCACTGGGAGATGACAGGCTTTTCCATAAACTAAGCGAAAGGGACTCATCCCAATGGGTGTCTTGTATGCTGTTCTGTATGCCCAAAGTGCATCTTGTAGCCTGGTGCTCCAGTTTCTCCTATGAGGTTTGACTATCTTCTGCAATATACGCTTTATCTCTCTGTTTAACACCTCGGCTTGCCCATATTAGTCTGAGGATGGTAGGCGGTTGCAACTTTATGAATTATCCCATGCTTCTTCATTAATCCTGTTAGTCTCCTGTTACAAAAATGGGTGCCTTGATCGCTCACGATTGCTTGTGGGGATCCAAAGCGACAAATAATGTGGTTTCTAACAAAGGAAACAACAGTGTTAGCATCATCAGTGCGGGTAGGAATTGCTTCCACCCATTTGGAAACGTAATCCACAGCTAACAATATATAAAAATAACCATTAGAATTTGGGAATGGACCCATGAAGTCAATGCCCCAAACATCGAAAATTTCACAGAAGAGCATAATTTGTTGAAGCATCTCATCCCTCTTGGATATATTACCAAATTTTTGGCATGGAAAATAAGATTTACAAAAATTAGCAGCGTCTCTAAAAAGAGTAGGCCACCAGAATCCACAGTCTAAGATTTTTCTAGCTGTTCTTTGAGGGCCAAAATGTCCTTCACTCTCAGATGAGTAGCAGGCCTCTAAGATGGACTGGAATTCTGATTGAGGCACACACTGTCTAATTACCTGGTCAGCGCCACATCTCCATAAATATGGGTCATCCCATATATAATATTTAGACTCGCTTTTCAGCTTGTCTCTTTGATGCTTAGTAAAGTTTGGAGGAAAAGTACGGCTAACTAGATAATTAGCTACAGGTGCATACCAAGGGACTACCTCAGATACTGCTTGCAGGTTATCAAATGGGAAATTATCAGCTATAGGAGTGGAGTCATCCTTAATGTGCTCAAGGTGACTCAAGTGGTCTGCCACTAGATTCTGGTTACCACTCATATCCTTAATTTCTAAATCAAATTCTTGTAGTAGCAGTATCCAACGTATAAGCCTTGGTTTGGATTCCTTTTTAGCTAATAGATACTTTAGAGCTGCGTGGTCTGAGTATACTACTACTTTCGTACCAAGTAAATAGGCTCATAATTTATCCAGAGCAAAAACAATAGCAAGAAGCTCTTTCTCAGTAGTAATATAATTAGACTGAGCGGCATCTAAAATTTTAGATGCATAAGCAATTACAAAGGGGTCCTTACCTTCACGCTGAGCCAGTGCTGCACCTACTGTATGGTTGGAAGCATCGCACATTATTTCAAATGGCTGGCTCCAGTCTGGTCCTCTCACAATTGGAGCTTGAGTCAGGGCGGTCTTCAGTTTATCAAACGCTTGTTTGCAATTCTCACTGAACTTGAACTCAACATCTTTCTGCAGTAGTCTGGATAAGGGAAGAGCTACCTTACTGAAGTCCTTAATGAATCTCCTGTAAAAACCTGCATGGCCAAGGAACGAACGGACTTCCCTCACAGAAGAGGGTTAAGGTAAACTAGAAATAACATCTACATTTGCTAGATCTACAGAAATGCCAGTATTAGACACAACATGTCCTAGTACAATCCCTTGTTTGACCATAAAGTGACATTTTTCAAAATTCAATACAAGGTTTGTACTGACACATCTTTCTAACACTCTAGATAAACTATCCAAGAAAAGATTGAAGGAATCGCCATATATACTAAAGTCATCCATAAAAACCTCCATACAGTCCTTAATAAGATCAGAGAAAAGACTCATCATGCACCTTTGGAAAGTAGCTGGTGCATTGCACAAGCCAAAGGGCATTCTCTTGTAAGCATAAGTCCCAAAAGGACATGTAAAAATGGTCTTTTCCTGATCTTCAGGAGCTATATGAATATGGAAATAGCCTGTGTAACCATCTAAAAAATAATAATGTGATTTACCTGACAGGCGATCCAGCATTTGATCAATGAATGGAAGAGGATAGTGATCCTTACGGGTTGCTTGGTTGAGGCGTCTGTAGTCAATGCAGGCCCTCCAAGCGTTCTGTACTCTGGTTGCTATGAGCTCTCCATGCTCATTTTTCACTGTAGTGACTCCAGACTTCTTTGGTACTACTTGTACTAGGCTTACCCATTCACTGTCTGAGATGGGATAGATGATATCTGCCTCCAGTAGTCTGGTCACTTCCTTTTTGACAACCTCTAAGATAGTGGGGTTCAGTCTTCTCTGGGGTTGATGGACAGGCTTTGCTCCCTCTTCTAGAAATATTTTGTGCTCACAAACTTGAGGGTTGATGCCTATTATATCTGCCAAACTCCAACCAATTGCCTTCTTGTGCCTCCTCAGCACACTAAGTAGCTGCTCTTTTTGTTGGGAAGTGAGTTTCCTTACAATGATAACTGGAAACTTCTGCTTGTCTTCAAGATAAGCATATTTGAGGTGTGGAGGGAGGGGTTTCAATTCTAACTTCTGCTCATGGTCAGGCTCTGGGTTGTCTGGAGCTGGTAACAATGATAAAGCACTGTCATTGTCCTCTGAGAATGTCCCCACACTTGGACCTTGTCCTATGTACTTCTCTTCAAATTCCTCCTGGTGAACTTCAGCCACGGTTTCATCTATGATGTCACACTGGAGGATAGAATGATCCTTCGGAGGATGCTTCATAGCTCCATTCAGATTGAAGATTACTACTCGGCCATCTATTTCAAAAGAGTATGTGCCTGAAAAAGCATCCAATTTAAACTTTGAGTTCTTCAGGAATGGTCTTCTGAGTAGGATTGATGATGGCTTTTCTGAGTCATTTTGGGGCATCTCCAGGATATAAAAATCAATGGAAAAGGTGAGCCCCTTAATGCCCACTAATACATCTTCAGCAACTCCAGCCACTGTAATAATACTTTTATCTGCTAACACAAAATGAGCTGCCGACCTTTTTAAGGGAGGGAGCCTCAAATTATCATATATAGACAAAGGCATTATACTAACACAGGCTCGTAAATCACACATGCAGTCAGAAAACATCACACCACCAATAATACAATTAACCATACATGGACCTGGGTCACTACACTTTTCAGGTAAACTTTCCATTAAAGCAGGAACTACCTAAAGGAATAGTTTCTAATTCATTAATTGTCTTTATGTATACATAAATATTTCAGAAACTTTGCATATTTAGGTATCTGTTGAATAACATCAAAAAGGGGAACAATTACCTCAACCTTTTTGAATATTTCTACCATTTTGGGATCAGGTTCCAGCTGCTTCCTGGGCTTCCTTGCAAGTTGTGGGAATGGAATGGGAATGGTGTCCTTCACAGCTTCAGCGTCCTTTGGTGCTTCTTCCTGTGATTGATCTTCTTCTTATTTAGCCATGTCCTGTATATCCTCTTCCTCTTCAACATCTTCTACCTCCACCACCTCTTCAGCTGAGGTGTGTTCTGGTGGGTTTGGCTCCTCCTGATTCCTCTCCTGCAGTGTGGTTCCTGACCTTAGGGTGATGGCATTAATGCCACCCTTTGGATTGGGTAATGGTTGAGAGGGGATTCCACTGGAGCTCAAAGGCTGGTTATTGGAGTTATTCATTGATCCAATCTGTGAGATAAGAGCTTGCAAGGTAGAGTTCAGACCATTTAGAGTAGAATTGAGGTTATTTTCCATGGCCTGTTGTCTCCGATCAATAGATTGTAGTAACTCATCATTTGCAGATGAAGAAGGATAAGTGATCTGAGAGGTCTGCTGTTGGTTATTCAGTGGTCCTTGGGATTGCCTCAGGTGAGGTGCTCTGTATGGCTGGTTCTGGTTCTGCTGCCCGTTGTTGTTATTATTCCACCTCTGATTTCCCTGATTGTCTCTACCTCCTCTGTTATTGTTGTACCTCCAATTCTGATTAGAATTATCTCTCCAATTCTGGTTAGAATTGTCCTGCCATCCATGGCTGTAACTGCCACCTTGATTATACCCTTGGTTGGGGCGGTCATAGAAGTTATGAGTGGTTGCCACGGTGTTATCTTCCTGCTGGAGCTGCGGATATTCATCAGTATAATGGCTATAATCAGCACAGCTTTCGCAAACTCTCTGTGGGACTAACTGTTGGCTTTGCTGTGGTGGAGAAGGTTGAGCTTGCTGACTTTGTTGTTGATTCAATTGCATCTGCTTCAGTAAGTTGATCATTTCACAGATACTCAGAGTTAGAGTAGTAGTCTCTCTGCTAGAGGATACTTCTGCAACAGCTTTTGAACGGCCTTGTTTCTGCCTGTGATTCCGAGTAGATTCAGCTAAGTCGCTGATCAATTGTCATGCCTCATCAGTGGTCTTGTACTTTTTCATAGACCCATTGCTAGCACTTTCCAATGTGGTTTTATCTAGGGGCTTCATGCCCTGTGTGACGTAGCCGAGCAACACTATCTTATCAATCATATGGTGGGGGTCCCAGTATTCATAGAGAGTCTCGGATTCATCCTGAACAATTGATAAACCCATATTTCATGAGTTCTTTTGTGCTTAATTAGAGTGATTTATTCAACTCTTCACCTACTTATTCACATTAATTGCATGGTTTTACTTTCCCTTCCTTATTATGTCATATTGTGAAAAATATGTTTCCTAAGCTTTAAAATTAATTATTTTAATTACTTTTATTTCCATTCGATGCCGTGATTAATGTGTTGAGTAGTTTCAGATTTTCTAAAGGCAGAATGACTTAAAGGATGAAAAAGGAAAACATACTAAAATGGAAGGAGAAAACAAAACGGAGCTTTAAGGAAACTGGTACCCACGCGATCGCATGGATGACGCGATCGCGTGCCATGCACGAATCAGCAGCGACGCGGCCGTATGACTGACGCGACCGCGCGCCTTAAGCAGAACGCACATGACGCGGTCGCATGACTGACGCGACCGCGTGGAAAGGAAAAGCTCCGAATGACGCGACCGCGTGACCCACGCGGACGCGTGACAGAGGCCACGCACCAGAAATTACAGAATACGCCCCCAGCGAATTCTGAAGCCCTTTTTGGCCCAGATCCAAGTACAGACAGCATAGACCAGAGGTTATAAAGTGTGGGAATGGTTCTATTCAAAGGGGCTCGCATATTTTACCTTTCAATGATTTAGATTTAGTTGAGAGGGAGATCTTCTCTTTCTCTTTTAGGATTTAGGTTTTCTTCTTGTTTTAAGAGTGACTTTGGATCCCAGGTTTAATGTTCTTTTAGTTTTTACTTCTATTTATTTATTCCAACATTTGAATTGATTATCATAATTTGATTTATGAATTATTTCATATTACAGACTGTTATTTGAATTAATGATAATTGAGGTATTCCAGTTTATGATTGTTCTCTTTGACTTAAGTTATCATTGCGTCCCATCTAAGGACATTTTTATTATTATTCCAGCAATTTTACTTTTTCCCCTTTTGGTTCTGGTTAAGAATTTAGTAACTCAACAGTTATTAAACTCAACACAATTGATAATCGTGATCTTGCTAATTGAGCTGAAATTGAGTAATCCCAACCTTTTCTTAAGAGATAAAAAGGATTCAAAGGTCAATTTAATTAGTCCCTTGACTTTCCCTTACCCTGGTAAAGGTTGACCAAGTGGAGTTTAGATTCAACTTTCATTATTGTTGAGAGAGATAACTAAGTTGGACCTCTAATTTCTCTACCTTGCCAAAAGTTGCTTTACAGTTATTATTTATTTTTAATTGCCATTTAATTCACTCGTCATTTAAATTACTTGCTTTTCACCTTTTAAACCCCGATTACAACCTTTATAACCAATAATAAGAACATACTTCCTCGCAGTTCCTTGAAAAGACGACCCGAGGTTTGAATACTCGGTTAACAATTTTTAAGGGGTTTGTTACTTGTGACATCCAAAACGTTTGTACGAAGGGATTTTTGTTGATTTAGAGACTATATCTACAACGCGACTGTTTTTATGACATTCTTTACTGGCAAAAAATCCTAACGTCAAAATGGCGCCGTTGCCGGGGAACTGCTAACGTGTGCCTTATTATTGGTTATTGTAAATATTTTTCTTTTGCTTGTTTATCTATTTTTGTTTTTCCTTTTTATCTTTATTTGCTACTATGAACTCTCACCCCTCTCGCTTTGAGTTTGGTTCTAATATTGTTAAAGGAAATAGACATTACAGCAGGAATGTGCATCAAGGTCAGACCAATCAAGGATGGATGGAACCAGGAGGATCTAATCAACCCTTTTGGCAGCAACACCCTCCGAGATATCATGGACAAAGACCATTCCACCGTGCATACCCAGCTGAAAGACATGGTGGACAACCTTGTAACTACCAACAAGCTCCACCCTGTGCATATGAACCATCCTTTCAACATAACCTCGAACCACCACACTCACAAGCTTCTCTTCACTATTCACCATCATATGATCCTTCCTTACCCCAATGCCAATCCAATCATTCCCAATCATCACCACTTTCCTTTGTATCATGTCCATGTCTGGCAAACCGCGAAGCAAAGGATCGCCTAAAAGAAACAGTAATTAAATTTCAAACAACCATTCAACAACTGGAGCAAGCACTAATTCAATGGGCCACTAGGCGCTCAAATATACAAGGATCAACCACAGCTCCATGTGGACAGCCCGATGAAGAGCGTAGCATGAAAGAAATACTAGAGACTCCAGTGGACAAGACAGAGAATGAATTCGTACTAGAACAAGTGGAAGAAGCTGTCATTGTTCAAGAAGAAGAGTTGGTTGAAGATCTAGGCGATGCTGAACTTTCTTGGGAATCCAGAATTGAGGAAAACTCCGTCTAAGATGCCACAGTTGATGCTAAGGAGGATACCGTACAATCTCCAAGGCAAGTCATTTACGAAGAATCAGACAGAATAATCCAAGAAGCAAATTTCCTTGATGATGATAGTCACAAGTCTAGTTCTCCTAGTGATGAACTTGCGTCCGTAAGTGAATTCTCTGAGATCGAAGAATCTTCCCCAAGTGAATATGAAGATGATGCGGAGGTAGATTTCTCTCAACCTCCAATCTATGACTCGAGTGATGAGGAAGATATAGAAGACTTTGACCATGATACAGATATAATTGAAGATCTTTGCAAGGAAGTGGAAGAATTCACAGAAGAGCACAAGGAAATGAAACTTGCAGAACCACCAAAAACACCTATCCCATGGCCATTACCACCCAATACAAGCTTCAAGTGGGTACAATCCTTAACTTATAGTTTTACTTATTCACTTGAATATGGTTTGCTTGAAACAGATGGCCAACTTAGAGCTCTCTGCAGCTTTAAGAGTAAGAGGGAATTGGCTCGTACTCAGAACTGGTACACCAGGTTCAATAAGGTTCCACGCTTCACCTCGAAGTACACGGATTGGTATCATGCTCCATTGCATGGATCACGGAGAACGTTTGGTCACCACCGTGAGATTCTACTTTTTAACCCGCCCGAATGGAAACTTGCAAATCAAAATGGAGGCGGATCTAAAAACACAGCTTGGGATCATGAATTATGTTCTGACGTTCATCATCCCGGGAGGCTGAATATCGGTTTGAAGCTACTCAGAAGCTTCACATGCTTAGTTTGGGACCCCGGATGCTATTGGCATTCCAAGCACTAGTGGAAATTTTTGGACGAATTTAAACATAAGCCACCATAACAGGATACTCTTCCAATGTCCAACTTAAGGACTTTAACTAAAAGTGCTAGGTGGGAGACAACCCACCATGGTATGGTCGCTTCTTTTTCAATCTATTTCTTGTTTATTGTTTTCAATTTATTTTTTTTTATTATTTTGACATTAACCTGGAATCATGCATGGCATTCATGTTCATCACTGCATCCTGCATTTTTTAGTTAAAAAAAAAAGAGGGGTTGCACGACGCGACCGCATGCCCCATGCGATCGCGTCATATCGCGAAAAACACCACCCATGCGACCGCGTGAACCACGCGGCCGCGTGATATATATATTGGTGTAAGGATCCAACGAACAGAAAGTTGGACTGGAATCGTGCGGCCCCTGTGCGTTTCGCACAGATTGGTCCACGCGATCGCATGCCCCATGCGATCGCGTCACTTACCCAATACCAATCCCACGCGACCGCGTGAGCGACGCGATCGCGTCGCATGGATTGCACATCACCCAAAAAGGAGACAGAGAGTTGCGCTAAAACGGCGCTGGAGTCGTGCGTTTAGCACAAATTCCAGCGACGCGGTCGCACGACCCACACGATCGCGCCACCCTTCTTCCCCCCCTTCTCATGCGATCGCGCACCACACGCGATCGCGTCACTCCCATTTTCGTCCCAACCACGCGACCGCGTGCCCCACGCGGCCGCGTGGATTCGAAAATATAACCCCCCAGCCCGTGAACCCTATCAGTTGCGAGCCCCCCCACCCCAACCCTCTTCTCCCTCTCTACCCCCTCTCCCTGCAAGCACCACCCAGCCGCCACCGCCGGCCACCCAGACGCCGCCGCCACCACGTACGCCGCCGCCCCAACCCCCTCCCCTCCCTTCTTCTCCCTTCCTCCTCTCCTCTCCCCTCTCCGCCACTGCCTCCGCGACCACCGCCCCCCACCACCGCCACCCAGCCGCGCCCCCTCTCTCTCCACCACCCAACCGCACCCCCCTTCTTCTATCACCAACCCAAAACCCTCTCCGCCACTGCCTCCGCGACCACCGCGTCGCCGTGCACCACCACCGTGCCGGATGCCACCGCAGCCACCTTCTTCCCTGTTCCACCCTTTCCGCTTACCAGGTTCCACAACACGCAACCCTTTTTTCTCCGTTCGTCACTTTTCTATATTTTTTTTTCTTCCATTTATGTTCATGATTAGGATAGCTAGAGTTGCATGTTGTAGTGGACTTTTAGGTTGTTAGGTAGCTTAGGCTGTGGTTAGTGGATCTAGGTCTGTTTACTTGCACTGTTCTTACTTCTGTTTTATTCTATGTGCAAATCTGTTGCTGCTTTAATCTTGATTCATATGCTGCTTTCTTGTATGTTGCTGCTGTTTACATTGAGTTTTTATGTTTATTTTATATTTATGTACATGCAGCTTGATTTTTTAATTCATATGAACTGATCTGATTGCTGTTTATTTTCCGGAATAATCCATTTTTAGCCGGAATGCTGCCCAAATTTTTTTAAAAATTGTTTTCATTCTTGTTTTGGTTTGGCAACTCTATTTTATTCTGCTTTCCCCAAACCATTTCATGAATGCTAGGGCCACTTTCTTATCCTCTTTTAATTTCCTGGTTCATAACATGCATTTGTGATTCACTGATTCCAATTTCAGATTTCTTTATTTCTATTCGAATCAGCATCACCCTGTTTTCTCTATTCGATTATGAGTACTTCTATTCTTCCCTGTGAATCCTTGTTATATGGAATTTTTCTATGCCACTTACCTTCCTAACTCACTAATTTTAATTTACTAATTTCTTTTTCAAATCCTAACCATACTAACCCTTTTGACCTCTTTTCTGATTATTTTCACTTTCCTCTAACTTTCTAACCATGGCATATTGCTTAATTTTTTCCATTTAACATTAATTCAATCACATTTCATATACTCATTTTCCTTATTTTATTTCTCCTTTGTCGCTTGGAGTTTCCTTTATTTAATTGCCTATTTGCTTTCCTATTTTTTCTATCCAATTCCTGGTTTTCTGTTTTTCAAGATGTCTGCCTCACAGAGGAAAGGCAAAGGCAAGGTCACTGGCAAGCGCAAGAGAGGCGATTCCTCCCAGTCCATCATTGCTCTAATGCACAATTCATCATGGCGGGAGAAGAACTTCACACAGCAGGAAAAAGCTGACCAGCTGCTCCCTTCGACTGATCTTATAAAATTTGCAAACCGGTACTATGAGCTGAAGTACCCGACTTTTGTAAACTCCAGAAATCTATACCTGGAACGTACCTTGAAGATTCCAGAAGCCCTCTAGCAATACACTAATGAGCAAATCAAGCAAAGGGGCTGGTTCTTTCTGGAGAGATCACTGACAGAGGTCAATGCATCTTGGGTCCGGGAATTCTATTGCAACTACTACCTTACTACCCTTGATGCAGTGAACCTGAGGGAAAAGCAAATTCTGGTCACTGAGGAGGCCATAGAGACCATTCTCCAGCTTCCAGCCAAATCTGATCAGCCAGATGGTTATGCACAGGCTGAGGAGGACATGGGCCAGATGCAGTTTGATTGGGATGCTGTGAAGGCACGGATTACTCTCGACCCTGCTATTCCTTGGGAGATGGGTCAGAACACCACTATGCCTCGAGGGATCAAGAGAGTGTACTTGAATGATGAGGCTCGACTATGGCATCAGATCTTGAGCAATTATGTGATGCCGAGTACTCATGAGGCTGAGATCCCGGTTGCCATGATCACCCTCCTCTGGTGCGTTCTAGAGGGTAAGGACATGTACTTGCCTCGTTTTATCCGGCATTATATGGCCAGGGCCCACGTCCGAGGCACCCTCCCCTTTCCTTATCTGGTTACACGGCTAGGCCGTCAGGCTGATGTGCCTTGGGAGGATGCCGATGAGCGACCACCAGCAGCAGACTGCAGGAAGATCATCCCTCATAGCAGAAACTTCCTTGCTTTGGGCTACAGACCACCACCTGTCACTGCTACTGATGAGACTGCCCCTCCGTCTACTGGACCCTCTTCATCCACAGCTGCCCCAGCTGCCCCTGCCGCTACCACTGCACCTCCACCCGCCTCTGAGCCGGTTTATCACCTCGTGCACCGTCTATTCTGCCAGCTTGATCAGATGGAGCGCCGTAACAGGCGCCGGTATGAGAGATTGGAGCGCCGCAGCAGGCGACGCTATTTCCATCTGAAGCTGATGATCAGACAGGGCGCCGACATCCCCTCCGAGCCCGACATCCCCTCAGAGCCATCAGAGGAGGAGGAGGATGAGCACGAGGAGGAGACTCATTCCCAGGCAGAGACTCATCAGCAGGCAGCCACAGAGCAGGCTGCCCCGCATCAGTAGGTTATGCCCCAGATAGAGGCTGCAGATCCGGAGATCCCGATCCAGTCAGTCTCCCCTCTACAGCAGCCAGACTCTCAGCCCACCCCCGCCACAGAGACCCCAGCTACCTTCCCTACCAGTGATGACACTCCTTCACACCCGGCTTGATTGAGCATCGGGGAGGATGCTTCATTTTAAGTGTGGGGAGGTCGCCATCTCTGGCGTTTATTTTGGTGAACTACTACATACTTTTTCTTTTATTTTTTTGGATATTTTTCTGTATTTTTCTCTTTTTCTTTTACTGTTATTTTCTGAGTACTTATACATTGCTACTTGTGTATTTTACTCTGTTTTCTGCATTTTGCATCTTTAGTTCATACTTTAGCCATTTAGTTTATTTTAGTTATCTAGTTTAGTTTACAATTCTGATTTATTAGTGGATTAATTAGTATAGTTTACCCTTTTTAGCATAAGATAGTATAGTTTAAATAAAAAAATACAAAAAGGAAGTAAACTAGAAACTTTAACAGAATCAAAACAACCCACACTTTGTATATATAGCATTACATGCTAGTTGACAACATTTCATCAAGGAGGAACATTAAAACTTTAAAAGCTACCTTAAATAATTTTTTTCAAGAGAATAATGGGAATTTTTAACTAAACCTGCATACAATATATAAATGATATATGATGCTTGAGTTAGAGAACACACAGCCTGTGAGTCTTGAGCTTAAATTGTATGGTTGCATTCAAACCATAATTTCATTTCTGTGTGTTACATTTCTTTTTATTCTGATGTTCTTTCCTTTGCTTTAATCTATATGTCCAATTATAGAATATAGAATAGATACATACCAAGAGAATGATTGAGGCCATCATTTGATTTTAGATCACTCACCCCAAATTAGCCTGCCTTTTACATCACCCTTGTTAGCCCCCTTGAGCCTTTTAAAACCCCTTTATTCTATTTAGCCAAATTACTAGCCTTAAGCAGAAAAACAAAGGAAAATCCCAAGTGAATCCTTGGTTAGCTTAAGATAGAAAATTATGAATAGAGTTAAATGTGGGAAACCTTTTGGGAACATGGGTAATAGAAACAAAAGGATAAAAAAAAAAACAAAAAAAAATTTAAAAGAATAAAAATAAAATTTGGGAAGCATGCTCATGAGAAAATCTAAGTGATTCAATTATCATGTGCATTAAAAAAAAATTTTATTTTTCAGCATCTAAATAAAAGGGGATACAAAAAGAAATTCCCCAATGAAAACAATGCACATGGAATAAAAATAAAAAGTGAAACATGAGCATGTAACAATAAGTGGGAAATTATGGAAAATTAGGTAAAGAAATTTTATTTTACTAGATGTGTATGTTAGGTGAGATCTTAGTCTAATTAGGGATTCGCTTATTAACTCACTTAACCCTATACATAAATCCTTACCTTTACCTTGGCCCCATTACAACCTTAATTAAGACCTCATGACTTTTTGGTATGACTATATTCTCTAATTATTGATTGGTTAGATGAAAAACAAAGCTGTAGAAATTAAGAATAAAAAGAAAAATAGAGTGAATAAACCCAATAAACACTGAGTGACTAGAGAGTAAACACAAAATCCAGTGAGGGTTCAATAACTCATCAACATATATCTATGCTTAAAATTTACTAATTGTTTTGCAAGTTTGTACAATGTTTTCTTTCCCATCTCATTTGCTAAAATGCTTTATTATTTAAGGGTTAGCTATATAATATATATATATATATATATATATATATATATATATATATATATATATATATATATATATATATATATATACATACATAACTCCTTGAGAATGTGAATTAACTTAGCTACATGTAAGCTTTATATATGAGTAGATGAATTAGAATTGCATGACCCATTAGGTAGATGCATTTAGCATAGGTTGAATTTCATAACATTCCATCACTTTAACCTTAATTATTTACCTTGGATTTAGCATGAGGACATGCTAGTGTTTAAGTGTGGGGAGGTTGATAAACCCATATTTCATGAGTTCTTTTGTGCTTAATTAGAGTGATTTATTCAACTCTTCACCTACTTATTCACATTAATTGCATGGTTTTACTTTCCCTTCCTTATTATGTCATATTGTGAAAAACATGTTTCCTAAGCTTTAAAATTAATTATTTTAATTACTTTTATTTCCATTCGATACCGTGATTAGTGTGTTGAGTAGTTTCAGATTTTCTAAAGGCAGAATGACTTAAAGGATGAAAAAGGAAAACATACTAAAATGGAAGGAGAAAACAAAATGAAGCTTTAAGGAAACTGGTACCCACGCGATCGCATGGATGACGCGATCGCGTGCCAAGCACGAATCAGCAGCGACGCGGCCGCATGACTGACGCGACCGCGCGCCTTAAGCAGAATGCACATGACGCGGTCGCATGACTGACGCGACCGCGTGGAAAGGAAAAGCTCCGAATGACGCGACCGCGTGACCTACGCGGACGCGTGACAGAGGCCACGCACCAGAAATTACAGAATACGCCCCCAGCAAATTCTGAAGCCCTTTTTGGCCCAGATCCAAGTACAGACAGCATAGACCAGAGGTTATAAAGTATGGGAATGGTTCTATTCAAAGGAGCTCGCATATTTTACCTTTCAATGATTTAGATTTAGTTGAGAGGGAGATCTTCTCTCTCTCTTTTAGGATTTAGGATTTCTTCTTGTTTTAAGAGTGACTCTGGATCCCAGGTTTAATGTTCTTTTAGTTTTTACTTATATTTATTTATTCCAACATTTGAATTGATTATCATAATTTGATTTATGAATTATTTCATGTTACAGACTGTTATTTGAATTAATGATAATTGAGGTATTCCAGTTTATGATTGTTCTCTTTGACTTAAGTTATCATTGCGTCCCATCTAAGGACATTTTTATTATTATTCCAGCAATTTTACTTTTTCCCCTTTTGGTTCTGGTTAAGAATTTAGTAACTCAACAGTTATTAAACTCAACACAATTGATAATCGTGATCTTGCTAATTGAGCTGAACTTGAGTAATCCCAACCTTTTCTTAGGAGATAAAAAGGATTCAAAGGTCAATTTAATTAGTCCCTTGACTTTCCCTTACCCTGGTAAAAGTTGACCAAGTGGAGTTTAGATTCAACTTTCATTATTGTTGAGAGAGATAACTAAGTTGGACCTCTAATTTCTCTACCTTGCCAAAAGTTGCTTTACAGTTATTATTTATTTTTAATTGCCATTTAATTCACTCGTCATTTAAATTACTTGCTTTTCACCTTTTAAACCCCGATTACAACCTTTATAACCAATAATAAGAACATACTTCCTCGCAGTTCCTTGAGAAGACGACCCGAGGTTTGAATACTCGGTTAACAATTTTTAAGGGGTTTGTTACTTGTG
Organism: Arachis hypogaea; assembly: GCF_003086295.3. Classification (NCBI taxonomy): domain Eukaryota; kingdom Viridiplantae; phylum Streptophyta; class Magnoliopsida; order Fabales; family Fabaceae; genus Arachis; species Arachis hypogaea. Next base: position 96,600,084 of record NC_092049.1, read on the forward strand.
ACACCCAAAACGTTTGTACGAAGGGATTTTTGTCGGTTTAGAGACTATATCTACAACGCGACTGTTTTTATGACATTCTTTACTGGCAAAAAATTCTAACGTCAATAATCATGGAGATGTCTTTCCTCAGTTTATCAGTAACTTCAGCTGGAAAGAATTTTTCCAAAAATTCTCTTCTAAGTGTATCCCAGTCGGATACAGTTGCTGCGGGTTGAGTGTAGTACCACTCTCTCGCTTTCCCTAAAGAGAGAACGGGAAAGCATTCAGCAAAATAGAAGTTTCATCCGCACCATCCCGCCTGACAGTAGAACAGGCTGCTTGGAAATCTCTCAGGTGCTTGATAGGCTCTTGAGCAGGTAAGCCATGAAACTTAGGCATCAAGTTTAGTAGTGCAGTCTTTATTTCAAAGTCTGTAGCCACCGCTGGGTGATGCGCTTGAAACGGTTGCATTGTAAAATTAGGGGCTCCAGCCTCCTGGATAGTAACTCTCCTAGGTGCTGCCATGTCACCTACACGTAAATCAACCGAATCAGTAGAACGGGGGATGGTTTCTTCCTCAAATGACGTTTCAGATCCGCCCTCAGAGAGGACTAACCGATGTCGAGCTTGCCTTAATTGTGAAATAGTTCTTTCAATCTCAGGATCGAATACTGGCAAGCTTGGATCAGGAAGGGAACACGTCATCTAACTAAAGAAACATGCAGCTCATAGTAGCAAAATAAAATAAAATGCAAATAAATAAATTCCAATTAATAACTTTAGCACTCTATTGCAACTCCCCGGCAACGGCGCCAAAAATTGACGTGGCGGAAATTAGCGAGTTAAGAAATTTATATAAGAGATACGTTGCAAGTACAGTTCTTAACCAACCAGAAATCCGCTTATCAATTTAGAAGGTTGTCACAAAATTTAATTAAAATACTGGGAGTATGAATCCCAGGTCGTCTCCCAACGAGTTACAGAAAGGTGTGCTATTTTATCAATCAGATGTTTTCAAAAATGGTTTGAGTTGAATAACAGGAAATTAAATTAGAGAATTTATGTAATTTTAAATGAAATCCTTTGCTGGAAGTAGATTAGTCGGAAGCCCTATTCTCGTTGGAGTACTCTCAAGATTAATTGATAATCGAGGGTTATTCTATTTAGTTATCCCTTACTAGGTAAGGGAAAGTCAAACAAGTTGGAAAGCTTATTCTATTCACAAGTCCCAATCCACTTACTTGGAAGGATTTGTGTTAGTGACTAGAGAGAAATCCAACAATAAACCCAATTATAATTTTTTCTTTAAGCATTCCAACTCAAGGTCTTCCTTTCAATCAACTCCCATCCAAGTTATGGAACTACTCACTCATTGTGAATGTAGAATTTATAACATAGAAAAGGAAAATATAGAAAGACATGATAAACAGTAACAAAAGGGATCAATTAAAAATAAAAATAGTTCTTGTATTAATAAACTCTAAAAATAATTCAATAATAATTCTAAATAAACAAAGAACATGGAAGAGTAAGAGACAGGTAAAGAAAACAAACTAGAATGACGAAGCCTTGTTAAGGTAATAACTCTTCTCAATATCCCAATGCAAAAAGCAATAAAAATAAAATCCTAAGAACTATGAATGTGTAGAGAGAAAACCTAGAGGAGGAGTAAAAACTAGATCTAAAATTGAGAATTGTCTGTAATGTATTGTTGTTTTCGTTTCTGCATGTTCCTTGGCTCTAGTCTGCTTTCTTGGGCAAAAAATTGGGTCAAAACAGGGTCCAAAATTACCCCCAGTGAATTCTGCAAATTCTGCAGATCGCGCATGTCACACGATCGCGTCATTCATGCGGACGCGTCATTCGGCGTTTTGCCTTGCCACGCGTGCGCATCATCCACGCCTCCGCGTCACTTGTGCAGTTCCAATCCGCGCGGTCGCGTGAGCCATGCGTCCGCGTCACTTCTCGCTAATCATCTCCTCAATTTCTTGTGTTCCTTCCATTTTTGCAAGCTTCCTTTCCAATCTCCAAGTCATTCATGCCCTATAAAGCCTGAAACACTTAACACACAGATCACGGCATCTAATGGAATGAAGGAAAATTAAAATACGTAATTAAATGTCTTTAGGAAGCAAATATTCAATCATGTAATAATTTTAGGAAGGAAATATAAATGCATGCCAATCATATGAATAAGTGGGTAAAGAATTGATAAAACCATACAATTAAGCACAATATAAACCATACAATAGTGGTTTATCACCGAACCCTCCTGCTTCAATTGTCCTCTCAATTCTCCTACAAAACAAAAGGGATGTGATTAATGAAATTGTAGAAAGTGGCGGCAAAATTTAAAAAAATTGGGATAACTACTTTTTAAAGTTTCTGTTTCTAACTAACTAAGTGCTATTCATGAATGCAAACCAACTGACTATTTAATTGTTCATGTATGCAACATTGGTGACACCAAACTTAGTTTGTGTCCATGTGGTGTACAAAGTTTTGTTCAAGGCTCTAAGAGTAACATGATATGAATTGCATTTATGCTCTCTTAGTATGCCTTGAACACTGTTCATACCCTGGGTCAAGCTGTCCGACCCGGGATGTTTAGCGACAAGCCGACCGACCTCTTCAGGTCAGACCATCCGACCTCCTAGAAGGTTGGCCCATGACCGACCTCTTGGAAGGTTGGCCCATTACCGACCTCTTCACAAAGAGCTTGGCCAAATCGCCATAAGAGGCCCAAGCAGGCCCAAACGAAGAGACACAGCCCAATCTAAAGGCAGCCAAAGCCTAGAAAGATAAAGGCGGTTCCCCAGAAGATAAGCTGACCTCACCCAAAGATAAGATAAGATAAGATAAGATAACTAACTTATCTTATCTAAAAAGGTCACTATCACACCATTATAAATACACTGGAGCACCCAGGTATAACTCATACTCTGATTCTACTAAAAACCTGCTTAATACCCATGCTAACTTAAGCATCGGAGTCTCTTGCAGGTACCCCCCACCCTCCGGTGATAAAGGATCAGCAGTGCAGTCAGTCCCACAAATCGGACGCGACAGCTCCGGCCGCCACCCACCAGCCGGACACGTCATCTCCGACTAGTACAGAAGATCTCGTCCGAGATCGACCTACAGTTTTAGGTAACCCTCGGAACATTGGCGCCATTGCCGGGGAACCTGGAAGTCATCCCATCACCATGGCGGATGACCACGACAACGATCACAACTCTGGTTTGGTGGACAGAACGCCAAACAAAGACACGGACGCCACCTCCAAAGACACACCTCAAAACGGGGAAGATAAGCAACCCCAAACACATAAATTTTGGAAGCTATCCGTAAGAAACAGAATCGCCTTAAAAAGCTGGAATAAGAAGCTGAGAGAAACCTCTGGAGAGAAACTAGGCGATGACGAGAGCTAGAGGACAAGCTCCTAAAGCTCGAGGCTGATCTCAAAGCCAAAAGCATTCAACCCAGTCACGATGACGACTCCCACAAGGACAAAGATCCCTTCACCAAGGAGATCATGAAAGCTAAAGTCCCAAAGGACTTCAAAGCTCCCGACATGACCCCGTACGATGGCACATTGAATCCAAGCCATCATCTCAGCAATTTCAGAAGCATAATGTATCCCATCAATGCCTCGGATGCCATTCGATGCAAAGCCTTCCCGACTACCCTAATGAAGACAGTAATAAAGTGGTTCGACAGTTTGCCTCCAAAATCCATCACAAGTTTTGACGACCTTGCTAAAAAAGTTCCTCGCCAGGTTCTCCATCCAGAAGGATAAAGCCGAACACGCTCCAAGCTTGCTAGGGATCAAGCAAGGAGATCGGGAAAGTCTTCGCAACTACATGAAAAGATTCAACAAAGCGTGCCTAGACATACAAAGTCTGCCAACAGAAGCAGATATCATGGGTCTCATCAATGGCTTACGAGGAGGACCTTTTAGCCACTCAATATCCAAGAAGCACCCAACATCTCTAAACGAGGTACAAGAACGGGCATAGAAATACATCAACATGGAGGAGAACTCTCGACTAGGAGAGAGCTCAGAAACCGAATTCTCCTAACCCACCACAGGACAAGGATAAAGAGTCCAAGAAAAAATAAGATCAACATGGGAAGCCTAGAAAATACCGCAATTACACCCCTCTTTGGGTGTCTCTTGTGGCGGTTTACCGAGAAATATGCAACACTGAGAAGATATCACCACCTCGCCCAATCAAAAGCAAAAAGAAGAAAGAGGTCGGACGAGTTAAAGGTCCACCTCACAACAAAGAGGTCGGACGAGTTGAAGGTCCACCTCACACCAAAGAGGTCGGGCGAGTTGAACGTCCATCTCACACCAAAGAGGTCGGACGAGTTGAAGATCCACCTCACAACAAAGAGGTCGGACGAGTTGAAGGTCCACCTCACACCAAAGAGGTCGGGCGAGTTGAAGGTCCACCTCACACCAAAGAGGTCGGACAAGTTGAACGTCTACCTCACCCCCCTAAGAGATGTGTTCGTATGATAAATGGAGGATTCGCAGGAGGTTCGATCTGCAAATCATCTTGCAAAAGACACCTCAAAGAGGTATATTAAGGATGGGAGAGAGGTTTAAAAAGGACAACGGAATGCGAACAAGCCTTTCGAAATTTCAAAAATTCTTGGGGCAACCACCCATTCTCACCAGACCCCGGGAAAGTGAAGAACTCATATTATACCTCGCAGTGGGAAGTCGAGCAATAGCCTCAGCACTAGTCAAAGAAGACGAAAGTGGGCAACAACCCATCTACTTCATCAGCAAAGCTCTACAAGGGGCCGAACTAAACAATCAAAAGATAGAAAAAGTTCGCCTACGCCCTCGTACTCACCTCTCAACGACTCCACCCATACTTTTAAGCTCACACTATCAGAGTTCGGACCAACCAGCCCATAAAAGGCATCCTACAGAAAATAAACTTAGCTGGAAGAATCCTACAGAGGACAGTTCGGATAATTCAGAGGACCCTGGACAAAACCAGAGAACATCTCGGACAATTCGGGGGACCCTGGACAAAAACAGAAAATAGCTCGGACAAATCGGGGAAAATGAAGTCCGACACATAGAATGCCCGAGCTGATGCATTTTCAAAACCAGCCTGCACCAACAACTCGGACAAAATCGGGGAAAATGAAGTCCGACACATAGAATACCCGAGCTGATGCATTTTCAAAACTAGCCAACACCAAACCAGGGGGCAATAACAGAAGCTACATCCAGGCTACATTACAAGACCACAACAAGTCGATCTCGAAGGCGGTATAAGGAATGTACTCAAGGTCAGCCACAGTAACACGCATTAAAACTATGAAATCCAGCCAATCAGACATGCTGTCCGGGATCTTAGTAGACATCTCAAAGACATAGGTCGACTATGAGGTTACTACCAAACAACTCGGGCAAATAAGAAAACAACTCGGACAATAATAGCAAAATATCAAGTGACAGACGTGGCAGTAAAAGGGAAACCCCAGGACTCACACGAAAGTACAAGGGCACCCTTTGGAGGAAACAACAGGGCAAGAACACAGAAAAAAGAGGTCGACAATCTATACCCAAACAGTCCGAACACCTCTCAAACAAAAGGTCAAAACAAAAGCTAGAAATTTTGTACAAAAGGAGTCAGGCAACGATGAAAAGAAATAGGAACAGCAACCAAACCCTAAGCAAAGCACACATTCTTCTCAAAGGCGAATGACAAAAGAAAAGTGACAACAAACGATCAAAGATGCAAACTTTTTGCAGAAAGAACCAAAGTTCTTCAGAGCAAATACAAAGTCAAAGCTTTACATCAAAAGTATGCCAACTTCCCTATAGCCCCACCTGAAGAGCTCCCACAAGTCCTATGGGCATATCGGACAACCTCACACTCCACTACAAAGGAATCACCCTTCCGATTAGCTTACGGAATGGAGGCAATGATCCCAGTGGAGGTCAAAGAAGGATCACCCAGAGTGATCCACTACAGTAAAGAGGCCAACTTCCAACTTCAAAAGGAAGAACTCGACCTACTTCCAGAAACCCGAGAAAGAGCTCGGATCAAGGAAGAGGCGTTAAAACGTCAAATGGCCTCAAGATACAATCGGAAGGTAATCTAGCAACAACGATCTCATTCTAATCCGAAATGACATCAGAATAGGTTGGTCAGGAGAAGAGAAGCTAGCAGCCAAAAGGACCATACCAAGTTGTTCAGAAGAACTGGGGAAATGTTGCTACAAAGTGTCCGACCTCGAGGGGCAAGAGCTACCAAGGTCATGGCATGCCTGCAATCTAAAAAGGGCGCTAGGCCGAGATCCAAAAAGATTGCCTGACCTAGAAGGGTAAGCACTAACATGTACACACTCTTATCCTCATTTTATTGTTTAAAAGATTGCAGATTCCCTAAAAAGTTTCCTACCAAGACGCCCGATTACGGCAGGTCGGCAAGGTGAAAACCAAATTCACCTTCCGATCACGACAAAGTCGGCAAGGTGAAAACCAACTTCACCACCCGACCACGATGAAAACCGAATTCATCGTTTGATTTCGACAAAGGTCGACAAAGTTAAAACCAAATTCACTGCTCTACCAAGACGCATTAATCTAAGCGCAAAATTTTACTGCCTGATCATGACAAGGTCGGCGGGGTGAAAACCAAATTCACCGCCCGATCACGATAAAAGTTGGCAAAGATGAAAGCAGAATTCATCGCCCGATTTCGACAAGGTCGGCAAAAAAGTGAAAGCAAAATTCATCGCCCGATTATAAAGCTACAGATCGCCAGAAAGTGAAAATCAAATTCACTGCACGATCATGATAAAGACCAATAGAGATGAAAACCAAATTCATATAAAGGTCGACCAAACGAGGATTGAACCCAATTTCTACAAATCGGCAAAGATGAAAACATAATAATGCAAGAAGTTATCGAAAGTGATACGGAGAAAGGACCTGACGAGGTCTTGATAAGATGGATTGCTAAATAATAACTTAAAGACTGGCCGACATTAAGAAGTCGGACCAGTCAACCAAAGTTATAAGTAAACCCTGGAAAGAGGTATGGCCAACCCTATAAAAGAGGATTACTATAACTTAGAAGGGCATGACACGACGAAGTCGGCCCAAAACATAAAAGTTATAAAAGTAATCCCTGAAAGAGACCTGAACAAGGTCCAATAAAGAGGATTACTAGAAATAACTTAGAAGGGCCCGACATGATAAAGTCGGCCCAACAAAACATAAAAGTTATAAAAGTAATCCCTGAAAGAGACCTGAACAAAGGTCCAAAAAAGAGGATTACAAAATTAACTTAGAAGTGCACGACATGATGAAGTCAGCCCAAAACATAAAAGTTATAAAAGTAATCTGTGAAAGAGACCTGAACAAGGTCCAAGAAAGAGGATTACAAAAATAACTTAGCAGGGTCCGACATGAAAAAGTCAGCCCAAAACCAAAAAGTTATAAAAGGTAATCCCTAAAAGAGACCTGACAAAGGTCCAAAAAAGAGGATTACTAAAAATAACTTAGAAGGGACCGACATAACGGAGTCGGTGTGACAAAAAGTTATAAAAAGTAATCCATAAAAGAGACCCACCAAGGTCAAACCAAAAATGGATTACTAGAAATAACTTAGAAGCGACCGACATGAAGAAGTCGGCCCAAAGACGATTAAAGCTATAGAGTTATAAAAAGTAAATCCATAAAAAAGATCCGGCGAGGTCTAATGGATTACTAAAAATAACTCAGAAAGAATCGACAAGCGAAGTCGACCAACGAAAGCTACAGAGTGGACCGACAAGAGAAGTCGGACCAACAAAAGCTACAGCTCGGATTGACACGAGAAGTCAAATCAACGAAAAGCGTGCGCTAAAAAGGACACAGCTTTGCCCAAAAAGCCACGGCTCCACGATAAGGCTATCAAAAATGTTCAGACCAACTAAAAAGGTTCTACCAAGAACACTAAAAAGTTGTTGGGCAAGTTAGCCCCAAAGGTCATCCCACCTAAACAGAAGACTGACTAAAAAAGATCTAATTTAAAAGAGGTTGGACAGCAAAGTACCAACACTCTATAAACATCTCACAAATGCCAAGGAAAGGTCAAAAGACCAAAGCCAGAAGTGCTTCACTGAAAAGTACAAAGTCTTGAAAAAAAGATACTACTTAGAAAGCAAAAAGCACGGCCTCAAAGACGGAGCTAAAAAGTCATCCAAACAAACTATAAAAAGGTTTCCCATCGGAATACTACCTAAAAAGTTGTTGGATTATGACTAAAAAGCCCGAGCAGTGAAGACAAACAAGCCGGAAGAAGGCTAAAAAGGCCTCTCAACGAAAAAGGCAATACCAAACTCGCATAAGGAGAAACTACGCAAGATCGACCAAAGACAGATGCTTGAGCACGACTTCCCCAAAGAGATCGAAGCTCTGAAAGCACGATCTCATGGAAAAGTCCGAACTCAAGCAGGAGCAAAGTCGTACAGGTCGACGTCAGCTAAGAAGAGGCGCAAGTACGATCTCAAAAAAAAAAAAGAACAAGCCAAAAGGTTGGAAAACAACTTAAGGCTCAAATATGCTTAGCTAAAAGGGATACAACTCCACTCAAAGAAGGCACAATCACCAAAAACAGGGCTACGAATGTCATCCGAGACTAAAAAAGGTTCTATACAAAGAACACTAAAAAGTCATCGGACAAGTCACTAAGAGCCCGGATATCAAGCCGCAAGGATAACTTCTCCAAAGTAGAAGGTTGTCAACACAAACCTAAAGCAGGGCGTGATCCAGAAGGCAAGGATAGAAAAACCCACACTACCACTCAAAAGAGGTCGGACTGTGAAGTACCAAACCTCTAGAAAATTTGCAAGGACTGCAAAGCAATGAAGAAACAAGCCAGATGGATGCTTGAGCACGACTTCCCCAAAGAGATCGAAGCTCTAAAAAGCACGATCTCACGGAAAGATCCGAACTCAAGCAGGGGCACTGTTCATACCCTGGGTCAAGCTGTCCGACCCGGGATGTTTAGCGACAAGCCGACCGACCTCTTCAGGTCAGACCATCCGACCTCCTAGAAGGTTGGCCCATGACCGACCTCTTGGAAGGTTGGCCCATTACCGACCTCTTCACAAAGAGCTCGGCCAAATCGCCATAAGAGGCCCAAGCAGGCCCAAACGAAGGGACACAGCCCAATCTAAAGGCAGCCAAAGCCTAGAAAGATAAAGGCGGTTCCCCAGAAGATTAGCTGACCTCACCCAAAGATAAGATAAGATAAGATAAGATAACTAACTTATCTTATCTAAAAAGGTCACTATCACACCATTATAAATACACTGGAGCACCCAGGTATAACTCATACTCTGATTCTACTAAAAACCTGCTTAATACCCATGCTAACTTAAGCATCGGAGTCTCTTGCAGGTACCCCCCACCCTCCGGTGACGAAGGATCAGCAGTGCAGTCAGTCCCACAAATCGGACGCGACAGCTCCGGCCGCCACCCACCAGCCAGACACGTCATCTCCAACCAGTACAAAAGATCTCATCCGAGATCGACCTACAATTTCAGGTAACCCTTGGAACAAACACCAAACTTGTTCTTCACTATGTGCTGCATAAAAAGATTCATTCAAGTATATGTCAAAGTTGATTTGGAATTCATGAACCTTGCATTATTAACTACTTTAAAAGCATATAAAACATGGGTTGCCTCCTATGAAGCGCTTCTTTAGCGTCACTAGCTTGACGTTCTGACTTTGTCAGGGTGCTTGGTGATACTTCAAATCTTCCCCCCTCGCAGTAAATCTATCTCCATTGGCTTCATCAAGAATCTCCACATGTTCTAAGGAGAGAATTCTGTTGATGGTGAAAACTTTAGGTAACTGAGATGGGATGGTGGGGAGATGGGGTGGGATAACTGGGAAATAAGCTGAGATCACTTTATCCCCTGGAGAGAAGTCCTCTGTAGGGATCTTCTTGTTCCTCCATCTCCTTGGTGCCTTCTTCTTTGTTCCTTTTGATGTTGTCCTGCTCTTTGTGGCCTCTTTTTCCAAGGAAATTTTATTGCTAGTCTCATGTGACTCTGGTGGTTTAGGTTCCTCCTGGTTTTCCTTTAGCTGTGACAACTACTGACTGTCTTGTTCATCAACCAAAGGGATTCCCAGGTGTACAGCTTGTGCTTCAATGCTTGTTTCTTCAACCCGTGCTTTGTCGTGCTCTCCCCTTGGTTCCTTGTTTTCCTGATCTGCTTCTTGTCAGGGTTTGAAGACATTGAATACGAGTTATTCGTCATGTATGCTCAGTATTAGCTCTCCTCGCTCCACATCTATGAGCGCTCTGGCTGTAGCTAGGAATGGTCTTCCCAATATGATTGGGTGAAGGTGACTCTCCTCCATTTTCAATATGACAAAGTCTGTGAGAAGGAAGTAGTTTCCAACCTTCACCAACACGTTTTCAACTACTCCTACTGCTTATTTTTGAGTTTTGTCAGCCAGCCTGATGACTACGTCTGTGGGCATTAGCTCATTGATCTGCAGCTTCTTCATAAGGGATAAAGGCATTAAGTTGATGCTTGCTCCCAGGTCACAGAGTCCTTTATCAAACATTATTTCTCCTATGGCACAGGGGATGTGAAAACTCCCTGGGTCCTTCCTTTTTGTAGGCAACTCTGGTTGAATGAGAGCACTGCACTCCTTATTCATCACTATTGTTTGCCCTTCCTTGAGTGAGCTTTTCCTAGTTAGCAGCTCCTTCATATACTTAATGTATGAGGGCATTTGTTGGAGAGCCTTGATGAATGGTATGTTTACATGGAGAGATGCAAACATATCAATGATCTTTGAGTATATTCTCTTTTCTACACCACCCTTGAGTCTTTGGGGAAAAGGTGCATAGAGTTTCAGCATCTCCTTCTGTGTAATTTTGGTTTCTTGGTGACCCTCTTCCTGCTTCTCTACTGAAGTATCTCCAGAGTGTTCGAAGGGTTTGTTCAGCTCTTCCTCAGTCTCCCTATCACTTATAGTGATCATCTTGCATTCTTCCCATCTTACTTTCTTTACTTCACCTCTTGGATTTTTCTCTGTGTCACTTGGGAAGCTGTCAGTAGGTTTGGGAATCTTCTCAGAGAGGTATCCTACTTGAAATTCTAGCCTCTTAATGGTGTCTCCCTGGTTTTTGATATTGGCTCGCACCTCCTCCTTGAACACCTTGTTATCTTGGAGTTCCTTACATATGCCTTCAAGTAAAGTCTCAATCCTTGAGAGTCTATCTTCGGATGATGGTGAGTTGAGATTGGAGGGATGAGAAGGGCCATTTTGGCTTTGGTATGGATGTTGAGATGTGTTGTTAGGTGGGTGCTGATATGATCTCTTTGTGGAATGTTGGTGAGCCGCATTGTTGTTGGGGTTGTGACGTCTCTGATCTTGGCCTTGATCTTGTTGATTTCCCCACCCAAAGTTTGGGTGGTTTCTCTAACCAGGATTATAAGTTTTGGAGTATGGATCATGGGTCTGCCTAGGTGAGTTTCCAATGTAGTTGGCTTGTTCCTGATCACCCTCTGCTTCTGCATTCACTCCTTCTTGGGTAGCTGATGAGGTGGTGATTGCTGCCACTTGGTTCCTCTCCATCTTCTTGGTAAGGTCAGCCAGCTGCTTGGTGATCATCTTGTTTTGGGCCAGTAGTGCATCCACGTTGTTTAGCTCCAGCACTCCTCTAGTGTTGCCTCTTTCAAAAGCATAGAAGTAGTCATTCTCAGCTACAGTCTCAATGACATCTATGGCTTCTTCAATGGTCTTCTTCTTATTCAGAGATCCCCAGATGAGTGGTCTACTGCCTTCTTTGATTCATAAGAAAGACCTTCATAGAAAATGTGTAACTGCACCCATTCATTGAACATATCTGGCGGGCACCTTCTTGTCAAGTCCTTAAACCTCTCCCATGCTTCAGAGAGAGCTTCACCATCTTGTTGCCTGAAGGTTTGTACCTCAGCTCTCAACCTGTTGATTCTTTGAGGAGGATAGAATCTCACCAAAAATTTGTTCACCACGTCTTCCCAGGTTGTTAAACTCTCCTTCGGGAAGGATTCCAGCCATTTAGATGCTTTATCCTTTAGTGAGAAGGGAAACAGAAGTAGTCTATAGGTGTCAGGATGAACACCATTAGACTTCACAGTATCACATATCCTCAGGAATGTGGTAAGATATTGATTGGGATCTTCTTGGACACTTCCTCCGAATGAACAGTTGTTCTGAACAATGGTGACGAGATGTGGCTTTAGTTCAAAGTTATTGGCATGTATAGTTGGCTTTTGGATGTTACTTCCACAGTTTCCTGGGTTTGGATTTATGTAAGATCCCAGAACTCTTCTCTCTTACCCAGCATGATGCACTGGACCTTCTCTGCCATGGTTGTGAGCCTCTTCTTCATGATGGTTCTCTATATTCTCATCCATGTCTGGTTCAAAGTACTCTTCCTCTTCCACAGCACCAACAACTCTCTTTCCTCTTGCTTCCCTCCTTAATCTAAGGAAGGTCCTCTCAAGTTCAGAATCAAAAGAAGTTGAAGCCCCACTTCTTCTACCTGTCATACAACCAACAAGGCCAAAGCAAAAGGTAGATAGAGAGTATTCTTGTTAAAAATACTGTTAGTGTGAGTGATGAAATATATCAAACAGTTAGTGGTTAGCGAACTAAATTGTAACAAATAAGATAACACCACAAACGGGTAGGTGTAATGGAAAGAAAATAACTGAAACTGAAAGTGAATCAATCAAACAGAAATTAAATCAAACAAAAGAAAAATGCTCAATCTAGTTATCCACCAATTTAATCATTGTTGATACAAAATCAATCCCCAGCAACGGCGCCATAAACTTGATGAACGGAAACTTTTCTCTCAACAAAATTTCCTTCGGCAAGTATACCGAATTATCGTCAAGTAAAAACTCACAATAGAGTGAGGTCGAATCCCACAGGGATTGATTGGTTAAGCAACTTTAATTGGAGGAATGTTCTAGTTGAGCTAAGCAGAATTTGATTGGAGAATCGCAGGAAATTAAATGGCGGAAAAGTAAATGGCAGAAAATGTAATTGTTGGAAATAAAGAACTGAATATAAATGACAGAAATTAAATTGTAGAATCTTAAATGGGGAAAGGGGAAGATGAACATAAAAGTAAATGGCAGAAAGTAAAAAGAATGGGTAAGATCAGAAATGGGGGATTCATTGGGCTCAGGAGATGTTGTATTCTCCGGATCAAGTTCATTCTCATCTCTTCCTCAATAAATGCATTCATTGATCTCATTGGCAATCTTAAGTAATTGGATTCCAATTCCTTGGCAACCCAATCTCTCAAATCTTGATCAATAGCCAATTTCTTGGTCTAATTGCTCATGAGAAGAGATGAAGTATGGTCACTGATTATACCACATGTATTCCCAAATCAAAGTATTGGTAGAATTATATGTCACCATATCCATCCAAACCCCAATTTGGTCCAACATGAGAAAGCATTTCTAGCATGATCTCTTCATTCCTCTTCCAAGGTTCGAAGAGATCCAAGTATGAATAGCTTCTTTTCCAAGATAACTACCCAATAGGATGAAGCTTGAAAGCTTTCTAGTAAAATCAAGAGAAAAGAAAGAAGAAGAATAATGAAAACTATTATTGATCCATCAAATTACAACAGAGCTCCCTAACCCAATGAAAGGGGTTTAGTTGTTCATAGCTCTGGGAATGGAAAGCGTAAGTGTAAAGTACATTATAAAAACTAAAACTAGAAGTTGCAGAGAAAGTAAAATATACAGAGTGTAATTCTCCAAAATGCCAAAAAGCTCTCTTACTAGTTCAAAACTACTCCTATATATACTACTCTTCTGATCTTCTAGTTGGCTTTTCATGTCTTGGATATGGGCCTTTGGATCTTTAGTTGAAGCAGTTGCAGTCTTCAGTGGGCTCAGCTTTTCTTGTAGAGAAAGTGTGAGATAGGCATGGACGTTAGTTAGGACGTTAGTGGTGTCAATGTTAAGTGAAAATGTGGGTTCGAGAACGTTAGTGACGATCACCTTTTTCACTAACGTTCCTAACCCAAGATGGTCCACGTTAACTTCAACGTTAGTGGCACTAACGTGACCACAAACGTTGCCTCTTGGTCCTTCACAAACGTTATTGGCATTCACCTTTTCCAATAACGTTTGCTTGTTGCCCTTCCTCCCTACGTTAGAGTCCATGTTAGTGTAGCTAACGTGACCCCTAACGTAGGCATGCCTCAGCTTCGAGAGCATTAGTGACACTTACCTTTGTCACTAACGCTCCAAACGCCCCTTCTCACGTTAGTGCCTCACGTTAATTGTATTAATGTGGTGGTGATTGCCATCTCCAATGTTAGTGACAAAGGTGAGTGTCACTAACGTTGGTTCATCATTTCTTTCCTCCACGTTAGCTTCCACGTTAATGTAATTAACGTGGCAACTAACGTGGCTAATAGTGGCTTGGTCCAACGTTAGTGACAAAGGTGAGTGTCACTAACGTTGGCACTTCTTTGTTCCTTCCACGTTAGAGTTCACGTTAATGTAATTAACGTGACTCTTAAAGTGGCTAAGTGTGCCCATTTTTCCAACGTTAGTGGTATTCACTTTTACCACTAACGTTGGAGCTTTACTTCTCCTCCACGTTAGCTTCCACGTTAATGTAGTTAACGTGGCAACTAACGTGGGTTATGATGGCTCACGAAGGCGTTATTGGCGATCACTTTTCTCATTAACGTTGCAAGCTAGCTCCCATTCCACGTTAATGGTCACGTTAGTTAGACTAACGTGGCTTTTAACGTGGCATCTTCCTTTCTTCCTTTTGTCCTGAAATCAAGCAAGTAAAGTGCATCAAAGCTAGGTTCTAACTCATGAGATCATGCATCATCCATTTCATCATTCAATTCATGCATAATTCTCATAAAATCATATAAAATTCACAATGTTTGCTTGAATCAAGATGTAAGTGATTATCTACCCAAAACTTGCTTATTAACTAAGAAAATGCATGAAACTACCCTAAAACAGTAAAGAAAAGGTTAGTGAAACTGGCTAAAATGCCCTGACATCACCATCTCTGAAAACAAAAAGATATCAAACTCGTCAAAATGCAACTAAGAAGAATAAAAAGGAGAGCAAGAGGTCGGGTACTACCTAACTCGGACTGAAGAAGGGTGGGATCCCCTAAAATCTTTTTCGTATTCAAGTGTGGAAGTCACCCCCAGTGCTCCTCCAATACACCCACAAAAGCCCTCTCCACTTCATCTAGACTCTCTAAGGTATATTTAGCTACTACGGAATTCTCTTGCCACCAAAGAGGAAAGGCAGGTTCATCATTCTTTTCCAAGAAGAAGGGGTGGACATTATCCATAGCTCGGACCTTAAAATAAAAGTTCTTAAAATTGTGAAAGGAATCATCGAAGATGGAAAACACCTTCCTCCCCTGGGTGGCCCAGAAGGAGATCCAAGAAACCTTTTTCTTGGTCGCCCACGGCTTAGTCAAAACAAAAAGGAACAAGAAAAGATTGAGGGAAGGTCGGACACCCAACTCCCGGCATAGAAGTTGGAAAATCCTCATAAAATCCCAGGAGTTGGGATAAAGCTGGGTAGGGGCAAGGTTGCATGTCCAGAGTATCTTGGTCTTAAAGTTGGTAAAAGGAAAAGTGATACCCAACTTGGTGAAGAAACAGTCATAAACGTAGAAGAACGAGCGCTCGATACGACTCAAAGGGGGGAAAAAACCCTTTCCTCAGGGTCAGGGGCAACCAACTCATAGTTTTTATCATCCTCTCTATTCTCGCACACCCTATGAAACCTTGTAAACTTCTCACAATATTCTCGATCCACTACGGTCACACAGCACAAGACTACCAAATCTACCCAATCACCTAAACTAGGGGGACCTTTATAGACATCTCGGTAAGGTTCTTACGAGACATATATCCTACACCTATAGTAATTAAAACAAGAAACATCACTATGAGCAACTCGGGCAGAAACAATAACAAATTGAAAAGACCGACAGCAACAACAAAAGACATCAAAAAGGGCACCCCGGTCTAGCAAACAATGATATCGTGACACAGCGACACCCTTGGGAGGCAATGTAAACACAAGTAAAGCACAGTCCAAAATCGCACAGAAGCTTACAAACCCTAATCACTCACCAGTAGCAATAAAAATCAAAACTTTACCAAAAGTTTGAAACAAAACTAAACATGCAGTATCACCAGAAGCAAGTCCAAAAACTAAAAGGAGATCGCATCACGGTAGAACAAAAAATCATCACCAATGAAGAACGCAAAAGAGGAACAAAGGAACAAAAGAAAAGAGGAACCAACCTGAAGGAAGAAGAAGGAAATAAGAAAGAACAGCAAAACAAGCAGTGAGGCGCGAATGATCCTCACCAAAAGATGGAATCCCCAATAAACCAAGAAAGGAACAATCTTAAAGCACAGGTGAAAACAAAGGAAGGGCAAAAGAAAGCTTCCTTCTCTAAGCACAATAAAACAGATGAAAGCGAAAGAGAAAAATGAAGAGATCCCTAGGATTTTAAACGAAACAAAGGAGGGAAAACGAAATGGCAAAATAAGAATAAAAGCCCAATTAATGAGCCTTAAAAGCGCTCGCGGTCAGCCAAGGAAACTATCGCGCTTGAAACTAGCACAGCATTTAAAGCTAACACTTCACATTTTAAAAAAGCAACTCAAAGGGTGCAAAGCCTGCCCGAGAAAAAAAGAACGAACGACTTGCTCGGGGCAACGGTGTCCAAAAGGATGCTTGAGCACGACCTACCAAAAAAGGATTGAAGCTCAAGTAGGGACACTGTTCATACCCTAACCTGAGCTTTAGGGTCAGTTCGGCAGAAGACCGAAAAGACCGACCTCATGAAGGGCTCTCTCATCACCGACCTCTTTTGGAAGAGCTCGGAAGACCACAAAGAAGCCCGAAGAGGCCCAGCATAGCAAGGCCACCGCCCACCAGAAGGCAGTTGCCCCAAAGATATGATCTTATCTAAAAGATATAAGATAAGATAATGATTTTCCCCCCAAAGAAGAGCATCAAACATCACTATAAATACACTAGAGCCCCCAGGAACTACCACCCAACCCCCTGCAAGGAGCTCGGATAGGCGGCACCTCCGCACCAGCAGATCAGAGACCGACGCCCAAAGACGACCCGGATCTAACGTCCGGTCTGAACTAAACGTTTCAGGTAACCCCCAGAACACCACCCAAGTAATGTTTCACTCTCTGGCCATTAACTGTAAATCTTTTATCAGAGTGGTTACTCTGGAGTTCTATACGACCATAGAGTGATACATTAGTGATCAGAAAGGTCCTGTCCAACGTGACTTGAGATTTCCTGGGAAGAGCTTCAGTCTAAAATTGAAGAGTAGAACTTTCTGCCCAGGTTCAAAGACTCTGAAATATATCTTTCTGTCATGCCAGTTCTTGGCCCTTTCTTTATAAATTTTTGCATTTTCAAATGCAGCAAGTCGGAATTCATCCAACTCATTTAACTGGAGCAACCGTTTCTCTCCTGCTGCCTTTGCATCAAGGTTTAGGATTTGGGTTGCCCAGTAGGCCTTGTGTTCCAGCTCCACTGGTAGGTGGCACGCCTTCCCATATACTGATGAGCGGATAATTTATACGCTTTTTGGCATTGTTTTTAGTATGTTTTTAGTATATTTTAGTTAGTTTTTATTATGTTTTTATTAGTTTTTATTTAAAAATCACATTTTTGGGCTTTACTATGAGTTTGTGTGTTTTTCTGTGATTTCAGATATTTTCTGGCTGAAATTGAGGGACCTGAGCAAAAATCTGATTCAGAAGCTGAAAAAGGACTGCAGATGTTGTTGGATTCTGACCTCCCTGCACTCGAAGTAGATTTTCTAGAGCTACAGAAGCCTAATTGGCACACTCTCAATGGCATGGAAAGTAGATCTCCTGGGCTTTTCAGCAATATATAATAGTCCATACTTTGCCCGAGATTTGATGGCCCAAACAGGCGTTCGAAGTCAGCATAGAAATTCTGGCGTCAAAATGCCAGAACTGGCATGAAAACTGGAGTTAAACGCCCAAACTGGCACAAAAGCTGGCGTTTAACTCCAAGAAAGGTCTCTACACGTGAAAGCTTCAATGCTCAGCCCAAGCACACACCAAGTGGACCTCGGAAGTGGATTTTTACACTAACTATTCTAGCTTACTCATTTTCTGTAACCCTATGTCACTAGTTTATTATAAAAACTACTTTTAGTGATTCATCTTGTACCTCATGACACTCTACACATTTCATATTGTATCTTCTACGGCATGAGTCTCTAAATCCCATGGTTGGGGGTGAAGATCTCTGCTGTGTTTTGATGAATTAATGCAATTACTACTGTTTTCCATTCAATCACGCTTGCTTCCATTCTAAGATATTCACTCGTACTTCAACTTGATGAATGTGATGATCTGTGACACTCATCACCATTCTCAACCTATGAACGCGTGCCTGACAACCACCTCCATTCTACCTTAGACTGAGTGCTTATCTCTTAGCCTCCTGGTTCAGATCAGAGTCTTCGTGGTATAAGCTAGAATCAATTGGCAGCATTCTTGAGATCCGGAATGTCTAAACCTTGTTTGTGGTATTCTGAGTAGGATCTGGGATAGGATGACTATGACGAACTTCAAACTCACAAGTGCTGGGCGTAGTGACAGATGCAAAAGGATCAATGGATCCTATTCTAGCATGAGTGAGAACCGACAGATGATTAGCCGCGCGGTGATAGCGCATTTGGACCATTTTCACTGAGAGGACGGATGGTAGCCATTGACAACGGTGATCCACCAACATACAGCTTGCCATGGAAGGAACCTTGCGTGTATGAAGAAGAAGACAGTAGGAAAGCAGAAATTCAGAAGACAGAGCATCTCCAAAACCTCAACCTGTTCTCCATTACTGCATAACAAGTATTTATTTCATGTTCTTTTACTTTTTACAAATAAATCTAAGAATTATTGATATCCTGACTAAGAGTTACAAGATAACCATAGCTTGCTTCAAGCCGACAATCTCCGTGGGATCGACCCTTACTCATGTAAGGTATTACTTGGACGACCCAGTGCACTTGCTGGTTAGTTGGGCGGAATTGCAAAGGTGTGATTGTGATTTCATGCACCAAGTTTTTGGTGCCGTTGCCAGGGATTGTTCGAGTTTGGACAACTGACGGTTTATCTTGTTGCTTAGATTAGGAATAATTTATTTTTGTTGGTTTAGAGTCACTAAATTTGAGTCTTTTATTTGAGTTTAGTTTCATATTTTATGTTTGGTGTTAATTGCATGCTTTTATTTTCTTTCAATTTTTCGAATTTGCATGTTCTTAGTTCTTTCTTGATCTTTAAAAATTCTAAGTTTGGTGTCTTCTTTGTGTTTTCCTTTAAATTTTCAAAAATTTGTGTTTGATTTTCTAAAAATTTTAAGTTTGGTGTTCCTTGTGCTTTTATTTACTTAAAAATTTTTCAAAAATTTGTTCTTGGTGTTCATCTTGACATTCAAAGTTTTCTTGTTTGTTCTCTTTGTTTTGATATAAAATTTCTAAGTTTAGTGTCATTTTGTTGTTTTTCTCTTTCCTCATTAAAATTCAAAAATTAAAAAAATATCTTTTCCTTATTTTACTCATAAATTTCGAAATTTTGCATTAAATTAGTCAAAGATTTTCAAAATCATATCTTTTTTTTAGTCAAGTCAAAATTCTAATTTTAAAAATTGATCTTTTGAAGTCTTTTTCAAAAATCAAATCTTTTTAATTTCTTCAATCATATCTTTTCAATCATATCTTTTTTTTTTCTAAATTGCAATCATATCTTCTCAATCATATCTTTTTCAAAATAATTTTTAATAATATATTTTTGATTGCTAATTTCAAAATCTTTTTCAAAAAAATCACCTAACTACTTTTCTCTTTCATATTTCGAAATTAACTAAGCATTCTTTTTCCAAAATCTTTTTAATTAATTAATTAATTTAGTTTTCAATTTGCTTTTATTTCATTTTCTTCTAATTTTCGAAATTTTTATTTTATCTTCCATTTATTTTGTTTTATTTTATTTGGTTTCTTTTAATTAAATCAAAATAAAAAATTTAAAAATATAATTTATTTACAATTCATATCAATTTTCTTTTCTCCATCATGGGCATAAATGGAAATGAACAGTCCAGAAGAACTCTGGGGTCATATGCTAACCCCATTATAGCTGCATATGGGAGTAGCATCTGTATACCTCCCATCAAAGCAAGCAGTTTTGAGCTAAATCCTCAGCTCATTATCATGGTGCAGTAAAATTGCCAGTATTCCAGTCTTCCACAGGAAGAACCTACTGAGTTTCTGGCACAGTTCCTACAAATTGCTGACACAGTACGTGATAAAGAAGTGGATCAGGATGTCTACTGATTATTACTGTTTTCATTTGTTGTAAAAGATCAAGCTAAAAGGTGGTTAAATAACTAACCCACAGCAAGCATAAAAACATGGAGACAGCTATCAGACAAATTCCTGAATCAATTTTACCCCTCCAAAAAGGATGATACAGCTGAGGCTGGACATCCAAGGCTTTAAACAAGAGGATCATGAATCCCTTTATAATGCCTGGGAGAGGTACAGAGGGATGCTAAGGAAATGCCCCTCTGAAATGTTTTCAGAGTGGGTACAGTTAGACATCTTCTACTATGGGCTTATAGAAAGAGCTCAAATGTCTCTAGACTACTCAGCTGGGGGATCCATACACATGAGAAAGACGATTGAAGAAGCTCAAGAACTTATTGACACGGTTGCTAGAAATCAACATCTGTACTCAAGCAGTGAGTTCTTTATAAAAGAAGAGGCTAGGACAGTAACTACTGATCCTAATCCTCAAGAACAGATTGTTGAACTTAATCAGCAATTACTCCTTATGACAAAACAATTAGCAGAATTTAAAGAGATGCTCCAAGACACTAAAAATGCTAACAAGAATATGGAAGCACAATTGAATCAGACAAGACAGCAGCTATCAAAACAGATAACAGAAGAATGCCAAGTTGTCCAACTAAGGAGTGGGAAGACATTCAATAATTCAGCTCAAAGTAGCAAAAAGCCAAGAAAGGAACAACTAACAGAGGATGACCAAACCACTATCCAAAATCCCTCTGAGGACAGCAAGAGCCCAGAGAGGAATAATTCTGGCGTTCAAACGCCAGAAAAGGGTGAAAGATTGGCGTCAAACGCCCAGTGGATGCCCACTTCTGGCGTTCAAATGCCAGAAAAGGGATAAACATTGGCGTTGAACACCCATTCCATGCCCAGTTCTGGCATTCAA
The DNA here is from genome assembly GCF_003086295.3 of Arachis hypogaea. Lineage (NCBI taxonomy): Eukaryota > Viridiplantae > Streptophyta > Magnoliopsida > Fabales > Fabaceae > Arachis > Arachis hypogaea. Next base: position 96,621,432 of record NC_092049.1, read on the forward strand.
ATGCCAGAAAAGGGTGGGAAGCTGGCGTTAAACGCCCATCTAGCACCCAATCCTGGCGTTCAAACGCCAATGAGGGATCAGACACCTGCAAGTGCTGATAATAACCCCTCTAAGAAGGCTTCTCCAACCACCTCTGTAGGGAATAAACCTGCAGCAACTAAGGTTGAAAAATATAAAGCCAAGATGCCTTATTCTCAGAAACTCCGCCAAGCGGAGCAGGATAAACAATTTGCCCGCTTTGCAGACTATCTCAGGACTCTTGAGATAAAGATCCCATTTGCAGAGGCACTTGAGCAAATACCCTCTTATGCTAAGTTCATAAAAGAGATCTTAAGTCATATGAAGGATTGGAGAGAAACTGAAAAGGTGTTTCTCACTGAAGAATGCAGTGCAGTCATTCTGAAAAGCTTACCAGAGAAGCTTCAAGATCTAGGAAGCTTTATGATACCATGCACATTAGAGGGTGCTTGTACCAAGACAGCTCTATGTGACCTTGGAGCAAGTATCAACCTAATACCTGCATCCACTATTAGAAAGCTTGGCTTGACTGAAGAAGTCAAACCAACCCAGATATGTCTTCAACTTGCTTATGGCTCCATTAAATATCCATCAGGCATAATTGAGGACATGATTGTCAAGGTTGGGCCATTTGCCTTTCCCACTGACTTTGTAGTGCTGGAAATGGAGGAGCACAAGAGTGCAACTCTCATTCTAGGAAGACCTTTCCTAGCAACTGGATGAACTCTTATTGATGTACAAAAAGGGAAAGTGACCCCTGAGAGTCAATGAGGATGAGTTCAAGTTAAATGCTGTCAAAGCTATGCAGCATCCAGACACATCAAATGACTGCATGAGCACTGATATTATTGACTCTTTGGTGGAAGAGATCAATATGACTGAAAGTCTCGAATCAGAGCTAGAGGACATCTTTAAAAATGTTCAGCCTGATCTGGAGGAATTAGAGAAAATAAAAGAACCTCTGATAATTCCTCAGGAAGAGGATAAGCCTCCTAAACCCGAGCTCAAACCACTACCACCATCCCCGAAATATGCATTTTTGGGAGAAGGTAACACTTTTCCAGTGATCATAAGCTCTGCTTTAAATCCACGGGAAGAGAAAGCACTAATTCAAGTGCTAAGGACACACAAGACAGCTCTTGGGTGGTCCATAAGTGATCTTAAAGGCATTAGCCTAGCAAGATGCATGCACAAGATCCTATTCGAGGATAATGCTAAGCCAGTGGTTCAACCACAGAGGCGGCTAAATCCAGCCATGAAGGAGGTGGTGCAGAAAGAGGTCACTAAGTTACTAGAGGCTGGGATTATTTATCCTATTTCTGATAGCCCCTGGGTAAGCCCTATCCAAGTTGTACCCAAAAAGGGAGGCATGACAGTGGTTCACAACGAAAAGAATGAACTAGTTCTCACAAGAACAGTTACAGGGTGGCGTATGTGTATTGACTACAGAAGGCTCAATACAGCCACCAGAAAGGATCATTTTCCTGTACCATTCATAGACCAGATGCTAGAGAGACTAGCAGGTCATGATTATTACTGCTTTTTGGATGGCTATTCAGGTTACAACCAAATTACAGTAGATCCTCAAGACCAAGAGAAAATAGCATTCACATGTCCATCTGGAGTATTTGCCTACAGAAGGATGCCTTTTGGTCTGTGCAATGCACCTGCAACCTTTCAGAGGTGCATGCTTTCTATCTTCTCTGATATGGTAGAGAAATTTTTGAAAGTCTTCATGGATGACTTTTCAGTATTCGGAGACTCATTCAGCTCCTGTCTTGACCATTTAGCACTTGTTCTGAAAAGATGCCAAGAGACCAACCTAGTTTTAAACTGGGAAAAATGTCACTTTATGGTGACTGAAGGAATTGTCCTTGGGCATAAAATTTCAAACAAGGGAATAGAGGTGGATCAAGCTAAGGTAGAGGTAATTGAAAAATTACCACCACCTGCCAATGTAAAGGCAATCAGAAGCTTTCTGGGACATGCAGGATTCTACAGGAGGTTTATAAAGGATTTTTCAAAAATTGCAAAACTCCTGAGCAATCTGCTAGCTGCTAACACGCCATTTGTGTTTGACACAGAGTGTCTGCAAGCGTTTGAAACCCTGAAAGCTAAGCTGGTCACAGCACCAGTCATCTTTGCACCAGACTGGACATTACCATTCGAACTAATGTGTGATGCCAGTGACCATGCCATTGGTGCAGTGTTGGGACAGAGGCATAACAAGCTTCTGCACGTCATTTACTATGCTAGCCGTGTTTTAAATGATGCACAGAAGAATTAGACAACCACAGAAAAAGAGTTACTTGTAGTGGTTTATGCCATTGACATGTTTAGATCCTATTTAGTAGGTTCAAAAGTGATTGTGTATACTGACCATGATGCTCTTAAATACCTACCCACAAAGTAGGATTCAAAACCTAGGCTCATAAGATGGGTGTTGCTTCTGCAGGAGTTTGATATAGAAATAAGAGACAGAAAAGGGACAGAGAACTAGTAGCTGATCACCTGTCCCGAATAGAACCAGTAGTAGGGGCGTCCCTCCCTCCTACTGAGATCTCTGAGACCTTTTCGGATGAGCAACTCTTCGCCATTCAGGAAGCACCATGGTTTGCAGACATTGCAAATTATAAAGCTGTGAGGTTCATGAACAGCAGGCAGTAAACGAAAAAACTAATTTCTGATGCAAAGTACTACTTATGGGATGAACCATATCTCTTTAAGAGATGTGCAGATGGAATGATCCGCAGATGCGTGCCCAGAGAAGAGGCACAGAAAATCCTATGGCATTGCCATGGATCACAATATGGAGGACATTTCGGAGGTGGGCGAACAGCCACTAAGGTCCTCCAATGTGGGTTCTACTGGCCTACCCTCCACAGAGATGCCCGAGAGTTTGTGCGTAACTGTGACAATTGCCAAAGAGCTGGCAACTTGCCTCATGGTTATGCCATGCCTCAACAAGGGATCTTAGAGATTGAGTTGTTTGATGTATGGGGTATTGACTTCATGGGTCCTTTCCCACCATCATACTCAAACACTTACATTCTGGCGGTAGTAGACTACGTATCTAATTGGGTAGAAGCAATTGCCACACCCATTAATGATACTAAGACCGTGCTGAAGTTCCTCCAGAAACATATCTTCAGAAGATTTGGCGTCCCCAGAGTACTAATAAGTGACGGAGGCACTCATTTCTGCAATAAACAGCTATAGTCTGCTATGGTCCGATATGGAATTAGCCACAAAGTAGCAACTCCATATCACCCACAGACAAATGGGCAGGCTGAAGTCTCTAATAGAGAACTAAAAAGAATCTTGGAACGGACTGTAATTGCCCGTAGAAAGGATTGGGCAAAAAGCATGGATGATGCTCTGTGGGCATACAGAACAGCATTCAAGACTCCTATAGGAACCTCTCTATACCAGCTTGTGTATGGCAAGGCTTGTCATCTGCCCGTGGAACTGGAACATAAGGCCTACGGGGCAACCAGATTCCTAAACCTAAATGCTAAGTTAGCTGGAGAGAAAAGATTGCTCTAGCTGAATGTGCTAGAGGAATTCAGACTCAATGCTTTTGAAAATGCAAAAATTTATAAGGAAAAAGCAAAAAGGTGGCATGACAAGAAACTGTCATCTAGAGTTTTTGAACCAGGACAGAAGGTTCTGCTGTTTAACTCTAGACTTAGATTATTCCCCGGGAAATTAAAATCCCGGTGGAGAGGACCATATATGATTACAAGTGTGTCACCATATGGATATGTTGAGCTTCAGGATATTGATTTTGACAAAAAGTTCATTGTTAATGGACAGAGAATCAAACACTATCTTGGAAGTAATTTTGAGCAAGAATGCTCAAAACTGAGACTAGAATAAAACTCAGTCAAGGTCCAGCTAAAGACAATAAAGAAGCGCTTGTTGGGAGGCAACCCAATTTTATTATATCTATTTATTTTCTATTGTTATTTTATGTTTTCTGTAGGTTGATGATCATGTGAAGTCACAAAAACAACTGAAAAAGCAAAAACAGAATGAAAAACAGTATTAAAAATAGCACACCCTGGAGGAGAAGCTTACTGGCATTTAAACGCCAGTAAGCGTAGCAGAATGGGCGTTAAACGCCCAGTCTGGCACCATTCTGGGCGTTTAACACCAGAAAGGGGGCACAGAGCTGGCGTTTAATGCCAAAAAGAGGCACAGAACTGGCGTTTAACGCCAGAAATGAGCACAAAGCTGGCGTTTAAATGCCAGAAAGGGAAGAAAAGCTGGCGTTAAACGCCAGAAATGGGCAGCAACCTGGCGTTTAACACCAGGATTGGCAAGCAAGGGGCATTTACACGCCAACATGGTGCAGGGATGAGAAATCCTTGACACCTCAGGATCTGTGGACCCACAGGATCCCCACCTACCTCACCTCTCTCTCTCTTCTTCACACCTTCCAATAACACCCTTCCCCAAATATTCTTTCCCATCACCTCTTAACCACTCACACATCTCCATCTCTTCCATTTTCTTCTTCTTCTTCTCCTCCCTTCTTTCTTCTTTTGCTCGAGGACGAGCAAACCTTCTAAATTTGGTGTGGAAAAAGCATTGCTTTTTGTGTTTCCATAACTATTTATGGCACCTAACGCCGGAGAAACCTCTAGAAAGAGGAAAGGGAAGGCAAAAGCTTCCACCTCCAAGTCATGGGAGATGGAGAGATTCATCTCAAAAGCCCATCACTAAGAAAAGGATGGAGCAAACAAGAGAGCCCACTCATAGACCTCAACAAGAGCATTCCACTATCATCCATGAAATTAGAGAGGACCAAAAGGCCATGAGAGAGAAGCAACAAAGGCAAGGAAGAGACATAGAGGAGCTAAAGCACGTCATAAGATCTTCAAGAGGAAGAACAAGCCGCCATCACTAAGGTGGACCCGTTCTTTAATTTCCTTGTTCTTTACTTTCTGTTTTTCGTTCCCAATGCTTTATGTTTTATTTATGTTTGTGTCTTACTACATGATCATTAGTGTCTTATTGTCTATGCCTTAAAGCTATGAATGTCCTATGAATCCATCACCTTTCTTAAATGAAAAATGTTTTCTGAAAAAGAAAAAGAAGTACATGAATTTCAAATTGTAAAATAGATTAATTATTTTGATGTGGTGGCAATACTTTTTGTTTTTCTGAATGAATGCTTGAACAGTGCATATTTTTGAATTTCTTGTTTATGAATGTTAAAATTGTTGGCTCTTGAAAGAATGATGGAAAAGGAGAAATATTATTGATAATCTGAAAAATCATAAAAATGATTCTTGAAGCAAGAAAAAGCAGTGAAAAGGTTGAGAAAAAAAAGAGGCGAAAAAAATATAATAAAAGAAAAAGAAAGAAAAAGAAAAAGCAAGCAGAAAAAGCCAATAGTCCTTTAAACCAAAAGGCAAGGGAAAAATAAAAAGGATCCAAGGCTTTGAGCATCAGTGGATAGGAGGGCCCACAGGAATAAAATCATGGCCTAAGCGGCTAAACCAAGGTGTCCCTAACCATGTGCTTGTGGTGTGAAGGTGTCAAGTAAAAACTTGAGACTGAGCGGTTAAAGTTGTGGTCCAAAGCAAAAAGAGTGTGCTTAAGAGCTCTGGACACCTCTAATTGGGGACTCTAGCAAAGCTGAGTCACAATCTGAAAAGGTTCACCCAGTTATGTGTCTGTGGCATTTATGTATCCGGTGGTAATACTGGAAAACAAAATGCTTAGGGTCACGGCCAAGACTCATAAAGTAGCTGTGTTCAAGAATCAACAATACTAAATTAGGAGAATCAATAACACTATCTAAATTCTGAGTTCCTATAGATGCCAATCATTCTAAACTTCAAGGGATAAAGTGAGATGCCAAAACTGTTCAGAGGCAAAAAGCTACTAGTCCCGCTCATCTAATTGGAGCTAAGTTTCATTGATAATTTGGAATTTATAGTATATTCTCTTCTTTTTATCCTATTTGATTTTCAGTTGCTTGGGGACAAGCAACAATTTAAGTTTGGTGTTGTGATGAGCGGATAATTTATACGCTTTTGGCATTGTTTTTAGTATGTTTTTAGTATATTTTAGTTAGTTTTAATTATGTTTTTATTAGTTTTTATTTAAAAATTACATTTCTGGGCTTTACTATGAGTTTGTGTGTTTTTCTGTGATTTCAGGTATTTTCTGGCTGAAATTAAGGGACCTGAGCGAAAATCTGATTTAGAGGCAGAAAAAGGACTGCAGATGCTGTTGGATTCTGACCTTCATGCACTCGAAGTGGATTTTCTTGAGCTACAAAAGCCCAATTGGCGCGCTCTTAATTGCGATGGAAAGTAGACATCCTGGGCTTTCCAGAAATATATAATAGTCTATACTTTTCTCGAGATTTGATGGCCCAAACTGGCGTTCCAAGTCAGTATAGAAATTTTGGCGTCAAAACGCCAGAACTGGCATGAAAACTGGAGTTAAACGCCCAAACTGGCACCAAAGCTGGCGTTTAACTCCAAGAAAGGTCTCTACACGTGAAAACTTCAATACTCAGCCCAAGCACACACCAAGTGGGCCCGGAAGTGGATTTTTACACTAACTATTCTAGCTTACTCATTTTCTGTAACCCTAGGTCACTAGTTTATTATAAAAACTACTTTTAGTGATTCATCTTGTACCTCATGACACTCTACACATTTCATATTGTATCTTCTACGGCATGAGTCTCTAAACCCCATGGTTGGGGGTAAGGAGTTCTGCTGTGTTTTGATGAATTAATGCAATTACTACTGTTTTCCATTCAATCACGCTTGCTTCCATTCTAAGATATTCACTCGTACTTCAACTTGATGAATGTGATGACCTGTGACACTCATCACCATTCTCAACCTATGAAACGCGTGCCTGACAACCACCTCCGTTCTACCTTAGAATGAGTGCTTATCTCTTAGCCTCCTGGTTCAGATCAGAGTCTTCGTGGTATAAGCTAGAATCAATTGGCAGCATTCTTGAGATCCGGAATGTCTAAACCTTGTCTGTGGTATTCCGAGTAGGATCTGGGATAGGATGACTGTGACGAGCTTCAAACTCACAAGTGCTGGGCGTAGTGATAGACGCAAAAGGATCAATGGATCCTATTCCAGCATGAGTGAGAACCGACAGATGATTAGCCGTAAGGTGACAGCGCATTTGGACCATTTTCACTGAGAGGACGGATGGTAGCCATTGACAACGGTGATCCACCAACATACAGCTTGCCATGGAAGGAACCTTGCATGTATGAAGAAGAAGATAGTAGGAAAGCAGAAATTCAGAAGACAGAGCATCTCCGAAACCTCAACCTATTCTCCATTACTACATAACAAGTATTTATTTCATGTTCTTTTACTTTTTACAATTAAATCTAAGAATTATTGATATCCTGACTAAGAGTTACAAGATAACCATAGCTTGCTTCAAGCCGACAATCTCCGTGGGATCGACCCTTACTCACGTAAGGTATTACTTGGATGACCCAGTGCACTTGCTGGTTAGTTGTGCAGAATCGCAAAGGTGTGATTGTGATTTCGTGCACCATACACCAATTGATAAGGTGATGTTCTGATAGGGGTCTTGAAAGCTGTTTTGTATGCCCAGAGAGCATCATCAAGATTTCTTGTCCAATCCTTTCTAGAGGTGCTCACTGTCCTTTCCAAGATTTTCTTCAGTTCTCTATTCGAGACCTCAGCCTGCCGATTTGTCTATGGATGATATGGGGTGGCTACTCTATGGCGAACTCCATATCGGTTCTGAATAGAGTCAAGCTGTTTGTTGAAGAAATGAGTTCCTTCATTACTGATTAGTGTCCGAGGGACACCAAACCTACTAAAGATGTTCTTTTGGAGGAACTTCATCACTACTCTAGTGTCATTCGTGGGTGATGCGACTACCTCAACCCATTTAGACACATAATCCACTACCACGAGGATATAGGTCTTTTTTTAGGTATTATAGATTAATAATTGTTTTATTCTATTTATGATTGCTTCCAATTTGAATTTACATTTATTTTCCCTCTTGTTTTGGTTGAGTAATTAGTAACACTTGAATTATCAAACTCAGTTGTTGATTGAAATTAGAATTCTTTGCTGATTAATTTGTACTCCAATAAATCTAGTCTTTCCATATGAGTTGACTGGGACCTGAGGAGCAAATTAATTGGTCCACTTGACCTTCCTTTGTTAGTAAAGGTTAATAAAAGTGGGAGCAAAATCCAATTCTCATCACACCTGATAAGGATAGTCAGGATAGGACCTCAATTTCTTATACCTTGCCAAGAGATATTTATAATTATTAATTTATTTTTCTTGTCATTTAAATTACATGTTCCTTATTTCAAAACCCAAAAATACAATTTTTCATAACCAATATTAAATCACACCGCCCTGCAATTCCTTGAGAGACGACCCAAGGTTTAAATACTTCGGTTATTTATTTTTTATTGGGTTTGCTTTAGTGACAAACAAAACTTTTGTACGAAAGGATTCTCTGTTGGTTCAGAAACTATACTATCAACGCGATTATTTTTATAAAATTCTAAATTAGTAGAAATCCGATCGTCAAAATGGCGCCGTTGCCGGGGAATTGCAACTGTGTGCCTTATTATTGGTTATTGTAAATATTTTCTTTTGATTGTTTATTTATTTTTATTTTTGCTTTTAATTTTTATTATTTACTATGAACTCTCACCCCTATCGCTTCGAGTTTGGTTCTAATAATGTTGAGAGGAATGGAAGCTATAACAAAAACATGCATCAAGGTCAAAACAATCAGAGATGGACGGAGCCACGAGGATCTGATCAACCCTTTAGGTAACAACACCTTCCAAACTATCATGGACGATGACCATTCAATAATGCATGGCAGAACAATAGTTATGGTGGAATCCCTTGTAATTACCGACAAGCCCCATCATACACCTATGAACCACCTTCTCAACACAGCTTTGAACCACCACACTCACAAGCCAACTACCACCATTCACCTCCATATAACCCTAACCCGTATCCACCCCAATTCCAACCTAATTACTCCTGAGAACCACCACTTCTCTATACACCATGTCCATATCCATCACTCCAAGAATCAAGGGAGCAACTCAAGGAAACATTTGAAAGATTTCATGCAACACTTCACCAATAAAATCAAGCGATAAATAGACTACCTTTCCGACGTTCGGACACTCAAGAAACCCCCATGGCTTCATGTGGACAAACTAATGAAGAACGCAGCATGAAGGAGATACTAGAAACCTCACTGGACAGTACAAAGAATACACTGGGGGCGATTTTGGGCCGCATTTTGACCTAGTTTTCGGCCCAGAAACACAGACTAAAGCTAGGAAACATACAGAAACTCGGGGGACACAACCATACGCATACACACACATTCAGATTCATCACATTAGGATTACTTTAGTTTTAGATCTGAATCTAGATTAGTGTTACATTGATAGTTTATGCTTTTGCTTTGGATTGTGGATGTTGAAGAGCCATTACCTCCGTGAAGATACTACTTTAGTTTGTTTCCTTATTCTTTACTCTTTTCAGTTGATTATTGACTCTATTCAAATAAGTATGTTATATTTTGAGTTTATTAATATATAGAATTATTTTTATTTTTAATTAATTTTAATTCTCTATTTAATTTTTTTTAAGAATGTCTTCTAATATTTTTATGATTGTTAATTTCATGTCAATGGAGTAGATCCTCCACTTGACATGGGGGTTGATTAAGAGGAGACACTTGAGTTGGAATGCTCAAGTGCCTAGTTAAATTGGACGTTGTTGGCTAATTCTGTATTTGCTAACGCTGGACCTTCCCAAGGGAGAGGACTAGAATTTGCGGGTAAGAGTTGGTTTAATCACTAAACTTTCCTTTATTCAGTAAGGGTTAACCTAGTGAGAACAACAACCTCTTTACACTACACTTGAGAAGATTCCAACAAGGATGGAACTTCCATTTAATTATTCCCCCAGTCAAGGCCTTTTATTTGGAATATCAATAATTATTCTTAGTTTATTTTTATTGCTTTAATTCTCAATTAATTTAGTTATTCATTATCAAACTCAAACTTTCTGGGAATTTTCTGATTAATAAATTGGCACTCTTTCGTGCAACTCGTTGGGAGACGACCTGGGACTCATACTCCCAGTATTTTTATTTCTGAAATTTGTGACAACTCTTTTTAAATTGGTGAGGCAGATCTTAGCTGGTTAAGAGCTAAACGTGCAACACTATTCTCTTATTTGAAATCTCTTAATTAGTTGACTTCTACCATGCTTCAATTTTTGACGTCGTTGCTGGGGAGTTGCAATAGTGTGCTAAACTATTAATTAGTGTACATATTTTATTTTTATTTTGTTACCATGAGCTACATGTTTTTCTCATTGAATGACGCGTTCATTGCCTGATCCGAGCTTAGCCACTTTTAATCCTGAAATTGAAAGAACTCTGTCACGCATTAAGCGAGCTCAACATTGGTTAGCCTCTGAGGGTGGTGAAGTAATTGTTATCGATTCACCAGTCTCATCTGAGGGCGAATCTGAACTGCCATCTGAGAGTGAGACAAGCTCATTTACTACTAATTCAGTTAATTCACGTGCAGGTAACATGGCAACACCTAGGAGAATTTCCCTCCAGGAGGCAGGAGCCTCAGATTTCACACTTCAGCCATATCAAGTGCATCACCCAACTTTGGCTGCAGATTTTGAACTAAAGACTGCACTAATCAACTTGATGCCCAAGTTTCATGGCTTACTTACTCAAGAGCCTATTAAGCATCTTAGGGATTTCCAGACAGCCTATTCTACTGTTAGGCGTCATAGTGCAGATGAAACTTCTATTCTGTTAACTGCTTTCCCGTTTTCTCTTGAAGGAAAGGTAAGGGAATGGTACTACGCTTAGAAGATAATTTTTGGAAAAATACTTTCCAGCTGAAGTTACTGAAAGAAGAGGAAAAAGAAGAAAAAATAACCCAGAAATAAAGATAAGAAAATAAATAAAGTCTAGGTAGGTTAATGCCAAATAATGAGGGTCTCAATTACATGGTAGCTACAACATGCAAGTGAGAAAACAATAGAAGCACATGGCATACCAGTGGTGCAAAAGTTGCAACAATGGGGGAGAGAATGTGGGTAATGCAAGATAGTGTAAGTTCATGTCAATGCAAGATAATATAAGTATCATGAAAGAGTAGCATTGACTTATGAAAAATAATACCCAGTCAGAGTAAAACAAGTCATGAAACACCAAAATAATTCAAGAAAAAATGCAACAGTTGAATAAGAAAATTTAACACCAATGGAAAATCAATAAATTTCGAAAAGAAAATAAAAATATGCACAAAATTAAAATATAATGGATGAAAGTATGAAAATAAATTAAATAAAATGGAATGGAAGTGAAGAGGGATGAGAAGTTAAAGTGATGAAGAAGAATAAAGTAAGAAAGGAGGAAGAAAGAAATAAGAAGGAAAAGAAAAGATTTTTGATTTGGTAAAGAAAAGATAAGATATCAGGCGCTTATCTAGGTAAGCTGTGCGTCGCTTGTGACGCGGACGCGTGGGTCACGCGATTGCGTGGTGGGCGATAAGTTCAGGTGACGCGGACACGTGGGTCACGCGATCGCGTGACCTGATTTGTGCTATTGGCGCAAGTGCAGCCTCGCGTATGCACAACTCTCTGTTTCATACTCTCATTGCCAAATTTTTGGGTGACGCGTTCGCGTGGTTGACGCGATCGCGTGAATGGCCATATTTTGAAAAACAACGCGGACGCGTGGGACACGTGTTCGCGTGGTAAGGCTGGTGCTTCCAGCACCATTCTAGTCCTACTCCACCATAAGTCTCTGCCATACACCCATTTACGTCGATTTTGCAGAGCCACGCATTCGCGTGGGTGACGCGGATGTGTGGGGAGGCTATTTCGACGCGAGCGTATCAGCGACGCGGTCACGTGGACATGTTTTGCCTAAGGCATACCTCCAGCCACGCTTTCGCGTGACTTTCTGTTCACTTTTCTTTTCTTCCTAATGCACCTGTGACGCAGACGCATCGCGTGCGTGTTTTTTTTTATTATGCAGAATGCAAAATGCAAAATGCAGATGACTATACAGAAATTATGAATGAACACGAATAAAAATAAAATAAAATAAAACTAAGAACAAAAAGGAAAGAATATACCATGGTGGGTTGTCTCCCACCTAGCACTTTTAGTTAAAGTCCTTAAGTTGGACATTTGGCGAGCTCCTTGTCATGAAGGCTTATGCTTGAACTCATCCTGAAACTGCCGCCAATGCTTGGACTTCCAATAATCTTCATCATTCTCAAGTGAATTTGCCAAGCCTTGAGGGAGTTCTTCACAAGCTTTGAGCTCCCAAATTTGATCCTCATATATTTTCGGATCCCAAATCTTGTTCCTACACCCATCTTCAAGTGGATATGATGATTCCATCCTAGTGGTTCAGCCTTAGAATTCTCATTTAGGCACCCAAACATCCTCCTAGACCCAATTAATTGAGAATTATGCCAACCTTTGCAATCAGGCCTTGAGCTTCCAACCATAACGAACCTAGGATGGTGTTGCCAACCACTAACCATCTCCTTCTTACTCTTAAAGCCACAAAGAGCTCTAAGCTGACCATCTGTCTCAGGTAGCCCATATTCAAGCGGGAAGGTAAAGGTTAAGAATAAGTATTTTACCCACTTGAATGTTATGGAGGATGATGGTGGCTTAGGGGGAGAGGTCTCCAACAACTTTGGCAAGGTGATTTCAAGCTCCATTCCCTTGTGCTTTTCCTTGACAACTTCCACCTCTTTGCGAGCTTCTTCAATTCCAACCTCTTCCTCTTGGTAGCTTTTTTCCAATTCAAACTCTTCTTCATGGTTTACCAAGGGCATGGGGGGTTGTGCTTCTTCTTCTTTAATCTCCATGTCAAGTCCAATGGGAGAGGATTCAATTGTAGATAAGAATTCGTCAATAATTGAATCCATCTCTTGATCAACCTCTTCAAAGTCTTCAACCATGATATGCCTTAGAGGTTATACACCCTCCTCAACATCTATTTCAAACGTCTTTGAAGGAGGCTCCTTGACTGGATTTTCCCATGGAGGTTCTGCATCTCCTAAGTCTTCAACCAATTCTTCTTCTTCGATAATTTCGGCTTCCTTCACTTGTTCCAGTACAAATTCATGCTCCTTACTATCCACCAGAGTTTCTAGTATCTCCTTCATGCTACGTTCTTCATTAGATTGTCCACATAAAGTCATGGGGGTTCCTTGAGTGTCCGAACGTCGGGAAGGTAATCGATTTATCGCTTGCTCCAGTTGATGAAGGGTTGCATGAAATTTATCCACTGTTTTCTTGAGACGATCCCTTGATTCTTATCCAGCTTGAATAACATGATTAGGATCATAGTGCTCTTGAATTGATGGATGTAGACATGGTGTATATGGAGGTGGTGATTCTTGGGAGTAATTGAATTGGAATTGGGGTGGTTCTAGATATAGTTCATATGGCTCATAGGGTGGTTGATTTGGTGGATAAGGGTTAGGATCATGTGATGGTGTTTGGTAGTAGGGGGCTTGTGAGTATAGTGTTCTAAGGCTATTTTGAGAAGGTGGTTCATTGGCATATGATGGAGCTTGCTGGTAACTACAAGGGGGTCCACCATATCTATCATCTTGGTACGCACCTCGGAATGGCTCTTGACCATAGTAACCTGGTGGAGGTGGTTTGTCACGAAGGGGTCCACCATAACTATTGTCTTGGCATGCATTGTAAGATGGTCGTTGTCCATGGTATCTTGGAAGGTGTTGTTGCCGAAAGGGTTGATCAGATCCTCGTGGCTCCTTCCATCTGTGATTGTTTCGACCTTGATGCATGTTCCTGTTATAATTTCCATTCCTTGCAATAACATTAGAAACAAACTTGAAACCAGAGGGGTGAGAATTCATAGTAGCTAATAAAAATTAAAAACAAAAACAAATAAACAAGCAAAGGAAAATAAAATAAAATAAATAAGAAAAAAGGTTTGAAAAAGATTTGATTTTAAGATTAGAAAAGATAAGATAAGGTAGGTAAGAGAAGATAAGTTTTTAAATAAAAAGGTTTTGAAATTTAAAATTTTGAATTTGAAAATTAAATTTTGAATTTTAAATTTTGAAATTTGAATTTTGAAATTTGAAATTTGAAATTTGAAATTTGAAATTTGAATTTTAAAATTTGAAAATTAAATTTTGAATTTTGAATTTTGAAAAAGTCAACAATATAAGATAAATATTTGAAAAAGATTTAAATTTTAAAAACGTTTGATTTTTAAAATTTTAAATTTAAATTTTGAATTTTGACTTTTAAATTTTGGACTTTAATTGAAATTTGAAATTTGAATTTGAAATAAGATAAGATAAGATTTTGAAAAAGATGTGAATTTTGAAATTTAAAACTAAGATAAGATAAGATAAAAAAAATTTAAAATGAAAATCTGAATAATTTTTTTTCTCGAAAAAAGTCAATTTAAAAGTAAATATTTACAATAACCAATAATAAGGCACACGTTTGCAATTCCCCGGCAACGGCGCCATTTTGACGAACTGGATTTTCTATCGGTAAAGAAATTTTTCTAAAAATATAATCGTGTTGCGAGTATAGTTTCTAAACCAACAGAGAATCCTTTCGTACAAAAAATTGGTTGTCACAAGTAACAAAACCCAATAAAATTTATAACCGAAGTTTTCAAACCTCGGGTCGTCTTCTCAAGGAATTGCAGGAAAGTATGATTTATTATTAGTTATGGAAAACAATATATTTTTGGGTTTTTTGAATTAAGGAATAGGTAATTTAAATGACGAGAAAAATAATAAATTAAAAATTAGAAAATCTCTTGGCAAGGTATGAGAATTGGAATTTCTATCCTAGTTATCCTTATCAAGTGTGATGAGAATTGGGTTTTAATCCCACTTAGTTAACCCTTACTGAATAAAGGAAAGTCAAGTGGACTAATTAACTTGGTTCCTCAAGTCCTAGTCAACTCCTATGGAAAGACTATCTTTTAGAGGGATCCAAGTCAATCAGCAAATTCTAATGTTCAAACAACAGCTAAGTTTGATAACTCAAGTGTTACCAATTACTTAACTAAAGCCAAAAGGAGAAAATAAATCTACTCGAATAAAAATGCCTTCAGATGGGAAGCAGCAGTAACATAAATAAAAGAAAGAAATCTTAAATCTGAAATACCTCAAATTGCATTTAAACATAAATTCAAAATGGAGAGGTTCATAAGCCAAATTGAAAAGATAAATAATAATTAAAGTAATAGAATAAATAAAACTAGAAAGTAATTTAAAGGAACATTGAACTTGTGATTGAAGAAATAACCATAAATTGAAAGGAATCCTAATTCTAAAAATCTAAATCCTAAATCCTAAGAGAGATGAGAGAGCCTCTCTTTCTCTAAAACTACATCTAATCCTAAAATTATGATTATGAATGTTGTATGATGATTTTTTTTGAATGGATGCATTCGCCCACTTTATAGCCTTTAATCTGTGTTTTCTGGGTCAAAAACAGCTCAGAAATCACCCCTAGCGATTTTTGGTACGTACAGATCGCTGCAAAGTGACGCGGAAGCGTCGTCCACGCATTAGCATGGATTGTGTTTTTGCCAGGTCACGCGTCCGCGTCATCCACGCATTTGCATCGCCTGGCTTTAGGGAAGATATGGCAAATTATATATCGTTGCGAAGCCCCGAACGTTAGCTTTTCAACGCAACTAAAACCGTGTCATTTGGACCTCTGTAGCTCAAGTTATGGTTGATTTAGTATCAGAAGGTCAGGCTGGACAGCATTAGCAGTTCCTTCAGTTTCTTGTATTCTTTCCACTTTTGCATGCTTCTTTTCCATCCTCTAAGCCATTCCTGCCTTGTATTCTCTGAAAACACTTAACACACATATTAAGGCATCGAATGGTGATAAGAGAGAATTAAACATAGGAAATTTAAGACCAAAGAAACATGTTTTCAATCATAGCACAAGATTAGGAATGAAAATGTAAAACCATGCAAATCATATGAATAAGTGAGTAAAGAGTTGATAAAAACCACTCAAATTAGCACAAGATAAACCATAAAATAGTGGTTTATCAAAGGATGAAGAGGGGAAGCAATTAAGTTGAGGTTTTTACAAGTTTTTGTTTAGTTTTTCTAGAGAGAGAAGCTCCCCCTTCTCTCTAGAATTAGGGTTTTTAGTTTACTTTCTCTTTAATTTCAGCATTTAATTCTTGTTTTAATATAGTTTCATTTATGTTTCTTGCTCTCTTGTCTTGATCATCTTCATTTCTTTTGTTAATTTCTCAATTTTGCCACTTTTATATTTATGAACACTCTTGTTACTTTTAATTTTATTTAATGCAATTTTGATGTTTTATGTTTCTTTAATGCTTATTTGAGTTGTTATTATCATTTTATTGCAATTGATAGTTATAGAATTTATTTTTATTGTAATTTATGATACTTTTCCTTTTATGCATGCTAGATGTTTAATAAAATGTCTCTTTTAGCTTTTGTATAGTTTTTCACACTCTTGACTTGGAATTGGGTAATTAGGTGAAGTTGAGTTATGGATGTCCATTCCACATTGTGTTAGGATTGTTAATTGGTTTGGTTTCCATTGACGCTAGTCTTTTACTAAGTTAATTAGTGAGTTGACTAGGACTTATGGATTGAGATCAGTTATGCCCTTTTGACTTATCCTCGATGTTAGGTTAGACTAATGGAGTTAATTCTACGCAATTACCATGTTTGTGGTCCATGACTAGGACAGGAATCCTCCATTCCCCAATCGTTGCCAAGAATCCTTTTTGCCACTTGATTTCCCTTTTTGCTTTACTTGCTTTGAGTTTTAATTTCCTTGCATGCTTATTTGCTTTCTTGCACTTTAATTTCTTGCCACTTGCTATCCCAAAACCCCCTTGTCTCATAGCCAATAATTGAACATTTCATTACAGTTCCTAGGGAGAATGACCCGGGAGTTTAAATACTCTTGGTTATTTGATTTGAATTGTGACTTAAAACTCCCGGCTATTTTGTATTGATTGTGACATATTTGAATTAAAATTTGATTGATGGTCGATTGTCGGGTTGGGACTATACTTGCAACCAATCTTATTTTGAGAAAAATTCTTATCCCGCTCTAGGCTATCATCACATGGAAATGCCATAGGATTTTTTGTGCTTCTTCTTCAAACACACAGCGGCGGATTATCCCGTCCGAGCATCACTTGAAGAGATATGGTTCATCCCACAAGTAGTACCTTGCGTCATGAATGAGTTTTCAAGCTTGCTGCCTACTATATTCTTTGGGGATAGACCTTATAGCCTTGTAATTCACAATGTATGTAAATCAAGGTCTCGTCCGAATGGCAAAGAGTTGCTCATCCAGGAAGGTTTCAGACACCTCAGTAGAGGGTGGAGCTGTTGATAAACCCCAATTTCGTGGTTTATCTTGTACTTAATTTGGGAGATTTTATCACCTTTTCCCACATTTATTCAATGAAATAGCATGGTTTTGCAATTCTCCCTTGATTTGTGCTTAAATGTGAAAACATGCTTTTTAGGCCTTAAAATAGCTAAATTTAATTCACTTTAATTCCATTCGATGTCTTGATGTATTTGTTGAGTGATTTCAGGTTCATAGGGTAAGTATTGGATGGAAGAAATGAGGAGAAAAGTATGCAAAGTGGGAGAACTCATGAAGAAATGAAGGAACCGTAAAGCTGTCAAGTCCGACCTCTTCGCACTCAATCGACCATAACTTAAGCTACAGAGGTCCAAATGAGGCGGTTCCAGTTGCGTTGGAAAGCTAACATCTGGGGCTTCGAAATAATATAAAATTTGCCATATGTTATTGATAAAACCATATTTTAGGATATATTTTGTGCCTAATTTAAGTGATTTATTCAATCCTTCACTCACTTATTCATATAAATTGAATGGTTTTACTTTCCCTTCCTTATTATGTGATGTATGTGAAAAACATGTTTCCTATGCTTAAAAATAATTATTTTGATTACCCTTTATTTCTATCCGATGCCGTGATTCGTGTGTTGAGTAATTCCAGATCTTCTAAGGCAGGAATGACTTCAAGGATGGAAAGGAAACATACAAAATTGGAAGGAAAGCATAAAACAGAGTTTTTGAAAAAACTGGCAGTGACGCGATCGCATGGACGACGCGGCCACGTGCCAACGCAAATGGCAGTGACGCGACGCATGCTTGACGTGATCGCGCGCCTTAAGCGGAACGCATATGACGCGGACGCATGATTGAAGCGACCGCGTGGCAAGAAAAACTCCAAATGACGCGACCGCGTGACCCACGCGGCTGCGTGACAGAGGCCACGCACCAAAAATTACAGAAAACTCCCCCAGCAATTTCTGAAGCCCTTTTTGGCCCAAATCCAAGTCCAGAAGGCACATATCAGAGGTTATGAAGTGGGGGAATACATCCATTCGAAAGAGAGTCTCTAATTAGTTAGTATTCATGAATTAGATGTAGTTTGAGGGAGAGGTTCTCTCCTCTCTCTTTTAGGATTTAGAATTAGGATTTCTTTTGCTTTCAGGATTATCTCTTTTTATCAGGTTCAATATTCCTTTTTAATTACTTGTCTTCTTAATTTAGTTTATGAATTCTTCTATGTTACAGATTACTCTTTGAATTTAATGTTAATTGAGGTATTTCAGTTTATGATTGCTTTCTTTTATTCATGTTACTATTATTCCCAATCTGAAGACATTTTTATTCCAGTAGATTTATTTTTCTCCTTTTGGTCTTGGTTAAGAAATCAGTAACTCAGGAGTTATCAAACTCAACATGATTGATAATCGTTATCTTTGCTAATTGAATTGAACTTCAATAATCCCAATCTTTCCTTAGGGATTAACTAGGATTTGAGGATCTAACTAATTAGTCACTTGACCTTCCCTTGCTCTTGTAACACCCTAACTACCAAAGCTCACGCTTCCGGCTGCGCAACTCTGATAGCTCGGACATTACGACGACACTTATACTATTTAATACTAAAATATGAGCCTGTTTAAAACTTTAAATTGCAATACCGCTCCCAAAAATTCTTTCGTTCGATAACGTACATCCATAAATACCATACAACTTACAAAATCTCATAAGGAGTACATCCATATATATACATACATATATATATATAAATAATATTACAAGCAAAAATCAATACAATTCCTATCCCTCTTACAGATTATATCAAGATAAAGGCGAGGGTACAATAAACCATAACTAAAACAATACAGAGTATCACATCAACAATTAAATAAGCTCTTCGTAACTTCTGCGCCCATATCCTGAAAGGGGAAAAATGTAGGGGGGGTGAGAACATCATCCTCGAAAGGGTTCTCAGTAGAGGGTTTTTGGGAATTACTGTAATAGGATACATAGAGATAAACCGTACCAGTGATTAATAACCGTCTTATGCCTCTTTTCAAAAACAACAGCTTACAATAAAAGTAAAGTCAGAAATCTTTTCTGAAAGAGGAATCCGTTCAATTCTCAAAAACTCAAAAGCCTTTCAAAAAGGTTTATCTATGCTGAACCAAAATAGCTTTTCATACTTTACGAATCAAAAACACAAAACCGAAACCAACTATCGGTCCATATCATTTCAACCACGGCCCTAGGCCCAAACAATCCAACCATCAACCAAATCACCACAGTCCAACAGAGTCCCAGTAGCAAACACAAATAGGAAGATGCAGGCACAAACAAACAGTAATTGCAAGTAGGACAATTAGCAATTAATCACAAAGGCAAGCCAAGTACAATATGCACACCCAAGCAATGTCACACAGATGCATATGATGAATGCCTGTCCCTAGTGGCTGATGATATCATATGTCGGTTATAGAGCCAACCCGACAAGTCCTGGTAGCTAACCATTGGACTATCCCTCTGTCGCGCATCCCCAACTCGAGTTATACTCATCATAAACTTGATCATAATCATGATCCATATCCATCACCCTCACTGGTGAATATTTACGGGGGCGAGCTCATCCAGGGCTTTCACAGTGCCCGGCCACACTTACGACATAGGGTCAACAGAGTATCAAGTCTCAATCTGGAGCACGTGGTGGCTAGCCACTGCTACTACCCAGGGAAACTCGTATCTTAGATAGTGGAAGTGCAAAAATCACAATTATCAATATTTCAGCATATATGCATTCATTCTCAGCCATGGATCAACATCCATCTTAGCCATCCAGCTCACGGTTCAATCCAGAACCAGCCAATATTGATAAATCATACACAGCCATTCCGGCTCACGGTTCAATCCAGAACCAGCCAATATTCATAAATCATACACAGCCATTCCGGCTCACTATAAAACAGCACTTCCACATTCAAAATCATCAAATTCATGAAATTGGCATTTAAGCCATAAATCACATTCTCAATTCATTTCACTTTGAAATCAAGTTTCAACTCTTTTCAGCCTTGGCTTTAAAGATCTCGTTTCTCAAATTATCTCAGGCTCATAAGCCAAATTTTTACTCAAGGAAAATTCCCTTTTTAAAATAAGCCACTCTCGGCTTCCTCTTTCCAAAACTTCCAAAACCATGGAAAGTTAAAGATTCCTTTTGAATCATTCAAAATCACCCATCCAACAATGGGATTTTTGTAACAAAAGTTCCTCGGTAGAGTCCCAAGTCCTTAGGGGAGAATAGCATAATTCATTTTGCCAAATTCATTTAAAATCATTAAAACCTTGGCTTTCCGAATTGAGTAATAAAATAAGATCTAAGCCAAACCGAGTCATGTAATCATTTACTTCTTTCAAAGCTATTTCCTTTACTTAGGCAAAACCAACTTCGACCCCCATGATAAATTCTAGAACGTTTCAACTGTTCAAATTGTTTTAGTCTTGCAAGAATTCAGAATTCAAAGAGTACTTAAAACCTTTCTCATTTCAAAATGAAACTTGTCAATAGACATTCAGGTTCTTTCAAAGTCATTGAAACTTCTTTAATTGAAACCCCCAAGTCAAATTCAAAGGCATAAACCCTTTTCACATCCAAACAGCTTTAAAACACAAGTTTCATCTAAATAACCTTCTCCTGAAAGAGATACAATGCCTTTCTTAAGAAGCAAGACTATATCACAATTTCCTCTTTATTAATTCATTTCGAAAGCATGAATCATCCTTTTCTCGATAATTCAAATAAAATAGTAGAAGTCTTTAACTCATCACTTTCCAGACAACATTTCAATAAAGACTCGGATTTTATAGAAATTTCGGCAGCATCTCCCCTAAAACTTGGACTTTTGCCACCCGGTTCGGGTCCCAACTAAACCGTTTCTCATTCCTTTTCAACAGCTCAAAACCAGAAATCAATTCAAAAGCAAGCTAAATCCAACAGTCGCCTCAATGGCATACCTCAAGGAAACCATTTCAAAAATCAACTCAATATCAACCGATTTAACTCATTTATAAAGCTTTAAAGAATCGGTTCAGCAATAAATCATTTATCAAAACCAGAGCAATTAAAGCAACCCCGGCTGAATTTCAAGAGCATTCTATCTTTCACATCATCAAAATAATTGACTCAATTCAAACCAATCCTCAACGGATTAAACTCATTTCAAATATTTAAAGAATCAACTTCAAACATTACATTTCACAAGCCACACAACAATTCGGCCAAACCAACATCCATAGTCATTCGAGTCAATTAATTGATACATAAGGCAGATACAATCACCAAATACACAATATCTCACATCAGTACACATATGTAATAATTCCAATAATAAACTATATTTTTTGGAAAGCGCCCCTACCTCAAAACGCAATTCCATAATCCAAACGCCTCATCAAGTCCATTTCCGCCTCAACCCGAACTGACGGCAACCAAAACCTCAGCTCCCAGCCACTTTCGCAATAACCATAGCAACACTAATCGCAACATACAATAATCAGGACTCGACCCCACGTTACCAAAACTCATATTCATTAACCAAACACAACCGAATACTAACGCGAGGCTTTTCGAAACATAATTTACTTACTGAGCTAGCGAAACGAAGCAGCCGCAGCTCCATATCAACCCGGCAGCGACTCCGTCAGCCACCTCAAGCGGCAGCGGCGATGAAAGACTCCGACAACCGCGACTGCACAACAACGTCATGGCGATAAAACCCAGGAATAGAAAGAAATGAAGACCAAATGCAAGGTCCCTTACCGACAGTGGTTTTCCGGCGACTAAGCTGCGTTCTCCGGCGGCATAGATGGCGGAGCAGCTCGAAACGGTCAGTAGCAGTGGCGGCGCTAACCCAGCACCAACATCCACCACCGTTTTCCGGCAACCAGAGGCACTGCGGGGTTTCATGGCGGCAGATCTAGCAGGAAAGGGACCCTCGGCGCGGTGGAACGGCGGCGGTCAGTGGCGCGTTGGCGGCGACTGGACGCAGCTCCTCCAGCTCGCGTCTCCTTCTCTCCCAGCGTCGCCCATTCTTGGCCTTCCTCCTCCTTCGAGTTCGACGAAAAGGGACCCACGGCGGCACTGTGCTTCCTCCACGATTGCAGACCCGACGATGGCGCAGCAGTGAGGACGACGGAGCTGGCGGCAAGTCCCTCTCTGCGCGACACTGACAGAGCGGCTTCTCCCTTCCTTCGACTCAGACCTGACGGCGGACCCCAAGACGGCGCGACGGCTGGGCAGCGATCACAGCGCAGCCCTTCCCTCTCTGCTCGATCTCCCTTCTCAAGCTCCCTCTCCCTCTCTGCCTCAATTTCTTTCTTTCATGGGAATGGGAAGCCGTGTGTGTTGCGTTTTGTTGGGGGAAGGGAGAAAGATCTGCTGCTACTGTTGAATGTGTTGGTTTGAGAAAGAAGGGAAACCATGGGTGTTGCTCCGTGGGTGAAAGGGAAGACAGGTGGGGTTTCGGCTGCTGGGATGGAGGCCTCTGGGTTTCATTCATTTTTGAAAACTAGGGTTAAGGGAATTTTTGTAATTTCATGTAAGAGTAGGGATAATATAGTAATTGAAACCCAAATTAAATCCAACACTATTTGTACATAGAAAATACTATTTTCTCATCAATTTTACAAATTATTTTCAATAAAATGCCCAAATCCAATAACTAGAAATAATATAATTAAATCCTTTATTTTCCAAAGCAACAGTATTAATATTTTAAATATTAATTATTTAATCCAAACCATATAGAAATCTTTATTATTTCACAACTACCAATTTTATAATTTGAATATAGAAAATAATCCAATAATTGTAAAATTGGATGATAATCTCAATTTATTTCAAATTCAATAAATCAAAACTTGCTTTAATTTTCTTTAATAAAGAAATTTCCGAAATTAAGGCTACAGAAACACTGAATTTGAAATTAGCTAATGATAGCCCTTTTTCAAAGGTCTTGGGTCTTACAGCTCTAGCAAAGGTTAACTAAGTGGAATTAAGATTCAATTTTTATCATCATTGATAAGGATAACTAGGATAGGACTTCCAATTTCTCATACCTTGCCAAAAGTGTGTTTTACAGTCATTTATTTATTTTACAATCTTTTACTTATTTTAATTACAATTTAAATTATTTGTTCTTCATCTTCACAACCCTGATTTACAATCTTCATAACCAATAATAAGAACATACTTCCCTGTAGTTCCTTGAGAAGACGACCCGAGGTTTGAATACTTCGGTTATCAATTTTTAAGGGGTTTGTTACTTGTGACAACCAAAACGTTTGTACGAAGGGATTTCTGTTGGTTTAGAATCTATACCTACAACGTGACTATTTTTATAAAATTCTTTACTAGCAAAAATCCTAACGTCAGTTATTTCGCGTTCAGGGGTGCGCACGCGTCCTGTACGCATGCGCGCCAATGCTGCTCGTGGCCCACTAAAGTAAAATCGCCCCCATCGATTTCTGAAGCACTTTGGGCCCAACCCAACTCATTTCTAATGCTATTTCATGCAGAATTCAAGCTTGGGCAAAGGAAGAGCAATTGTTTGAAGTTTTTGCATCATGTAGCTTAGTTTCGAGAGAGAGAAGCTCCCTCTTCTCTCTAGAATTAGGGTTCCTAGGATTAATTGCATCATAGATCCATGTTTAATTCCTTGCTTTCATCTTGTTTCTTCTACATTTTCATGCTCTAGTGATGTAATCTTCTTGTTCCCTCTTGTTAATTTTCCTTTTCATGCCTCTTTGTTTAGGATTGATGAACACTTATTGGATTTGGATTTTCTATTATTGTAATTGATGTTTGATGTCTTTTATTGTGAATTTGAGTTGTTATCTTGTCTCCTTACAATTTGTAGTTGATAGATTTTACTATTTCTCGTTATTTATTATGCTTTATTTTTATGCATTCTTGGCTTGAAAAGAGTAATTAGGTAATCTTGAGTCATGAAAACCCAACTCTTGTTGGTGATCTAGAGTTGTTAGCTAGTATTGTTTCCATTAACTCTAATCTCTTGCTAATTCACTTAGTGAGATGATTAGGAATCTTAGATTGAGATTAGCTAGTCTTGTTAGACTTTCTCTCATGGAAGATAACCTATATCTTCTTCCAATGTTGGAGATGACGTAATAAGATAAATTCTTGTTTATATTTGTGACATGATTAATTAGTCTTGTTTGATATTCTCCCTATGTGAAGATGACATGATACCTTCTTCCGTTTGTTGGAGTTAACTAAATAAGATGAATTAATCAATGTATGACTAGGATAGAAAGCCTATGATCTCAATTCTTGCCATGAATGTCTCTCTTTATTACTTGCTTTCTTTAGTTACTTGCTTGATTTACTCTTCTTGTCATTTAAATTCTTGTCCATTTACTTCCTTGCCCCTTTATCAATCATACCCCCTTGTTCCTTCATAGCCAATAATCATTCACTTCATTGCGATTCCTCGTGAGACGACCCAGAGTCCAAATACTCCGGTTAATTCTTATTTGGGGTTTGTACATGTGACAACCTAAATTTTTGTATGTGAGGACTCTTTGTTGGTCTAGAACTATACTTGCAACGAGAACTCAATTGAGAAATTCTATATCAACAAAAGTTCACACATCAAAATGGCGCCGCTGCTGGGGAGTTGCAATAGTGTTATATTATTGGCTATTGTATATATTGTGAATAGCTTGATTTTTGGTTTGGTTGTTAGTTTTTGCTAGTTGTAGGACTTAGTTTTCTTTATTTCTTGTTAGCTTTTGTTTTTGTTTTCTCTTTCACCATGAATTCTCATCACTTTGGCTATGAGTGTGGTTCAAACTATGTTGTAGGAAATGGAAGCTTCAATGAGGATGTGCATCAAGGGTTTGGAAATCAAAGATGGGATGAGCCCCAAGCTTATGGACAACCTTCTTGGCAACAACCTCCTCCGGCTCCTTATGGGTACAATTCAAATCTTGATGCATGCCAATCTAATGTATGTGATGACCCTCATTGTGGTTGTCAACCACAATCATCATATGCATATGAATCCCCTCCTCAACATAGCCCTCCACCATACTCACAAGCCTCATACCACCATTCACCTTGATATGATCCTAAACCATACCCACCATACCAACCACCATATGAACCATACTTAGAGCCACCACCATTCCAACACTAATACTCCCAAAAACCACAAAGTCCACACACACCACGTCAAGAATTTCACCAATATGAACCACCTTCCGACTATAATACCTTTCCCTCAAACAATGAACCCTCTCACGTTAGTGACAATGTTGAGTGTCACTAACATTGGCCATCACCTTCTTCTCTCACGTTAGCCTCCATGTTAACTAAGTTAACGTGGAAGTTAACGTGGCTCCTTGGGGTTGTGTGGTTGCTTCCAACGTTAGTGACAATGTTGGGTGTCACTAACGTTGTCGACCACTCTTGCCTTTTCACGTTGGCTTCCACGTTAACCAAGTTAACGTGGGAGTTAACGTGGCATTGTGCACTTAGGCCAACGTTAGTGACAATGTTGAATGTCACTAACGTTTGCTTCCTTTCCCCCTTTTAACGTTAGAGGCCACGTTAACTAAGTTAACGTGGACTCTAACGTGGCCACTTGTGAGCATTGGCCAACGTTAGTGATAATGTTAAGTGTCACTAACGTTGGCTCAAATTCCCTTCTTCACATTAGAGTTCACGTTAACTTAGTTAACGTGACTCTTAACGTGGGTAATGATGGCTTCGAGAGCGTCATTGGCAGTCACTTTTCTCATTAACTTTGCAAGTTACCTCCCATTCCTTGCTTCCTTTGGTCTTGAAATCAGGCAATAGAGTGCATCAAAGTTCTAGTCCAAGTCATGGGTAATGCATAATACAATTTGTCACTAAACTCATGTAAAATCCTCATGAAATCATGTAAAATACACAATGTATGCTTGAATCAAGGTGTAAGTGAATATCTACCCAAAACTAGCTTATTTCCTAAGAAAATGCATGAAACTATCCTAAAAATAGTAAAGAAAAGGTCAGTGAAACTGGCCAAAATGCCCTGGCATCACAACACCAAACTTAAAGCTTGTTTGTCCCTAAGCAAGTACTAGAACAAGAGAATGATGAATAGGATACCAAGAGAAATGAGTCATTCTTGTGGAAGTCATGTCCCTGGTTTTATGGTGGTTTCATGCATAGCAACTTAGGTTCATTCCTGGCTTTCAGACCTTTATCATATCCTAGAATACTCACTATGATTGCATCCCATGAAACTTTTATTTATTGATCCTTTTGTTGTTATTTCAGGGCTTATTTGTGTTCTTAGGCTAAGTGTTCTATAAAGGGGCAACTCTTTAAAATAAGCTTTTAGCCAACACTCCCGAACCAGTTGGTTCAAGGTGCTAGG
Source organism: Arachis hypogaea (assembly GCF_003086295.3). Taxonomy (NCBI): domain Eukaryota; kingdom Viridiplantae; phylum Streptophyta; class Magnoliopsida; order Fabales; family Fabaceae; genus Arachis; species Arachis hypogaea. The sequence continues at coordinate 96,648,363 of NC_092049.1, forward strand.
TGTTGAAGCACCCCTAAGGACTTACTTGCTCAAGTCTCTCCCCCATACATGCACACCACAGGCATATAGTTTATTCTTTTTCTTTTCTTGAGGCCTTGGTGTCCAGCACCTCTTTGGGTTACTAAATATTCTGTGGTGAAGGTTACTCTTGATAGTGGACTTTCAGCTGATAATCCCAAGTTAGTTAACCCAAGTTACCAAGTGATAAGGCACCCCTAAGAGCTTATTCATCCAAGTAGATCCCTCACATAGGAACACCACAGACACATGCTTCAAGATTTAAAACCATTGGTGCCTAGCCTTATTGTTTAGTCTTTTTCTTTTATTCCTCAACTTTGATTGTTCTTTCCCTTTTTCTTATTAGGATCTTCTTATTTAGCTAGTCTCATGGGGTGTGTCTCAAGCATAGTATTCATGACAGATAGTTGTCCTCCCACCTTGTGGTTGAACCAACTTAGCTAACTTATGATCACACCAAAAACTCATGAATGCACTTCCATATTGTGAGCTCCACTCTGGTCTTTTTAAAACAAACTCATTCTCTTTTTTATTTGATTTAAAGGGACAAACATACAATTAAGTAAGGAGATGGTGTAGTAACATAAGGACTAGCACACAGAGATCTTCTTCAATACCAAAAACTTAAAAGACAGAATTGAAAAAGGTTTAAACATAACATGGAAGCAAGTTCCATTTCATACAAGATCTTCCTTATTTAAAACATAGAGAAAGATGGAACAAAGAAGGAACTCCACCACCTTTTACTCTTGTGGATGTCCATGCTCTCCTTCTTGATTGCTTGTGCTCCCACTTCCCTTGCCTTTTCCAAGCAGCTTCTTCCAAAAACCACCATCTTCCATCTTCTTCTTGAGTGTTTCCTTTTGCTGTTTCACTTTCTTTTCCTCTTGTTCTACAAAATCCTTTTGGACCTCATCATATGTAAGGCTGGCATAGTGTAGATGATGTAGATTACTGGACATGTAGTTCAACTTGGCTTGAGTGTTAACGTAGAACTCCTCCCGATGTAGTTGTCGTCCTTCATTAAGCACAGTGAACTCATTGAATGTTTTCATCTGAGCTATTTGTCGCTGATTGAGTTCCTGCCAATGCTTATCTTGACGTTCTTGCCTCTCAGTAACTTGGTGGATGGCTTGAGTTAGCTGGGAGTATTGTTCCTGTTGCTGCTCCATTTGTTGTTTCTTCCACTCTTCTTGTTGGCTCATCCAGTTCAATATTTGCTCTTGTCCTTCCATATGTCTCATCCCCAAATCTTCAATAGCTCTTAGAAGGTGATTCATATTCAAATCGGCTGGGTAAGGATGCTCTCCCTGTTGATATTCTTCCTCATGAGACTCCTCTTGGTGGGCTCCTTCCTTTGCTTTTAGTTTCCCTATTTGTGGCCTTCTTTGTTGCTGAGCAAGTGTGGTATAGGCCATACGCTGGGTTGTCATTAGCCTCCCTAGGTTAACCCAGTCTGGATTACTATCCTCAAAAACCACTTTTGCCTTTGTGCACAATCGGAGAATGGTGCTGGGGTACCAAAGCCTGGCACCTGATTCAAGCTTCTCGGCTGAATCTTGAATTCCCTCAGCTATAAGTTCATGTACGTTGATTTCTCCACCTTGTACTAGGCAATGTACCATAGTTGCTCGATTAATATTTACCTCTGAATTATTCGCAGCTGGGAGAATAGACCTCCTTACGAGTTCAAACCACCCCTTGGCTTCTAGGCTGAGGTCTCCCCTCTTGATGAACCGGGGTCTCCCATCTCCATATCTCTCCCAGTCCGCTGCTATAACATAGATGTCAGTCACTATCTCAATGAGCTCATCATTGTCTTCGCTTTTACTTATCCTTGCATGATAGCTAGGCTCATCAAAATGTGGTGATTTCAGGTGAAGAGTTCTTATTATAGCATTTGGGCTGAAATCTACCTCCTTTCCTCTTACATAGCTTTTGAAGGTTGGGGTCCTAGTTTTGTCTTCTCTGACCATATTTGCGTAGAACTCTTTGATGAGGTTTGTATTGATCTTCCCCTCTGGATTGGTGAGCAATAGCCACCCTCTTTCTTCAATCTTCTCCCGAATCTGTGGGCATTCGTCTTCATTGATTTGGAAGGTTAACTCGGGCAGTATCTTTTTGAGCTTTATCCGCTCAAATTCTCGTTCATGGAAGGCAGTCTTGAATCTCTTCTCGTCGAAGGGAATGTTCTCCGTTGGTTCCTTCCTCTTCTGCCTCTTGGAACTTGATGATGCCATGAATGAAGTTAAAGCAAAACGGGTGTAGTGAAGGGAAGAGATATGGGGTTTAGAGAGTGGGAGGTTGAAGAATTGGTTGCTAGAAAGTGAAGTGCAAGGGGTGTGAATTTCGAATGTGGAGATGGTGTGAATTTGATTCACTTATATAGAGAAGTGATGAAGAGATGAAAGGTGTGGATTGATGGGGTTGTTGTATGATGAACAGATGGGGTTGTGTATGGAGTAAGCACGAGGATTCTCAACTTCATGATGTAGTTGGTTCGCTTTCCAAGTTTGTTCTTCCTCCAATGTTGCATCGCAATCATTCCCAATGCATTCCCCCTTGAGGCACGTGTATAGTGCCCTCTTCATGAAGTGGCCGAACCTTTCTCATTAAATTGTCCAATCAATCTCCTTTAATGCTCCTTTCCTTTCCCTATAAAGATCAAATAAGAAAAGTAAGAAATATCAAAAAGACAATTTAGCCTTTACGGCTATGATTAATAAAGAAAAGAAGAGATTAGATTGTTTATTCATGAACTCCGAATAACTAACTAACTGTGTATCCTTATATGCATTTTGGTGGCACCATGGGGTGACACCAAACTTAATTTGAAGCACTGTGATGAAAAGTTCTGTTCAAAGCTCCAAGACTAGCATGCTCTCTGTTGCATTCATGCTTTCTTGGTACGCTTTGAACACCAAACTTGTTCTTCACTATATATACTGCAATATAAGAATGTCACCAAGTTTGGGTTGGAATTTATAAATATTGACTTATTTACTAGTAAAAGCTAATAAAACATGGGTTGCCTCCCATGAAGCGCTTCTTTAGCGTCACTAGCTTGATGTTTCTCCTTCATCAGGGAGGTTGATAATGCTTCAAGTCCTCCCCTCTTGCCTTGGACTTATATCCATTGGTTGTATCAATGATCTCCACATGTTCCAAGGAGAGGACTCTGTTAATAGTGAAGACCTTAAGTAACTGAGATGGTACAGTCGGGAGATTAGGGGGGATATCTGGGAAGTAAGCTGAGATCACTTTATCTCCTGGAGAGAAGTCTTCCATAGGGATCTTCTTGTTCCTCCACCCCTTTGGTACTTTCTTCTTTGTCCCTTTTGATGTTGCCTTGCTCTTTGTGGCTTCTTCTTCTAAGGAAATTTTGTTGTTGTCTTCACATGTTTCTGGTGGTTTAGGTTCCTCCAGCTTTTCCTTGAGCTGTGATAGCTGCTTATTTCCTTGTTCATCAACCAAGGGCTTTCCCAGTTGGGCTGGTTGTGCTTCAATGTTTGCTTCCTCTGTCAGCATCTCATTACGATCTGTGCTTGGTTCTTTATTTTCTTGGTCAGCTTCTTGGGAGAGTTTGAAGACATTGAAGCTGAGTTGTTCATCATGGATCCTCAATATTAGCTCCCCTCGCTCCACATCTTTGAGTGCTCTGGCTGTAGCTAGGAATAGTCTTTCCAATATGATTGGGTGAGTGTGACTCTCTTCCATGTCCAAGATGACAAAGTCTGTTGGGAGGTAGTATTTTCCAACCTTTAACAACACATTTTCCACCACCCCTATTGCTTGTTTTTGAGTTTTGTCAGCCAGCCTAATGACCACATCTGTGGGCAATATCTCATTGATCTGCAGTCTCTTCACCAGGGCTAAGGGCATTAAGTTGATGCTTGCTCCCAAATCGCAGAGTGCTCTATCAAACATTGTTTCTCTTATGGCACAGGGGACATGAAAACTCCCTGGATCTTTTCTTTTCGTAGGCAACTGTGGTTGAATGAGGGCACTGCACCCCTTGTTCATCACTATAGTCTGGCCTCCCTTGAGTGAGCTTTTCCTAGGAAGCAGCTCCTTCATATACTTGATATATGCAGGCATTTGTTGGATAGTCTTGATGAACGGTATGTTCACATGAAAAGATGCAAACAAGTCAAGAAATCTTGAGTATATTCTCTTCCCCACAGCACCATTGAGCAGTTGGGAAAAAGGTGCATAGAGTCTCAGCAGCTCCTGTTTTGATATTTCTGGTTCTTGGTATTCTTTTTCCTCCTTCTCTGTTGAGGTATCTTCAGGTTGTTCTGACAGCTTGCTTGGCTTGTCCTCAGTCTCCTGATCACTTATAGTGACCATGTTGCAATCTTCCTATCTTACTTTCTTTGTTTTACCTCTCGGATTCTTCTCTGTGTCACTTAGGAATCCATCTATGGGTTTGGGAATTCGCTCAGAGAGATATCCTACCTGAGATTCCAACCTCTTGATTGTGTCTCCCTGGTTCTTGAAACTGGCTCGCACTTCCTCCTTGAACACCTTGTTGTCTTGGATATCCTTGCATATGCCTTCAAGTAGATTTTCAATCCTTGAGATTCTTTCATCAAATGATGATAGGTCAGGTTGAGGAGGGTTATTCTGGCCTTGATATGAATGTGGAGAGGTGTTGTTATTGGGATGTTGATATAGTCTAGATGTGAAATTGTTTGGATTTTGGCGTCTTTGATCAAGGCTTTGGTCTTGTTGATTTTTCCACCCAAAGTTTGGGTGATTCCTCCATCCAGGGTTGTAATTCTTGGAGTATGGATCATGGTTCTGCCTAGGTGAATTCCCAATGTAGTTGGCTTGCTCCTGACTACCCTCTACTTCTTCATTCACTCCTTCTTGGGTTGTTGATAAAGTAGAGATTGCTGCTACTTGGTTCCTCTCCATCTTCTTGGTGAGGTCAGCCAGCTGCTGGGTAATGAGCTTGTTTTAGGCCAATAGAGCATCTACATTGTTTAGCTCCATTACTCCTCTTGTGTTCCCTCTTTCGGAAGCATAGAAGTAGTCATTCTCTGCTACTGTTTCAATGACATCTATAGCCTCCTCAATGGTTTTCTTCTTGTTCAAAGATCCTCCGGATGAATGGTCTACGGCCTTCTTTGACTCATAAGAGAGCCCTTCATAGAAAATGTGCAGCTGCACCCATTCGTTGAACATGTCAGGTGGACACCTCCTTGTCAGGTCTTTAAACCTCTCCCATGCTTCATATAGAGTCTCACCATCTTGTTGCCTGAAGGTTTGGACCTCAGCTCTCAGCCTATTGATTCTTTGAGGAGGGTAAAATCTTGCTAAGAATTTGTTCACCACGTCTTCCCAAGTTGTCAAGCTTTCCCTTGGGAAAGATTCCAGCCACTTGGCTGCCTTATCCCTGAGTGAGAATGGAAATAAAAGCAGTCTATAGGCGTCAGGATGAACACCATTAAACTTCACTGTGTCACATATTCTCAGGAAGGTGGTTAAATGTTGATTTGGGTCCTCTTGGACACTTCCTCCGAACGAACAGTTGTTCTGCACAAGGGTGATGAGCTGTGGCTTCAGTTCAAAATTGTTGGCATGGATAGTTGGCTTTTGAATGCTACTTCCACAGTTTCTTGGGTTTAGATTGATATAAGAGCCTAAAACTATTCTATCCTCCCCAGTATGATTTGCTCGACCTCTTCCGCCATGGTTGTGAGCCTCTTCTTCATGATGGTTTTCCATGTTTTCTTCCATGTTTAGTTCAAAGTATTCCTCAAAGTGTTCCTCCTCTTCTTCAGCACCAACTGCACGTTTGTCTCTTGCCTCCCTCCTTAGTCTAAGGAAAGTTCCCTCAGGTTCAGAATCAAAGGAAGTTGAAGCCCCGCTTCTTCTCCCTGTCATACAACCAACAAGTACAAGCAAAGAGAATAGGTGCAGAAAGTATATCTGTCAGAATTACTGTTAGTGTGAGTGATGCAATATATCAAACAGTTAGTGGGTTAGTGAGATGAAATGTAAATAACAAAAAAAATAAGGGGAATGGAAGAAATTAACTAAAACAGGAAGTAAATAACTCAACAGAAATTTAAATCAAACAAAAATAAAATGCTCAATCTAGTTATCCTCCAATTTAATCATTGTTGATGCACAATCATTCCCCGGCAACGGCGCCATAAACTTGAAGCACGAAAAACTTGTCTCATAACAAATTTCCTTCAGTAAGTGTACCGAATTTGTCGTCAAGTAAAAACTCACAATAGAGTGAGGTCAAATCCCATAAGGATTGATTGATCAAGCAACTTTAATTAGAGGAATGTTCTAGTTGAGCGAATTAGAAATTGAGTTGAGAATTGCAGAAAGTTAAATGCGGGAAAGTAAATGGCAGAAAGTAAATTGCAGAATCTTAAATGGGAATGGGAGAATTGCTCATAAATGTAAATGACAGAAATTAAAGAGAATGGGTAAGATCAGAAATGGGGAGTTCATTGGGCTTAGGAGATGTTGCATTCTCCGGATCAATCTCATTTACATCTCTTCCTCAATCAATGCACTCATTGATCTCCTTGGCAATCTTAAGTGATTGAATTACAATTTCTTGTAATTCAATCTCTCAAATCTTGATCAATAGCCAATTCCTTGGTCAATTGCTCATGAGAAGAGATGAAGTATGGTCACTGATTATACCACATGCATTTCCCAAATCAAGCATTGAGAGGATTATAGTCACATATCCATCCAAACCCAATTTGGTCCAGCATGAGAAAGCATTTCTAGCTTGAACTCTTCATTCCTCTTCCAAGGTTCAGAAGAGATCCAAGTATGAATAGTTTCTTTTCCAAGATAACTACCCAATTGGATGAAGATCAAAAGCTTTCAAGTAAAATCAAGAGAAAAGATAGAAGAAGAATAATGAAAACTAGTATTGATCCATCAAATTACAACAGAGCTCCCTAACCCAATGAAAGGGGTTTAGTTGTTCATAGCTCTGGAAAATGAAAACAAAGATGGAGAATACATGATGAAAACTAGAAGAGCAGAGAAAGTAAAATACAAGAAGTAGTTCTATGCTATTTTCCAACTCCCAGCAACTCCCTTAAATAATTCAAAGCTACTCCTATATATACTACTCTTCTCATCTTCTAGTTGGCTCTTCAAGTCTTGGGCCTTTGGATCTTGAGTTTGAAGCAGTTCTCTTCTTCATTTGGGCTTGGCTTTACTTGCAGAGAGAAAGTGTGAAGTGGACAGAGATTTTAGCTCAGGACGTTAGGGTTGTTAACGTTTAGTGAAAATATGAGTTCGAGAACGTTAGTGACAATCAACTTTCTCACTAACGTTCCTAAGTAAAAGCCACGTTAACCTCAACGTTAGTGGCACACACGTTGCCACCAACGTTGCCTCTAGGTCCTTCGCACACGTTATTGGGACTTAACTTTCCCAATAACGTTGAAAAGCCCCCATTGCTCCTACGTTAGAGCCCACGTTAACTTAGTTAACGTGGCTCTTTAACGTGGACTTGCCATCCTTCGAGAACGTTAGTGACATTCAACATTGTCACTAACGTTCCAATGTGCCCCCATGTCTCACGTTAGAATCCACGTTAACTAGGTTAACGTGACTTATAACGTGGCCATGCTTAGCCATCCCCAATGTTAGTGACAATGTTGAGTGTCACTAACGTTGGCTCATCATTCACTCATCCACGTTAGCTTCCACGTTAACTAAGTTAACGTGGGAGTTAACGTGGCTCATAGTGGCTTGTGTGGCTCCTTCCAACGTTAGTGACAATGTTGAGTGTCACTAACGTTGGCCATCACCTTCTTCTCTCACGTTAGCCTCCACGTTAACTAAGTTAACGTGGAAGTTAACGTGGCTCCTTGGGGTTGTGTGGTTGCTTCCAACGTTAGTGACAATGTTGGGTGTCACTAACGTTGTCGACCACTCTTGCCTCTTCACGTTAGCTTCCACGTTAACCAAGTTAACGTGGGAGTTAACGTGGCATTGTGCACTTAGGCCAACGTTAGTGACAATGTTGAATGTCACTAACGTTTGCTTCCTTTCCCCCTTTTAACGTTAGAGTCCACGTTTGCCTCTTCACGTTAGCTTCCACGTTAACCAAGTTAACGTGGGAGTTAACGTGGCATTGTGCACTTAGGCCAACGTTAGTGACAATGTTGAATGTCACTAACGTTTGCTTCCTTTCCCCCTTTTAACGTTAGAGGCCACGTTAACTAAGTTAACGTGGACTCTAACGTGGCCACTTGTGAGCATTGGCCAACGTTAGTGATAATGTTAAGTGTCACTAACGTTGGCTCAAATTCCCTTCTTCACATTAGAGTTCACGTTAACTTAGTTAACGTGACTCTTAACGTGGGTAATGATGGCTTCGAGAGCGTCATTGGCAGTCACTTTCTCATTAACTTTGCAAGTTACCTCTCATTCCTTGCTTCCTTTGGTCCTGAAATCAGGCAATAGAGTGCATCAAAGTTCTAGTCCAAGTCATGGGTAATGCATAATACAATTTGTCACTAAACTCATGCAAAATCCTCATGAAATCATGTAAAATGCACAATGTATGCTTAAATCAAGATGTAAGTGAATATCTACCCAAAACTAGCTTATTTCCTAAGAAAATGCATGAAACTATCCTAAAATCAGTAAAGAAAAGGTCAGTGAAACTGGCCAAAATGCCCTAGCATCAACAAGCATAGCTTGAATGTTGATTTGTAACATGTTGCCAGGCCATTATGACTACCAACTTGAGTTTTGCAAAGCTTAAAGCAGTAAAGTATCATGATCATAAACAAACAAGGCCTTAAAGAAGATTTTAGCATGTGCATACAAGTATTGGAAAGCTAGTATGATTAATTGTTGCTCAATTGCATTGGATTTTATTTAATTGAAGTTTTCATCTAGGACATTTTGTGAAATATTTTGAAAATCATGAAAACCTTGAAGAAGCAAATACAATTAAAGCAAAAAAAGAAAAAGGGAAAGAATGAGAAAGCTGAAGGCTCTGAGTACCAATGGCAATTTATTTGTTAAGTACTTGTGGTGTTTATGTATCAAGCCAAATGCTTGAAAACAAAACACTTAGAAGTCAAGGCTAGGCTCAAGTGCAAAAGCACTCCCTCAAAGCTCAAGGTTCTGAGCATCAATGATTAGAGAGTTAAGGGAAGAAAAGAAAAATGTGCTTAATGAAGTCCTCTAATCAAATGCTTGTGGTGCTTATGTATCAAGTGGTAATACTTGAAAACAAAGCATTTAGAAGTCATAGCTTTGTTATTAACTCATGGGGCAAAGCACCCAAAAGGAGAAGCTAATAAGAAAAATCAAAAGCTTGTTTCAAGGAAGAAATATAAGAGAAAGATTTCATAAATTGAGCTAGATAGAAACATCAATCATTTACATCTCTTTTGTGATTGTAGCATGCTTAGAAAACTAGCTTACCATGAAAATTGAGTTGCTACTCTTCTTACCTTGGATTGTCAATCTTTAAATGCGTGATTCTTTTCTTGCTTGGGGACAAGCAAGGTTTAAGTTTGGTGTTGTGATGACATGTCACCATGTCATGTTTTTCTATGCTTTTTCATACAAGAAATTAATGATTTGTGCTTAAATATTGAATGCTTTTGTACTTAATTGGTATATTTCTTTGATCTTTTAATTTTATAAATCATGTAGGAAATAAGAATAAAAAGAAGCAAAGAAGCACAAAATAAGCTAAAAAGGAGAAAAAAGAGCTTTGGGGAACACTTTGAAGTTGGAGCACACTTTGGAGCCTTAGGCCATGCTTTTAAAAGCGTGGCCCATGACCAAATAAAAGGAAAATAGGCAATCAGCACAAAGCTCAGCTCACAAGGTGAGCAGAGCGCTACAAAAGTGCAAAATGAGCTTGGAAAGCAAAATTTTGGCTAAGTTAAAATCTGGGCGCTCACAGCAAGACCATGCCTCCTTCAAAGGGCTATAACTTGAGCTACAGATGTCTCATTGATGTGCTTCCAGTTGCGTTGGAAAGCTGACATTTAGAGCTTTCCAACGATGTATGGCAATCCATATTTGGCATGAAATTGAGGCACGAGTAAGAGGCATCTTTAAGGGGCAAAAATAAGCAAAAAAATCAGCCAATGCTTCCACCAAGGTTCGAAGGGGGAAACACAAGGAAAACAAGGAAAGCAAGCAAGGAGCGCTCAGTTCACTTTGTGAGCTGAGCTTTATCGGGCTCTCACTCAAGAAAATGCAAGGAAAAGGCTCACAAGAATGCCTCCACCAAGGTTTGAACTTGGGACCTTCCCTTGGAAGTACCAATGCTCAGCTCACTTGGAGAGTTGAGCGCTACCCATGGGCATCACACTAGCGCATCTTGACACGGCCAGGGGGAGTGGAGTGCGCAACAAATTTGGCACGGTCCAGCAACACAAGGCACGCAACAAATTTGGCACCAAGGCACTAATGCTCAGCTCACTTTGTGAGCTGAGCTTTCCCCTGATGCCTCCCCCAAGCAACAGCACGCTACGCAAGGCCTCCCCACACTAAGTCTCAAATCTCAGCTCACTTTGTGAGCTGAGCATCCTCCTGGGAGCAATTTTCACATAGGCCAAAATTCAACCAAAATTCCATTTAAATTCAATTTCTCTCCAAATTGAATCAAGGCCAACCAAACCCATTTCTCCTCAAATCCAAAGCAAGCAAAGCCCACATCATCACTCAATGGCACAAGGATTAGTTAGCTTAGGAATTTATTTTAATTGTAATTTGTTTAGAATTTCAATTTCATTTTCATTTTCACTTTGTAAAGCCTATATAAAGGCATCAATTCCATCTCATTAGGGGAGTTCCATCAGAGAATGTAAGGGGGTGAGCTCCATTAGAGAGCTCTCTCTTAGTTTTCATTCTTGTCTTGGATCTTAGGTGGAGAATTGAAGAAATTCTATTTCAAATCTCACCTTGGGATCTCTTGTTTATTTTCTTGCATAATTCAATTTCCGTTTCTGTTTCCTACGTCCTCTTCTATTCTCTTCTGCAATTTACTTTTCTTTACTTCTTTTGCAATTGTTCTTGTTGGATCAAGGAAGGATTTGAGATCTAGACTTGTTATCTAGTCTCTTCCATTCCTGAGATTTTCAACATCCTTTTAATTACTGCAAATTAAGCATCAGTCTTTCTGTTTTACTTCTTCAAGTAATTTTACTTTTCTGTTTGAAATTTGCTACAATTTCCTTTTGCTTCCAGTTAAAATTCAATTTACATTGAGTTTGTTTTTTTGATCTTTGGTTTCCATTGCTTCTATTCTCATTACTTTCAATTTACTTTCATGCAATTTAAATCTTCTTGTTCCTCTGCATTTTACATTTGATGCTTGCTTTGAGCTTGATTTACATTTCTTGCAACTTTACATTTTCTGCAATTGCTCTAAGTTATTGATTTACTGCTTTCATTTAAATTCCCTGCACCCAATCCCCTTTACATTTTATGCAATTTATATTTCTTGTCATTTAAGATTCTTGCTATTTACATTTCTTGCTCTATAAGTTTCTGTCCAATTTTACTTTCTGCATCTTTTAAATTACTTGCAATTTACTTTCTATTAGCTACATTTCACACAATTCACTCAATGTTAGCTTGACTAAACTAATCACCCACTAAAGTTGCTTGATCCATCAATCCTGTGGGATCGACCTCACTCTAAGTGAGTTTTACTACTTGATACGACCCAGTACACTTGCCGGTGAGTTTTGGATATTTTGGAAGTTCGTTTTTCCATAAAAATACCATCACTACCATCCATCCTCTCAGTGAAAATAGTCCAAGCACGGTTTCTGTATGGCTAATCAACTGTCGGATCTCTTGTCTCGGATGAAAAATACCAGGCACAGCTGCCGCACGGCTAATCATCTGTCGGTTCTCACTTGTGTCGGAATAGGATCTCTCTATCCTTTTGCATACTGTCACTGCGCCCAAAATTTGTGAGTTTGAAGCTCGTCACATTCATCCCGTCCCAGATCCTACTTGGAATACCATAGACAAGGTTTAGACTTTTCGGATCTCAGGAATGCTGCCAATTGGTTCTAGCCTCTACCACGAAGGTTCTAATTTCACGGATTCGAATGCTCTGTTGTCAGGAGAGGCAAGTCAAATCTGTGGATCAGAGACCCAAGAGATTATACTCCGGCTGTTGTCCAACGACTACGTTGAACATCATGTAGACCGCTTATGGTTGTCAGGCACGCGGATCTTGGCTAAGCGAGTAACGAAGATAGTGGGTGATTGTCACGGGTCACCCCTTCATTCTGACTTAATTAAATTAAGTACGAGAGTATATCTTGGAGAAGAAGTAAGCGTGAATTGAAAGAGAAACAATAGTACTTGCATTAATTCATGAAGAACAGCAGAGCTCCGCACCTTAATCTATGAGGTGTAGAAACTCCACCGTTGGAAAATACATAAGAGAAAAAGGTCTAGGCATGGCCGAATGGCCAGCCTCCCAATGTGAAAAATGGCATATGCCTAAAAGTCTAAAGATACCAATACAATAGGAAAGACTAGTGTTTATACTAAACTAGTTACTAAGGATTACAGAAATTGAGTAACTAAGTGCACAGAGTGCAGAAATCCACTTTCGGGGCCCACTTGGTGTGTGCTTGGGCTGAGCATTGAGCTTTACACGTGAATAGGCCTTTTCTAGAGTTAAACGCCAGCTTGGATGCTAGTTTGGGCGTTTAACTGCAGTTCTGGTGCCAGTTCCGGCGTTTTACACCAGAAAAGGGTCTCTGGCTGGCGTTGAACGCCATTTTGGGCCATCAAATCTCGGGCAAAGTATGGACTATTATATATTGCTGGAAAGCCCAAGATATCTACTTTCCAACTCAATTGAGATCACACCAATAGGGCTTCCGTAGCTCCAGAAAATACACTTTGAGTGCAGAAGGGTCAGAATCCAACAACATCTACAGTCCTTTCTCAGCCTCTGAATCAGACTTTTGCTTAGGTCCCTCAATTTCAGCCAGAAAATACCTAAAATTACAGAAAAACACACAAACTCATAGTAAAATCCAAAAATGTGATTTTTGTGCAAAAACTAATAAAAATATAATAAAAAGTAACTAAAATATGCTAAAAACTACCTAAAAACAATGCCAGAAAGTGTATAAATTATCTGCTCATCAGTTAGGTTTAGTAGATACTGCTTTAACCTCTCCTTTTATGGAAGTCTCATCAACTAAGTACAGATGCTGGTTTGTGGCAATTGTCTCAATAAGTTCGTGAGCCTCTTCAATTGTTTTCCTTATATGTATAGAACCACCAGCAGAATGGTCTAGAGACATCCTAGCCATGCCTGTAAGGCCATAATAAAAGATGTCTAATTGCACCCATTCTAAAAATATTTCAGTAGGGCATTTCCGTATCATTCTTCTATACCTCCCCCAGGCATCATGAAGAGATTCATTATTCTCTTGTTTGAAACCTTGGATGTCCAGCCTTAACTGGGTTAACCTCCTTGGGGAAAAGTATTGATTCAGGAACTTGTCTACTAGCTGCGTCCATGTTTTCAAGCTGGCTTTAGGTTGGTTATCTAACCACCTCTTTACTTGGTTTCTTACAGCAAAGGGAAAGAGTAGTAGTCTGTAGACATCCTGATCCACTCCCTCATTGTGTACTGTGTCAGCAATTTGTAAGAAATTTGCCAGGAACTCAGTAGGCTCTTCTTGTGGAAGTCCAGAGTACTGGCAGTTTTGCTACACCAGAGTAATGAGATGAGGGTTTAGCTCAAAATTACTTTCTTTAATGGGGGTATGCTAATACTTCTCCCATAGAAGTCAAGAGTGGGGGCCGTATAAGACCCCAGAGTTCTTCTGAAGTGTTCATTCCCATTTGGGTTCATGGTGAAGAAAAGTAGGAGAATTCGAATATTAAGAAGTAAAAAAGGAAATTAGAATTAAAATATTTTTTATTTTATTTATTAATTGAATTAAAAAGATTTGAAAATTGAGTGTGATTTTCGAAAAAGAAGAAAGAGAAAGAGGTAAGAAGTTTTCGAAAATAGAAGAGAGAGGAATTTGTTAGGAAATTTTGAAAAAGAGGAAAGAGAAAGGAGAGTATTAAAGAGATACCAAACTTTTAAAATTAAAATATTATAAAACAAGTAACTAATTAAGAAAGATTTGAAAATAATATAAGATAAGAGATTTGAAAAATATTTGATTTTAAAATTTTTAAATTTAAAATTGGAAAGGAAAACCCAACAACATAAGATAAGAATTGAAAAGATTTGAAAAAGATTTAATTTTGAATTTTGAAATTGAAACAAGATAAGATAAAGATTTGAAAATAAGTTGAAAAGATAAGATATGGTGAAGATTTGAAAAAGATTTGAAAAGATAGGATTAAAAATTTAAAATTTAAACCCTTTTTGAAGTTTTTTTGTTAGTAAAGTTTAAATTTTAAAAGTTTTTCAACCAAGATAAGAAAAGATAGCAAAATTTTCAAAAAATTAAAGAAAGATAAGATATTTTTAAAAACAACTAAAAGACACCAAACTTAAAATTTTTAGATCAAAGACACTAGTTTTTTGAAAAATTTAAAGAAAAACCCCGAAAGACCCCAAATTTAAAAATTTTAAGATCAAACAAAGGAAAGAAACAAGAACAACTTGAATACCAAGAAGAACACTCAAGAACAGTTTTTAAAAATTTTAAAGAAAAAGATAAACACACAAGGGACATCAAACTTAAAAATTGACACCAGACTCAAATAAAAGACACAATTTTTGAAAATTTTTTGGCAAAAGAAACCAAGAAAGTTCAAAACTTTTAACAAAAAACTTAAACACAAGACAAAGAAAAGATGGATTTTGAAAAAATTTTTGCAAAAGAAAAACAAAAGACACGAAACAAAATAGTAAAAAAGGTACCTAATCTAAGCAACAAGATAGTCCGGTAGTTTGTCAAACTCGAACAATCCCCGGCAACGGCACCAAAAACTTGGTGCACAAAATTGACTCCGCAATATTCGAACAGATAGACCAGCAAGTGCACCGGGTCGTCCAAGAAATACCTCAGGTGAGTGAGGGTCGATCCCACAAAGATTGTTAGTTTGAACAAGCAATGGCTATCTTGTAGATCTTGTTCAAGCGGATAGAAAATATAGTTGTGGTGAAAAACACATAAAAATAGAATAATTAAAGTGTTACTAGATGGGTGTGAAATCAGTGATGAGAGAATAGTTGAGGCTTCGGAGATGCTTTCTCCTTCTGGATCAACTTTTCTTCACTGTCTACTCCAACTTCTGATGATTCATTCCATGGCAGGATGTAAGTGACTAACGCCAGGTCAGTGGTTATTAATCTTCTCTGCTTCAGATCAAACGGCAGGTCAGTTGTCATCCAATCTGAACAGGGGTAAAGCTCTAGTAGTCCATTCCCTTGGTGATCCTACTCAAAGCGCATAGACAAGGTCGGATCTTCCAGATCAGAGAATGCTGCTCTATTGATTCTAGCCTATACCACAAAGGCCCTAATCACCCTGCACCTCGGCTGAACTGATGTCTCCAAGTCCCCAACGAAGTCGTGGATTAGCCGTCTAAGAGATGTATAATCAAGCTTGTGGTTAAATGCTATCCCATCAAGGACTTGCAAGAACTCATGTAGAATAGGGATGACAGTCAAATTACACTCCCAATTCATTAAGATGAAGAACGAAGATACATCTTAGAATGGAATGAAGCATACATTGAAATAGAATAGTGATACTATTAATCCATAAGAATCAGCAGAGCTCCTAACCTTAACCTAGGAGGTTAGTGACTCATATTGTACAATAATATTCAAAAATATAGCATAAGGTCAAAGTTCCTAAACAAGGGTGATCCTTGTTCTATATATACTGATCTGATAACTAAGAATTACAGAAATAAGATAAACTAGTCTTGTAGTGCAAAAATCCACTTTCTGGGCCCACTTGGTGAGTGTTTGGGCTGAGCTTAAGTGAAGCCACGAGTTGGTACTCCCTCTGGGGCATCGAACGCCAGCTTTGGACTCTTTTTTGGGCGTTGGATGCCAACTGCTCCCTTTTGGGCGTCCAACGCCAGGAAAAGGGTGAAGTGCTAGTGTTGAACGCCAGTTTTGGACCTTCATTTCGAGAGAAAAGCATGAACTATTATATATTTCTGGAAAGCCCTAGATGTTAGCTTTCAAATTCCATTGAGAGCATGCCATTTGGACTTCTGTAGCTCCAAAAATGCTCCTTCAAGTTCATGAAGGTCAGAATCCGACAGCATCTGCAGTCTTTTCTCTGTCTCTGACTCAGACTTTTCCAAAGCTCCTCAATTTCAGCCAGAAATTACCTGAAATCATCATAAAATACAACAACTCAAAATAGAATCCAAAAATGTGAATTTTGCACGAAAACCTATGAAAATATAATAAAACTTAAACAAAACATAATAAAAACAAGGGATAAGTACTTTTTTCGTCCCTAAGGTTTAAGGTCAAAATCAAAATCGTCCCCGACCTTTTTTTCTTATTAAAATCATCCCCAACATTACAAAATGTTATAAAATCATCCTTTTCTACTTCAATTATATTTTTGACCAAATTACCCTTCATTATTAATAAAAATAATATTTAAAAAAAATAGCAAAACTCCACCCCACCCACTCCCCAGCATCTCTTCGGTCTCTCCCCCCACCCCTCCCCTAATCCCCTTCCTTCTACTCTTCACCATCACCCTCTTCTTCTCACTTTTTCCGCGGCAATTACCACTACCGAAGGACACCCACCCCTCCTCCCCTTCCTCTTCTCACTCTTCCCCAATCCCCTTCCAACTTCTCACTCTTCTTCATTTTAAATTAACAGCAAGAAATTAAATTAACGGCAACATAGCCATCACCTCTTCCCCTTCGCACCTCCTCACTCTCCCTTTCCTCACCACCTTCACCGCTGCCACCATAGCCATTCATTACTCACAACACTTTTTTTCACCAACAACAATAGTCCCAAATAAATTAACAGCAACATTCACAATAAATCAACAAAAAATTCAGATTAAACAATAATTCAATAATCACAAACTACAATTTCAGTTTTCAGATCCAAAAATAGCAAAATAACAGAAATTAAAAAAATTAAAAAATCACAAGCAGAAGCATAAACTCAAGCAGAAGCAAAAGAAGAAGAGGCAGAAGAAGAAGCAGAGGCAGTCACAGAAGAAGAAGCAGTGCCGGCAGGTCCCCATCCCGATGATGATGCGACGGCGTGGTCTCTGATGACGAAGCAATGGCGGCGGCGAACCCTAGAAACAAATAAGTAGGGCGGCAGAAACGGAGAGAAGAAAAATTGAGGTTGGAATTGGGGTTGGGGTTTTGAAGAGAGGGGCATGAGGAAGGGGATGGGGGTTACGGGAGTGTGGCGAGGGGTGGGGGGTTACGGTGAGGGGGTGAGGGAGTGGGGTGAGGGGGTGAGGGGGTGGGGGATTATGCTAAGGGGGTGAGGGGGTGAGGGAGTGGGGTGAGGGGTGGGGGTTACGGTGAGGGGGTGAGGGGGTGAGGGAGTGGCGTGAGGGGGTGGGGGTTACATTTTGTTTTAATTTTTTAATTATTTTTATTATTTAATAAGGATAATTTGGTAAAAAATAAAATTGAAGTAGAAAAGGATGATTTTATAATGTTTTGTAACGTTGAGGGATGATTTTAATATTTTATACGCTTTTTGGCATCATTTTCATATTGTTTTAGTTATGTTTTGTTTAAGTTTCATTATATTTTCATAGGTATTTGTGAAAAATTCACATTTTTGGATTCTACTTTGAGTTATTGTATTTTCTAATGATTTCAGGTAATTTCAAGCTGAAATTGAGGAGTTTTGGCAAAGTCCGATTCAGAGGCAAGGAAAGCGTAGCAGATGCTGTTAAAGTCTGACCTCCATGCACTCAAACGAGCATTTCTAGAGCTACAGAGGTCCAAATAACGGGCTCTTAATGTCGTTAGAAAGATAACTTTCAGAGCTTTCCAGAAATATATAATGGTTTACACTTTTCTTAGAAGGAGCCTGCCCATATTGGGCATTGAACGCCAAGGCCTACCCCCTTTCTGGCGTTCAACGCCCGCAAGGGAACCCAAGCCAGTGTTGAATGCCCAATCACCCCCTTTGGGGCATTCAAAAACCACCAAGAAGCACAAGGCAGTGTAAATCACCCCCTAATGGGTGTTCAACGCCCATCTCTTTAGTTGGACGCCAAGCTCAGCCCAAGTACTCAGCCAAAGTGGGCCCAAGGGTGGACTTTCGCACCACTAGTCTAGTCTATCATACTTTTGTACTTCTTAGTTATTAAGTTATTATATATAGGAGAAGATCACCCTTGTTTAGGATCTTCTTTCACCACTTTCGAATTTACATTACTTTTTGTAAGCTACAAGCTACTAAACCTCCTAAGTTAGGGTTAGGAGCTCTGCTAATTCTCATGGATTAATAATATTACTAGTTCTATTTCAATACGCATTTTGATTCCATTCTCTTGTGCATTTTCGTTCTTCATCTCATGAATTGAGGATGAACTGTGATAATCATCCTTGTTCTACATGGGTTCCGTATGAGTCTTGACCTGAATAGCATTTAACCACAGCTAGAGAATGCACTGCGGATTCCAAGAGAGTGCCTGGGTGACTTTGGATAAGTGACATAAAATCCCGTTGACTGTGGGTTGCTGAGGTCTCTGTGGCATCAAGGCTAGAGTCTGAGAAGCAACGTTCGCTGATCCAGAAGATCCGACCTTGTCTGTGGCGTTTTGAGTAGGATCGCGAAGGGGAGTGGATTGCTTAGGTCTTCAAGTTCGGCTATAGTGGGAAGCCATGAGTTAACTTGATGAGGATGTTACATGAGTTGTTCAGATATTGTGGACTGCTATGGTTTAGAAGAGGCTAACTTGATGAGGATACAACAAGAGTTAGTCAATTACGGCTACCATTGAATGAATCATTCGTTATTGAAGTAGACAGTAAGAAAAGTTAATCCGCAAAGAATACGCATCTCTGAAGCCTTAATTGAATCCTTATCACTGTTTTCATAATCAATCTGGTATTTCGTTCTTTACTATTTCGTTTATGCTTTCAAACAAACAACCATCTTTTCTAATCGCCTGACTAAGATTTACAAGATAGCCAATGCTGGCTCAATCCAACAATCTCCATAGGATTTGACCCTCACTTACCTGAGGTATTACTTGGACGACCCGGTGCACTTGCCGGTTCAGTTGTGTGAAGTTCAATTTCACGCACCAGCCAACCGCAACTAACAGTAGAACACATACAAGCATAAATAATAAAAGAACACAGAAGTCCATCAGTCATGCAGTACACACACAAAATCATAGAGTTACATAGAATAGAGATATGCGCAAACAAGCATGATGCATGTCTATCCCTAGTGCAGGTAATGAGCTCATCTGTCGGTTTCGACCCACTCCTGACTTAACTCAACAACCTTTGTCTAAGTTTGGCTTCTAGTGTGATAACCTCTGTAAGCAACCTCTGTCTTACAGGTGCGACTCTCTTGAGCCGATGTATGCAAACATAACCTCTGTAAGCAACCTCGGTCTTACAGGTGAGGCTCTCTCTAGCCAATGTATGTATTGATAACCTTTGTAAACAACCTCTGTCCTACAGGTGTGACCATCCCCTAGATTGGCTGATGTATCTCTGGAAAGCAAATCTTGGTGGACTCACCACCATATCTCTGCTCGTTTTCAGCAGGTAAACAATCATCTCAACTCGTTCTTAGTGCCAAACAATATCTCTACTTATCTCCTTTAATTTTATTTTCGTTCTTTCTTTTCTTTTCTTTTCTGTGCTCTATTCTCCTGGGGCAGAGATTCGTTAGATTCTTTTAATCTTTGTTCTCTACTCTCCTGTGGCAGAGATTTCTTTAATATTTTTCTTTCTTTTTCTTTTATTTCTTCTTCTTTTCTTTCTTATCATTCCACAATATAAATTATCTTTGCACTACTCTCTCATTTTTCCACTAAGTACCTTATAGAAAATAATTATAAAGTTCTTTAATTAAGTCTGTATCCTCTAAAACTTTTAAGATTACTCTACTTACTTGCTTTATCATTAATAATACACATTATGATATTCTTATAAGATAATATCTTTGATAAATAATAATTATATTAATAATTTATTTTAATATAAATGAGTAATTTTAAAGAAGAATTTAAAATAATATTTATAATATTCTTTTAAAACTTAGTTTATAAAATCTTAGTTTAAACTTTTATTAATTACTTTCTGAATCACGAACCTTTTAATATTCTATTTTTAACCTCAATATTTTATAAAAATATATTTGAACCTTCACTTATTTTCATATTTATAAAAATAACTCAGAACTTATATGAAATACCTATTTATTCCTGAATTTTATTTATCACCCAAAATACTCAAAAATTTATATAATTACAAATTTTACCTTGATTTTTATAAAGAAATACAATGTTATCCTTCAAAAAAAATTAATCACTAATCTTCCTCTTATACCAAAATCAAAACCCTTAACCTTTTTCTTTCAAAATAATGCTTGTATTTTAATCCATTTTCGAGTTTTTCAGTTACCGATTTTGTGTAAATTTTAATTTAATTTCTCGGCTATCAATCTTCACCAATTTTTACTTGATCCTCAATGATATTTCAGCCTAAAAATCTCCAAAATAGTTCGGTTCCTACTGGTTTCATCACAACCAAGCCATGAACTTCACAAATACATCAATATTTTACAAAAATTCAATATAAACTCAATCAAACTCAATCAATAATCAATCATAGCACCAAATCACTTATTCAATACAGATTTTATCATTTAGAATTTACCATACCCTACCTCCGTACGAAATCAAAATAATGAAAACTCCAGAGAAGCTTTTTGATGGAGCTGCTGAAGAAGAAAACGTCAGAAATAGATTCCTCTGCCAAGAACATTAAAGGGCCGAACTTCAAGGGGAAGGAGAGCTACGTCACCCTCAACTTTCACCAAAAAAAAGTGGCGCCAACGTGTAAAGGAGGAGGATACGAATACTTTTATCAAATTAGATTTTTTATTGGAACTATGGATCACAAGGAATCAAACTCGGAAGTTTTGTTGAGGGTCACGGTTCCATGGAAGAATCCATGGTTTCACTCACTCTCTCTCTCTCTCTCTCTTGGTTCTTTCTTGGCTTTGGTGGTTTTTAATTGAACATGAAGAAAGTTTGATAATTATCTAAGTTAATAATAATGATGTGTCATGTAACACCCTACCACACAGAGCTTTACGCTTAAGCCGTAAAACAGAGGTGGTGTGGTATTACGAACTCTAAAATAAAATATATATAATGATAATAATGAAAAGAAAATAGTATACTAGGAGCCTTGATAAACTGGTAAACAAAGATTGCAAAATAGAAAGCGCAATGCTCAGAAAAATAGATTACTTGCGTAAGAAGAAAACTAAAGTTACAAGCATGATATAACAGAAACAAGGAATAGAGAACCAAAAGGTACATAATAACAAGCTCCTAACTCAGCCTGCAAAGCTAAGGCTGGCTGGAGAATATTTACATACATAATGTACAACCTTAAGCCCAAAGGAACATGTTTAAAATCCCTAGTTCTCCATAAAACCTCTAGGAGGTACAATAGCAAAGTAGTAATACACACATGAAGAGAGTCTAATACATATATATATATATATATATATATATATATATATATATATATATATATATCAAAATATCAAAAGTAGGGCTCCAAAATATTTCACTTTGCCGCAGAAATTCAGACGCCTAGCGAGGTGCCTCTCGACCTGCATCTGAAAACAACAACATATTATGGGATGAGAATCGAAGGTTCTCAACATGGTAAAGGTGTCACGCACAGAAGATATAAGGTCTTGGAAATACCAAAGGCAATCCTAGAACACTGATTCTCAGATATAAAGTTTAAGGAACTAAAAAACAGAAGCGATAAATAGGTGGTCGTCTAAAGGTTCTCAACCTAACCAAACATAACCTACAGACTAATCTTTTCCCATCTCTCCTCTGTTCCTCCATCTCCTATGAGTTGCACAGACAAACAAGCGTAATGCAGATAACAATTATAACAAATAGCAGATTATAATCATGTAGGCAATCCCATATAGTACAAGCAAGCAAATCATATAATATGCACATGATGTATGCCTGTCTTATAGCTGTTGATATCAACTCTCGGTTACATAGCCAGCCCGACATGTCCTGTAACCAACTGTAGAAATTAACCATGGAAAGAATTCCAAGCTGACATGGGGGAGACACACCCCAAGCTCAATGATAACCATGGGCAGGATCCCAAGCTGACATGGGGGAGACAACACCCCAAGCTCAATATTATCTGTGGGACGAATCCCAGGCTGACATGGGGAGATAACACCCTAAGCTGACATGGGGGAGACAACACCCCAAGCTCAATATATTCAATCATTTCTCATAAATATCATTTTTTTTATTCTCAATAATAATTCATAGCTCATCTCATCATTTTCAATTATTTAATATCATCAACTGTCTCACACATCATTCTCAATGTTACTTTACTCTCTTAATTGCCTCATATACCACTTTCATCATCTTTATCAATTGAATACTATCTTCTCTAACCATAAATTATCTTTTAAAAATCTTTCTTCATCTCCAACTTACCACCACTTCCTAACTTCTTACTATTACTAGGCTTACTAATAAGATCTAGGGCCAAGGGAATTAAAATAGAGGTTTAGAAGTTCGAAATTTAGTTTTAAAATCCAAAACTTTAAATTGCTGAAACAGGGTCCACGCGTATGCATGGGCGACGCATACGTGTGGGAGTGCATTATTGAAAAGTCACACGTACGCGTGGGCCGCACGTACGCATGGGTATACTTTTTCCTTCCTAGCATACACAAGCACCTTGCTCGCGTACGCGAGATATCCCAGCCAAAAAGGTTGGTCGCGTCGCGTGTAGATGGTCGTGTACGCAAGCTTATGCAGAACAGCAAAACTACTAAATGCTGCAGAATCTTCAGTTTGCACTCCGAACTTCCAACACGCATAACTTTTTTTGTTTTAAATGATTTTTCTTCCGTTCTTCGAACGGTGTAAATTTCACGGACCCAATTTTTATGTGAAAGAAGTTTGAAACAATTTGGGGGTCCGGAAGCCAAGTTATGGCTCACTGAAGTTTGACCAAAAATTAGATTTTCACAAAAGTTTATAAACCTTTATTTTCATCAAAATAAACTTAATTCCTACATTCCAGTTATATAAATAGCACCACAACATACCATTTACAGCATTAACCAACAAAATCATCATCAATCATCATATAGCATTCTAGCTTAATTAACCACATCAATCATCATCAAACCATCATACTTATATCAAATTACACACATTACACATACAAGCTCCCATCTCAACCTCCACCAAGCACTAATCACATACATAGTAATCATTCTCAACCAACACAACATCACAATTTAGTTCCTATCTTAGGGTCACTAGCCTAAGTTTTCACAAAATATTATATATTAAATACACGAAACCTAAACCATACCTTGGCTGATTTTCACGTATTTCCCAAGGCAACTAACCGAAGCCAAACACAGCCCCCAAAGTCCAAAATAACCAAGGCAATAAATCCCAAACACCACCAAGCCTCAAGTGTCCACAATTCAAGCTACAATTTCAAATATACAAACCTAAATTACATTACCACACACACACACACACACACACACACACACACACACACACACACACACACACACACACACACACACATATATATATACATACACACACAAAATTTTAACACCCATCACACAATAGTCCAAAAACCCACAAGGTTTAGAGAGCCTTTACCTTATACGTACCTCAAATAAGCGAAACCCGCTAATCCATCAAGTTTAATTTGAGCCTAAGCATCAAGACATTAACTTTAAGCAACCAAACCCTAAAACTTTAAAAACCAAGGGAATTTAGAGGCTGAGATGAGAAATGGGGTTTCTTACCGAAATTGGTTGTTGGGCTTTGTAGAGCTCGATGCGCTGGACGCGAGGCTGCAAACTGTGTGGCGATCGGAGCTCTGGATTGAAAGTTATTGAGAATTGAAATTGGAGCAAGGGTTGCTAATGGGGTTTCTTCCCCTTCCTTAAGTTTCCAGCGTGAAACAAAGCTAAGGAAGGAAGTGGAAATGAAATTAGATTGGGCCTTGGGCCCGATTCATCCGGTTTGGCACGTTCAGCCCAATCTTGGGCCAAATTCTTTGAAATTGGTGTCAAAATTTCCGTTTTAATTAGCTCTATCTCATTTTACTACAAAATTTGCATTTCTAATCTCCTTTATTAAAATTAATTTATTAGTTAATTATTTACTAATTTTATGGGGTTTACATCCTACCTACCTAATTAAGAATTTTGTCCTCAAAATTCAAGTTCAGTTATCTGAGATAGGTGTAGTAGTCGTTCCTCTTGTTGGGTCCATGTTCTCAGGTGTGTTCTTCCATCCCTATTATTATAATCCGTCTTATTATTACAATTTGTCCAATACACCTCGGGTGTAATTCCTTAATCTTAATTGCTTACTAATCCCAATCTATTGAAGTAACTGTTGAGTACGGGCAACCTCCTTCTTGAGTGATTTAGGTATTGTCTTCTCTTATCCGTACAACTCTTTAGTTGGCTCTGTGTAGTTAGAGTCTCAACTCAAATTCATCTATTCTTTTCGTTGTTTTGGCTCTCTAGTCATCTGGGGTCATCTCAATACTAAAGTAATTAGCGTACCGTGTAACCTTACTATTTCTTGTTGTACATTAAATCCTTTGACTATTGTTCAGAGTCCTTCCATTAAGGCATTGTCGCACTGTCATGATGTCATAGCTATTCGTCTCCTAAGTCCTTGGATAGTGTATGCATAGAATTTTCGGATAGTTACACTAAGTTCAGGTGTCATGAATTTTGGCACAGAGGTTACTCTTTCCTTTCAAGGAATTGCCATCCTGATGGTTATTCTTAGGAGTGTACATGGTGCTAAACCAAGCTCGGTTTGATTTTTAAAAGATAGTAGGCTCAAAAATGATTGAACTACTCAAACAGTATTCGCTAGAAGATAAGAGGATGTGCTCCTTTAAGGTGTACTTCCAAAGAGAAAATTGAAGTCTAGGCTTGATGAAGGGGGAATGAAGTGCATCGAGCTTAATAAATCTTAGCTGATGTCAACAAAACGCAAGCTCACTAAATAGAGCAGTTTCACTCACAGTAGCCCTAAGATTCAAGGATTTACACGATTACTCTATGACAGGCTTGATGAGCATATATTTTATACGCTTTTTGGCATCATTTTCATATAGTTTTTAGTATGTTTTGTTTAGTTTTATTAAGTTTTTATAGATTTTAGTTTTGAATTCACATTTTTGGATTCTACTTTGAGTTTGTGTATTTTTGTACAATTTCAGATAATTTCTGGCTGAATTTAAAGAGCTGGAGCAGAAGTCTGATTGAAAGACAGAGAAAGCACTGTAGATGTTGTCCAAATCTGACCTCCTTGCACATAAAAATATTTTTTGGAGCTACAAAAGATCAAATAGAGCGTTCTCAACGACTATGGAAAGCTGACTTCTAGAGCTTTTCAGCAATGTATAATAGTCTATACTTTTCTTCGGATTAGAAGGCCCAAAACTGGCATCTAACACCAGCCTCCTGCCCCCTTCCTGGTGTTCAGCGCCCAAGGAGCAGAGCCTAGCATCCAAATGTCCAGAGAGGACCCCCTAGCCAGTGTTTCACACCCAAAAAACCTCATATCATGTGGATCTCATTAAAGCTCAGCCCAAACACTCACCAAGTGGGCCCCAGAAGTGGATTTTAGCACTAAAAAGACTGTTTTATCCTTTACTAGTCATTAGTTTAGTATTTAAAGGATTAAATTCATGTTATTCGGACACTTTTACATCACATTTACAATCATACATATTTTACCATTGTATTTCTCATCAATATGAATTTCTAAACCTCCTAGGTTGAAGGGAGAAGCCCTGCTGAGTCCTATGAATTAATAAAAGTATTACTGTTTCTTCTTCCATCCGTGTTTGATTTATTTCTAAGATGTATATTCGTTCTTCCACATGGTGAATAGGATGATCAGTGACAATCAGCTTTATTCATCATACTAAGATGAACGTGCCTGACAAACACCCACGTCTACTTAGGTTCATGTGAATACGTGGCCGAAAAGCACGAACCAACAACTATGTTTATACATCTCTCAGACGGCTAATCCACAACTTCGTTGGGGACTTCTCGAGACACCACTTCAGCCGATTTTCGCAGAGATTAGGGTTTTTGTGGTATAGGCTAGAATTCAAAGAAGCAGCATTCTCTGATCCAGGGGAATGAACTGCTAGAGCTTCACCTTCCGTCAGATTGGATGACCACGGGCAATGGCATTTGATCTGGAGCAGGGGAGATCAATGACCACGGGCAATGGCTTTGATCACATATAGCCTGCCATAGAAGAGATCATTCACAAGCAGAGAAGACAGTGATACCAGAGCCAATTCAGAAAGACAAAGCAACTACAATCTTCAACTATATTCCTATTACTGATTCCAATAATCCTAATACAACTCCGTAATCCTACAACCTTCTGATTTCACCTGACTAAGACCTGCAAGATAACCATAGCTTGCTTCAAACCAACAATCCTCGTGGGATCGACCCTGACTCGCTCAGGTATTACTTGGACGACCCAATGCACTTGCTAGTACAGCTGTACGAAGGTGTGGGATTTGTGCACCAAGTTTTTTGCGCCGTTGCCGGGGATTGTTCGAGTTTGGACAAATTGAAGGATTGTCTTGCTCCCTAGATCAGGTAATTTTTATTTTATTTGAGTCTTTTAATTTTTGTTTTCTTCTTATTTTTTTCAAAAATTTTAAAACCTTTTTCAAGAAATATTTGTCTTTTCTGTGTTTAATCTTTGTTCCTGATTTGAGTCATACCTGTTCCTATTTTTGAATTCCAAAAATTTTAAAACTTTTTCCAAAAACCTTTTTAAAAAAAGTTTATTTTCAAGCATCCTTAGCTCTTTGTTTGAGTCTCTTTGTTTGTGTTCTTGTTGAGTTTTTTATTTTCTTCTTCTCTACTTTTTCGAAAAAAATAAAAAAGTCTTTCAAAACTATTTTTATTTTCTTTGTTTAATCTTTGTTCTTAGTTTGAGTCTTTTTGTTTATGTTCTTGATAAATTTTTGTTTCTTTGAGTCTTTGTTTTTTCTTTCAAAAATTTTGTTTCTTTGGTTAAATCTTGTGTGATTTTTTAAGTTTGGTGTGTTCTTGTATTTTCCTTTTAAAATTTTCGAGAATTTTATGTTTGATGTTCAAAAGTTTTAAGTTTGGTGTTCTTTACATACATGTTCTTGTGCTCTTTAAATTTCTTTGAGTTTTGTTCTTGGTGTTCTTCTTAATCTTCAAGGTGTTCTTGTTTTTCTTTTTGTTTTGATCTTAAAAATTTTAAATTTGGTGTCTTTTTTGTGTTTGTCTTTAAATTTTCGAAAATTGACCCTTTAGATATAAAAATTTTAAGTCTTGTGTCTTTTACTTATTTTTCTCTCTTCATTAAATTCAAGAATAAAAAAATATATTTTCTATCTTTATTTTTATTAAAAATTCAAAAATTACAATTAAGAATTTAGATTTTAATTTCAAAATTTTAATCTTATCTTATCTTAGCTTTAAATTTAAAAAATCAAAACTTTTCAAAATCATATCTTTTTCAAAATTTTATCTTATCTTAATTCAAAATTCAAAACTTAAAATTTCAAATTTCGAACTTCAAAATTTAAATTTTAAATTTTAAATTTTAAAATTCAAAATTCAAAAATTCAAATTTCAAATTCAAATTTCAAATTTTTAAAATTAAATCTTTTTCAAAATAAAATTTCAAATCTTATCTTGTTGACTTTTTCAAAATTCAAAAGTTAAAATTTCAAAATTTAATTTTCAAATTTTAAATGTTAAATTCAAATCTTTTCTCAATTAGTTACTTATCTTCTCTCTGTTTTTTTCAAAACTTCCTAACTAATTCTTCTCTTTCTTATTTTTTGAAAAATTATTTTCATATTCTCTCTCTTCTATTTTCGAATTTCATAACTTAATTTTCAATTCTTTTTAAATTATTAATCTTATTTTTGAAAGTAATAAATAAATAAAATCAAATTAAAAATATTCTAATTCTTGTTTATCTTTTCTACTTCTATTTCTTTTTGTACCTCTTCTACCTTTCTTCTTCTTCTATCTTTCTTAATCATGAATCCAAATGGGAATGAAGAGTTCAGAAGAACTCTGAGATCTTATGAAAATCCCACAACTGACTTCTATGGAAGAAGTATTAGCATACCTCACATCAGAGCAAGTAGCTTTGAACTAAAACCTTAACTTATTACTCTAATGCAGCAAAACTACCAGTATTCTGGGCTTTCTCAGGAAGAACATATAAAAATCCTGACAGATTTCTTAAAGATTACTGACACAGTAGACAGTGAGGGAGTAGACCAAGATGTCTACAAACTGTTGCTCTTTCCTTTTACTGTAAAGGATCAAGCAAAGAGGTGGTTGGATAACCAGCCTAAAGCTAGCTTGAAAACTTGGAAACAGTTAGTAGACAAGTTTTTAAATCAATACTTTCCCCCCAAGGAAGATGACCCAGCTGAGGCTGGACATCCAAGCCTTCAAACAAGGAGATGGTGAATCCCTTTATGATGCTTGGAAAAGGTATAGAAGGATGCTACGAAAATGTCCCACTGAAATGTTTTTAGAATGGGTATAGTTAGACATCTTCTACTATGGACTTTCAGACATGGCTAGAATATCTTTGGACCACTCTGCTGGTGGTTCCATACACATGAGAAAGATAATTGGAGAGGCTCAAGAGCTTATTGAGACAGTTGCCACTAATCAGCATCATCTGCTGAAACCTCTATAAAAGGAAAGATTAAGGCAGTATCCACTGAACCTAACCCTCCAGAACAAGATGGCCCATTGACTCATCAGCTGCACGCCTTTACCCAGCAATTATTGGAACTACAAGAGGCTTTGCGAGAAACTCAGGCATCTAACAGAAATATAGAATCACAGCTGAGTTAAACAAGGTAGTAGTTATCTAAGCAGATAACAGATGAATGCCAGGCCATTCAACTGAAGAGTGGAAAAACCTTGAATTCCCAACCTCAGAACAACAGGAATGTAGGAAAAGAACAACTGACAGAAGATAACTAGGTCTCTGTACAAGATAACTCTGGGCATTCAAACGCCCAGGGAGGCAGCACCTTTGGCGTTGAACGCCCACAAGGGAGTGATGCTCCTGGCTTCAAATGCTAGGAAGGGGGCAACAACATGGGCGTTGAACGCCCATGCAAGGGAGGCCAGTCACTTACTGATAACAACCCTCCTAAGCAAGCTAGTAACCCCCCTTCCAGCACACACGGCACTTAGCCTTCATCAACCAAGATTGATGAGTATAAGGCTAAGATTCCATTTCCTCAGAGACTCTGTCAAGAGGAAAAAAATAAACATTTTGCCTGCTTTGTGGATTATCTCAGAACACTAGAGATCAAGATCCCTTTTGCAGAGGCTCTTGAACAGATACCTTCTTATGCTAAGTTCATGAAGGACATTTTGAGTCATAAGATTGATTGGAGAGACAGTAGCTCTTACTAAGGAGTGCAATGCAGTCATTCAGAGGAACCTTTCTCAGAAACTACAGAGACACCCTAACACTCTTCCCAGAGCCACAGAAGTAAATCCAAGAGAAGAGTGTCTGGCCCTCATTAGTACCAAGGAGGCCGAACCTCAGGAGCATGCTACTGAGGGACTTAAGACAATCACGAACCAGAAGAATCCTGAGAATGCCATTGAGCACGCCCCTACAGAGGAGAAGGAACCTCGAGTTGAATCTTCTCTGGGTGTATAAGAGGAACCTGTGGTTACCAGAGAGCACCCCTTGTAGAGGTAAAAGAGCCTCAAAAGCCACATTTCCTTGGCATGCAGAAAGAACTGGCAGATGAGTAGTTGGCTCATTTCCCGGCAGCCCTTAAGGAGCCACAGGTCAATATCTCTATTGTAGAGGTATTGGGAAAAAGACCCCTTATACATAGTCTATACTTTGCTTCGGATTAGAAGGCCCAAAACTAGCATCCAACACCAGCCTCCTGCCCCCTTCCTGGCGTCCAGTGCCCAAGGAGCAGAGCCTAGCATCCAAATGCCCAGAGAGGACCCCCTAGCCAGCGTTTCACGCCCAAAAGACCTCATAGCATGTGGATCTCATTAAAGCTCAGCCCAAACACTTACCAAGTGGACCCCAAAAGTTGATTTTAGCACTAAAAAGACTGTTTTACCTTTATTCGTTGATGACATATCATCATGTCATGTTTTTCTATGCTTTTTCATACAAGAAATTGATGATTAGTGCTTGAATATTGAATGCTTTTGTGTTTAAATGGTATATTTCTTTGATCTTGTGATTTTATGAATTTTGTAGGAAATAATAGAAAAAGAAGAAATAAAAGCACTAAAAGAAGAATCACACCCCCAAGGTGACAAAAGAATTGGAAACAAACTCAAAGAGGCTTCTGAGTTAAGCAAAGAGGATTTACAACCCAGACCTCTTCACACTCCAACAAGAATAACTTAAGCTACAAAACTCCAAATGAGGTGATTCAAGTGGCATTGGAAAGTAGGAATCTAGAGCTTTCCAAGTATATATGGCACTGCATGATGAACACTAAATCTGAGGGAGAAAACTTACCCCAAAAATGCAAAGATGAATATAGTATCAACCTGCAGTAAGGCCAGCTGACCTCTCCACCTTCCAAGGAGGATAACTTGAGCTGTAGAGCTTTAAATGATGCGCTCTCAAATGCATTAGAATGTAGATATTCAGAGCTTTCCAACGATATATAATAGTATGGGGTGAACATTAAGTTTGGGCTTCAAAATTGGGCGCTAACTTTGGCCTTCAACACAGCGTTCACTAAGTGAACGCCACGTTCACTAATTGAACGTTTTCGGCCTCCAAAACAGCACGACCATGCCTTGTTCAAAGGACCATAACTTGTGCTACAGATGTCCAATTGACGTGCTTCTAGTTGCGTTGGAAAGCTGACATTCAGAGCTTTTCAACGATATATAACAATTTATATTTGGCATGAAATTGAAGCACAAGTGATAGGAATCTTTAAGGCCCAAGAACACTCAGCAACACTTTTGGAGTAACATTTACTTCCAAAGTGAACGCTATGTTCACTTAGTGAACTTTATCATGATTTTCAAGCTTGGGAGCAAGGGACTTGTGCTGTCTGTACACTAGCCAACGTTCAATAAGGGAACGTAGCGTTCATTTAGTGAACGCCAGTGTAGAAAACTTGCGCACCAAAGGAAGAGTGAACGCAATATTCACTTAGTGAACAGAGCGCTCCACTGGAAGGGGCACCAAGCAACCTTGACCCACTCTCAGTCAAGGCCAAACCAAAAGAGCCCACTCGAAGTGCAACTCTGGCTCAATTAAGTCCAATTCAAGCCGATTTACACATCAAAGCAAGCAAAACCCATGGACATCACTCAAAGGCACAAGAAAAAGCTAGATTAGGAATTTCATTTAAATTGTAATTTGTTTTCAATTTCAATTTCATTTCATTAAAGAAGGCTGGCTCTGCTAGAGAGCAATCGGAGTAGGAGTAGGTTAGAATAGAAAGCTCTCTTTGATACACTTTTAATTTTCTGCACTTTTACATTTCAAGTATTGAATTCAATTTAGTTTATGCAAATTTTAATTTCTACAATCCTCTGCTCCAATTTCCTTCTCTGCAAATTTTATTTTTCTGTTCACATTGCTCCCAATTTACTTTCATGCAATTTAATTCTTCTGCAAGTGTTCTGAGTTCTAATTTACTGCTTTCATTTAATTTTCCAACACCCAACCCCCTTTACACTTGATGCAATTTTACATTCCTTGTTCTTTAAGGTTCTGTCAATTACTTCTTGCAAGTTAGATCTGATGCAATTTTACTTTTCTTGTCATTTAAGCTTCAGCTAATTTACATTCTGCACTTTACTTTCACTGCAATTTACTTTCTGTATTTTAAAATTCCTTGCAATTTCCTTTCTGTTAGTTAAATTTCATTCAATCCATCACTGTTAGCTTGACTAAAATAATCACCTCACTAAAGTTGCTTGATCCATCAATCCCTGTGGGATCGACCTCACTCTTGTGAGTTATTACTACTTGATGCGACCCGGTACACTTGCCGGTGAGTTTGTGTGGAAATCTAATTTTCACCCATCAAGTTTTTGGCGCCGTTGCCAGGGATTGATTTAGATCGACAATGATTAAGTGGGTGAGAAGTCTAGATTAAGCATTTTCTTTATTTTTGTTCTTTTAATTTTCTGTTCTGAGTTGACACCAAGGTGTTTGTGTTTTTGGCTTACTAAGCAAATCTCACCTGAGATATGAATTTAAGTTTTCTTTGGTGGTGTATTTTACAAAATTCAAATGGAGTTCAACTCATCTTATGATCAAACAAATTTCATGGGATATTACCCACCATCACAATATGATTCAAGTCATTATCCTAATGGTGGATGGGAATATCACCAAGAAATTGCAAATTCTGAGCACTCCAATCCATGGAGATTTGCTCCAGAGCCACAAATTGATCAAGCAAATCACATGAGATATTGTCCAGAACTACAAAATGATTTATGTCATTATCCTAATGGTATCTGTGCATATCAACAGGAGTGTGAACAATCAAGTGAAAGGAATTTCCTCCCAGAGCCACAAAGTGAATCATACTGTTATGACTCTAACACAAACTATGGCTGGGAAGGGAATTCTAATGCTCCATATGATACTCATCAAGAAACATCATCTCTGGAGTATACTTTCAATAAGTTCATGCAAGGTTGTCCCCCAATGCCACAAGACGATCCATACCATGATGAATTCAATAATGATTTACATTGTGGATGGGAAGATCAAAACCAGAAAGCATTTGACAGTTCATACTCCACTTATAAAGAGCCATCATCACTTGAGCAAACCTTCAATTCTTTCATGAAAAACTGTCCACCCTCACCTCCCAGTTTCTCATTTGAAAATTCTTCATCACTTGATGATGCCTCAACACAAAGTTTCCTCCACGATCCATACCAACCACAAAATTCATTCCATAATTCACAAAATTCATTCCATGCCCCTCAAAACATCACCACAACACATCCATGCCCACAAAATTTCTCTCAACCCCCATCTCTTGAGCTAACAGAGGATCTCCTTCAAAAGTCTGGAGAATTTTTGGAAAGACAAGAATAATCCTGGAAAAGGAAAGAACTCCTCCTTAAGAAGATGGATGGGCATTTAGAGCAAATAAGGAGAAACTCAAAATTATTAGACAGTGAGGATGAAGACCAATCTGTGGGAGAGGAAGTGGAAAAACAAGAACAAAAGGTCCCTGTGTCGAATGAAATTGCAATGAAGGATGAAATGGTGAAGGTATATAAACCAAGGATTCCATATCTACAGAGGTTAATTGAAGTGACAATGGAACATGAAGATTCCCTCCCAAAGGACTTAATGGAAAATCATGAAGAAGAAATGGAGGAAGACACTCAAGGAGATTCACATTCAATTGAAGCAGAGAAGTGCATAGAAGAAAGGCTCATTGAACCAACAATTCAAAAGGCTCTTGATGAAGAAAACACTCCAACCATCACACAACCACCAAGTATTGATATCCAAGAAGTGAAGGCAACTAACAAGAGCACCAATCCTACCCCTGATCCAGCAAGCAAGCTTAATCAAGCCATTAACAAAAGGAAGCTTGCTGAGGAGAGACCAAGACAGGGGACAATAGCTGAATCTTCTCCCCCCTTGAGGTCATTCCTATTAACAAAATGGAAGAAGAGGAAGAAAGTGAAGAATAACATGTCAAGCTAATGACACTAAAAGAGCTCTTGTTGGGAGGCAACCCAACCGTAGGTAACATTTCATTTCTTTGCTTTGTTTACTCTTTATGTCTGCTTTGTTTATTTTCTTTCTCTGCTTTGTTTAAATTTCAATAAATTGGCATATGATTACATTCTAAGTTTGGTATTGCCCTGCAACAAATTGTTTTCAAATCCTTCTGGATGATTGCATCAAATCAAAAATGAAAGTATCACACTAAGATTCTAAGTTTGGTGTGCCACTTATTTTCTATGCAATTTATTCAGCAACACCACTTATCTGCATAATCATAATGCCCTTCGCAGTGTTATTTTTCTTTTTAGTTGGACAATTTTAGTTTTCTCTTTGTTTTAGTCATTTTCTTATTTTTAATGCTTTCTTTTATTAACTCTTTTTGTTAATACATCACCAAAAGATCCTTATTCATGATAGATTCTTGGCTTGGTGACTGTACTTAACATATAACAATTTCATTTGTTTAGTTTTAGTTCAAATAAATTGACATATGGTTGCATTCTAAGTTTGGTGTTGCTATGCAACAAAATTTGCTTCCAATCTTTACTGGATACTTGCATCAAGTCCAAGTGAAAGTGTCACACTAAGTTTGGTGTGCCACTTATATTTTTAAGCAATGTATCATGCACACCCTCCTATGTTTGTAATCACAATGTCTCTGTTTCCTGTGCCTTGATGGTTATTCTTAATTTTGCTTGCTTAAACACATGTACTACTAACATTTCATTGTGTAAGACACTCATGATCCATCTTAGCCCCATCACCACTGTTTTAATTGTTGCTTGAGAATGAGCAAGCATTCTGAGTTTGGTATGGGAAGAGGAAGAATAGAAGAAAAAGGACAACAACAAGGAAGATGCACTACAAGGTGATAACGCTCCTTTCTCCTCCTACTACTTTCAGCACTGTAAATTGCATGATTGTCTTTATCTTCTTTTTATGCATGTGAGTATGAATAGGCATAGCCTGAATTTTGAATTGTAACATGTTGCTGTGACATTATGACTACCATCTTGAATTTTGTAAGTTTAAAAGCAATAAAGCATCATGATCATAAACAAACAAGGTCATTAAAGAAGAATTTAGCATGTGCATACAAGTATTGGAAGGCTAGTACGGTTAACTGTTGCTCAATTGCATTAGATCTTATTTAATTGAAGTTTTCATCTAAAACATTTTGTGAAATCTATCTTCTGAAATCATGAAAACCTTGAAAAGGCAATTGCAAATTAAGGCAAGAAAAACAAAAGGGAAAGAATGAGAAAGCTGAAGGCTCTGAGTACTAATGACAATTCAATTGTTAAGTGCTTGTGGTGTTTATGTATCAGGCAAAAAGTTTGAAAACAAAACACTTAGAAGTCAAGGCTAGGCTCAAGTGTAAAAGCACTCCCTCAAGGTTCTGAGCATCAATGATTAGAGAGTCAAAAAAAGAAACAAATAAGCTTAATGAAGTCATCTAATTCAATGCTTGTGGTGCTTTTGTATCAAGTGGTAATACTTGAAAACAAAGCAGTTAGAATCGTAGCTTTGTTATCAACTCATGGGGTAAAGCACCCAAAAGGAGAAGGTAATAAGAAAATCAAAAGCTTGTATCAAGAAAAAAAAAACATAAGGAAAAGATTTCATAAAATGAGCTAGATAGAAGCATCAATCATTTACATTTCTCTTGTGATTGTAGCATGCATAGAAAACTAGCCTACCATGAATATTGAGTTGCTATTCTTCTCACCTTGGTTTGTCAAAATATACTGCATGATTCTTTCCTTTCTTGGGACAAGCAAGGTTTAAGTTTGATGTTGTGATGACATGTCATCATGTCATGTTTTTCTATGCTTTTTCATACAAGAAATTGATGATTAGTGCTTGAATTTTGAATGCTTTTGTGTTTAAATGGTATATTTATTTGATCTTGTGATTTTATGAATTTTGTAGGAAATAATAGAAAAAGAAGCAATAAAAGTACTAAAAGAAGAATCACACCCCCAAGGTGACAAAAGAGTTGGAAACAAACTCAAAGAGGCTTCTGAGTTAAGCAAAGAGGATTTGCAACCCTGACCTCTTCACACTCCAATAAGAATAACTTGAGCTACAAAACTCCAAATGAGGTGATTCAAGTGGCATTGGAAAGTAGGAATCTAGAGCTTTCTAAAAATATATGGCACTGCATGGTGGACACTAAATCTGAGGGAGAAAACTTACCCCGAAAATGCAAAGATGAACATAGTATCAACCTGCAGTAAGGCCAGCTGACCTCTCCACCTTCCAAGGAGGATAACTTGAGCTGTAGATCTTTAAATGATGCGCTCTCAAATGCATTGGAAAGTAGACGTCCAGAGTTTTTCAATGATATATAATAGTGGGGTGAACATTAAGTTTGGGCTTCAGAAGCTGGCGCTAACTTTGGCCTTCAATATAGCGTTCACTAAGTGAACGCCACGTTCACTAATTGAACGTTTTCGGCCTCCAAAACAGCGCAACCATGCCTTCTTCAATTGATGTGCTTTCAGTTGCGTTGGAAAGCTGACATTTAGAGCTTTCCAACGATATATAACAATATATATTTAGCATGAAATTGAAGCACAAGTAATAGGCATCTTTAAGGCCCAAGAACCACACTCAGCAACACTTTTGGAGTAACGTTCACTTCCAAAGTGAACGCTATGTTCACTTAGTAAACTTTATCATGATTTCCAAGCTTGGGAGCAAGGGACTTGTGCTGTCCGTACACTAGCCAACGTTCAATAAGGGAACGTAGTGTTCATTTAGTGAATGCCAGTGTAGAAAACTTGTGCACCAAAGGAAGAGTGAACGCAACGTTCAGTTAGTGAATGGAGCGCTCCACTGGAAGGGGCACCAAGCAACCCTGACCCACTCTCAGTCAAGGCCAAACCAAAATAGCCCACTCTAAGTGCAACTCTGGCTCAATTAAGTCTAGTTCAAGCCCATTGACACACCAAAGCAAGCAAAACCCATGTACATCACTCAAAGGCACAAGAAAAAGCTAGATTAGGAATTTCATTTAAATTGTAATTTGTTTTCAATTTCAATTTCATTTCATTAAAGAAGGCTGGCTCTGCTAGAGAGCAATAGGAGTAGGAGTAGGAGTAGGATAGAATAGAAATCTCTCTTTGATAAACTTTTAATTTTCTGCACTTTTACATTTCAAGTATTGAATTCAATTTAGTTTATGCAAATTTCAATTTCTACAATCCTCTGCTCCGATTTTCTTCTCTGCAAATTTTATTTTTCTGTTCACATTGCTCCCAATTCACTTTCATGCAATTTAATTCTTCTGGAAGTGTTCTGAGTTCTAATTTACTGCTTTCATTTAATTTTCCAGCACCCAGCCCCCTTTACACTTGATGCAATTTTACATTCCTTGTTCTTTAAGGTTCTGTCAATTACTTCCTGCAAGTTAGATCTGATGCGATTTTACTTTTCTTGTCATTTAAGCTTCAGCTAATTTACATTCTGTACTTTACTTTCACTGCAATTTACTTTCTGCATTTTAAAATTCCTTGCAATTTCCTTTCTGTTAGTTAAATTTCATTCAATCCATCACTATTAGCTTGACTAAACTAATCACCTCACTAAAGTTGCTTGATCCATCAATCCCTGTGGGATCGACCTCACTCTTGTGAGTTATTACTACTTGATGCGACCCGGTACACTTGCCGGTGAGTTTGTGTGGAAAACTAATTTTCACCTATCACTAGTCATTAGTTTAGTATTTAAAGGATTAAATTCATGTTATTCGAACACTTTTACATCACATTTACCATCATACACATTTTACCATTGTATTTCTCATTAGTATGAGTTTCTAAACCTCTTAGGTTGAGGTGAGGAGTCTTGCTGAATCCTATGAATTAATAAAAGTATTACTATTTCTTCTTCGATCCGTGTTTGATTTATTTCTAAGATGTCTATTCATTCTTCAACATGGTGAATAGGATGATCAGTGACAATAAGCTCTGTTCATCATACTAAGATGAACGTGCCTGACAAACACCCGCGTCTACTTGGGTTCATGTAAATACGTGGCTGGAAAGCGCGAACCAATAGCTATGTTTATACATCTCTCAGACGGCTAATCCACGACTTCGTTGGGGACATCTCGAGACACCAGTTCAGTCGATTTCCGGGGAGATTAGGGTCTTTGTGGTATGGGCTAGAATTCAACGAAGCAGCATTCTCTGATCCGGAAGATTCGACCTTGTCTGTGGCGTTATGAGTAGGATCGCCAAGAGAATGTACTGCTAGAGCTTCACCCTCCGTCAGATTGGATGACCACGGGCAATGGTGTTTGATCTGGAGCAGAGGAGATCAATGACCACGGGCAATGGCTTTGATCACATACAGCCTGCTATAGAAGAGATCATTCACAAGTAGAGAAGACAGTGATACCAGAGTCAATTCAGAAAGACAAAGCAACTCCAATTTTCAACTATATTCCAATTACTGATTCCAATAATCCTAATACTACTCCGTAATCCTACAACCTTTTGATTTCGCCTAACTAAGACCTGCAAGATAACCATTGCTTGCTTCAAACGAACAATCCTCGTGGGATCGACCTTGACTCGCTTAGGTATTACTTGGACAACCCAGTGCACTTGCTGGTACAGCTGTACAAAAGTGTGGGGATTCATGCACCAAGACTCAAGCTCTTTTCAGGAGAAATTTAAAATAGACTCTAGTGTAAGTTACCAAAGGAAAAACTAGGTTGACTCGCCGAGACTCCTCACATATCATTCATTAAGTTATTATCTTCTCTTCCCTTGACATAACTGGTGCTTCATACCGGGAACATTTGATTGAACGGATTTCATTTTCAATTTTATACTCCTTCAAGCTCTTAAGCTCTACCGATTCTAATAGTCTCGTCACACCACTCTTAACACTCCCGATCCCTAACCTATGGCTCAAATATTATGCTTACTCTTTCAACCCTCTTCTACTACATAACTCTAGTTATTATTCTCCAAGAACCTAGTCACTCCATCTAAGCCAATCCAAACGTCGTTTTATCTCACCAATTGGAATTCATCATTCGATCATTCCCTTGGAAATCTCAATTCTCACAGCTCAGTAATGCATTATGACGAGTACTACAGGTCATTATCATGCAAGGCAGTCAAAATTTCAATTACTAATTCACCATTACCTCTAATCGGAGCATCTGTGCCCTCAGTACCATCCGCCGCCATGGTGTACATTTGTCCCGCCTGCGGAGCTCTTCTAGCTTCCTTACTCTTCTTTTCTGGGCAATTCCAGGACATATGCCCGGTTCTCCCACAGTAATAACATACATCCCAACCTGCCCTACATGG
This sequence comes from Arachis hypogaea, assembly GCF_003086295.3. Classification (NCBI taxonomy): domain Eukaryota; kingdom Viridiplantae; phylum Streptophyta; class Magnoliopsida; order Fabales; family Fabaceae; genus Arachis; species Arachis hypogaea. Next base: position 96,687,748 of record NC_092049.1, read on the forward strand.
AGTGTTCGGGTGGTACCTTCTACACCTCCTACAAGTCAAGTCATCTTGTAGAAACTGAGCCTGTTTTTCGTATCCTCTTCCCTGGTTGTTGTTATTGTTGAACCTCTGGAAGTTTCTTTGACCTTGATGTTGCTGTGGAATATTGTTGCCTCACTTGAAATCTTGACCTCTAGGCGCCAAATTCCTTCCTTGATCTCTCATAACAGAGGTTCAGTGATCACCCTCATCTACTGCTGCCTGCCTCACATACTCTTCCGTCACTCGACTCTTATTTACGAGCATGAAAAGGACCTTGATCTCCATCGGTACAACGAAGCTCAGAATATTACTCCGTAGGCCTCCCTCATACTTAATGCATTTCCACTCAGCAAAGTCTTCAGGCACACCTTGACGGATTCGGGAAAAGTGAAACAATTCTTCGAACTTGTTAGTATATTCAGTAACAGTCATCTGCTCTTGTTTTAATTGAAGCAATTCAAGTTCTTTGGCATTTCTGACCGAGCTTGGAAAATACTTTCTGTAAAATTCTGTGCAGAACACCTCCCAAGAGATTACAATACCGTCTGGCTGCAGGATACGTCGTGTATCCTGCCACCAATATTGGGCCTCGCCTTGTAGCTAATAAGTCCCAAATTCAACCCACTGTTCCTCGGGAACCTGCTGAGCCTGCAGTGCTCGTTTGATCGCCTGAATCGAATTATCTGCCTCAGTGGGGTTTGAAGTTCCCCTGAAGGTCGGAGGGGGGTGAACATTCATGAAAGAAGTAAGCGTCATAGGACCCTTATCACCATTATTCCCGTTATTCCTATGGTTCATCTGGTCTCCCAGCGCTTCGGCTGTCGCCTGCATAGCCGCAGCCATATTTCCCAGGGTAGCCATAAAGTCTACAGGATCATTCCCTGTCAGTTCAGGATTAGAGTTTCCTATTCTACCTCTGCCTCGCCAGCGACCGCCTCCGTGAGTCGACATCTGGTTCCTAAACACACCAAACAAGTGATATCAAGTTGATCAGTCTCAATATCGCAAGTCTAGTGCTTCAAGTCCCAAATTCATGCTCATGAACGTTTATGCCATATATCAATTAGATATCCTAATAGCACATAAATACACGCACAAAGAATGCATAGAAGCATAATCAGTCCGTCCCTCAGGCTCTATAGGATTGAACTGCTCTGATACCATAATGTAACACCCTACCACACAGAGCCTTACGCTTAAGCTGTAAAACAGAGGTGGTCTGGTATTACGACGTCTAAAATAAAATATATATAATGATAAAAATGAAAAGGAAATAGTATACTAGGAGTCTTGATAAACAAGTAAAACAAACATCGCAAAATAGAAAGCGCAATGCTCAGAAATATGGATTACTTGCATGAGAAGAAAACAAAAGTTACAAGCATGATATAACAGAAACCAGGAATAGAGAACCAAAAGGTACATAATAACAAGCTCCTAATTCAGCCTGTGAAGCTAAGGCTGGCCGGAGAATATTTACATACATAATCTACAACCTTGAGCCCAAAGGAACATGGCTAAAAGCACTAGTTGTCCATAGAACCTCTAGGAGGTTCATTAGCAAAGTAGTAATATACACATGAGGAGAGTCTAATATATATATATCAAAATATCAAAAGTAGGGCTCCAAAATATTCCACTTCACCGCGGAAATCCAGACGCCTCGCGAGGTGCCTCTCGACTTGTATCTGAAAACAACAACATAGTATGGGATGAGAACCGAAGGTTCTCAGCATGGTAAAGGTGCCACGTACAAAAGTTATAAGGTCATGGAAATGCCAGAGGCATTCCTAGAACGCCGATTCTCAGATATAAAGTTTAAGAAACTAAAAACAGAAGCCATAAATAGGTGGTCGTCTAAAGGTTCTCAACCTAACCAAACTTAACCTACACACTAATCTTTTCCCATCTTTCCTCCGTTTCTCCATCTCCTATGAGTTGCACAGACAAACAAGCAAAACAAGGCAGACACAAGTAGTTCACAAGTAATGCAGATAATAATTATAACAAATAGCAGATTATAATCATGTTGGCAATCCCATATAGTACAAGCAAGCAAATAATATAATATGCACATGATGTATGCCTATCTTATGGCTGTTGATATCAACTGTCGGTTACGTAGCCAGCCCGACATGTCCTGTAACCAACTGTAGAAATTAACCATGGAAAGAATTCCAAGCTGACATGGGGGAGACACACCCCAAGCTCAATGATAACCATATGCAGGATCCCAAGCTGCCATGGGGGAGACAACACCCCAAGCTCAATATTATCCGTGGTACAAATCCCAGGCTGACATGGAAAGACAACACCCCGAGCTGACATGGGGAAGACAACACCCCAAGCTCAATATATTCAATCATTTCTCATAAATATCATTTTTTTATTCTCAATAATAATTCATATTTCATCTCATCATTTTCAATTATTTAATATCAACAACTATCTCACACATCATTCTCAATGTGACTTTACTCTCTTAATTGCCTCATATACCACTTTCATCATCTTTATCAATTGAATACTATCTTCTCTAACCACAAATTATCTTTTAGAAATCTTTCTTCATCTCTAAGTTACCAAAACTTCCTAACTTCTTCCTATTACTAGGCTTACTAACAAGATCTAGGGCCAAGGGAATGAAAATAGAGGTTTAGAAATTCAAAATTTAGTTTTAAAATACAAAACTTTAAATTGCTAAAACAGGGTCCAAGCGTATGCGTGGGCCACTCGTACGCGTAGGAGTGCATTAATGAAAGGTCACGCGTACGCGTGGGTGTACTTTTCCCTTCCTTGCGTACACAAGCACCTTGCTCACGTACGTGAGATGTCCCACCCGAAAAGGTTGGTCGCGTCGCGTGTAGATAGTCGCGTACGCAAGCTTATGCAGAATAGTAAAAATGCTGAATGCTGCAGAATCTTCAATTTGCACTCCGAACTTCCGACGTGCATAATTTTTTTCATTTTAAATCATTTTTCTTTTGTTCTTTGAACGGCGTAAACTTCACGGACCCAATTTTTATGTAAAAGAAGTTTGAAACAATTTAGGAGTCCGGAAGCCAAGTTATGGCTCGCCGAAGTTTGACCAAAAATAAGATTTTCACAAAAGTTTATAAACCTCTTTTTTTCATCAAAACAAACTTAATTCCTACATTCTACTTATATAAATAGCACCACAACATACCATTTACAGCATTATAATTCCCAGATCCTACTAGAGTCAACCATACCTCAACTTTACATAATCTCATACACAATTCCTCAATTAACCAACAAAATCATCATCAATCATCATATAGCATTCTAGCTTAATTACCCACATCAATCATCATCAAACCATCATACTCATATCAAATTACACACATTACACATACAAGCTCCCATATAAACATCCACCAATCACTAATCACATACATAAAATTCAGTTCCTATCTTAGGGTCACTGATGAGTGGGTATTTGATACGCTTTTTGGCATTGTTTTCATATAATTTTTAGTATGTTTTGTTTAATTTTTATTAAGTTTTCAAAGGTTTTAGAGTTAAATTCACATTTTTGGATTCTAGTATGAGTTTGTATATTTTTATGCAATTCCAGGTATTTTCTGGGTGAAATTGAGGAGCTGAAGCAAAAGTCTGATACAGAGACAGAGAAAGCACTGCAGATGCTGTCTGGATCTGACCTCCTTGCACTTGAAAGAGTTTTTCGGGAGATACAAAAGTCCGAATGTAGCATTCTCAATGGCTCCGAAAAGTGGACTTCCAGATCTTTCTAGCAATGTATAGTCTGTACTTTGATTCAGATTAGAAGGCCCAAAACTGGCATCCAACGCTAGCCTCCTGCCCTATTCCTGGCGTCCAGTGCCCAAAGGAGGAAACCAATGTCCAAACACCCAAAGAGGACCCCTAGTTAGCGTTCAACACCCTAGAGGCCTCATAGCACATGGATCATATCAAAGCTCAGCCCAAACATTCACCAAGTGGGCCTCAGAAGTGGATTTTAGCACTAAAAGACTGTTTTACCCTTTCTTATGTAATCCTTAGTAATTAGCTTAGTATTTAAAGAACTTTTACACCTCTCATTAAGGGGGATCTACCATATTTTATTTTTATCATTGTATTTCCTATCAATATGAGTTTCTATACCTCCTAGGTTGAGGGGAGGAGCCCTGCTGAGTTCCTTGAATTAATAAAAGTATTACTGTTTCTCTTCAATCCGTATTTGATCAATTCTCAGATGTATATTCGTTTTTCAACATGATGAATGGGGTGACCCATGACAATCATCTTTGTTCTTCATACCAAGACCGCATGCCTGACAACCACCCGTGTTTTCTTGGGTTCGTGTGAATACTTGACTGGAAAGCATCGAACCGCCAGCTTGATTATACATCTCTCAGACGGCTAATCCATGACTTCGTTGGGTACTTCTCGAGACACCAGTTCAGCCGAGGTATGGGGAGATTAGGGTCTCTATGGTAGAGGCTAGAATCCAAAGGTGCAGCATTCTCTGATCTGGAAGATCCGACCTTGTCTGTGGCGTTTTGAGTAGGATCATTTTGGTAATCTGAAAAATCTAAAAATTGATTCTTGAAGCAAGAAAAAGCAGCAAAAGAAAAAGAAAAAGCATGTTGATAATATATGCATACGAAAAAAAAATAAAATGGCGAAAATAAATAATAAATAAATAAAAAGCAGAAAAAGCCAATAGCTCTTTAAACCAAAAGGCAAGAGCAAAAAGCCAATAACCCTTTAAACTAAAAGGCAAGGGTAAAAGGATCCAAGGCTTTCAGCATCAATGGTTAGGGGGCTTACAAGGAATAAAATCCTGGCCTAAGCGGCTCTACCAAGCTGTCCCTAACCATATGCTTGTGGTGTGAAAGTGTCAAGTGAACATCTTGAGACTGAGTAGCTAAAGTCGTAATCCAAAGCAAAAAGAGTGTGCTTAAGAACTCTAGACACCTCTATCTGGGGATTCTAGCAAAGCTGAATCACAATCCGAAAGGGTTCACCCAGTTAAAGTGTCTGTGACATTTATGTATCCGGTGGTAATACTGGAAAACAAAGTGCTTAGGGTCACGGCCAAGACTCTAAAAGTTGTGTTCAAGAATAAAAAAGAACTGAACTAGGAGAGTCAATAATATCATCTGGATTCTAAGTTCCTAAAGAGACCAACATTTCTGAATTTCAATGGATAGTGAAATTCCAAAACTATTCAGAAGCAAAAAGCTACTAAGTCTCGCTCATCTAATTGAAACTAAGCTTCATTGAAAACTCTGAGATTTATTGTATCTTACTCTTCCTTTTAACCTACTGTGTTTTTAGTTGCTTGGGGACAAGCAACAGCTTAAGTTTGGTGTTGTGATGAGCGGATATTTTATACGATTTTTGGCATTGTTTTCATATAGTTTTAGTATGTTTTGTTTAATTTTTATTAAGTTTTCATAGGTTTTAGTGTTAAATTAACATTTTTGGATTCTACTATGAGTTTGTGTATTTTTATGCAATTTCAGGTATTTTCTGGCTGAAATTGAGGAGCTGGAGCAAAAGTCTGATTCAGAGACAGAGAAAGCACTGTAGATGCAGTTTGGATCTGACCTCCTTGCACTCAAAACAGCTTTTTTGGAGCTACAGAAGTCCAAATGGAGCGTTCTTAACGACTATCGAAATCTGAGTTCCAATGCTTTCCAGCAATGTATAATAGTTCATACTTTGCTTTAGATTAGAAGGCCCAAAACTGGCGTCCAACGCCAGTCTCCTGCCCTATTCCAGGCGTCCAACGCCCAAAGGAGGAAACCAGCGTCTAAACGCCCAAAGAGGATTCCCTAGCCAATGTTCAATGCCCTAGAGGCCTCAGAGCACGTGGATCTCATCAAAGCTCAGCCCAAACACTTACTAAGTGAGCCTCAGAAGTGGATTTTAACACTAAAAGACTGTTTTATCCTTTCTTATGTAATCCTTCATAAATAACTTAGAATTTAAAGAACTTTTACACCTCTCATTAAGGGGGATCCGCCATATTTCGTTTTTATCATTGTATTTCCTATCAGTATGAGTTTCTAAACCTCCTAGGTTGAGGGGAGGAGCTCTGCTGAGTTCTATAAATTAATAAAAGTATTACTGTTTCTCTTCAATCCGTGTTTGATCAATTCTAAGATGTATATTCATTTTTCATCATGATGAACAGGGTGACCCATAACAATCATCTTCGTTCATCATACCAAGACCGTGTGCCTGACAACCACCCGTGTCTTCTTGGCTTTGTGTGAATACGTGATTGGAAAGCATTGAACCGCCAGCATAATTATACATCTCACAGACGGCTAATCCACGACTTCGTTGGGGACTTCTTGAGACACCAGTTAAGTCGAGGTACGGGGAGATTAGGGTCTCTGTGGAAGCGTCTAGAATCCAAAGGTGCAGCATTCTCTGATCCGGAAGATCTGACCTTGTCTGTAGCGTTTGAGTAGGATCATTAAGGAGAATGGACTGCAGGAGCTTCACCCTCAATCAGACTGGATGCGCACTAACCTTAGTGTTCAGATCTGAAGGAGTATTGGCAGCTGCTCAAACCAGCATCAATCACATACAGCCTGCCATTGAAGAAATCATTCAAAATTGAAGAAGACAGTAACACTAGAGTTAATCCAGAAGGACAAAGCAACTCCAAGCCTTAACCATCTAAGATTTAAGATTATCATTGTAAACATATCAACCTAGTTTAGATCTCATAAATCTGACAACTCTTCTCTCCACCTGACTAAGACCTGCAAGATAACCCTAGCTTGCTTCAAACCACAATTCTCGTGGGATCGACCCTAACTCACTCAGGTATTACTTGGGCGACCCAGTGCACTTGCTAGTTCAGCTGTATGAAGCGTGGGGATTCGTACACCAGTCACTAGCCTAAGTTTTTACAGAATATTATATATTAAATACGCGAAACCTAAACCATACCTTGGCTGATTTTCACGTATTTCCCAAGGCAACTCACCGAAGCCAAACACAGCCCCCAAAGTCCAAAATCACCAAGGCAATAACACCCAAACTCCACCAAACCTCAAGTGTCCACAATTCAAGCTCCAATTTCAAATATACACACCTAAATCACATTACCATATATATATATATATAACACTCATCACACAATAGTCCAAAAATTCACAAGGTTTAGAGAGCCCTTACCTTATTCGTACCTCAAATAAGCGGAACTCGCTAATCCATCAAGTTTAATTTGGGCCTAACCATCAAGACATCAACTTTAAGCAACCAAACCCCAAAAATTCGACGTGAAGAACGTGTGACCGCAAACGCTGCGGCGATCGAAGCTCCGAATTGAAAGTTATTGAAAATTGAAATCGGAGCAAGGGTTACTAATAGGGTTTCTTCCCGGCCCCTTCCTTAAGTTTCCAGCGTGAAACAAAGCTAAGGAAGGAAGAAGTGGAAATGAAATTGGATTGGCCTTGGGCCGGTTTTGGGTCTGGTTTGTTTAGTTTGGCCCGTTTGATTCAATCTTGGATTAAATTTTTTGAAATTAGAGTCAAAATTCTTGTTTTAATTAGCTCTATCTCATTTTACTACAAAATTTGTATTTCTAATCTTTATTATTAAAATTAATTTATTAATAAATTATTTATTAATTTTACATGATTTACATGTCATATTAATTTCCTTATCACTATTTTCTTAATGGCATTCGCCTAAGAAAAATTAACTAATAATAATAATAATAATAATAATAATAATAATAATAATAAATAATGTTAATAATATAATAATGATAAATCGGCAACTAATAATATGTGAGTAATTTTTTTCCTTTGTCCAAATTATTTTAGGGTTAAATATATATGAGTTACTAATATAAAGGACATTAGTAACTTAAGGATAAAAGATATTTGATGAAGCATTAGCAAAGCTAAGCTAAGGTCACCGAAAATTACCGATATTTACTCATATCGACGGATTTAGAACTCGATAATAATATTAACTAAACTCTATTTTTAAATTAAAAATATCAATTACTCTAATTAAAATATACATATAATTTTTATTACTTATAAATTACTAGAATTATAGTTTTAGTTATGTAAAATATTTCATCATAAAAAATATATATAAGAATATGAATTTGATTAAATTCAAAGAGTTATAAAATTAACTTAATTACTTATAATAAAATAATTTCTAAAAATAAGGAACTCCAATTTATAAAAATAAATTGTGAGATTTTCACTCTTCTCTCAATTCGGATTCTCTCTCCTTATTTACACTCTAAAGTGATTTTTCGATTTGTATTAGCTCTGTTTTTTCTAAACTGAGGTTTACTTCACAAAGTCAACTTCTTGAATCTAGGGCTAGTTGAGGTCTTTCTTTTTCTTTCTTTGATCATCCCTAAAAATTAGGAATTTGAAATCAGAGACAAGTAACGCAGCTTTCTTGAAAACAGATCCTCAATGGACTTGATAAATCCAAACCCTTAATCTTATGTTTTGCCGCCTAAAAATAATTTTACCCATTGATTTATAGCAGAAAAAAAACTGCCTCTATTTTTCTCCATATTTTTCGAAATGGTAGTGCAGAGGGAAGAAGATATCATCAAGCAAATTTCTTACATGTATATGAAAACAAATTATTGTTTTTTCTTTTGATTGTGTTTTGATTAGACATTTATTTTTCTTTCTTCTGATTGGGTGCCCAATGAGAGGTATGACAACTTTTTCTTCTTAGATGTATGATGATAGAATGAAAAAATGAGTTTCTCTTTCTTCTCTAGGTATTACTCGAAGCAACATAGCATTTCATCTTAGAATTTGCTTTCCTTTCTCTTTAGTTCTTCGCGTGGGTGAAAGGAAAGGGAGGAAAGAGGATGGATTCGGTGGTTCTGTTTTGGTTCAGATGAAATTTGAGTTCTATTGCTTAGTTAGCCACTAATATAAATGAGTGGATTTGGATCACCAATTGAGCTTATGAAGGTAGTATGAATTATATTCAGCCAGTTATCCTTTGAAGCATATTGGTATATGTGGGCTTGAGAGTATGATTTGTATTTGGGTGAAACTTGATTTTTTCTTTTTTCTTTGTTTTGGTCAGATTACTTGCTTTTTTTTATATTGTGCTGGTCAGATTACTATAGCTAGCAATGTCTTTCGAAACTATTTCTATCTACAAAACCTGCATAAAAGAGTTAGTAAAATAAATTCCTGTTTTAACAAATTTTCATACTACTGTGTCTTCTCTCTCTCTCTCTCTCTCTCTCTCTCTCTCTCTCTCTCTCTCTCTCTCTCTCTCTCTCTCTCTCTCTCTCTCTCTCTCGTCATCTTAGCTAACTAAAGTGCACTATGAAGCTGATTCAATTGTTCCAGTTCCCGTTGGAAGAGCTCTCACCTCTAGTGAAAATTCTATATCCATTCTATCCCATTTCAAAACCTACATTCTCTTATTACGGATCCTTTTATATTTGAAAATGAGAAAAGCCTTGGAAAAGAGGCTTTTAAACTACACCTTGTAGCCAAATATCCTCCCAAAATCTAATACTACTCCCATTTCCTAATTCCATATATAAACTATTAATCATTTTTTCTCGCACTCTTTGTTCCTTGATCTGTAGTTGAGAAATGTCTCTCCATGGCCCCCTAGTATGAGGAATCCCCTAAGTCGACAACATCTGAATAGGATTTAGATTATTACATGGGCAGACAATCATTTTTTAGAGCGGGCAATCTTCCTTAGAGAAACATCACCACCACTTAAATAACAGAGTCATATTCCGAAAGACAGCTGATGAGCGGATAATTTATATGCTTTTTGGCATTATTTTTACATAGTTTTTAGTATAATTTAGTTAGTTTTTAGTATATTTTTATTAGTTTTTAAATAAAAATCACATTTCTGGACTTTACTATGAGTTTGTGTGTTTTTCTGTGATTTCAGGTAATTTCTGGCTGAAATTGAGGGACTTGAGCAAAAATCAGATTCAGAGGTTGAAGAAGGACTGCAGATGCTGTTAGATTCTGACCTCCCTGTACTCAAATTGGATTTTCTAGAGCTATAGAACTCCAAATGGCACGCTCTCAATTGCGTTGGAAAGTATACATCCAGGGCTTTCCAGAAATATATAATAGTCCATACTTTGCCCGAGTTTAGATGACGCAAACTGGCGTTCAACGCCAGTTCCATGTTGCATTCTGGAGTTAAACGCCAGAAACAGGTTGCAAAGTGGAGTTAAACGCCAGAAACAGGTTACAAACTGGCGTTCAACTCCAAGAGAATCCTCTACACGTGTAAAGCTCAATGCTCAGCCCAAGCACACACCAAGTGAGCCCCAGAAGTGGATTTCTGCATCATTTACTCATTTTTGTAAACCCTAGTAACTAGTTTAGTATAAATAGGACTTTTTACTATTGTATTTACATCTTCGGATCAGATCTTTGATCAGTTTTATGCTATCTTAGACCTTTATGGGGGCTGGCCATTCGGCCATGCCTGAACCTTCATCACTTATGTATTTTCAACGGTAGAGTTTCTACACACCATAGATTAAGGTGTAGAGCTCTGCTGTTCTTCATGAATTAATGCGAAGTACTACTATTTTTCTATTCAATTCAAGCTTATTCCTATTCTAAGATATTCATTCGCACCCAAGAACATGATGAATGTGATGATTATGTGACGCTCATCACCATTCTCACCTATGAACGCGTGCCTGACAACCACTTTCGTTCTACATGAAGAAGAGATAGAATGAGTATCTCTTAGATATCTAATACAGGGGACCGACTCCGAGATATTAGAGTCTTTGTGGTATAAGTTAGAACCCATGGATGGCCATTCCTGAGATCCGAAAAGTCTAAACCTTGTCTGTGGTATTCCGAGTAGGATCTGGGAAGGGATGGCTGTGACGAGCTTCAAACTCGCAAGTGCTGGGCGTAGTGACAGACGCAAAAGGATAGTAAATCCTATTCCAGTATGATCGAGAACCGAAAGATGATTAGCCATGCAGTGATAGCGCATTGGACCATTTTCACAGAGAGGATGGGATGTAGCCATTGACAACGGTGATGCCCAACATACAGCTTGCTTTGGAAGGGAGTAGGAATGATTGGATGAAGACAGTAGGAAAGCAGATGTTCAGGAGGAACGAAAGCATCTCTATACGCTTATCTGAAATTCTCACCAATGAATTACATAAGTATCTCTATCCTAGTTTATATTTTAATTATGTTTTTATTATCAATTCACCATAACCATTTGAATCCACCTGACTGAGATTTACGAGGTGACCATAGCTTGCTTCAGGCCGACAATCTCCGTGGGATCGACCCTTACTCACGTAAGGTTTATTACTTGGACGACCCAGTGCACTTGCTGGTTAGTTGTGCGAAGTTGTGACAAAGTGTGATTCACGTTTGAGAGCACCAAGTCTTTGGCGCCATTGTTGATGATCGCAATTTCGTGCACCAAGTTTTTGGCGCCGTTGCCGGGGATTGTTCGAGTTTGGATAACTGACGGTTCATCTTGTTGCTCAGATTAGGTAATTTTTTTTTAATTTTAAGTTTTTGTTTTTATTGTTTTTATTTTCGAAAAAAAATAAAATAAATTATTCTATGGCTTCAGAATTTTTAAAAAAGGAATTCTAGAGTTTCATGAAGCTTGTTGAAGCCTGGCTGGCTGTAAAGCCATATATAATTCATTTGGACTGGGGCTTCCACTTATCAGCATAGAATGAAGTTGGATGAAGTATCAGCTGTTGTATGTCTGATTTGTATCTGCTAAAGTTTGGCTGGCCATTGGCCATGTCTAGTGTTTTGCACCGGAGCTTTCACTGAAAGCTTGGCTGGCTAGTAAGCCATGTCTAATTCCTGGACTGGAGCTTTAGACTAACAGTGCAAGATTCCTGGAATTCCTATTAAAAATTTTGAAATCCTTATTTTTCTTTTTCCAATTAAATTTTTGAAAAATATACAAAAAAAATTAATAAAATCATAAAACTAAAAATAATTTGATGTTTATTGCTTGAATCTAGTGTCAAGTCATAAGTTTGGTGTCAATTGCATGTTTATCTCTTTCTTGCATTTTTCGAAAATTCATGCATTGCGTTCTTCATGATCTTCAAGTTGTTCTTGGTAAGTCTCCTTGTTTGATCTTCATATTTTTTTGTTGTGTCTTTTCTTATTTTTCATATGCATTTTCAATTTGTTAGTGTCTATACATGAAAAATTTTTAAGTTTGGTGTCTTGCATGTTTTTTTTTCTTTTCTTAAAAAATTTTTAAAAATAAGTTCTTGGTGTTCATCTTGACATTCAAAGTGTTCTTGGTGTTCATCTCGAAAATCATAGTGTTCTTGCATGCATCTTTTATTTTAATCCAAAATTTTTATGTTTTGCATCAATTTGATGTTTTTCTCTTTCTTCATTAAAAATTCAAAAATCAAAAATATCTTTCCCTTATTTCACTCATAAATTTTGAAAATTTGAGTTGACTTTTTCAAAACTTTTTTAAAATTTAGTTGTTTCTTATGAGTCAAGTCAAATTCTCCATTTAAAAATTCTATCTTTTTCAAATCCTTTTCAAAAATCAAATATTTTTCAATTTTCTTCTTATGATTTTTGAAAATTTCAAATTGATTTTCAAAAATCTTTTTCTTATCTTGTTCATAATTTCAAAATCTTTACTAACCATTAATGTGATTGATTCAAAAAATTTTAAGTTTGTTACTTGCCTAGTAAGAAAGGTTCAATCTTTAAACTCTAGAATCATATCTTTTTAGTTTCTTGTTAGTCAAGTAATCAACTTTGATTTCAAAAATCAAATCTTTTTAAATTTCTTTTTCAAATCTTTTTCAAAATAAGTTTCAATCACATCTTTTCAAAATCAATTTCAAAATCTTTTCTAACTTCTTTTCTAACTTCTTATGTTTTCAAAATTGATTTTCAAATCTTTTTCAATTAATCTTATCTTTTTGTTTGATTCTCATCTTTTTCAAAACTACCTAACTAATTCTCTCTCTCTAATTTTTGAAAATCACCTTCCTCTTTTTCAAAATTCTTTTTTTTACTAATTGTTTTCACTTTTAATTTAATTTCATTTTTCTTTTTTTTCTAATTTTAACTTTTAATTTAAATTAAAAACAAAAATATTTTTCTTTTCTTTTCAATGATTTTCGAAAATTCTTATCTCTCATCTCCTTCTAATTATTTATTTATTTACTAACACTCCTCTTCATCTAAGAATTCGAACCCACTCCTCTCCCCTGTGTTTGGATTTTTATCTTTCTCTTTTTGCTACTCACATAAAGGAATCTCTATACTGTGACATAGAGGATTCCTCTTTTCTGTTCTCCTCTTTTTCATATGAGCAGAAATAAGGACAAGAACATTCTTGTTGAAGCTAATCCTAAACCTGAAAGGACTCTGAAGAGGAAGCTAAGGGAAGCCAAAGCACAACTCTCTGCAGAAAATCTGACAGAAATTTTCGAAAAAGAAGGAGACATGGCCGAAAATAATAACAATGCAAGGAAGATGCTTGGTGACTTTACTGCACCAAATTCCAACTTACATGGAAGAAGCATCTCAATCCCTGCCATTGGAGCAAACAATTTTGAGCTGAAACCTCAATTAGTTTCTCTGATGCAACAGAACTACAAGTTTTATGGACTTTCATCAGAAGATCCTTTTCAGTTCTTAACTGAATTCTTGCAAATCTGGGATACTGTTAAGACCAATGGGATTGATCCCGAGGTCTACAGGCTTATGCTTTTCCCGTTTGCTGTAAGAGAAAGAGCTAGAATATGGTTGGACTCTCAACCTAAAGATAGCCTGAACTCTTGAGATAAGCTGGTCACGGCTTTCTTAGCCAAGTTCTTTCCTCCTCAAAAGCTTAGCAAGCTTAGAGTGGATGTTCAAACCTTCAAACAGAAAGAAGGTGAATCCCTCTATGAAGCTTGGGATAGATACAAGGAACTGACCAAAAGGTGTCCTTCTGACATGCTTTCAGAATGGACCATCCTGGATATATTCTATGATGGTCTGTCTGAATTATCTAAAATGTCATTGGACCATTCTGCAGGTGGATCCATTCACCTAAAAAAATGCCTGCAGAAGCTCAGGAACTCATTGATATGGTTGCTAATAACCAGTTCATGTACACCTCTGAGACGCCTCAAAGGAAGGGAGTTCTTGAAATTGATACTCTGAATGCCATATTGGCTCAGAAAAAATATTGACTCAGCAAGTCAATATGATCTCTCAGAGTCTGAATGGATTGAAGGAATCATCCAACAATACTAAAGAGGCATCTTCTGAAGAAGAAGCTTATGATCCTGAGAACCCTGCAATAGCAGAGGTGAATTACATGGGTGAACCCTATGGAAACACCTATAATCCCTCATGGAGAAATCATCCAAATTTCTCATGGACGGATCAACAAAAGCCTCAACAAGGCTTTAATAATGGTGAAAGAAACAAGTTTAGCAATAGCAAACCTTTTCCATCATCCACTCAGCAACAGGCAGAGAATTCTGAGCAGAACCCATCTAGCTTAGCAAATATAGTCTCTGATCTATCTAAGGCCACTGTGAGTTTCATGAATGAAATATGGTACTCCATTAGAAATTTGGAGGCACAAGTGGGCCAGCTGAGTAAAAGGGTCACTGAAACTCCTCCTAGTACTCTCCCAAGCAATACAGAAGAAAATCCAAAGAGAGAGTGCAAGGCCATTGACTTGACCATCATGGCCGAACCTACAAGGGAGGAGGAGGACGTGAATCCTAGTGAGGAAGACCCCCTGGGACATTTAGTGACCAATAAGGAGTTTCCCTTTGAGGAACTAAAGGAATCTGAGGCTCATCTAGAGACCATAGAGATTCCATTGAACCTCCTTCTGCCCTTCATGAGCTCTGATAAGTATTCTTCTTCTAAAGAGAATGAAGACGTTACTGAAGAGCAAGTTGCTAAGTACCTTGGTGCAATCATGAAGCTGAATGCCAAATTATTTGGTAATGAGCCTTGGGAAGACGAACCTCCCTTGCTCACTAATGAACTGAATGCATTGGATAGGCAGAAATTACCTCAAAAGAAACAGGATCCTGGCAAATTCTTAATACCCTGTACCATAGGCACCATGACCTTTGAGAAGGCTCTGTGTGACCTGGGATCAGGCATAAACTTAATGCCACTCTCTGTAATGAAAAAACTTGGGATCTTTGAAGTGCAAGCTGCCAGAATCTCAATAGAAATGGCAGACAACTCAAGAAAACAGGCTTATGGACTAGTAGAGGACGTGTTAGTAAAGGTTGAAGGCCTTTACATCCCTGCTGATTTCATAATCCTAGACACTGGAAAGGATGAGGATGAATTCATCATCCTTGGAAGACCCTTTCTAGCAACAGCAAAAGCTGTGATTGATGTGGACAGAGGAGAGTTGGTCCTCCAACTGAATGAGGACAACCTTGTGTTTAAAACTCAAGGATCTCCTTCTGTAACCATGGAGAGGAACCATGAAAAGCTTCTCTCACTGCAGAGTCAACCAAAGCCCCCACAGTCAAACTCTAAGTTTGGTATTGGGAGGCCACAACCAAACTCTAAGTTTGGTGTTGAACCCCCACATTCAAACTCTAAGTTTAGTGTTGGGAGGTCCCAACCCTGCTCTGATTATCTCTAAGGCTCCATGAGAGCTCACTGTCAAGCTATTGATATTAAAGAAGTGCTTGTTGGGAGGCAACCCAATGTTATTTAATCATATCCATTTTATTTTCTTTTTGTTATTTCATGTTTTATTAGGTTGATGATCATGTGGAGTCACAAAAACTAATGAAAAATCAAAAACAGAATGAAAAATAGCACACCCTGGAGGAGAAGCATTCTGGCATTTAAACGCCAGAAACAAGCATCTGTCTGGCGTTTAACGCCAGAAACAAGCACCAAGCTTGTGTTTAACGCCAGAAACAAGCATCTACCTGGTGTTAAATGCTAGAAACAGGCTACATTTCGGCGTTTAACGCCAGAAATAAGCAGCAGTCTAGCGTTAAACGCCAGGATTGCACAGCAAGAGCGTTTTACATGCCTAATTGGAGCAGGGATGTTAAGTCCTTGGCCCCTCAGGATCTGTCGACCCCACAGGATCCCCACCTTTTCTTCTATCCTCTTCACACCTTTTCATAACCCTCTTCCCCAAATACCCTTCACCAATCACCTCCAATTCCCCTCCAAAACCATCACACACCCACCTACACCCACTCACTCAAATTCAAACCATCACTCCTTCCTTTGCACACATCATAACCACCTTAAACCCCCAGTGGCCGAACCATTCACACACCTCCATCTCCTCCATTTTCTTCTTCTTCTACTACTTCCTTTCTTCTTTTGCTCAGGGGCGAGCAAACCTTTTAAGTTTGGTGTGGTAAAAGCATTACTTTTTGTTTTTCCATAACCATTTATGGCACCTAAGGCCGGAGAAACCTCTAGAAAGAGGAAAGGGAAGACAAAAGCTTCCACCTCTGAGTCATGGGAGATGGAGAGATTCATCTCAAGGGTCCATAGCTCAGTGGTAGAGCATTTGACTGCACAATAAGAGCATGAGGAATTCCCTCACCAAGAGATCCCTGAGATACCTCAAGGGATACACTTTCCTCCACACAACTATTGGGAGCAACTAAAGATAGGAGCACCAAAATCACTAGGGATGGAGCAACAAAGACAAGGAAGAGACATAGAGGAGCTCAAAAGCACCATTGGTTCTTCAAGAAGAGGAAGACGCCACCCTCACTAAGGTGGACCCGTTCCTTAATCTCCTTGCTCTTATTTTTCTGTTTTTCATTTACTATGCTTTATGTTTTATTTATGTTTGTGTCTTTACTATATGATCATTAGTATTTAAGTGTCTATGCCTTAAAGTTATGAATGTCCTATGAATCAATCACCTCTCTTAAATGAAAAATATTCTAAAAAACAAAAGAACAAGAAGTACAGGGTTTTGAATTCATCCTTGAAACTAGTTTAATTATTTTGATGTGGTGACAATACTTTTTGTTTTCTGAATGAATGCTTGAACAGTGCATATGTCTTTTGAATTTGTTGTTTATGAATGTTAAATATGTTGGCTCTTGAAGAATAAGGAAAAAGGAGAAATGTTATTTGATGATCTAAAAAATCATAAAAATGATTCTTGAAGTAAGAAAAAGCAGTGAATATACAAAAGCTTGCAAAAGAAAAAAAGAAAAAAAAAGAAAAGAAAAATGGCGAAAAAAAAGAGAAAGAGAAAGAAAAAGCAAGCAGAAAAAGCCAAAAGCTCTTTAAACCAAAAGGCAAGAGCAAAAAGCCAATAGCCCTTAAAACCAAAAGGCAAGGATAATAAAAAGGATCCAAGACTTTGAGCATCAGTGGATAGGAGGGCCTAAAGGAATAAAACCCTGGCCTAAGCGGCTAAACCAAGTTGTCCCTAACCATGTGCTTGTGGCGTGAAGGTGTCAAGTGAAAACTTGAGACTGAGCGGTTAAAGTCAAGGTCCAAAGCAAAAACAGAGTGTGCTTAAGAACCCTGGACACCTCTAATTGGGGACTTTAGCAAAGCTAAGTCACAATCTGAAAAGGTTCACCCAGTTATGTGTCTGTGGCATTTATGTATCCGGTGGTAATACTGGAAAACAAAGTGCTTAGGGCCACGGCCAAGACTCATTAAGTAACTGTGTTCAAGAATCAACATACTGAACTAGGAGAATCAATAACACTATCTAAATTCTAAGTTCCTATAGATGCCAATCATTCTGAACTTCAATGGATAAAGTGAGATGCCAAAACTATTCAAGAGGCAAAAAGCTACTAGTCCCGCTCATCTGATTGGAGCTAAGTTTCATTGACATTTTGGAATTTATAGTATATTCTCTTCTTTTTATCCTATTTGATTTTCAGTTGCTTGGGAACAAGCAACAATTTAAGTTTGGTGTTGTGATGAGCGGATAATTTATACGCTTTTTGGCATTGTTTTTACATAGTTTTTAGTATAATTTAGTTAGTTGTTAGTATATTTTTATTAGTTTTTAAATAAAAATCACATTTATGGACTTTACTATGAGTTTGTATGTTTTTCTGTAATTTCAGATAATTTCTGGCTGAAATTGAGGGACTTGAGCAAAAATCAGATTCAGAGGTTGAAGAAGGACTGCAGATGCTGTTGGATTCTGACCTCCCTGCACTCAAAGTGGCTTTTCTGGAGCTACAGAACTCCAAATGGCACGTTCTTAATTGCATTGGAAAGTAGACATTCAGGGCTTTCCAGCAATATATAATAGTTCATACTTTGCCCGAGTTTAGATGACGCAAATGGCGTTCAACGCCAGTTCCATGTTGCATTCTGGAGTTAAATGCCAGAAACAGGTTGTAAAGTGGAGTTAAACGCCAGAAATAGGTTACAAACTGGCGTTCAAATCCAAGAGAAGCCTCTACACGTGTAAAGCTCAATGCTCAACCCAAGCACACACCAAGTGGGCCCCAAAAGTCGATTTCTGCATCATTTACTCATTTCTGTAAACCCTAGTAACTAGTTTAGTATAAATAGGACTTTTTACTATTGTATTTACATCTTCAGATCAGATCTTTGATCAGTTTTATGCTATCTTAGACCTTTATGGGGGTTGGCCATTCGGCCATGCCTGAACCTTCATCACTTATGTATTTTCAACGGTAGAGTTTCTACACACCATAGATTAAGGTGTGGAGCTCTGCTGTTCTTCATGAATTAATGCGAAGTACTACTATTTTTCTATTCAATTCAAGCTTATTCCTATTCTAAGATATTCATTCGCACCCAAGAACATGATGAATGTGATGATTATGTGACGCTCATCACCATTCTCACCTATGAACGCGTGCCTGACAACCACTTCTGTTCTACATGAAGAAGAGATAGAATGAGTATCTCTTAGATATCTAATACAGGGGACCGAGTCCGAGATATTAGAGTCTTCGTTGTATAAGTTAGAACCCATGGATGGCCATTCATAAGATCCAGAAAGTCTAAACCTTGTCTGTGGTATTCCGAGTAGGATCTGGGAAGGGATGGCTGTGACGAGCTTCAAACTCGCGAGTGCTGGGCGTAATGACAGACGCAAAAGGATAGTAAATCCTATTCCAGTATGATCGAGAATATAGCCACTGACAACGGTGATGCCCAACATACAGCTTGCCATGGAAGGGAGTAGGAATGATTAGATGAAGACAGCAGGAAAGCAGATGTTCAGGAGGAACGAAAGCATCTCTATACGCTTATCTGAAATTCTCACCAATGAATTACATATGTATCGCTATCCTAGTTTATATTTTAATTATGTTTTTATTATCAATTCACCATAACCACTTGAATCCGCCTGACTAAGATTTACAAGGTGACCATAGGTTGTTTCAGGCCGACAATCTCCGTGGGATCGACCCTTACTCACGTAAGGTTTATTACTTGGACGACCCAGTGCACTTGCTGGTTAGTTGTGCGAAGTTGTGACAAAGTGTGATTCACGTTTGAGAGCACCAAATCTTTGGCGCCATTGTTGATGATCGCAATTTCGTGCACCAACAGCATATCCCACTCCCATACCTCCAAGCTTATTTGGTGCTTGTACTATTTTCCACTTAACTTGAGCAAATTCCAACTTACTATGCTATTTTTCCCATAGAAATCTCCTCTATAAAGAGATTAACCATTTTGCTACTGCCTTCGACATCTTATATAGGCTGAGGTAGTAAATTGGCAGACTATTGAGCATATATTTTATAAGAACTAGCTTCCATGCTTTGTTCAGGACCTTAGTTTTCCATAGATTAAGTTTTTCCTCCACCTTATCAATTATTAGTTTCCAAGTTTCCACTTGTCATGGATTCTCCCCTAATGATATCCCGAGATATTTCACTGGTAACGGTGTCGCCTTGCACCCCAATAAACAACACATTCTTTGCACCCACTCTTGATCACAATTTACTAGTATCAGACTTGACTTCACAAAATTAATTCTCAAACCTGACACTATCTCAAAGCACCGTAGCAACCTAATGTATTTTCTAACCGTCTCTTCTTTTGGAGGACAAAACAAAATAGTGTCATTTACACACTGAATATGAGACAACTCAATATTATCTCGTCCTACCAGTGTTGGATCTATGTGCCTGTTCCTTACTGTCTCTTCTATCATCCTATGTAGCACATTAAAAAAAAGAACAAAAAGAAATGACGAGAAATGGTCTCCCTGCCTCAAACCCCTTCCCATCTTAAATTGCTTTGTTGGTGATCCGTTAATAAACACTGACATTGAAGCTGAGCAAACACACTCCATGTTCCACTCTCTCCATATCTGGCCAAACCACATCTTTGACAACACAATATCTATAAAGCTCTATTTCACTATATCATAAGCTTTTTGGAAGTCCAGCTTAATGATTGCAGATGCCTTCTTCTTCAATTTCAGCCATTGATCAGTCTCATATGCAATTAACGCCCCATCGTGTATTTTTCTACCATTCACAAAGTACTTTGTGTCTCGCCAACTAACCTTGGCATTACCTTTTGCATTTTCCTTGACAGAATTTTTGATATCACCTCGTGCATGCACCTAACCATGCTAATTGGCCGTAAATCCTTAATCTCCTTCTCTCCCACAAACTTCGAAGCCAACACTACCCATGTCATATTAGAGTCTTTAGGTAATCTGGATGTCTCAAAGAATCCAAACAGAGCTGCACTGAATTCTCCACCAATGTATTCCCAATACTTCTTTATGAAGTTCATGTTGTACCCATCACTTCCTGGTGCTTTTGAATACTCACAATCCCAAATCGACTCTCTTACTTCTTCTATAGATGGTAAAACCTCCAGTGCTGTGGCTTCATCAACGTTAATCTGATTCACAATCCATCGTGGCACCTCACTAAAGGTGGCTCCCCTAGATTATATAGGTTCTTGTAAAGTTCCTAATTGCAATCTTGATCCTTGTCTAATTCCTCACCAGTTCACCATTGATCACCAAAGCCTTGATCTGGTTACCCTTCCGTCTTGTTGATGCAACGTTGTAAAAGTACCTTGTGTTCTTGTCCGTCTCTTTCATATGCTTAAATCGAGACATTTGTTTCCAGCGAATTTATTTCCCAATATACCACTTCTCATAATACCCAAATAATGCCTTTCTTCTCGCCTCCACTATTACATCATATATCCCATAGCTTACCATATCACCAATATTCTTTATCTCATATTCAAACTTCTTTATTTTGTTGTTCATATCCCTAAGTTTTTCTTATGCCACCTACCAATTGGAACCGTCAATGCCTTTAATTTATTAGTGAAAGGCACATCCCCTAAACCTCTTCATTCCTCCTTCATCACTCTCAAGAAACCTTCATGAATAAACTATAAATCCGAGCATCGGAAAGATCTTAGACCACCACATAACTATATATCCTCCACTACTAAGAGAGAATGATCAGATAGTCTCCTAGGCTCCATTTTCAATCATATATTTGGAAACTCCTCTATTCATTCCACGTTAATCATCACTCAATCAATTCGACTGCATGATTGCCCCTGAACCACATATACTTTTGATTATTCAATGGCAAATCTATAGCTCCATGTCGTGAACCCAATCCTTAAACTCTTCAGCTGTGATTGGTAAATTAGTAGTCCTCTTCCTTTCCTCCACCGGTAGAATCTCATTAAAATCTCCCATATAGCAAAACGGAACTTGAAATAGCCTCGAGATATAACTTAGCTCTTCCCACATAGTAAGCCTATCCTCTTTCACATGTGCTCCAAACACCAAGCAATATGCACACCTAAAGCTATTTTTTGTTAGCATTCCTTCAACACACAGCCATCTCTTTCCTTTATAACAATTCTCTATCTTAAACAAAATTTTATCCCACATTAGTAATAGACCTCCAGACGCACCTTCTAACCTAACAAACTCACAACCCACCTCAACCCCCCTATATGCTAGCTACATCAAACTTAGTTATTGAACATTGACAAGTGCAGCAAATCGTTCAAATAATACCACAGTGAGTGATATCGTTCCTAGGAGGATTAATGGATTGAGGTAAGCAACGTCTAATTAAATCTCTAATTAGGTCAATCAAAGCTTGGCAAAAAAATTATGGATCTTAAAGAAAAGAAAAAACAGATAGGATAAAAAATTAACAGTTAAGATGATTGTAGAATGTGAATAGGAGAGGGCTTAGAGGGCTAGAAAGAAATCAAGAATAGGGAATACTTAATGCGTGAGCATCTTGTCCCTTTTTCATATCAATTTCATATTATTTTTAGTTAGAATTTATTTAATTTCATAGTATTTTAGTGCAAAAATCCTCTTTGGATGCTACTTTGAGTTGTTTTAGTATTTTTATGATTTCAGGTGAAATTCAGAGCAATTTGGCAAAGTTTTGAGCTAAAAAGGAAAAGTTGGCAGCACTCCCCCTTGGGTGCTAAATGCCTAGCCAGTGTTTAGCGCCAGTAAGACTTAAGACCAGAAATGCCAATGCCCCTTCTAGGGAGCTAAACGCCCATCTGACGTTTAGTGCCAGCAAAGCAGGCCGAATTCCCCTTCTTTTGGCATCCCAAGTGGATTTAGCTTTTATTAGTTATATTTTATTTTCTTTTTGTAATTTTTATTTACAAACCATATCTTTTAGTTTTAGGTTTTAATATTTTATATTTTAATTCCGAATCAAATTAGGTTAGATATAAAAGGAAAAATATTCTCCCTTTAGGGAGGTTCGAACATTCTCTCTTTCGCACGTTTTCAGAACCCTAGTTTTCTCTGTAAATCATAAGCCACTAAACTTCTTTGGTTAAGGTTAGGAGCTCTGTTTATTTCTATGAATTAAGACTATTGCTTTTCTATTTTAGTTAGTGTATTGATTCAGTTTCAAAGATTGTTTTCGTTCTTAATCTTATGAATCTGGGTGGAACGGGAGTATGACCCTTATTCTACATGAGTTCTTGTGATTCTTGGGAGAGTTATATCGCTTAAACAACAGCTTGAAAACAAGTTTCTCCTAAATTGCTAATTACATGAACTAATTGGGATATGTGACATATAATCCTATTAGCTTTAGGTAATTGGGTTTTTGTGGCCATAAACTAGTTTTGCACTTAACCCTCTAATCAGAATTAAGTGACCACGGGAGTGGCGCTTAATGAAGGTTAGAGAAAACTAAATCACTAAGGGATTAGGATTTAGTTAATTACAGTTTACCATAGAATGAATTATGCATTGTTAAAATAGTTGGTAAGAATCTTTAATCCGGAAAAGTAAACATCTCCAAAGTCTTAACTATTTTCTCTCACTATTTTCACACCAAATCCATTACTTGCTTTCTTTACGCTTTTGATTATTGTTTTATGTGTTTTCAACCATCAACAAACTTTCTCTGTTTGCCTAACTAAACCAACTGGATAACCATTGTTGCTCAGTTCGACAATCCTGATAGGATTGACTCTCACTCACCTAAGGTATTACTTGGATGACCTGGTGCACTTGCCGGTTAAATTGTGGAAATCCTAAATTCCGCACCAAGTTTTTGGCGCCGTTGCTGGGGATTGTTTATGTCTGACAACTACTAGTTGTCTTGTTGCTTAAATTAGGTATTTTTATTGGTTTTGTTTATTTAATTTTTCTCTTAATTTTTTATTTTTATCTTATTTATTTTCTCTTAATTTTTTATTTTAAATTTGGTGTCTGATAAACCACTATTTCATGGTTTATCTTGTGCTCAATTGAGTGGATTTTATCAACTCTTTACCCACTTATTCATACTATTTGCATGGTTTTACATTTGCCTTCCTAATTATGTGCTTTGATTGAAAACATGCTTCTTTGGCCTTAAGTTCCCTATTATTAATCCTCTCTTATTACCATTAGATGCCTTGATATGTTTGTTAAGTGTTTTTAGAGATTATAGGGCAGGAATGGCTCAGAAGATGGAAAGGAAGCATGCAAAAGTGGAAGGAATACAAGAAGTTGGAGATATTGCTAAGCTGTCCAACTTGACCTCTTCGCACTCAAATGGCTATAACTTTAGCTACAGAGGTCCAAACGATGTGGTTCCAGTTGCATTGGAAAGCTAACGTCCGGGGCTTCAATTTGATATATAATTTACCATAGCTGCCCCGACGTTAAGCGACGCAAACGCGTGAATGACTCGCCCGTGTCGCATCTGCGAACTTCAATCCGCGCAGACGCGTGGACGACGCCTCCGCGTCACTTTGCCGCGACCTGAACATACCAGAATATGCTGGGGGGCGATTTCTGGGCTATTTTTGACCCAGTTTTTGGCCCGGAAAACACAGATTAGAGGCTATAAAATGGGGGAATGCATCCATTCATAAATAAGCTTTCATATTCACAATTTTAGGAGTAGATGTAGTTTTTAGAGAGAGAGGTTCTCTCCTCTCTTAGGATTAGGATTTAGAATTTCTCTTAGTTTTAGGAGTGACTCTCAATCCCAGGTTCAATGTTCTTCAATTTATATTTCTCTTCTACTTTTAGATACTCTAATACTTTTATTTGTTAATTACTTATGTTGCCCATTTGATTCATAAATCTTTCATGTTAGATTGGATTGCTTTTATTAATATAATTTGAGGTATTTCAGACTTATGATTGCTCTCTTTAATTTATTAATGCTCTTTGTTTATCCAAATTATTTTCATTCAAGTAGACTTTTTTTCCCTTTTTGCTTTGGTTGAGTCATTGGAGACACTTGAGTTATCAAACTCATTGTTGATTGAAAATTGGATTTCTTCATTTCATTCATTCAAGTTCCAATAACTCTAGCCTTTCCCAAGGAAAGACTAGGACCTGAGGAATAAAAATTAATTCATCCACTTAACTTACCTTCATAGTTAGAGGTTAACAAAGTGGGATTAAAATCCAATTCTCATTACAATTGATAAGGATAACCAGGATAGGACTTCCAATTCTCATACCTTGCCAAGAGTTTATTTATTATTATTATTTTATTTTTCTTATCATTCAACATACTGCTTCTCTACTTTCTAAAATCCCTAATTTACAAGACTCATAACCAATAATAAGAACATACCTCCCTACAATTCCTTGAGAAAACGACCCGAGGTTTAAATACTCGGTTATCAATTTTAAAAGGGGTTTGTTACTTGTGACAACCAAAACGTTTGTATGAAAGGACTTTTGAAGGTTTAGAAACTATACTTGCAACGAGGATTTATCCACAAATTTCTAGACCACGCAAAAGTTCTCTCATCAGTGTCCCTTTAGTGTTTTCTTTTTGTTTATTCCTAATTAATTCAGAAATTAAGTTTGGTGTCCTCGTAGTGATTTTTCCTTCTAAAATTTTTGAAAAAATATCATTATTATTCTTTGTTTAGTTTTCGAATTAGTAGCTTAATTTTTCTTAATTATTTTCAGAAATTTCAGTTCATTTCCTACTCTATTTTGTTTTAGTTCCATTACACAGGATACTTCACTGGAAATCCTCTACACTCTGATGTAGAGATTTTCATTTCTCTTTGTTTGTTTGTGTGTATAGGAACAGGGAGAATTTATCATGGAGCCGAATGGGAGTGCACAACTTAGAAGAACTCTGGGCTCTTACACAGCCCCGACTCCTGATTTCTATGGAAGAAGTATTAGTGTGTCCCCCATTAGAGCAATTGATTTTGAGCTCAACCCACAACTGATTATTCTAGTGCAAAAACCTTCCAGTTTTATGGACTTCCATAGGAAGATCCTAATTTGTTCATTTCAAATTTTCTGCAGATTTGTGATACTGTGAAAACCAATTGAGTAGATCCTGAAGTTTATAGGCTAATACTCTTCTCATTTGCTGTGAGGGACAAAGAAAAGGAGTGACTTGATATTCAACCTAAGGAGAGCTTGAACACTTGGAATTAAGTAGTCAACAAGTTCCGGAACAAGTTCTTTCTCCCTCAAAAACTGACCAAGCTAATGACAGATGTTCAAACCTTTAAGCAGGAGGAAAATGAGTCCCTCTATGATACCTGGGAGAGGTACAAGTTGATGCTCAGAAAGTGTCCTCCTAATATTTTCTCAGACTGGATCAGAATACATATTTTCTATGAAAGGCTCTCTGATATGGCCAAGATATCTTTGGATAACTCTGCAAGTGATTCCTTGCACATGAAGAAGACACCTAAGGAAGCCAATGAACTCATTGAGATGGTTACCAATAACCAGTATTTATGCTCATCTGAGAGGACTTCAGTGAAGAAAGGAGTCATGGACGTTGATGCGGTAGATGCACTTCTTGTTCATAACAAACTCATCACTCAACAAATAAGTCTTATCACTCAATAGTTGAGTAACATGCAGAGCTTAGTTACTAAAGTTCATAGCACTCCCCCAGATGATCCTTGCAAAGAGCCAACAAAGCTTTATACAGGAAATCCGAGTCTCCTTCAGGAATCTAGAGATGCGAATGGACCAGAAAAACCAGTAAATACCTGAATGACCCTCACCTAGTAATATAACCCCCAAGTGCAAAGAGGAATGTCAGACAGTTCGATTAAGGAGTGGCAAGACATTAGCTACTCAACCTAAGAGTAGTGAGGAACTGGGTGACAATGAGACACCAGAGCAGGAAACTACAGAGACAGAGAGTACTAGGGAGGGCACTAAACACCCATCAAGGGAGCCAGGAAGGGCACTGAACGACCAAGAAGACTCAAAGAATGCCCCCTCAAGGCACCCTGACAACCCCTTTACGGTCACTCTTGACACACATCCTGCAATACCCAAACCCTTAGAGTATAAGGCCAAGTTGCCATACCCTCAGAAACTTCAAAAAGAAGAAAAAGATAAGCAATTCTCTAAGTCTTTGGAAGTCTTTCAGAAGCTTGAGATCAACATTCCCTTTGCAGAGGCCCTTGAATAAATGCCTCTTTATGCAAAATTCATGAAGGATTTGTTAAGCAACAAGAGGGATTGGAAAGAGGTAGAAACAGTGGTACTTACTAAGGAATACAGTGCAATCATCTAGAAAAACCTTCCTGAGAAACTGCAGGATCCTGGGAGTTTTGTGATTCCTTGTACCATTAGAGAAACCATTATTCAGAAGGCTTTGTGTGATCTTGGAGCTAACATTAACCTTATGCCACTATCATTGGTGAGAAAGCTCCAAATTGATGAAGTAAAGACTATCCATATTTGACTACACTTACATATCGTTCTATCAAGTACCCTTTTGGAGTGGTGGAGAACCTACTTGTGAATGTATGGTCCTTTATCTTCCTTGCTAAATTTGTAATCTTGGACATGGAAGAGGACAAGAATACATCTATCATTCTTAGAAGATCCTTCTTAGCCACAGGAAGAGTCTTTATCGATGTTCAAAAGGGTGAAGTAACTCTAAGGGTCAATGAAGAGGAGATTGTGCTAAATGTTTTAGAGGCTTTGCAACATCCTGACGATTTTGAAGGATGCATGAGGATTGATATTATTGAACCTCTAGCTGAAGAAGTATTTGAAGCCAAACAACTTAAAGATGTTCTGGACTCTTCCCCTGAAGACACTTTGCTTGAATTTGATGAGTTAGCATATCAGAAAGAGAAGCTTTGCACACCTAGTACCGAGGAAGGACCTCCCAAGCTCGAGTTGAAGCCTTTGCCTCCATCTTTGAAGTATGCATTCCTAGGCAACAAAGACACTTATCCAGTGATCATAAGTTCCTCCCTAAGACAGGAGGAAGAGGAGGCGCTCATCCAAGTGCTCAAGAGTCACAAAACGGCTGTTGGATGGACCATTATTGAATTAAAAGAAATCAGTCCAACTAAGCGCATGCACAAGATCTTGGTTGAGAATGATGCTAAACTAGTTTTTCGACTATAGAGGCGACTAAATCCAATGATAAAGGAAGTGGTCCAGAAAGAAGTTATGAAGCTCTGGGAAGCCATAATTATTTACCCTATTTTTGATAGTCCATGGGTAAGCCCAGTGCAAGTGGTTCCCAAGAAAGGAGAAGTGACAGTGATTCAGAATGAAAGGAATGAGCTTATCCCCACAAGAACTGTCACAGGATGGCGCTTGTGTATTGACTATAGGAGGCTCAATAATGCTACACGGAAGGATCACTTTCCCCTACCTTTCATTGATCAGATGCTTGAGAGACTAGCCGGCCATGCCTTCTATTGCTTCTTAGATAGATACTCTGGCTGTAATCAGATTGCAGTAGACCTTCAAGACAAGGAGAAGATGGCATTCACTTGTCCCTTTGGAGTACTTGTTTACCGGAGGATGCCATTTGGACTCTATAATGCCCAGTAACTTTTCAGAGGTGTATGTTGTAACACTCTAATTAGCCTAAGCTTTACCTCGCGTCGTAAAGCAAAGGTTAATCAGAGATTATGACAGTCCTAAAGCTCATACGTATAATATATAGAAAGAATAATATAATCTAGAAGCCCGATGAAAGATATAGCTCAAAATAGGATTTGAAAAGCACAAAACGTACTAACGAAGCTACTAGCTTAAGACACAAGAAACAGATAAGATATAACAAAAGATAAGAATATAATATCATAGGAAAATAGCCACGGCTCGCGAAGTTTAAGCCGGCTAGCCATATACAAGTATACAGAACCATAACCTGACAGTATAAAAACAGCTTATACAAGTTTTTCTCTCATAATACAAGCCTCTAGGCAAAGACAAAATACAAAAAGAGAGATGTATAAACAAGATACACCAAAAAGACTTCAAAAGAATCCACGATCCTCCGCTTCTGTCACCATCCAAAGCAACTCACCGAGCTGGGTTGCGACCTGCATCTGAAAAACACAATAGAAATATGGTATGAGAACCGGAGGTTCTCAGTATGATAACAGTGCCCAGTGATGTAGGATATAAGACCCCGGGACGCCAAAGGCAATCCTAGCTCCATATCCATCACAAGATTCAACTTAAAGCATTCTAAAACAAATAAGTATAAGATAAACCTTAACATAACTAAACAGGGTACTCTGTCTTAGGGGATTACTATTCTAACCAAACACCGCTGTCCCACAGCCTTCACCAACCTATCCTCCATGCGATCCCATCGCCACCGTCTTCCGAACCTCCTCAATCCCAGTAGAAAGCACAAGTAATAACATTGCAAGAAATTCACAAGTAAAAGCATACAAGGCAAGTAGATCAAGTAAGCAAATAGGCATGTTATTCAATTAGGCATACAATTACAAGTCGGCAAAGCAAACAAACAGATAGAAGATGCATATGATGAATGCCTGCCTACTGGCTGTGATATCACATTGTCGGTTCAACTGCCAACCCGACACATCTCCCGACACATCTCCATGGAGACGTCGCCCTTCGGATTTTCTCATATCGGAACCCCCAAGATATAGTGCCTGGATCACTGTCCAGGTACCGGCGCCTGCACGCTCTATATATCCAAAGGGATGCAAGCGGGATACTCTTGCCATAGACCTCACATCTCAATGCAAGCGGGACGAACCACCGCCCTTACGACGCCGCCGCTACCTCGACAGGTGGGATCCAACCATCGTCCCTGCCGGGCGTATAGCGTCTCATAATCTCAGTATAAAACAATGGTACAGTGGTTTTCAGAAAACATTTTCATTATAAAGTGGATCCATCAATCCCATTCAGAGTCCTCGGCTCATCTCAACCACCGTAAACTCACAATTCATTTTCCAAACATCAACAATTCATAATTTCTCATCTCATATATCAATCACCATTTACATGACATCAAACCATCCTCAGCCCGCCAGAAACCTAGGACTCCATTTTCTAAGTTTTCCAAATAATATTACCTAGATCCATTAAATTCTTTCCCATGTTTTAACGTTCCAAAACTAGGCCCAAAAGTCTTAAAATGGTGTTATAGAAGCTTACAACCTTGTTGGGAAGGTAGAATAGTTGAAAAACAAGTAAAATGTGAGAAATAGGGCGTGTGCGGCCA
Organism: Arachis hypogaea; assembly: GCF_003086295.3. Lineage (NCBI taxonomy): Eukaryota > Viridiplantae > Streptophyta > Magnoliopsida > Fabales > Fabaceae > Arachis > Arachis hypogaea. The sequence goes on from NC_092049.1 coordinate 96,717,728, forward strand.
CACAAGGGTGTGTGCGTGAGCATGCCCAGAAGATTTTAAAATGTGTGCGTACGCACAGGTGGAAAAACTTACAGAATCTGTTCACTCTCACAACCTGTGCCAGCGCCCCTAATAGACTGGCCTTCCCGACGTGTGCATCCGCACAGGCTTGTGCGTCTGCACAAGTTGCAATTCTTCCTTAGATATGTGCGCGCACAAGCTGTGCTAGCGCTGCAAACAGAACGCATTTCCCTGTCTATGCGTGCGCACAGGTGTGTGCGTCCACACAGATCAAAATTTTTACAGGTTGTGCGTCCGCACAAGGCCATGCGTGCGCACATATCAGAAATCATAAGATTCTGCAACTTTGCAGAATTTCAGATTTTTAACATCAAGTTTGAATGATCTTAACTTCCTCTACAAAATTCCAATTTTCTCAAACTTTATATCGATTTAAAGGGTTTTCAAAGATCTTTCATTATAAACAAATTTCAATCAATTTCGAAAACTGAGGCAAAAGTTATGATCAAACAAAGTTCACCAAAAACCCAATTTTACCAAACTTCACAATTACCAACATTTCTTACCATACACATTCCAACCTATACCAAACCATTCAAAACTCCATTTATCATCAAATTCCACACTCTAAGACAAATTACACCATTTTTACTACTCTTTCCTTTACATTTCAACATTCTCAACCTTGAATTTCAATATCCAACACATCAAGCAATTTCCCACCAACACATTCACAATTTTTCATTTCATCAATATCAATCTTTCTTATCAACTCATTCATACTCCATATTAATGACCAACATACATATTCATACAAGTTCATCCTACATCATATTCCAACCCCATTATCTCAATCAACATTTACAACATCAACAACTCAAATAATCATCAACAACACAAAAATTCCAAACCTATCCTATGGGTCACTAGCCTAAGTGTTCAGACCATTGGTCGAGCTATGCGACCCGGGTAGATTGAAGACAAAAGCGACTGACCTCCTCAGGTCAGGTCCCCCAACCTCTCCTTTAAAGAGTTCGGCCAAAAATCGCCACAAGAAGCCCAAGCAGGCCCAAACGAAGGGACACAACCCAATCTAAAGGCAGCCAAAGCCTAGAAAGATACAAGCGGTTCCCCTTACAGATAAGATGACTTCACTCAAAGATAAGATACGATAACTAACTTATCTCGAAGAAAGGTCACTCCTCGCTACTATAAATACACTGGAGCACCCAGGTATAACTCATACTCTGATTCTACTAAAAACCTGCCTAAAGCACGTGCTAACTTAAGCCTCGAAGTCTCTTGCAGGTACCACCACCCTCCGGTGATCGAGGATCAGCAGCACCACCAAAGTCGATAAGTCAGACACGACAGCTCTGGCCACCACAGCAGATCTCATCCGAAATCGACCTTTAGTTTCAGGTAACCTTCGGAACATTGGCGCCATTGCCGGAGACCCTAGAAGTCATTCCATCATCATGGCAGACAACCTTGACAACAACGATAACTCTGATTTGGAAAATAGAATGCCACATAAGAATGCAGACATCACACCGAAAGATACATCTCAATCAAACGGAGATAAGCATTCGCGAAATACAGAAATCCTGGATGCCCTACAAGCTCAACAGGATCATTTCAAATAGCTCAAAAATGAGGTCGAGCATCAACGAGAAGCCGAGAGGGACCTCCAGAGAGAAACTAGGCGATGCCGAGAGCTAGAGGACAAGCTCCTAAAGCTCGAGGCTGATCTCAAAGCTAAAACCATTCAGTCCAGTCACGATGACAACTCCCACAAGGACCAAGATCCCTTCACCAAAGAGATCATAAAATCTAAAGTTACAAAGGATTTTAAAGCTCCCGACACGACCCCATATGACGGTACCTCTGATCCAAGCCATCATCTCAGCAATTTCAGAAGCAGAATGTATCTCACTGATGCCTCGGATGCCATTCAATGCAAAGCCTTCCCGACTACCCTAACAAAGACAGCAATAAAGTGGTTCGACAGTTTGCCTCCTAGATCCATCACAAGTTTTGATGACTTAGCCAAAAAATTTCTTGGCAGATTCTCCATCCAGAAGGACAAAGCCAAACACGCCCCAAGCATATTAGGGATCAAGCAAGGAGATCGGGAAAGTCTTTGCAACTACATGGAAAGATTCAACAAAGCATGTCTGGACATACAAAGTCTGCCAACAGAAGCACCCATAATGGGTCTCATTAATGGCCTACGAGAAGGACCTTTTAGTCACTCCATATCAAAAAAGCATCCAACATCTCTGAACGAGGTACAAGAACGGGCATAAAGGTATATTAACATGGAGGAGAATTCTCGATTAGGAGAAACCTCAAAACTTGGATTCTCCTACCCCTCTCATGACAAGGATAAAGAGTCCAAGAAAAAAGAAGATCAACCCAATGAGAAGCTTAGAAAATACCACAATTACACCCCTCTTCGGGTGTCTCTTGTGGATGTTTACCAAGAAATATGGAACATTGAGAAGATCCCACCACCCCGCCCAATCAAAAACAAAAGAGGAGGGGGAGGTTGGACAGAGTACTGCGAAAACCACCGAATTTACGGACATCCTACTAATGAGTGCTTCGACTTAAAGAATATCATAGAAAAATTGGCAAGAGAAGGGCGACTAGATCGGTACTTAGGCAACAAAGCGGATGAACCAAGAAAAAGAAGAAGGGATGAAGAGGTCAGACGGGTTGAACGACCACCCCACACTCCTGAGAGACATTTTCATATGATAAATAGAGGATTTGCAGGAGGAGGGATCTCTAAATCATCTCGCAAAAGACACCTTAAAGAGGTATATCATGTCGGGGAAGGAGAGAGGTCATCCGACCTCCCTACTATAACCTTTACCCAAGAAGATGCAACAGGCATCATCCCGGGGCATGATGATCCGATGGTCATTACTATCATATTGGCCAACGCTAATCTCCACAGAACATTGGTAGACCAAGGAAGCTCCACGGATATCTTGTTTAAATCCGCCTTCGACAAACTCAGTTTGCAAGATAAAGAGCTCAGAGCATATCTGAATAGCTTGTTCGGACTGGGAGACACTCCAATCCAACCACTTGGATATATCTCACTACAAACAACCTTTGGAAAGGAAACCCGATCAAAGACACTCAACATAGACTACATCGTAGTCGACGTGAGCTCAGCTTACAACGCCCTAATAGGTCGGACAACATTGACTCCACATCTGTGCATGAAGTTCCCAACTCCGAAAGGGATCGCCACGATAAAAGGAGACCAAAAAATTGCACGACGCTGTTACAATGAAAGTATGAACCTTAAAGACAACCCCAAAGGAGAGGAAATCAACACTATCAAACTCGGGGGAGTTCGAGCTCGCGAGGAACTTCGTCCACAACCTGAAGGCGAGACTGAAGAAGTCCAAATCGGCGATCCCCGGGATAAGACAACAAATGTCAGGGCAACCTTAAAAGGAGACTTAAAGGAGCCTCTGATACAGTTTCTAAAGGATAACGCCGACCTCTTTGCATGGAAGGCCACAGACATGCCGGGCGTAGATTCCAAACTAATGTTCCACAAACTGGCGGTATACCCAAGATATCGGCCAGTGCAGCAGAAGCGTAGGAAGCTCAGACCGGAAAGGTCCCAAGCTGTGGAAGAGCAAGTGCAAGCCTAACTGGAGGCAGGATTCATAAGGGAGGTCAAGTACCCACTATGGCTAGCCAATGTTGTCTTGGTAAAAAATGTCAAATGGAAAGTGACAGATGTGCATTAACTACACCGATCTCAATAAAGCCTGCCCAAAAGATCCCTACCCACTCCCAAGTATAGACACTCTAGTGGATGCCTTTTTCAGGTACAAGTACCTCTCCTTCATGAATGCTTATTCAGGATACAATCAAATCCCGATGTATCCACCCGACCATGAAAAGACCTCGTTCCTAACCCCAAAAGTAAATTACTGCTATATCGCCATGCCATTCGGGCTCAAAAAACGCAGAAGCTACCAACCAAAGATTAATTAACAATGTCTTTGTAGACCACTGATGAGTCTATATTTGACGATATATTTCATCTTGAATTGGATGGATTTCATCATATAAACTCACACTTATTCACTAGAATAGCATACTTTTGTGTTCTCTCCCTAAATTGAACCTAATTGTGAAAACATGCAATTTTGTGCATATTTTAATCACTTTTATCCCACTTTTATCCCATTCGATACCTTGATGGCTTTGATGAGTGATTTCAGGTGTAATAGGTTGAAATAACTTGATAAGAGTGGAAGGAAAGCATGGAATTGGGAGAAAACATGAAGAAAAAAAAGGAGAAGCACACATTGGAGTGTGCGTGCGCACAACCACCTGTGCGTACACACAAAAGCCGCAAAACTATGTGTGCGTACGCACGTCAACCTGTGCGTACGCACAAGCGGAAAATCAGCATGTGTGCGGATGCACACGTCTGTGCGTCCACACACGTCCCAGCACGTGACTCACCTAATGGAAATCGCTGGGGGCGATTTCTGGGCCTCCAGAGTCCACACTACAAGAAAATGGAACATTTGTAACAAAAAAATTGTATCAAATTTAAAATTGTAACAAAAAATAGTATTTTGTAATAATAATATGTGATTGTTACAAAAGAATAATGTTTTGTAACAACATTACAAGTTGTTGCAAAACATGATAATATTTTGTAACAACCTGTTTTATTTTGTTACAAATTATGTTAGTTTTTGTAACGAGATGGTATTTTGTTACAAAATATTGTAATATTTTGTAACAAAAAAACAAGTTGCAAATATTCAAAATATTTTGTAACAAATTTTGTTTTTTGTTTCAAAAACTCCAATTGTTTTGTAACAAAACAACTTTTTATTTCAAAAACTCGAATTATTTTGTAACAAAAAATTAATTTGTCACAAAATTCAATATTGTTTGTAACAAGTTAATTATTTGTCACAAAATATAAATATATTTTATAACAATTTTTTTTTCAAAATATTAAACACTTTAAGAGTAAAAAAAAGTGTGTATATATTTTTTTCAAAATAATTTTATTTTGTAACAACCTGCATTTTTGAAAATCTAAATATAAATAAATTGTGATTTTATCTTATTAAGTTTAAACTTTATAATTTTAGAAATTATTTTATTAGAAATAATTAAATAGATTCAGAGATAATTTCATTATAAATCAATTAAGATTCTTAAGTAATTTTATTATAATTGAATATTTTGCGTAATTTTAATAATTAAAAAATAAGAAAGAATTGTATAGCTTAATTTAAGTAACTTTTATCATGAAAAAGTTATGACTTATTATTAATTTAAACTTCTTATTTTATAAATTAATCTATTAAGAGTAATTAAATTAGTTTTATTAATATTTGGAGTTAAATTAATTAATATTCTTGTGCAAATTTTATAATTGGTTATTTGAAATTAAAATTCAATAATAGAAGTATTATACAATTTAATTTAAGAAATTTGTATTATGATTGAATTACGATTTGTTTTATTAAATTGAGTTCTTAGAGATTAATTTGTTAGAAATGAATAGATTAATTTTTCTAAATTCTTTAATTTTAAGATAATTAATAGTTATGCACAATTTCTATTTTTATTAATTATTTTATTTAAATTAAAATTAAAGTTGTGATAGAAAAATAATGAAAGGTCATATAATTAAATTTAAAAATAATTGATATTTCAGGTTTTAACCATATTTTATAAAATGTGATTAGTATGTTCATTGTAAGATCTAGAATTTTTGAAAAAATATCATTATGAGTTAAGTTCAAATTATTTATTCATTAAAGATTTTATTTTTAGAAATTATTTTACTAAAAATAATTAAATTAAGTTTTGATAATTGAATTAAAAATTTTACTTAATCTCATAATTATTGAATAATTTTCTATATTTAAATTATACAATTTAACGGTTGTAAAAGAATAAGAATTTTATATGATTTAATTTAAATAATTAAGATTTTAGAATTTAATATTTTAATTTTTATAAACAGAAAATAAATTATATTATCTCTAATTTTAAATTAAAATACTTGATCAAAAGCTAATTAGCAATCAATAATTAAGTAATATTTTTCTAATATAATTTTAATAAATTAAATAAGATTTTAAATTAATACTCTATACCCCAATGTTATTAAAATTATCAAACCCTAATTAACCCAAATATTCCCAAATTTAACTCTAAACCTAATTTTATCCTAATTATACTATTCCTAAAAACTAACCTAATCTAAACACAACACACACAGCCGCCCTTCACCCCAAAGTCCCTCACCCATCGAAGAAAGAAAGAAAATAGGGGAAATAAGAAGCAGGGGAGAAAGGAGAGGGTAAGAGGAGAGTCTGAGGGAGAAGGGAGATCGGGCAGATAGGAGGGGACGTGCTGCGTGCTACTGCCACGCCACCATCACCGGAGAGAGAGAGAGAGCGTCGATTGAGGGAGAGGGAGCGAGCCGCATGAAGGAGCTGAGGAAGAAGACGTCACCATCGAGCCGCCGTCTGTGGAGGTTCACGATTAGGAGGAAGGCGCATCGTTCTGCCCAGAGCCGCTGCGGGAAGGACCGCCATTTTGTGCCGCCACTGTGACTCTTGTCACCGCCGGATCTATCGCCGTCGCCATCAGCTTCCACCACGGCCGAGGTTGTCGCGAACGGGAAAGGATGAAGCTACCCATGTCGCCGCCGTGAGGAGCCGCGAGTCCCGTCGCCGTCATCATCGCAAATGGTGTCGCCGTTGTGGTCAAACCCAGCCGCCATCGTTGCAAGCTCTGTTGCCACTGTTGGAGGTGGGTTGTCGAGCCTGTGTCGCCGGAAAGTGGCGCTGCCATAGCTGAGGCCCGTTGCCAATAAGGTTTTTTTTAGTTTGGTCTCTGTTCTTGTAGGTTGGTCATTGTTCTTGTGGGATCCGGAAAGATTCTTGTCGCTGTGTGGTTGTTACAGTTACTGTCACTGAGCTTCTGGCCGCCAGGAATGGTGCTGTTGCTGTAGGAGATTGTCGTCGGAGCTACTGCTCCACTTCCGTCATTCTTCCTTTCACAGTAAGTTACCGGTGCTCTGAAACTCGTATTGTAATTGTTCTAGTTATCTGCAGTTAAAGATTCTGATGTATAGATGTGTAAAGTTAATTTTATGGGGTTGCATGTCAAAAATTGAGGTTGCTGCCGAACCATCAGAGTTTTCTTTTAATTGCGACATCGAGGTAGGGGGTTTAACTTAAACAATTTTAATTTAAGAATGTTTACAAGATTTATTGAATAACTACAAATAGATTTAATAGATGTGAGTAATTGATTGATTATGTGAATGTTGAATTGTGGCTAAAATTGCGATTGGAATGGTTGAGATTGTGATTTGGAATTGTTGATTTAGTGTTTGATTGATTATGTGGATTGTGAATTGTTTGACAAATAATTGTTGTGAATGCTGAATTGATAGATTGTATTAGTTGATTACTGATGAACTGGTTAGTAAATATATTGTAATGGTGATGGAATTGATTGGTGATTGCTTTGAGATTTGATTTTGAGAGGTACTAAAGGGGTTGAATTTTGAAACACTAAACTACTTGTTGAAAATCTAAGTTTTGAAATGAAACGGCAACTTCGAAAGTGAACCAGCAACTTAATAGAGATTGGAATGATATGAGATTAAGAGCTAAGCAAACTACAACAAGTATAGTTATTAATATTCAATTTTGAAGGTTTCGTATTAACTGGAGACTTAGTTATGACTTTTTAAAGTTGAATTATAAAATCTTATTTTCTGCTTTACTTTTAAATGAAGTCAGAAACTTTGAAAAGCTATAACTAATTCCGTGGTGATTGGAATTGCTTGAGACCAAGTCTGGGTTAAACTGGAATATGTGGAGCTGGACTAGAAAATTTGAGGTCTTTTCGTTAAATACACAATTTATGGTAAATTTTTTAAGTTGAGTCATCAAATCTGTCCTGCAGCAGAAGAGTTCAAACAGGGCAGCAACTTGTTTGTCTTGTTACGGCTCCTCCAAGCTGAGTTTTGGAGCAAAACCATTTTTTTTTTAAATTTGATTAACTTGGTTTAGTGCTCTAAAATTTCAGAATTTTAGGAGTTAAGGATTGGGAGTTGTGAATTTTTGAAAATTGGTGATCAAAGCTAGAAAGAATCAGTTTTCAGCAAAATATGCATCAACTTCCAATGCCTGCAACTCTTAAAATTGAACAGCGATTGAGTTGCAACCAAGGAACACTTGTGAACTCTTTCATAGCGCGCTTTGACAATGAAAGAAACTAGACCCTAAAGGTACTCCTAAAATTGCTTATGGTTTTAATACATTTTTCTAGATGATTCCTATATTATTAGTATAGTTTAATCTGTATATGGATCTATTTATGACATTTTACTTGTGTCATGGTTGAGAAATGACAAATGTCCTATTATTTAGTTTGATAAATTTGGTTGTGTATTGGCTGAGAAATAAGTTGTGAATTGGTTGTTTTTGTTGGAACCGTAGACGGTGAAAATATCCAAATTTTAGGGGAGGTTCTGCCAAAATTTTTCTAAACATTTTGAATAAAACATAATGAAAAAAATTATAATTAGTGTTATATCTTGTTTCTAATATTTTGTTTCGGTTTTTCTTATTTACAGGAGTGCTGAAATGGTGACCACATACTACCTTCAGGGCTCAAGAATATTTTGATTCATAGAGACACTAATCTATGTTAGAACTTTTAATTTTTGGTTGAACTTATGCAAGACATATAACTTGTAGAACTTATCAATGTACTCACTAAGGTTATTTTGTTTTAAAACAATTTAAGCTAAATGAGGCATGTTTGAATTATGTATGTTTTTGCATATTATATAAATGTAGACTTGCTTATTAAAATAGTTAATATATTAGTTAATTTAAAAAATAATTTAATAAATTATGCATGCAATTTGTATTAAAAAATTATTACAAAATAATTATTTTGCTTTTGTAACTAAAGAAAAAAACGTTACAAAATCAAGTTACATTTTGTAACAAAATTTTATGATAGGAAAAAATAGATTGTCACTAAAAATACCTTGAAGATCAAAATTTGTTACCACTTTTGTAACGACTTCTGGTTTTTTGTATCAGGACAATTTGTTACAAAATATCACTTTGAATTTTAACAGTTCCATTTTTTGTTACAAAAACTTTTTGTAACGGGACATACTACAACGGCCCCCTTTTTTTGTTACAAAATCTATTTGTTTCAAAATTTCGATTTTTTGTAACAATTTTTTTTGTTACAAATATTGCTTTTTCTTGTAGTGCCAGTTTTTGGACTTTCTGATGCTGATTCTTCCTATATTAAGCAAGGCCTCACTCCATATGAAGGGGAAAGCAATTAGGGTTAGATTTTAGTCATATAGTTCATTTTCTAGAGAAAGAAGCTCCTCATTCTCTCTAGAACCTAGGGTTTTTAGTTTAATTTCCTTATAATTGCTACTTTTAACTCTTGTTTTAATCTAGTCTCTTCTACCTTTCCTTGTTCTATTGCCTTAATTTCCTTGTTTATCTTGTTAATTTCTCATTTTAGTTGTCTTTTATGTTCATGCACAATCTTGTCACTTTAATTTACAATTAATGCAAATTTATGTTTCCATGTCATTTATTGCTTTCTTTAGTTGTTATTGTTATTTTCTTGCTTGGAAGTTGTAGCATTTATTATTTTTTGTTATTTTATCATGCCTTCTTTACATGCCCACCAAGTGTTTGACAAAATGCTTGGTTGGGTTTTTGCTTAGTTTTTCTCACTCTTGGTTGAGAAATTGTGTGATTTAGGTGAACTTGAGTGGTGGATGTCCATTCCACATTGTGTGTGGATTGTTAATTAATTTGGTTTCCCTTGACTCTATGTGACCCCTTAATGTTGACATAGGACTTAGGGATTGAAATTAACTATGCCTATTTGACTTATCTTCGATGTAAGGTTGACTAAGTAGGATTAACTCTTCATAATTATCATATGTTTGTGGTCAATGACTAGGATAGGTAGCCTTAGCTCTCAATTACTTGCCAAGAGGTTTTCTTGCATTTGAAGTTTTCTTTCCTTGCATTTAATTACTTTGACTTTTATTTCTTTGACTTTTAATTCCTTGCATGTTTTATTGTTTTGATGTTTAAATTTATGCATGTTTAATTTTCCCACTCTTGGTTGAGAAATTGGATGTTTTGGTGGAATTGAGTTGTGGATGTCCATTCCGCATTGTGTGAGAATAGTTAATTGGTTTGGTTTCCATTGACGCTAGTCTTTCACTAAGCAATTAGTGAGTTGACTAGGACTTATGGATTGAGATCAATTATGGCTTTTTGACAAATTCTCAAGGAGGATTGATTGATTTGGATTGATTCCACACAATTGCCATGTTTGTGGTCCATAACTAGGATAGGAATCATAAACTCCCCAATTCTTACCAAGAGTCCTTTAATTGATTTCCTTTAAATTCCTTGCATGCTTGTTTCAATTCCGTGCTATTTACATTTCTTGCTCTTGCTTTCATTCCCAATCCCCATGCTCTCTCTCTCTCTCTCTCTCTCTCTCTCTCTCTCTCTCTCTCTCTCTCTCTCTCTCTCTCTCTCTCTTTTATAGCCAATGACATTACATTTCATTGCAACTCCTAGGGAAGACGACCCGGGAGTTAAATACTCTCGGTTTATATTTTGTATTGTGACATTTATTATTTGATCGTGAGAATTCATTATTGGTTTGGACTATGTAACCAACTAATTGATGCTTGTTTTGATGATTGATTCCAAACCATACAAGAATTCTCACGTTGTCAACCACATTGCGAAACTAATGGAGGTTTATGTAGACGATATGTTGGTAAAAACACAAAGTGAGGAATCCTTGTTGCCCGACCTCACCAAAGTGTTCGACACCATAAGAAAGCATGGTATGAGACTTAATCCTGCAAAATGAACCTTTGCGGTAGAAGCTGGCAAATTCTTGGGCTTCATGTTCACGCAAAGAGGAAATGAGGTGAACCTAGATAAATGCCGGGCTATACTCGACATGAAAAATCCGACCTGCGTCAAAGAGGTACAACAGCTCAACGGAAGACTGGCAGCCCTGTCCAGGTTTCTAGCCGGGTCATCCATAAAATCTCTCCCCTTTTACGCCACATTAAGGAAAGGAAAGAGGTTTGAATGGAACACAGAGTGCGAGAAAGCCTTCCAAGATTTCAAAAAATTCTTGGGACAACCACCCATTCTTACTCGACCACGGGAAGGAGAAGCACTCATATTATACCTCGGTTTGCAAAGAATAATGAAAGGGTAAGGCCTTATGGGTATGTAAGCTAAGTGAAACAAAGGCCTCAATCATATAAGTGCATGCATACATTAAACAATGGAAATATAGAATCAAGCAAGACAAAGATCACAATTTTAGAGAGAAAAACACACACCAAAAATAAAATATTGGTTGGTAAAATGCAACCAATTCAAATAGGCTCAAAAATCTCACAGGTTTTGTATGTTCGAGCTCTAAACCATGTTCCAAATATAATATTTCTTTAAGCAAGTTTAACATTAAATTTTATTCAAATTAGTGAAATACTTTAAAAAAGTTTCTTGAAAAAGAAAATATTTCTTCAACCAAGTGGTAAAATATGCACAAAATCAAACAAATATGCAATCAAACATGTAAATGCAACAACTAACAAGGAAAATAAACCATTGGTGTTGAGATAGAAGAGTAACTAACCCATGGAGATTGATATCGACCTCCCCACACTTAAAGATTTCACCGTCCTCGGTGCATGCTAAGATGTACAAGTGGATGGGTGGCTCCAACTGATGCTTTTCTCTGAAGATTTTGCAGATGGACTTGTCTGTCTCCCCATGTAAACGTCTTTCGGTTCCCTTCCGGGTGGCCATCCTGAAAGAAAAAGGGAAGAAGAGTAACCCAGAAATAAAGATAAGAAAATAAATGAAGTATGGGTGGGTTAATGCCAAATGATAAGGGTCTCAATTACATGGTAGCTACAACATGCAAGTGAGAAAACAATAGAAGTACGTGGCATATCAATAGTGCAAACATTGCAACAAAGGGGAAGAAACAGCAAATATTGAAGGACAATATAAATATAAATGCATGTCAATACAAAAAGGAACACAGATATCATAAAAGATTGGCGTTGACAGATAAATATCATCCAACAGTGTAAAACAAGTCACTAAGCACCAAATAATACCAGAAAAGATATAATAGCTGAATAAGAACATTTAACACCAATGGAAAAATAAATTTAGAAAAGAAAAAAAATATGCGCAAAATTAAAATGCAATGAGTGAAAGTAGGCAAATAAATTAAATAAAATAGAATGGAAGTGGAGAAGGATGATGAAGAAAAAAAAAGTAGGAAAGAAAGAAGAAAGAAAAAAAGATAGAAGAAATTAGGATTAGAGAAGAAAAGATAAGATAATTGGCACTAATTTGGATAGGTTGTGCGACGCGGACGCGTGGGGTACGCGTTCGCACGAATTGCGCTTGTAGGATTCGACGCGAATGAGTCGGTCAGGCGGACGCGTGACTCGTTCTGTACTACTGGCGTGAGGGCAGCCTCGCGCCCGCACAACTCTCTGTTCAAAACTCATTGTTGCCAATTTTCGAGGTAATGCGTTCACTTGATGGACGCGATCGCGTGAATGGCCAAGATTGGAGGATGACGCGGACGCGTGGGGTACGCGTTCGCGTGGTAAGGCTTGTGCGTCTAGCTCCAGTCCAGCCCTACTCCAACACAACATTCGGCCATGCACCCCTTTTACGTCGATTTGTTGGAGCACGCGTTCGCGTGGGTGATGCGGATGCGTGGGAGGCTATTTTTCCAAATGACGCGGCCGTGTGGATCACGCGGACACGTGGGCATGTTTGTGCCTAAAGCGCGCCTCCAGCCACGCTTTCGCGTGACTTTCTGTTTACTTTCTTTTCTTCACAACGCACTGGTGACGCGGACGCGTCAACGACACTGCCGCGTCGCGTGCGTGTTTTTTTTTTTAATAATGTAGTATGCAGAATGCAGTGCTAATATGAATGTTATGCAAAACTCCAGGTTCAATACAATAAAATAAAATAAAACTCGAAAACAAATAAAAATAAATAAAAAATAAAAAAGGAACGATCATACCATGGTGGGTTGTCTCCCACCTAGCACTTTTAGTTAAAGTCCTTAAGTTGGACATTTGGTGAGCTCCTTGTCATGGAGGCTTGCACTTGAACTCATCCTGAAACTGCCACCAATGCTTGGACTTCCAATGGCCTCCGGGATCCCAAATCTTGTTTCTACACCCGTCTTCAAGTTGATTATCATGATTCCATCCGGGTGGTTCAGCCTTAGAATTCTCACTAAAGTGTCCAAACAACCTCCCAGACCCATTCAATTGAGCTCTACACCAACTTTTGCGTTTAAACTTAAAGCTTCCAACCATAATGAACCTTGCAGGACAATTCTTACCACTGACCATCTTCCTCTTACTCTTAATGCCACAAAGAGCTCTAAGTTGACCATCCGTCTCCAGTAGCCCATATTCAAGTGGGAAGGTAAAGGTCAAGGGTAGGAATTTTACCCACTTCAACGTTGTGTTGGACGGTAATGGCCTTGGGAGAGGTGTTTCTAATGAACTTGCAAGCTCCACTCCCTTGTGCTCTTCTCTAACAGCTTCCACCTCCTTGTAAGCTTCTTCAATTTCAACCTCTTCCTCTTGGTAGCTTTCTTCCAATTCAATCTCCTCTTCACTACTTTCCAAGGGCATGGGAGGTTGTGCTTCTTCTTCTTGAATCTCCATCTCTTGATTGACCTCTTCTAAGTCCTTAACCATGACATGCCTTGGAGGTTGTACACCCTCCTCAACATCAAATGCAACCGTCTTGGAAAGAGGCTCTATGTCTTGACTTTCCCATGGAGGTTCAGCATATCCCAAGTCTTTAACCACTTCTTCCTCTTCAATAATTACTGCTTTGTCCAGTAGTTTTAATATAAAATCGTACTCATCCTTGATGATTTTCTTTCCATGACAATTCCTTTCAACTACTCTTTCATCTTCAAGGGTCTCTCCTATCTCCACATTTTGGGCCTCCTCTTGCTCTAAGACAAAATCAGACTCCTCCTTGATGTCTTCCTTCACTGATTCTTCAACCACTCCTTCGACTTCAAGGGTCTTTACTACCTTCACCTTTAGGGCCTCCTCTAGCTCCTTATGAAGTATGGATTCGTGAAGATGATCCCTTCTCTCTTGTTCCATGTCAATAGCAACATTGGGATCATGTTGCTCTTGGATTGATGGATGTGGGTACTCTTCCATGGATGGTGGTGATGGGATGGAGAGATCATTCTGTGGTTGGAAAGGAAGTGCACCAGAGCTTGAGGGTTGATTGTTGAAGGTATTTGGTGATCCGATTTGGGCGACGAGAGCTTGTATAGTAGAGTTTAGATCGGTAAGTACTTTCTCCAAGGAGGTTTGGGGTGGATAGGAGGGTTCATTTGTTGGGAGAAAGGGTTCATGGTAGGAAGGTGGTTCATCTTGATAATGATAAAGAGATAGTGTATATTGAGGTGGTGGTTCATGAGAGTAGTTATGTTGGAATGGAGGTGGTTCTGTGTATGGTTCATTTGGCTCATAAGGTGGTTGGTATGGTGAATACGGGTTAAGGTCATGTGGAGGTGAATGGTGGAAAGGGGCTTGTGAGTATGGTAGTCCAAAGCTATTTTGAGGAGGTGGTTCATTGGCATATGATGAAGCTTGCTGGTAACTACAAGGGGGTCCACCATATCTATTGTCTTGGCATGCATTGTAGGATGGTCGTTGTCCATGGTATCTTGAAAGGTGATGTTGCCAAAAGGGTTGATCAGATCCTCGTGGCTCCTTCCATCTCGGATTGTTTTGACCTTGATGCATGTTCTTGTTATAATTTTTATTCCTTGCAACAGCATTGGGACCAAACTCAAAGCGATGGAGGTGAGAACTCATAATAGCAAATAAAAATTAAAAACAAAAATAAAAACAAATTTAAATTAAAAGGTTATTGAAATTTAAATTTTGAATTTGAAAATTAAATTTTGAATTTTGAATTTTAAATTTTGAAATTTGAATTTTGAAATTTGAGATTTGAAATTTTTAAATTTGAATTTTGAATTTTGAATTTTGAAATTTGAAATTTGAAAATTTTTAAATTTGAATTTTTTTAAATTTTGAAATTTGATTTTTGAAATAAGATAAGATAAGATTTTGAAAAAGATATGAATTTTGAAAAATATTTGAATTTTGAAATTTAAAACTAAGATAAGATAAGATAAAAATTTTAAAATAGAAATCTGAAATTTTTTTTTAATGCAAATTTCGAAAATTCAATTAAAATAAGGAGAAAATATATTTTTGAATTAAATGAGGAAAACAACTAAGAACAACTAAGAAAACAACTAAGAACAACTCGAAGGTCAAGATGAACACGAAGAACAATTTTTTTGAAAAAATTTTAATAACTAATTAAAAACCAATAACCTCTTAATTTATGAAAAAGCAAAAATAAAAACAAAAATAAAAACAAATAAACAAGCAATAAGCAAATATTTACAATAACCAGTAATATGGCACACGTTTGCAATTCCCCGGCAACGGCGCCATTTTGAAGAACTGAAGATTGATGGTTTAGAATTCAGAATAAATTCCCGTTGCAAGTATAGTTTCTAAACCGAGCAATTGACCTTTCTTACAAAAGTTTTGGTTGTCACAAGTAACAAACCCCTTTAAAATTGATAACCGAAGTATTCAAACCTCGGGTCGTCTTCTCAAGAAATTGCAGGGAGGTATGTTCTTATTATTGGTTATGAGTTTTGTAAATTAGGGGTTTTGAAAGTAAGGAGCAATTAATTTAAATGACAAGTAAAATAAATGAATAACTATAAAATAAACTCTTGGCAAAGTATGAAAATTCGGAAGTCCTATCCTAGTTACTCCTATGAGAATGGAAGTTAATCCCACTTAGTTAACCCTTATGAAAGCAAGGGAAAGTCAAGTGAACTAATTAGTTAGATTCCCAAGTCCTAGCCAACTCCTAAGGAAAGACTAGAGTTAGTGGAATACCAGTCAATTTAGCCGACATAACAACCAATCACGGATAGTTGATAACTCAAGAGCTTCCAGTTAATCAATTAAAGCCAATAACATAAAAAGTTAAATAAGAATCAATGATTTGAAATACCTCAATTGCATTAATAAGAGAAAATCAATTTAAACATAAAGAGTTCATAAGCCAATCTGGCAACATAAGTAATTAAAGAATAGCATTAAAATATCTGAAAGTAAAAGAGAAATATAAAGTAAAAGGAATATTGAACCTGATGAAGAGTTGAAATTCTAAATCCTTTAAGAGGAATCCTAATCCGAAAAACCTAAGAGAGAGGAGAGAACCTCTCTCTCTAAAAACTACATCTAAACTATGAAAAGTAAATTATGAGTTGATATGAGTTGTATGAATGCATTCCCCCACTTTATAGCCTCTAATCTATGTTTTTCGGGCCAAAAACTGGTTCAAAAACAGCCCAGAAATCGCCCCCAGCGTATTCTAGTACGTTCAGGTCGCGGCAAAGTGACGCGGAGGTGTCGTCCATGCGTTTGCGCGGATTGCACTTTTGTCAGGTCACGTGTCCGCGTAATCCACGCGTTCGCGTCGCCTGGCTTCGGGGCAGCTATGGCAAATTATATATCAAATCGAAGCTCCAGACGTTAGCTTTCCAACGCAACTGAAACCATCTCATTTGGACCTCTGTAGCTCAAGTTATGACCGTTTGAGTGTGAAGAGGTTAGGCTAGACAGCTTAGCAATTTCTTCAACTTCTTGTATTCCTTCCATTTTTGCATGCTTCCTTTCCATCCTCTAAGCCATTCCTGCCCTATAATCTCTGAAGTCACTTAACACACATATCAAGGCATCTAATGGTAATAAGAGAGGATTAATATTAGCAATTTAAAGGCCCAGGAAACATGTTTTCAATCATAGCACAGAATTAGGAAGGAAAATGTAAAACCATGCAAATAGTATGAATAAGTGGGTAAAGAGTTTATAAAAATCACTCAATTCAGCACAAGATAAACCATAAAATAGTGGTTTATCAACTATGCATGCCAAGTGTTTGTGAAAAAGCCCGTATGGCACCGTGCATTATTTTAAATTATTCTATCATACTACTTTAATGCCTGTCTTTCACAAAATCTCTTTTATATTTTATTAATTAAATATAATTATCAATACAAACAGATTATTAGTTTGAAAGACTTGGTAATCTAACTTGGACATTGAATGCTTGATCTATGCTACTCATGCCTTTACCGGCATGCCAATAAACATCTTGCATTTAATTGACATCATATGCACTTGCTATATCTCCTTTGATGAACTTTTCACATGTAGTCTAGACCATGTGTTAACGACATCCTTCTTTACCGTGCATTGATTATCACCCTTAATATTCGCTCCCTTGCTCAAACCCTTAGCTTTACATGTACTTACCTCTTTCCTTTTTTAGGATGGCCACCAAGAAAGGTAAAGAGAAAGCTACTCCCAAACCACCAGCAAGGAGAGGAACAAAAAGAGCATTAGTGGAAGAGCCTTCTTCAACAGCGGTGAAACCCTCAACAAAAAGAATGAAGAGGATCATCAAGGTCGATGAAAAAGAGAAAGCCTTCCCAGCAAAGGACACTGTGCGGTTCACTAACCGCTACTGTGAGCAGATGTTCTCCATCCTGGTAGCAAGGAACTATAACAATGAGCACCTTCTCATCCTCCCAACCCGCATTGCTGACATTGTTGAGCCCCGCATTGAGCGAAGACAATGGGAATTCCTACGGAGACAGCCACGACAAGTTAATCTATCATGGGTAGTTGAATTCTACTCCAATTTTTACTCACCAACCCTGCAGTCTGTTTATGTCCGTCAGAAGCAAGTCCCCATAACTGAAGAGGCCATCGAACAAGATTTAGATCTTCCCCCTGCTCCAGAAGGATTGGACGCATTTCAAGAAGTCTCACTCAAGCGCCAGACATACCAATTTAACTGGGACGCCGTTCTTAGAGTTATCACACAACCTAGCAGCATATGGATCTACGGATATAATGAGCGGATAATTTATACGCTTTCTGGCATTATTTTTAGTATGTTTTTGGTATATTTTAGTTAGTTTTTATTATGTTTTTATTAGTTTTTATTTAAAAATCACATTTCTGGGCTTTACTATGAGTTTGTGTATTTTTCTGTGATTTCAGGTATTTTCTGGCTGAAATTGAGGGACTTGAGCAAAAATCTGATTCAGAGGCTGAAAAAGGATTGTAGATGCTGTTGGATTCTGACCTCCCTGCACTCAAAGTGGCTTTTCTGGAGCTACAGAATCCCAATTGGCACGCTCTCAATTGCGTTGAAACGTAGACATTCTGGGCTTTCCAGAAATATATAATAGTCCATACTTTGCCCGAGATTTGATGGCCTAAACCGGCGTTCCAAGTCAGCATAGAAATTCTGGCGTCAAAACGCCAGAACTGGCATGAAAACTGGAGTTAAACGCTCAAACTGGCACAAAAGCTGGCGTTTGACTCCAAGAAAGGTCTCTACATGTGAAAGCTTCAATGCTCAGCCCAAGCACACACCAAGTGAGCCCCGGAAGTGGATTTTTACACTAACTATTCTAGCTTACTCATTTTCTGTAACCCTAGGTCACTAGTTTATTATAAAAACTACTTTTAGTGATTCATCTTGTACCTCATGACACTCTACACATTTCATATTGTATCTTCTACGGCATGAGTCTCTAAACCCCATGGTTGGGGGTGAGGAGCTCTGCTGTGTTTTGATGAATTAATACAATTACTACTGTTTTCCATTCAATCACGCTTGCTTCCATTCTAAGATATTCACTCGTACTTCAACTTGATGAATGTGATGATCTGTGACACTCATCACCATTCTCAACCTATGAACGCGTGCCTGACAACCACCTCCGTTCTACCTTAGACTGAGTGCTTATCTCTTAGCCTCCTAGTTCAGATCAGAGTCTTCGTGGTATAAGCTAGAATCAATTGGAAGCATTCTTGAGATCCGGAACGTCTAAACCTTGTCTGTGGTATTCTGAGTAGGATCTGGGATAGGATGACTGTGACGAGCTTCAAACTCACAAGTGCTTGGCGTAGTGACAGACGCAAAAGGATCAATGGATCCTATTCCAGCATGAGTGAGAACCGACAGATGATTAGCCATGCGGTGACAGCGCATTTGGACCATTTTCACTGAGAGGACGGATGGTAGCCATTGACAACGGTGATCCACCAACATACAGCTTGCCATGGAAGGAACCTTGCGTGTATGAAGAAGAAGACAGTAGGAAAGCAGAAATTTAGAAGACAGAGCATCTCCAAAACCTCAACCTGTTCTCCATTACTGCATAACAAGTATTTATTTCATGTTCTTTTACTTTTTACAATTAAATCTAAGAACTATTGATATCCTGACTAAGAGTTACAAGATAACCATAGCTTGCTTCAAGCCGACAATCTCCGTGGGATCGACCCTTACTCACGTAAGGTATTACTTGGACGACCCAGTGTACTTGCTGGTTAGTTGTACGGAATTACAAAGGTGTGATTGTGATTTCGTGCACCAGGATACCATCGTTCCTGACCTAAGGGCATATCGGCTTCAGCACTTACTTTGGATGCTCGGGTATGGGAACAAATCATGTCCCATTACGTCTTTCCGAGCACTCACGAGTCCTCCTTCACCGCAGACATGGCTGTTTTACTCTGGTGTATCCTTACAGAACAACACCTCAATTTACCAAGACACATTTGGCATGCTATGGGACACGTACAGATTGCGGGTAACTTACCCTTCCCCGCCTTGGTTTCAGATCTCGTCTCAGCAGTCAGAGTCTCCTACAGAGCTGGGGACACCAAGGCCATGATTCCACGAGATGATCAATACATCCCTAACGGGAAGTATATCAGACCTCCAGCAGCAACTATCAACCGGAGCACAGAACCAGCAAAAGATATTCCTTCTTCTTCCACACCACAAGCACCTTCAATAAACCAACTGCTTCACAAGATCCTTGAGAAGCTAGAACGGCTTGAATGGAAAGGAAAGCAAAGAGAGGGTCGTAACAAGCGCAGATTTACATACCTCAAGGAGCTACTTGTTGGTAACCAACCACCTAGAGAAGACCCAGACACCCCGGACTCCACTTTATTTACCAGCAAAGGGAGCCATGACGGTTCCGATGGTGGAGATGCTGCTACCAACCCCCCTTTGTTCCTGACAGATGGCACCGAGGACGATGCAAAGCTTTAAGTGTGGGGAGGTCGGTCAGTACCTGACTTCCAGAGGTAATTTCTTTTCCTTAAACACCAATAATACAGGATATTTAGTTAATTTTTCTGTTGTAGAATAGGATAGATTACATAGAAATAGGTTAATTGCATGCATGTTCTACTTGATTGAAAAAATAATAAGTTTCTTTTTAAGACCTTATTTTTTTTGAAAAATTTCATTAATTTAAAATAAATCTTTTGTGTTAAACTTGCTTGAAGTTGTATTTGGAACATAGTTTAAAAAGCTAAGAACACACAACCCGCGAGATTTTGAGCCTAATTACATGGTTACATTATTTAACCATAAATATTTTATTCCTGTGTGTTCACTTCTTTATGATTGTAATATTTATTTTGTTTCATCCTATATATCCAATGTTTAATGTATTTATATGGATGCACACGATTGAAGCCATTATTTGTTTAAGCTCACTTATCCCAAACAAGCCTACCCTTTAAATTACCTTTGTTAGCCACTTTGAGCGTTTTAAATCCCATTTGTTCTATATTTTACCACAGTACTAGCCTTAAGCAGAAAAACAATTAAATATCCCAATTGAATCTTTGGTTAGCTTAAGATAGAAATTGTGTGTTAATCAAGCATGGGAAAATTGTGGGAACATGGGTTAATAAGAGAATGTGTCATGATAAAATAATGGGAATTTGGGTACCTACTCATGTGAAACTACAAAAAAATTTTAAATCTATGTGCATTGATAAGCTATGTTTATTTTCCTAGTTAAAAAAAATAATATATATATATATATATATATATATAGTAGTAATTAAGTAAATAAATAAGGGGACAAAATTACCCCAATTCTAAATTAAGTTAAGTTCAAAGATCAATGCATATGTGATAAAAATTTAAGGAAAAGTTAATACATGAGTATATAATGCAAAAGTGAAAATTATGGGTAGCTAGGCATGATTCTAGAATTACATAGAGTATATGTATGTTAGATAAGAGCTTAGGTTAGTCAAAGATTCAATTTATAGCTCACTTAGCCATATGTATACCCTTACCCTTACCTTAGTCCCATTACAACCTTGAAAAAGACCTCATGATGTTGCATTAGTACATTAAATATTGTTGATTGATTAGGTAAAAAATAAAGTTTAGAAAGCATGATTAGAGAAGAGTAGAGTGATTACCCTATACACTTGAGAGACTAGAGTGAACATACACCATCAGTAAGGGTTCATTGCTTAATTCTATGTTCCCTGCTTTCATGAGCTGTCTTCTTACAATGTTACCTATTTTTACTATATAATTTGAATTACTGAAACCTAATTTATATTTGTCTTGAAGAGCTTATTTATTTTAACCAAGTAGACAAGAATCATATAGGTTGCATTGCATTGCATAACATGAGTTTTACATTTCCCTACTTATTTATTTTATCTCCTTAAGCTAAGCATGAGGACATGCTAATGTTTAAGTGTGGGGAGGTTGATAAACCATTATTTTATGATTTATATTGTGTTTAATTGAGTGGTTTTATCAAGTCTTTACCTACTTATTCATATGATTAGCATGATATTACAATTCCTTCCCAAAATTGTTCCATGGTTGAAAATTTTGCTTCCAAGAGATCTTTTAATTATACATTTTAATTCGCCTTTATCCCATTCGATGCCGTGATCCGTGTGTTAAGTGTTTCAGGCTTCATAGGGCAGGAATGGCTTAGAGAATGGAGAGGAAGCTTGCAAAAATGGAAGGAACACAAGAAACCAAGGAGATGACCAGCGAACAATGACGCGAGCGCATGGCCCGCGCGAGCGCGTGAAATGAAGAAATAACAGCGACGCGAATGCGTGCCTGACGCAAACGCGTGGATTGAAGTTTGCATGAATGACGCGAACACGTGGACGACGCAAACGCGTGGACGACTCGAACACGTGACAAGGAAAATCGCTGAATGGCGCGAACGCGTGACCTGCACGATCTGCAAAAATAACAGAATACGCTGGGGGCAATTTCGGGCCACATTTTGACCCAGTTTTCGGCCGAGAAACACAGATTAAAGCTAGGGAACATGTAGAAACTCAACACGCATCCACACACATTCAAATTCATTGAGATTAGGATTACTCTTAGTTTTAGATCTGAATCTAGATTAACTTTACATTAGTAGTTTATTCTTTTGTTTTGGATTTTTGGATGCTAAAGAATCATTACCTCCGTGAATACATCACTTTCGTTTGTTTTCTTATTCCTTTACTCTTTTCAGTTGATTATTGATCCTATTCAAATAAGTATGTTGCATTTTAAATTTATTAATATATAGAGTTACTTTTATTTTTAATTAATTTTAATTCTCTATTTTATTTTATTTCATTTAATTATGTCTTCTTATATATTTTATGAATAATAATTCCATGTCAATGGAGTAGAAAATTCCACTTGACATGGGAGTTGAATAAGAGGTGACACTTGAGTTGGAATGCTCAAGTGCTTAGTTAATTTGAACTTTGTTGGCTAATTCTATATCTACTAATGCTAGACCTTCCCAAGAGAAAGGACTATGATCTACGGATAAGAATCAGTCCAGTCACTTGACTTTCCTTTACTCAGTGAGGGTTAACTAAGTGAAAACAACAACCGCTTAACATTACACTTGAGAAGATTCCAACAACGATAGAACTTTCAATTAATCAACTCCCTAGTCAAGGCTTTTTATATTAATAATAATTCTTAGTTTTATAGCTTCAATTTATAATTATTTTAATTACTTATTATCCAATTCAAACCTTCTAGAAAATTTCTAATTGATAAATTAGCACTATTTCCTGCAACTCGTTGGGAGACGACCTGGGACTCATACTCCCAGTATCTTTAATTTTAATTTTCATGACAACCCCTTTTAAATTGAGAAGGCGGATCTTAGTTGGTTAAGAACTGTACTTGCAACGCATTTTGTTTATTAAATTTCTTATCTGGTCGATTTCCGACACCATCAGTCTCACTCCTTCTCAATCATGTAAGATAGATCTACGGTCGATTATGATTAATTAAACCCCAATCTCTTAGTGATTTAATTTCTCTTCACATAATCAATTGCCAATCTCTTGATCTAATTGCTCATGAGAAGAGGTGAAGTTCAGTTTCTAATCCAAAAGCCACACAACCTTCAAGTCCTCAACTCAAAGAGGTTACATCTCACATACCAACTAAGAGTATATTAATCAGGAGGATTATGAGACAAGAGCCTCAAACTGAATTCCATGATCCCTCTCTCGAGGCTCACATGAAATTCTAATAGACTCAGTCCCTCTATCGATGATGATTGAATCTTTGAAGCACAAAAGCTCTTTCTTAAAAAAAACAAACATGATTTCTAATTTTATACTACATAAATCCAAAGACCCCAATATTAGAGAGGTTACATGTCACAATACCAACTCTAAATCAAAATCAACTTCATTATGCCAAGAGAGCTCAAACAGAACCTTATGATCCCTCTTTCGAGGCTCACAATAGGATTCTAATAGATCCAAGGATCTTTGAAGAACAAAACTCTCTTGCAAGTATTCTAATATATATCCAAGTATGAAGATAGAATGAAGAAGAGAAGAAGAAATAAACATCAATTCATTCAAAATTGAAACAGAGATCCTATCCCAAATGCAGAGGAATTTAAATAGTCATTGCCCTCAAATGAACAAAACTAAATTGCATGAAACTAAAGTGCATGAAAATAGAAATTACGAATTCAAAACTGGAAATAAAAATTTAATATTCATAAATGAAAACTACAAACTAAAAACTAAGCTACTACAAAACAAGAAAAAGAAGAGAAATGGAAGAAGAGTGTATGAGGGGAGGGGTCCAAAGACCCACTCCCCTTGGAGTGTGTCAATTCACATAACTTCGAATTGGTCTTCACTCTCTCCCCCTTCCTTCAATTTTCCGTTCTTCTTTGTGTTCTCTCTCTATGAAAACTAATGCCTATATATAGGCTTTCCTAAAATACAAACTAAAATGAAAATCAAATTACAATTGAATGAAAATTCCTATTCTAGATGCTTCTTGTGGCCTTGATTGAGTGTGTTAATGGGCTCTGCTTGCTTAAGAGGCTAGGATGGACTTAGGATGCATTTGAACCAATATTCTGCTCCCAGGCTGGCGTAGCATTTTTTTGGAAAGCGTAGCGCTCGTGCACTCACGCGTACACGTCACCCACGCGTGCGCGCATCACTATTTTCAGCACTTGTCACGCGTACCCGTCACCCACGTGTACGCGTCATCTTCAGCGTTGACGTCAAAGGCCTAGCGTTAGTGTCAAAGGCTCTCTTCCACATGTACGTGTCACCCATGCGTACGCGTGGTCTTCAAAAATAACACTTTCGCGCATACGCTTTATCCATGCGTGCGTGTGGTCTTCAGCGCTTTTGAGAAAAGCGTAGCGTTGGAACCAAAGGCGCTCTTCCACGCGTACGTGTAGCCTTTCAAAAATACCACTTTCTCGCTGCCGCTTCATCCATGCGTCCGCATGCTCCTTCAAAAACATCGCCCTCACGCGTACGCGTCGCCAGCTAAATTTTCCCTCTTCGATATCGCAGGCGCTCTTGGAACAAACGTAGCGCCAAAGGCGCTCTTCCTGGAGATGCAAAACGCTTTTCTCAAAAGCGTAGCGCCAAAGGCGCTTTCCTGGTTCTTCTCTTCTCTGCTTCAGCCTTTACCTATCGTCAAGCAAATAAGTGCATCAAGGTAATATACAAGATGATCTTTATATACTAAGTGCGCTAATAATACTCAAAATTAAAACTTCACTTAGTGTGATCTATTTTATCATATTGATCCTGTATATTAGCTAAATTTAACCTATGCTTCAGATTTTATTTCATGCAGAGATATTTCATGCTATTACTTATTTATTAACAAAATTTTTATAAAAAACTAAACTAAAATCTACTAAAATAACAACTGAAAATAGGCAATGATGCACCCGCATCACAACACCAAACGTAAACCTTGCTTGTCACCAAGCAAGAAAAGAACTATACACAAAGAATTCTCTTTATGGGAATGCGCTGAGGAATTGCTTATGATGCTTTAATGAATGAAGTGACTAAGTGATAATAGGAGCTAACCTCAATTGTATGCTTATGCAAGGATTCCAGTGCTCATTAGTCCTTACATCTTGGAAGTCTTAGATCTTAGGAGTTTCATTTAGATGGTATTATGGAATCCTCTTTATAGATTATCACCTTGAAAAGCAGCACTTATTTATCTTGGCCTCGACTCTAGGTGTCATGTCTCAAAGCGGCCCTTTATGATAAGTTTTCAATCAATACTCCCAACCCAGTTGGGTTAAGGTATTAGGTGATGAAGCACCCCTTAGGATTTACTCGCTCAGGCCTCTCTCTTTGACACAATTCCACTACAAGCATTTAACTAGGATAATAACTCTTTGAGTTTTTGTATCCTTCTTTTTCTTCCTAGTAATTAAGCTCAGAGCCTTGGGCTTATTCTTTGTTTTTCTTTTTCTTTTGTTTCCTTTTATTAATGCTTCTTGGATCAATAGATTTTTGAGAATTTTCATAACACTTTTCCAAATTTTAATTCCTGTCTATGAGCTCCCATGCAAGTTTTCACAAACATGAAACTTCAATACACAATCACACAATCAGACCATTTCTCTTAATCTTTAGCTTGCCTCAAAATTGATAAAATTCCTCAACACTTTCCTTTCAAAAGAATGATTTGCATTTTAAGTGTAATGGGTGCAAGCAAATGCAAAAGCAAGGTGCAATGAGAAGGACTGAATCATGCTTATTACTAGAAGAAACTAAAACAGAATAGAAAACAGAATAGAGAACTTCAAAGCAAAGGACATTCATGATTGCATTTAAGCATACTGGGAGTAAATGAGAAGGAAAGGAACTTTACAACCTTTGTAGCTCATCTTCACCCTTGTTGTCCTTTCTTGCAGACTTTTTCCCTCCAATCACCATCTTAGAATGAGTGCTTTGCCGGCAAGCAACAAGTAGGAGTAGTGGTGCTAGGATTGTGAGTCACTCATGAATGTCAAAAAGAAACAAAATATAAGTAGTGAATGAATTTAAGCAAGCTTGGTTAAAGATAACACTGCAGGCCTAAGAAGCAAAAGGCATTATGATTGTACAAACAAGTGGTGTTGCTGGATACATTGCATAGAAAAATAAGTGGCATACCAAACTTAGTGTGACACTTTCTCTTGGAATTGATACAAGCATTCAAAAAGATTGAAAACAGATTATTGCGAGGCAACACCAAACTTAGAAAGTAATCATATGCCCATTTTATTTGAAAGAAAGTTAAGTAAAACAAACTGTTGTATTAATAGCACAATCACCAAGAGCCAGAGGTGTCATGAACAGGGGCTTCTTGGTGAGGCATTAACACAAACAGTCAAAGAGCATAGAAAACAAAGAACAAAAGCAATTAAATGAACAAGCCAAAACAAAAAAAATGTCTACTCTAGGTAATCAACCACCAGTAGATTGTCAATCACATTTAATCCTTGGCAACGGCGCCAAAAACTTGATACGTAAAAAATTAATTTTCATTTCACGTATTAACTACCGGCAAGTATACCGGGTCGTATCAAGTAGTAATACTCACAAGAGTGAGGTCGATCCCACAGAGATTGGTGGATTAAGCAATTTTAGTTAAATGGCACTCTAGTTAGACGAACAATCTGTGAATTCTTGGTGTATTCAACATGAAACTTGACATGAAAGTAAAAATGCAATGAAATAAATGAAAATGAATTGAAATAACTGAAAGTAAAAGAATGAAATAAATGACTGAAAATGTAAGAGCGGAAACTTAAAGTGCAAGAAAGTAAGAACTGAAATGTAAATAACTGAAGTGTAAATTGCAAGTAAGAGCAGAAATATAAATGGCAGGAATTATAAATTGCAGGAATGTAAAGAGGGAAATTGGGTAGTGGGTAATTAGAAAGGAACAGAAGTAAAGATTTATGATGGGTGAGATCACTAGGGATCAGAGATGTTGATTTCTCATGAATTAATGGTGATCAATTCCTTCTCAATCATGTGAATAGATCTATGACGGATTGTGAATAATTGGATCCCAATCTCTTGGTGATTCAATTTCTCTTATCACAAACAATTGCCAATCTCTTTATCTAATTGCTCATGAGAAGAGGTGAAGTTCAGTTTCTAATCCAAAAGCCACACAACCCTCAAGACCTTAACTCAAAGAGGTTACATCTCACATACCAACTAAGAGTGTATTGATCGGGAGGATTATGAGACAAGAGCCTCAAACTGAATTCCATGATCCCTCTCTCGAGGCTCACATGAAATTCTAATAGACTCAGTCCCTCTCTCGATGGTGATTGAATCTTTGAAGCACAAAAGCTCTTTCTTAGAAAAACAAATATGATTTCTAATTTCATACTACATAAATCCAAAGACCCCAATATTAAAGAGGTTACATGTCACAATACCAACTCTAAATCAAAATCAACTTCATTATGCCAAGAGAGCTCAAACAGAACCTTATGATCCCTCTCTCGAGGCTCACAATAGGATTCTAATAGATCCAAGGATCTTTGAAGAACAAAACTCTCTTTCAAGGATTCTAATAGATATCCAAGTATGAAGATAGAATGAAGAAGAGAAGAAATAAACATCAATTCAGTCAAAATTGAAACAGAGCTCCTGTCCCAAATACAGAGGAATTTAAATAGTCATTGCCCTCAAATGAATAAAACTAAATTGCATGAAACTAAAGTGCATGAAAATAGAGATTACGAATTCAAAACTGGAAATGAAAATTTAATATTCATAAATGAAAACTACAAACTAAAAACTAAGCTACTACAAAGGAAGAAAAAGAAGAGAAACAGAAGAAGAGTGTATGAGGGGAGGGGTCCGAAGACCCACTCCCCTTGGAGTGTGCCAATTCACATAACTTCGAATTGGTCTTCACTCTCTCCCCCTTCCTTCAATTTTCCGTTCTTCTGTGTGTTCTCTCTCTATGAAAACTAATGCCTATATATAGGCTTTCCTAAAATACAAACTAAAATGAAAAGCAAATTACAATTGAATGAAAATTCCTATTCTAGATGCTTCTTGTGGCCTTGATTGAGTGTCTGCTTGCTTAAGAGGTTAGGGTGGACTTGGGATGCATTTGAACCAATATTCTGCTCCTAGGCTGGCGTAGCGTCTTTCTGGAAGTGTAGCGCTCCTGCACTCACGCGTACGCGTCACCCACGTGTACGCGTCATCTTCAGCGTTGGCATCAAAGGTGTAGCGTTAGTGTCAAAGGCGCTCTTCCACGCATACGCGTCACCCATGCGTGCGTGTGGTCTTCAAAAATAACACTTTCATGCGTATGCTTTATCCATGCGTGCGCGTGGTCTTCAGCACTTTTGTGAAAAGTGTAGCATTGGCGCCAAAGGCGCTCTTCCACGCGTACGCGTCATCCACGCGTACGCGTTGCTGATAAACCCCGTTTTCAGGGTTTATCTTGTGTTGGATTTAGAGTATTTTGCTAACCTTTTCTCACATTTAGCCAATGATTTAGCATGATTTTGTGATCTCTCTCTTATTTGTGCCTAAGTGTAAAAAGCATGCTTTTTGGTCTTTGATTAGATAACTTTAACTTCTCCTTGATTCCATAAGATGCCTTGATGTGTTTGTTAGTAATCTCATGTTGGAAAAGGCTAGGAATGAATCAAGGGAGCAAGGAAGGAAAAATGCAAGTGGAGAATATCATGAAAAGCCCAAGAGTACGCGTACGCGCTTACGCGCACCTTGCGAAGTCGCCCATGGACGCGTACGCGTGCTGTGCGTGTACACGTCGGTGCTTATATATGATTTTTTTAATGAAAACGTGGCCAGCGAATTCTCAAGGCCTATGGGGCCCAATTCAAGCCAACTTTGGCGCCAAAACACTCAAAAGGACTAAGGATTGAGGGGAGAAGGGGGATCATCTATCATAACACACATTAGGCTAGTTTTAGTTTTAGTTTTAGAGAGAGAAGCTCTCACTTCTCTCTAGGATTAGAATTAGGATTAGGTTTAGTTCAATAATTTAGACCTAGGTTTCAATTCATACTTTCTTCTTCTTCTACCTCTCAATTCTATGTTGTTACATTCATTATTCTTCTATTGTTGTTATTACTTTCTTCTACTTTGTTTGTAGATCTACTCTTATTCATTCTATTTTCTCTTAATGCAATTTGAGGTAATTCATGTAGATCTTGTTTTCTTTGATTGTTGTTGTTAATTTCCTACATTCAATTGTTGCTAGATTCTATTCTTGATATCAATTTACTATGCTTTTCTTTTGTGCCTCCCAAGTGTTTGATGAAATGCTTCGTTGGACTTTAGTATAGATTTTATCACTCTTGGCTTTGGTAGAGTAATTAGTAACGCTTGAGTTAT
The DNA here is from genome assembly GCF_003086295.3 of Arachis hypogaea. Taxonomy (NCBI): domain Eukaryota; kingdom Viridiplantae; phylum Streptophyta; class Magnoliopsida; order Fabales; family Fabaceae; genus Arachis; species Arachis hypogaea. The sequence goes on from NC_092049.1 coordinate 96,747,549, forward strand.
CTAATTCCTTTGTTGATCAATAATTAGAAGTTGCTAATTGATTTGGATATCACTAACGCTAGTCTTTCCCTTGGGAGTTGACTAGGACTTGTGGAATCAAGTTTATTCATCCACTTAATGTTCCTCCATTATAGAGGTTAACTAGGTGGTAGCAATGGACAATTCTTTATCACAATTGAGGAGGATAACTAGGATAGGACTTCTAATTCTCACAACCTTACCAAGAGCTTTCATAGTTATTAGTTTACTTTCATTGCCATTTACATTTCTTGTCTAAAATCTCAAAAACCCCAAATATAACTCATGACCAATAACAAGACACTTTATTGCAATTCCTAAGGAGAACGACCCGAGGTTCAATACTTCGGTTTATAAATTTAGGGTTTTGTTACTTGTGACAAACAATTTTTTGTATGAAAGGACTATTGTTGGTTTAGAAACTATATTGCAACGAGAATCCATTTGTGAATTCTAAACCACACAAAAGTCCAGTCATCAGTGGCCTTTCAAAAATACCACTTTCTCGCCGCCGCTTCATCCTTGCGTGCGCATGCTCCTTCAAAAATGTCACCCTCATGCGTACGCGTCGCCAACTAAATTTCCCCTCTCCGATATCGCAGGAGCTCTTGGAACAAACGTAGCGCCAAAGGTGCTTTCCTGGTTCTTCTCTTCTCTGCTTCAGCCTTTACCTATCATCAATCAAATAAGTGCATCAAGGTAATCTACAAGATGATCTTTATATACTAAGTGTGCTAATAATACTCAAAATCAAAACTTCACTTAGTGTGATCTATTTTGCCATATTTATCCTGTATATTAGCTAAAATTCACCTATGCTTGAGATTTTATTTCATACAGAGATATTTCATGCTATTACTTATTTTTTAACAAAATTTGTATGAAAACTAAACTAAAATATACTAAAATAACAACTAAAAATAGGCAATGATGCACCCGCATCACCCACGCCAATTGAAGCCATCAACGCAGATTTTATTTTTTATTTTGATTACAATTTTATTTTATTTATAAATAGGAAAAGATATTATTTAGTTTTATAAAATATAGTTTACATTAATTAGGATTAGATATAAAAGGGAAAAGAATCAGCCGTTCGGGCTCATCTCTTCTCTCAGACCTCATTCTGCAATTTACAGTTTTTCTGAATCCTAGTTTTCTCTCTGAACCCTGAGCAGCTAAACCTCCACTGTTAAGGTTAGGAGCTCTGTCTATTGTATGGATTGATACTATTATTTTTCTATTTTAATTCATGTACTGATTTCTATTTCAAGAATTGTTTTCGTTCTTTATCTTATGAATCTGGGTGGAACGGAAGTATGACCCGTGTTCTAATTGAGTTCTTGTAAAAGTTGGAAAAACTCTTTACTTGAACAACAGTTTGAAAATAATTTCTCCTAAATTTCTAATTATCTGGACTTAACGGGATACGTGATATATAATCCTCTTATATTTGGGTAATTAGGGTTTCTGTGGCATATAAACTAGAATTGAACTTAACCCTCTAATTGGAATCAAGTAACCAAGGAATTGGCGGTTGATGAAGGTTAAAGGAGACTAAAAAGGTCTAAGGAATTAGGGTTTAGTCACATATAGTTTTCCATGAATTGAATCTTGCATGATTAAAATAGTTGGTAAGAAAAGTCAACTCGAAAGATAGATATCTTTGAAACCTTAACTGTTTTCTCCCATATTATTCACACCAATTTACTGCTTGCATTCTGATTTTCTGAATTTACTGTTTGATGCAATTGAACTCCCAACACTCTTTTCTATTTGTATAACTAAGTAAATCACTCAATCATTGTTGCTTAGTCCATCAATCCTCGTAGGATCGACCCTCATTCACTTGAGGTACTACTTGGTACGACCCGGTGTACTTGCCGGTTAGTTTGTGGGTTATAAATTCCACACTAATTACCCGTATATCTACGAGGACCTGGTGCATCGTAGTTTCTATGTAGTGATAGTCGAGCCTCAAGTACGCATGTATCTATTACGTAGTCACCCTTTTCAGCACCCAACAAACACTCTCTACTTTGATTCTGATGCACCATATGAATTTTCACTATCGAGGCTTCACCCAGACGCAGCTCACCATTCTTTTTCAGATGGACCTGTACACCCTCATCCAGCACAACAAGGGGATCAGATAGTCCCTCAGCTTGTCCCAGCTGACGAGTATGTTCCCTTACCTCAGCCTGATGGGGATCTTCCTTCCAAATTGATTGCTACACTTTCATCGGAGGTGCCATCAAGAGATCAGTCAGGTCCTTTAGTAGAGGGACTAGAGCAAATGCCAGCAGACGGACCTGTGTTTGCTAATGGACCTATACACATGGATCAGTGTCGTGACAGCGGTACCCGAGATTCCTGTGAGATCATAGAGATATCTGATGATGACGAGGAGGACCCTGAGGAATATCTGGAGGTTGTGGAGATTTTGTCTTCTAACAGCGATGCTTGACTGCAGACAATTTGAAATATGGTAGCTCGTTTTGACGGCACTTTAGATTACCATCAATATTTTAGGTTTAGACTCTCACTTTTGATTAGACCCACAAAGAGGCTAGTATTTTGTTAGACTTGCTAGGCTTGTTCTAGCTCTAGACTAGGGGCTTCTTCTATGGGCCAGGCCCCAAAGTGTCTAGTGTTTATATATGTATGTTTTCGACAAAAGGGTGTATAAGAATGTATTAACTTGTTTTTTTTATGACGTCTCTGTATATATGTACATGATGTATATCATTATGACTACTTTTCTTATTGCTGTACTTTATTTTTTGTACTGTTATTCATGTATGTTAATTTATTTCTCCATATCCTTTTGTATAAAGAAAAAGTTTTCTCCGAAAAATTGAGTATGCGCTAACAAGATTACATGCTTACTACAAAATAATAATAATTATATCTAGAAAGCAAGTTGATAACACTCCATTTTCGATATGATTATGACGTACTAGGAATTAGGTCGTTACACCTTTGAAATAATCAGTAATCAATAAATAGCAACAGCAGAAACCAAAGTAAATCAATAAACCAAAAAAAATAAAGAACAAGCGAAGAAAAAGTGAGCACTGAGCCACTGACCTTTGAAGACGATGCTGACAGACCGTAGACGTTGACCAGATGACGGCGAGCAGCTGATGACGATGGATGGGCCGAGCTCGTGGAAGAAGAGAGCAGGGGTTGGACTTTGGAGACTTGGGGGGCAGTGGCTCGATGGATGGACGGCAGCAGTAACTCGACAAATAGATGGCGACAGAGACTCAAAGAAAGGCTAGGGTTAGAGAATGATGTGTTTGGGTTTCTGCTTGGCTTGAATGAGAGAGACTGAAAGGACCAAGTAATTTATTCAGTGATCAAAATGACTCCATCTCCTTCAAACCGGCCGATTTCCATTTCGGTCCAACTGGCTAGTTCTCGGCCGATTTAGCGGCTCGCCACCAGTTTTCTGCTCAACAATTTTTCAGAAGGCTAACCGGACTGTTATTATTGCCGGTTCACAATTAGACAGGTCGGACCAGCCAATCCGGTTCCGTTTTCAAAACCATGTTATTAAGTATAGTATGGTTATGTGTATCTAAACATGATCATTAAAGTATAGTCTGAGAGTTTGTTTATAATTTTTATGCCTTATGTATTTGATAAACCATGTTCAAGGTAAATTGTTCCGAAAATCTCTTAATACAATGTAGTAGTATAGATAATAGCTCTTGAAACATAAATCCTACATAAAAAGGATAACTCTAAATCATGCATAGAATACAACTCAACATAAGAAACACAACTCTAGTTACAACATAGAATACAATGTAAAGAACACACTATAACATGTAGTCACGAGTCTTTTGTGGGTGCATTCGGGCAACCCCGATGTGTGTATTCGACCTGCTTACACAAGCCATAATGCTTCTCCTTACGCTCAACAAGGCCTAACTCATTTCTAATGCATGTTGACAGCGGTTGAGTCTTAACCTTCCTTCGCGTTGTTGGCTTGGGTCGCAACTTTAGTTGCTATGCCAATCTAGCCACAACTTCTCATCTGCAATCAACAGTCAGTCCATCTTGTACACCTTGAACACTGAATCCATCCTATAAACAGGGTTGACATATCTACTCGACTCAATACTAGCTCTTGCGCATGCCATAATTACATGGAGACATGATAAATGCAATGACTAGAACATGCCATAGTCAAACGTCCGAGAGTTCAATTGAACATGATATGATATCTGACTCCACCCTTCAAGCTACTCAAGCTCCTCCACGCTGAACACCTGTGATCGTCTATCACAGTGTGCCACGTGCATATTCGATAAAAACTTTTGGCCACCTGCAAGTTGTGCTTGTGCTTCAAGACCCTTTCGTATCCACAACTATTGTAACCTCTTGCAAGTGGATTGGACAATCGCCACAACTGAAAAGTTTCTACTGCACTCAAAAGAACGTGAATGCACTCGGGAAGATTGGTGGTCATATGACTATATCTACGTCCCTCATCGCAGTGTTGCAACCAAAAGAATTTTTTAAAGGATTTTGCCCACTTAACTATCTCTTGAGACACATCACCTAAAGCACTCATGTACCCTTTCCATCTTGCCTGACTTGGTGAGTACACCGCATTTATAAGATATTGTTTCCCTTCTTGTGACTTAAAACGAGTCATGAAGTTGGCTGCCATGTGACGAATAAAGTAAGCATGATGAGCCATTGACAAACGCCATCCATTTCCTCGACATTTACCGCCACATGAATAGCTCATGAATAATTTATGTGTTAACCATGTTTGAAGTAAACTATTTCAGAAATATTTTAATACAATTTAGTAGTATAGATAATAGTTATTGAAGTATAAACCCAACATAAAAAGGACAAATCTAAAGCGTGCATAAAATACAACTCAACATAAGAAACATAACTCTAGTGACAATATATAATACAACGTAAAGAACACACTATAACATGTACCATTCCCATCCTGCTTGACTTGGTGAGTACACCGCATTTATAAGATACTGTTTTTCTTCCGCGGACTTAAAACGAGTCATGAAGTTGTATGCCATGTTACGGATAAAGTAGGTAAGATGACGCCACTAAGCATCGTGCTATCTAACTGGGTATGGTCAGTAAACAACATCGAAGCTTATGCCTAGGCATCTTTAATTACTTTTAGGTTTTTTTTTCATTAGTTTTCTTAGTTATAAGCAAAGTTCTTATATTTTTAGTAAAATTTTGATAACTAATCATATATTTAGAGATGTGTTAGAATAATTGTGTTTTCAGGATATAATTAAGCAAATCAGGATGAAATTTAGATGAAAACACAAGCACTCCCAGGAGAGGAAGACAAAGTGGACGCCCAGGGCCCAAATCCCAAGCCCAACACCCAAACACTAAGTTGGGCGCCCAAACCTCCAAGTTAGGTGCCAGAACACCAAGCTGGACGCCAGGATGCCAAGCCCAGCGCCAGCACACTCAAGCTCAGCGCCAATGTCCATTCCTCCTCCCAGGAAGCTTAAATTCAATCAAGATTCAAGATTTAAGTGATTAGTTAGCAACAAACTCCTTCTAGACAGATAAAATTTGGTTGTTAGGATTTAAATTATATTAGATTTGAATTTGAATAAAGTTAATTTATTCTTCTAGAAATATAAGAATTAGTTTTAGGATAAATTTGAATTTATTCTTGTTATCTTATCCTTCCAAAGATAAGATTATATTTAGTTTTTGAATTTGAATTCTAGTTAGGACTTAGGATATAAATAAGTCAACAAAGTTCATATCAAGATCATCTGGGAGAGAATCCAGGATCTAGGACCCTCGGATCCCGGTCATAATCTCTTTCATTAGTTTAGTTATTTTCTTTTCTACCATCAGAAACTAAAGCTTCATTGTTAAAGGTTAGGAGCTATGTTTTATTTTTATGGATTATTAATGCAAGTGTTTTCTTTATTTTAATTCATTTTTTCTATTTTTTCAAGAATGAGTTTCATTCTTCATCATTAATGGTTAGAAGTATTGAAAAATATTATAATTCTGTCTTGGATTCTGTTATTACTTTAAAAAATTTGATATTAAAATTAGCTTAAAACTTATCTTATAATCTTCAATTATTTAGAATTAGTTTTCGAATAAGTGACATTTAATTCAGCTAGGGATAATTTTTTATTATGTGGCTTTAAATCGAAACCGTACTTAATCTCTTCTCTTAATTAATTGTCCAAAGAATTGGTGATTAATTAAGAGAAATTAGATTGCCCAGAAATTGAAATTTAATTATAAATGATTTGTTGTAAAAATATTTTTGCATGAATCAAGGTAGAAAAAACACAAGTATTGTTTTTCTAATAATTAAACATCTCCGATGCCTTTAACATTTTCTATTCTTGATTACTTCCTATTTCTCTAAGTCTTCTCTCGCCCAATAATTAAAACAAAATCAATTCTCACTTATCTGTTCTTGCTTCCACTTCACGTTCCAACCTCCTCTTGTCAAAGTTTGATTGATCTAATTAGAGATTCAATTGGATGTTGCTTGCTTCAATCGTTGATTTTTGTAGGAACAATATCCACTCATCATGGTATTACTTGATGAAATTTGGTGCACTTGCCAATAATATGAGGGTATCAATTTTGGCTCATCAAGTTTTTGGCGCCGTTACCGGAGATTAATTGAGATTGACAACATATGTCCGATTGAATCACCAACTTAGATCATGTTTTATTTTATTTTGTTTTATTTTCTTTTTTTTTCTTTATTCTTATAATTCTTCTTTTCTTCTTTATTCCGCACGGTGCGTTTGATTTTCTTTTCGTTGTTTGTGTATGCAATGAGCAATAGAGTTGGACAGCATGGATATAATCCTAGCACTTAATATACACTTGTTTCAATGAATCTCCTCACTCACAAAATAAGTAAAATAAATGTACTTTATTATGTGTGACTTGTGTGGAGGAGTATATAGGAATGAAAGGTGTAAGCTATTCCAGTCCACCACTGAGCAAGTAAACTACATGGGATGTTTCTTAAGTATAAGGGATACCCATATTCCATTGAATAGAGGAGTCACCCTAATTTTGGTTGGAAAAATCAAGGACAACGACACTTCAATGCTCCATACCAACAACAAGTAAATTCAATGCAATTTCAGAATCTTCAGGATCCATCAACTCTTGAGATTGCTGTGGAAAGATTGTCTCAATTCAGTGTTAAATTTGTTCAGCAAACCTAAAATTTCATGCAAGAGACAAGAATAAACTTCAAAAACTACGAGAGTTCTATCAAGAATTTAGGGGTACAAGTGGAGCACATTGCCAAGCAATTGACAAAAATGTAAAAATATTCCCTCTCAAATAAAATAATGTCAAATTGCACGAAGAGATGCAAGAAAATCAATATAAGGGGTCCATATCTCAGTGAGCCAAAAGAAATCATAAAGGGTGATTTGATTGATTTATTGGTTCAAGAAGTCCTTAGTAAAGGGGTCCTAAAGAATTCTCCACGGCACTTAAATTTTGAAGAAAGGGAAGAGCCGGAGGATAAGAAAACTTTTTTGATGATTATAAAAACTTCATTAAATAAAGAAAAAGAAAAAGGGCTACTGCAAGTATTAAGGGAACATAAGACTGCCATTGGGTGGACAATCAGCAATCTGAAAAGAATAAATTCCACTATGTGCATGCACAAAATTTTACTGGAAGAAAATTCTAAACATGTGGTACAAGCATAAAGAAGGCTTAATCTAACAATAAAAAAGAGTTGTTCACAAAGAAGTAATAAAGTTGTGAAAGATAATCAAATTCGTGAGTATCTTTTTTTTTCTTTTCCATTAAATTCTTTTCTTTTAATTATTTGAAAAAAAAATAGTAACTTTTGCATGCATGATCATCTTTGTTTCTTTCCTTTTTATACATACCATTGTGTTATTTATCTCTCTCTTACCATTTTTTTTGTCATTTTTTCACTATTTTTTGTCCTTCTTATCCAAGCATACACATACATCCTCATACCACTTAAAATATTTAAACATAGAAATTTGACAAAACTTTAAGTTTGGTGTGGTGAACGGAAAAATAAGGACTTCCGAATACTAGAAGAACACACGAAGAAAGTCTAGAGACAAAAGACAAAATGGTAATTATGAGTAAAATTTGATAATTGTATTTTGTTTTAGTGGTTAGTTTTTCATTCATTTTTTTTCTTTTATTTTATCTTTGTTTTCTTTTTTTTTTTCTTTTTTATACATCATGTTTCTTTTTCAGTTTTTTCATTTTCTTTGTTTTTCTTTTAAATGCTTACTACTTACACTTGTCCTTTGTGTATTCCACTTATATAAAGGGAGTAGTTCTTTAATGAAAAGAATGAATAATAAACAAAAAAAGTCAAATTGAAACGTGGTGGTTATTATTGAAAGTGTGGTTATTTCTATGGACCCAAGTTATTCGAATGAATCTTGGGAAAAAGGAGATGAAATCTCCAAAAACAAAATTTTAGAGACATATGATGAGATTCAGCCATCCAAGATCTTGAAGTAGTATTCTCAAAAAAAATATGAAAAGATCGAAAAATCCAAATCAATAAGGCTCTGAGCACCAATGACTAGAGTCCAGTTATGTATCTGTGATGTTTATGTTTCAAGAAAAGACTTGGGCAAGTAAATCCAAGGGACGACTCATCACCCAATAACTTAGGCCAACTGGCTCAAAATTATCGATCGAAAATTCACATTAAAAAATTGTCTGAAAACAAAACATTTAGAGTCCAAAGAAGCTCGAGACATCGATGTCTTGATGAACAAAATCTTAGTTATGTGCTTGTAGTGTAACTATGCCAAAAAAAGGCTTGGGTAACTAGATCCGAGAAGTACTTTATCACCTAGTAACTTGGTCCAACTTGTCCAAAATTATCAATTGAAAATTCGCTAAAAGCTGCCTTAAAACAAAATACTTAGAATCAAGAACTTCAAATATTTTTTCTGGTTAAAAATTATAGAGTAAACTGCTTCAAGGATCATACAAGTCTAAAAAAGTTTTGATAATACAATCTGAAACTTAGTCTTTGAAATTCTTGATTCCTAAAATATACAAGATTCATCAAGATCCGATAAGTTCGTATGTAATCATGGAAATTATTGAAAATCTCACTTTGATTTGGACTTGAATTTACAAACCTCTTCAAATTATTTTTATTAAGAAAAACTATTTTATTATTTTTTTTTTTTTGCTTTTCTTGTCAATGTTGTGATGCATAAGCATCTTTAGTCGTTTTTAAGTTTCTTTTTTATTAGTTTTCTTAGTTTTAAATCAAAGTTCTTATGTTTTTAGTAAAGTTTGATAACTTATCATATGTTTGGAGTTGTGTTAGAATAATTGTGTTTTCACGATATAATTAATAAAATAACGATGAAATTCTGAAGAAAACACAAGCTCTCGGGAGAGGAAGAGAAAGTGATCGCCCAGCGTCCAAATCATCAAGCTGGATTCCCAAATCCCAAGCTCGGCGCCTAAACACTAAGTTGGGCACCAGAACACCAAGCTGGACGCTAGGATGCCAAGCCCAGCGCCAGAAGGCCAAGCTGGGCGTCAGAATCATGAAGCCCAGTGCCAACACACTCAAGCCTAGCGCCAATGTCCATTCCTCCTCCCAGAAAGCTTAAATTCAACTCAAGATTCAAGATTTAAGTGATTAGTTAGCAACGAACTCCTTCTAAAAAGATAAGATTTGATTGTTAAGATTTAAATTAAATTTGAATTTGAATAAAGTTATTATCTTATTCTTCTAGAAAGATAAGAACTAATTTTATGATAAATTTGAATTATTGTTTTTGTTATCTTATTCTTCTAAAGATAAGATTAGATTTAGTTAGGACTTAGGATATAAATAAGTGAACAAGAATCACATCTAGATAATTTAGGAGAGAATCTAGGATTTAGGATCCTTGAATCCCGATCATCATCTCTTCATTAGTTTAGTTATTCTTTTCTACCATGAATAACTAAACCTCCATTGTTAAAGGTTAGGAGCTCTATTTTATTTTTATGGATTAGTTATGCAAGTATTTTTTTTATTTTAATTCATACTTTTTTATGTTTTCAAGATTGAGTGTTGTTTTTCATCATTAATAGTTAGAAGTATTGAAAAATATTTTAATTTTGTCTTGAATTTTGTTATTACTTTAAAAAATTTAATATCAAAATTAGCTTGAAACTCATCTCATAATCTTCAATTAATTATTTAGAACTAGTTTTTGAAAAGTGAAATTTAATTCAACTAGGTATAATTTTTGAATATTACGTAGCTTTAAATTGAAACTGTGTTTAACTTTTTCTCTTAATTAATTAACCAAGAAATTGGTAATTAATTAAGTTCAGAGAAATTATATTTCCAAAAAATTAGAATTTAATTATAAATGATTTGCTGTGAAAAAATTTTTGCACGAGTCAAACTAGAAAAAACACAAATATTACTTTTTCTAATAATTAAACATCTCCGAAACCTTTATCATTTCTTATTCTTGATTTCTTCCTAAATCATTTCTTATTCTTGATTTCTTCCTAATTCTCTAAACCTTCTCTCGCCCAATAATTAGAACAAAATTAATTCTCACTTCTCTGTTTTTGCTTTCACTTCACGTTCCAACCTCCTCTTGCCAAGGTTTGATTCATCTAATTAGATATTCAAGTTGACGTTGCTTGCTTCAATCCGTTAATCCTCGTGAAAACGATATCCACTCACTACGGTATTATTTAATGCAATTTGGTACACTTACTAATAATACGATCGTATCAATTTTGGCTCATCAGGTGCCAAGCAAACATGTAACTCATCCCTAAAAAACAAAAACCACAAATGACTCAAAACATAAATGGTGACTAATTACTAACAAATAACTAAGATTTTGTCTAAGTGAAGCATATGCTCCACATATACCTAGTTAAGCTTTGCTTGCATTGATAATAGTACTTCAGATAATTAGAATCTACCACTCTGTACTCTGTAGCCCGCCAAATACTATTTCTTCACCGCATATGAATAGCTTCTCTACTCTTGAACCAGTGGCCCACTCAAAACTCAAAGCCCACGTCCATGTTGTATTCATCACCTACCCCATCGATGCCGCAAAGTGTATCCTCCTCCATCGTATCAAAGTCCAGTTTGTGGTAGTGCCTAAACACACTAGATAGGTCTGGCAGATGTAGACGGGCCAGCTCCACCGCCGCCAATATCAACGACTTGGATGTATAACTCCATGACTTGGTGTATTAGAAACCTCCCATGAGCCTCAAATATCAGCACACACATGTTCATCACCTACAACCTAGACAAGCTTGTACTTGAAGCCTCGATTTACCAAAGCAATAAGGTAGCAGTACCTAATTCTGGTAAAATATTTTGTTAACATTCCTTACTTATCTCGTCTTCTACAACGACAAGATATGTAGATAGGACGCGATAAATAATGTTTCTATATGTATAATTTTTATATTTATTTTATTTATTACAAAAAGACCCCATACATGTTGTAATTTTACATAGTTTCTGTATAGTAATAAGATTTGATTTTATATTGCCTTCAATGTAAGAAAAATTTTAATGTACCTCTAATTATATGGTGCTTCCTCAACAAAATATTACCTTTTATTCTCGCACTGTAATAATAATAATAATAATAATAATAATAATAATAATAATAATAATAGCAACAACTGCATAAAATATTTTTATATTATTCGTACATAAAAAATAAACTCGTAATAATATTCAAATTTTGACCAAGAGATTAAGGTGATTCTATAACCTTGTCCAACACAACCAATCATATTTTACTTCATTCCTCACCACCTTTAATCCAATCCTAATTCCTAACACTCACCTAAGATGCTACTTTATCACAATGATACCGTCAATAATTCCATAGTGCCACAACAAAATTGATAAACTCGTTCCGAGCTGCTTCTAGTTTTCATCACAACGAAGATACCGGTATTTCCTCATTATGAGTTATGAACAATCCAACCAAGTATTATATGAACGTCGTTTTAGAATAAGCAATGTCAATGTACATGGCGAGAAAAATATTTTTAAGTCTTTTATATTCTAATATAAATATAATGTACTTTAAGATGAATGAGGTAGAGAGAAAAAATGTTTACCCTTAAAATGGCTTGTGTTTAGTTTTATTTTAAAGATGATTTCCTTCCTTATTGAAAGACTATTCTCTAAATTTCCCTAACCCCACAAGCCATGAAATTACGACAAAAACAAAACTGTATGTAAACATACCTTTTCTTCCATGGCACAAAACATATCATTCAGCTATAGAAAATATCAGAATGCCAAGAAGCCAGATCACTAAAGCTCAAGCTGTGCCCTAAAATGGAAACTTCCTTCACAAATAAAGGGCGCCATGGGCGCTATAAATTACAATCAATCGTTTAACACTCTTTTATTGTCTTGTGTATGAAAACTAAGAACACTTCAAGCACTTCCAAGTTAGTGCCAAGCTACACCTAGAAATCTAGAAATGGAAATCAAGACAGGAAAATCAGGTAGACAGAAATAGAGAAGAGGAAACAAACCAAGAAACATGCTGGTTGATTCTGGACATATCTACATTCCACTAGAGAAATGTCGATTAGTCAGTAACCTATCAAAACTGTGCAACCCTGTCAATGCTAATGGGCATATTGAGTCAAACCAGGTTCTTATCAGCCACCAGCAGTGTATGCCACCAACCACAGGCAACATTTCTAGGTCGGCAACCGGCAATAAGAACTTGACAAGGGACATTTCGGTCAGTAGAATCTCCCAAACCAAGCTGGTGAAGATATATGATAATTAGAATTCATAAAGTTGAGAGACAAAAATAAGCTAAACTTTAAATAGGCAGTTAAAATACCTGGCCATATTTGTTCCATCCCCAAGTAAATAGGTGACCATCCTCTTCAAGTTAAAACAAAGGGAAAAATTTTAGGATGAACGTGTAATACATGACTCGGCTTATGATGAAACTAGTAAAGAGCAAACTTGAATTCTTAGACTTTACAAAAATTCTTTTACTTGTCCACAAAAATGACAGAATATATTTGAACCAAAATGAACGCTAATGTGAATGAAAGATATTTGCTAAGGACGAGACTAGGCATAGGCAACCTCTTGACTGGAGAAAGGGCATCATAGTTGAAATTTAAAAACTTGAAATGGGTGTGAACTTTCAATTACTAACGATTCAAAGAACAAATCTGATTGGAGTATCACATGGTCATCATTAATAGAGCACACACAAGGAAATACCTGTTAGCAAAGCACTATGACGAGCCCCACAAGAAACCATACTAGAATGCTTATTCTCAAAACGGGAAGGAAATACCTGTTAGCAAAGCACTATGACGAGCCCCACAAGAAACCATACTAGAATGCTTATTCTCAAAACGGGAAGCTTCCAACTGTTTAGGCAAGGTCTGAAATAGGAAAAATAAATGAGTTACACAATATGGTTACACTTGTAATTTTCATGATTTGGAACATCATTACAGATGGACTATATTCAGATAATTAACCTTCAAAGCTAACATTTGTACATCTAAAATGATAGCTGCATAAGGAAAACTTTTGGATAGAAACCAAAAATATCTATTAAGAGCACAAAGTTGAAACAAGCACAATCTGAATTATTCATTATTTGACCATAAGGACATACAGACTTGCCACATACGAGAATTCTTAAGAGTAGCATCTTTTTCTATACATATATATTATCAGAAATTGGTTGATCTCCAAATCTAATCCATTATATTAGAAATTATGATTAGGAATTACGATAGGATACTATGGTGCTGCCTTATGCATGTAGCCAACTCTTCCTGGAGTAAAAAGCTTAGTTATATTGTTATAATGTTGGAACTTGGTCATCAGAAGGTGCATCACTTCATCATACTTGTAACAGACAAGAGGGACATATATTATTTTCAAATAATTTAATCTTCCAGTCCTAAACTAATGCCAAATGCAAGCACTTCGCAAAAGAGATACTCATACAGCTAGCTTATAATTTACATATAAAATCATATGTTAAAATAACTTTGGGTCGTTGAACATATCAACAGAAGAAGCAGCAATGACAATAATCATGCATTGTCTCACTAGGTGAAGTGCTATCTAACACGTCTTTATGAGTATGTAGTTTTCTATTGAATTCTGTTTGTTGAGCATTATTGTAGAGAAAGCAAAACTCAGATAATTCAGTTAGAGATATGTACCTCAGGCTGATCACTACCAGTACCCAATTGTCCAAACTGATTCCCACCAAATGCATAAATATGACCATCTACAGTAACACACAATGTATGCCAAAGTCCCGCTGCAATTTTTTCCACAGTAGTACTCAATAAAGATGGAACTAGGGTTGGTCTCAGTTGATCAGCATTATTCCCTTGTCCACACTACATGAAGTTTAAATGTAAAATTGTCAAGAAATTCTGCATGGGCCACTCAAATGTCTCATAAGAATAAGAATCATACAAATCATTAAATGATAAAATATTTCTCCTCATGGTAGTTATTCTTTTGACTACAAATAAAGTTATAATATTCAAACCATAAGGATTGGATCACGGCATGAGAAGTGAAGCTACAACTCAAAACTCAAGATTGTATTTAGCTTGTATATCATGGTAGGTACGTACATAAAGCATCCACACTTCAAGCAATATATCAGGTACCTTTTCCACACTACAGGAATTTAAATGCAAAATGGTAAAGGGAATATTATAGATGAGCCATTAAAATGTCTTTTACGAAAACAAATCACTGAACGAGAAAACCATCCAAAGTAGTTACTATTTGAGTGGAAATGAATGTATATTATTCAAGGCCTAGGAACTGGGCAAGGCCAAGAGAAGGCATGTAACTACTCAAGATGAGCTTGTAGATAATAGAAGCTATGGATCTAAAGCATCAACGTTTCAAAATGAGCAATCAGATACGATTGGCACATGCTGGCCGCAGCAACAAAGAGTACACGGTCATATTGACAATGGTCTGAAACTTTCAACACACTTAAACAGCAAATTCAATATTTCCTACATCTGGAATCTTCCTTAACATAGTACTTTTGGGAATAAACTATAATAAAAATGTCAAGAAAAAAAAAAGAAGAAATCCAAATAGTTTCCCTACATAAAACTAAACAAAAACATTTAAGATATTCTTTGCCGGACTCCCGATGTCTGAAGCTTAAGTAGTAAACCCTATCCTAATTTATTGGTGGCATTGGTTTCATTGATAAGGTTATTTTGCATACCTTATATTCTTTCATACAGTTAGTTGTGTTATACCCTTACTTTCTTGCATACAGTTAGTTGTCTATATCTGTATCTCCTTCAACTTAATGGAACATAAGATTTCCCAAATCCACTTTATCATCTTATGCATTTTTTCCCTTCCTTCTAGAAAACAAAGAAACTTCAAATACTTAGTCTGTTCAACAATTCTGTGAATAGACAATTTTCTTTTTGGGTCATGGTCCAATATGGTCCATAACTATACTATTACATAGGGCAAACTACCAAAATTGCACTCGAATAATTTTGTCACTGACAAAAATACATTCGAATTTTCCTATCGACAAAAATGCCCTCAAATAATTTAAAAACGCGACAAAAATATTCAATATTAAATATGTATTTCTCAAAAAATGTTTTAGAGATCGAATTTTGATGCAATTTTTTGCAAGCATGATCAGAAAAATGAGATATTATCCTTAAAATTTGGTGATTTTTTGCTAAGTATATATTTTTTTGTGATTTTTTAAAACTATTATTGGTTGTTGACAAAAAAAAAATCACAAAAATAATATATACTTAGCGAAAGATCACCAAATTTTAAGGATAACAATATCTCATTTTTCTAATCATGCTTGCAAACAACCGCATCAAAATTCAATCTCTAAAGCAATATTTTGAGAATACTAATGTTGGACATTTTTGTCGCGTTTTTAAATTATTTCAGGGCATTTTTGTCAATAACAAAATTCGAGTGTATTTTTGTCAGCGACAAAATTATTCGGGTGCATTTTTGGTGGTTTACCCTACTACATAACTAACGGTAGGTTCTGCCACAATTTTTGAACAATCCCGGGGTTGAGATAATAACAAAGCCATTCCTCACTAGGCCGTGGCATCTATGTAAAAAAGTTGGATTGAAATGAATCTACCAACAGCACAATAAATAAAAATAAACAAAAACAAATTTGTCCCACAATCACTAGTTGGAGCTTTTTTATGTGTGCATTCTAACTTATTATTGTCAATACAATAAATGCCTTCCCTCTAGACAAAAAATGAACTAATAAAATATTAAAATGTATTTTAATAACAAGCTCACCTGACCATACAGGCCCCAGCCAAAAGTAAGGAGTGCCCCAGCATCTACACAAAAAAAATAAGAAAAAATCAGTTTACATATCAAAATGGTCCTTGGTTATAATTAGCTGGACTTCTGTCGACCATAATGACCATCTCGAGTTTAGTAACTAGCCTATAGTATTCTAAAAGTGAATTTGGCCTTCATAGCATATGATATAAATATTTAGTGCAGCTCATATAACAAAGATATACTTGTGCAAGACTACAAGAGAGCAATGAAATGTTGACCTGTCACAACAGCGCTATGCCGACCTCCACAAGCAATTTCCTTCACATAACTTCCAGGAACCTTTGATACTTGTGCCCCAGCGCCACTTCCTTGATGAGCAGTTGATGACCTATCTTTCCCAGAAGTGGACTCCATACAAGGTATAACGTGAGGAGATGACACCATCTTCACTCGAGAACCCAAACCTAGCTGTCCTTCACCTCCATAGCCCCAACCCCAAACCTGTCCCACATCTGAAAACTTTGGTGAAAACATGATGCATCAGGGGTCTTGCTTTACATCAAAAAACCTTCCATATCTTCATACTTCATAGAACCTACAAAACTATATGTTGTAACCACAAGAACAAACCAGCTACACCTAGAGGATCATAGGATCATAATCACTAGGTACAGATAGACACAAAGGGAATTACCTGACAGTGCTAGTGTATGCCTCCCACCAGCTGCTACAGAGGTAATCTTGACCCCAGGCCCAAGGGTAATAAGAGAAGGTGAAACAGTAAAGAATTCATCTCCAGATGCTGGACTGTCGGATTCCTGTCTCGCAAATGAGATTTTTCTTCTCTTAATAGCTTCCTCTCCAGCTTTCTTGTTGTCATGATGAGAGTCTGACCCACTACTTGTGTTTGAGCTTTGTGGGCTTCCTGTTTAACGTCTCAAATTCCATTAGCTACCTGAAATGATATCAGAGAACTCTCTTTGATGTTAAATTATTTTGATGCATATGTATGTGATGATTAGTACCTTGATCAGCTATTGATGAGCTTTGTTTCCCAGAAATATCCTTTTGCAGGCTTCCTGCAGCTATGAAATCAGTAATAACTTTACCAGAAGGCACACATTCTTTCCATCCCCATGCATAGACTTCACCTTCTTCTACAAATGGAGCATTAAATTCAATAGCAAGGTGTTAGTGTTATCTCTGGGCCATTACCTAAGGGTAAGCTATTTCAAGTCATTCTTTGAAACACTGAACGCTGAGTTAACTACAAACTAAAATTTTCCCACTAAGTGATTCTCCTTTCAAAGGTGAGTTAACAGACCCAGAAAATTAAATAAAAATTTAAAACCTTTTCAACAGTAATGGTATGTGTTGTTATATCGAAATCTTTTTTATGATCTAGTATTTGGCCTTTAAAACATAGGTTAAAATGTTTCCACCCGAAACATTGCCGTCCACTCAGACTTGGAGCTTATTGATTAAATATTAGAACAAAAGAATTACCAAAATACAAATATGTCTTCATAAAATATCAAATCTCTAGGCTAAACTAATTGATTTATTTTAAATGAGAACAACTACTATTATAAAGTCGGCAAAATCTTATGTCTCTTTAGATATTTTTACTGGTACCTTACTCAAATTGTTTGTTTTATTATTGAATTACTTATTTATTTGTAATTTTTTTTTTTTTTTGGTATAATATACTCCCAAACGAATGTCCTATTTTTCACAAAATTTCCATGCCCATACCAGTATCTAATATGGGCATAATAAGTAAATGGGGAGACATCAGACACTGAACTAAAAGGATAAAAATTGGAAATAACTTTCATTTCCTTCCAAGCTATTGTGTATGAACTTGACTAAAATCTTCAGCATGTAACGATAATGTTAAAATGAATTTCAAATATTTTATTTCTTCATCTTTCTTTCCATCTTTACTAATTCAACAAATAAAAATCTTATAAAATTGAGATCCTAGTTACTGCATGAAAATCTTAGTGTACTTCATTGAAAGACATTTTTATATAGTTTAATTTTCTTCGATTCAACCATTGATCTTATAGGAGTTAATACCCTAAAATTTGAGGTCGGACTTAAATTGACTCCCTAAAATGGCAACTGACCCAAATTAGACTCCAAAATTACAACAGTAACTCGCGTTAGCCCCTGAGCTCATCTCCGTCAATAGCATGTTGATTTGGCCCTTTAACTTGCCATCCTGGATAGAACAAAACGTCGTTTCATATTGGCACCCAATCTTGAACGAAATGACGTCGTTTCACACAAAACACATCTTTTTCTCACTAGTGATGGTCATAAAACGATATGCATTTTACCTCATTCGTGTGAAACGACATCATTTCATTGAAGATTGGGTGCCAATATAAAACGATGTTGATTTGTTTTATCCAGCGTGACAAATTAACATGCCAAATCAACATACCATTACGGCATTACCGGAAATGAGCTCAAGGGCTAACGCGCATTGTAAATTTGGAGGTCCAATTTGGATCAATTAAAGTCTTAGATGTCAATTTAAGTCCGAGGCCAGATTTCAGGAGGCCAAATTAAGTATTATATATTTATGTTTTCAAATTAATTCCACACTACTTTTTTTTATATACTACAGCGATGCCATTGACTATGATAAGCCCTTTAACTATTCTCTTATACGAAAGCAACCAAAAATTGCTGGGCTATATACTAAATCCCATTTAGTTAATCTGAAAAATTATGATCACAACCGTATCATAGCAGAATATCACTCTTTTATACTAATTCATAGTTTAAAAAAATTGAAATCCAAGCAATTAAACTAGAAATCAACATCCTTCTTCGTTCTTATTTCAGGCTCTCACTGGTAGTCCACTAAACTGATTCAAAGCTCAAATTAACAATCTCAAAAAATAATGACCTTTCAACATCTACAAGATAGGGGGAATTAGAAGCATTACCAGTGACCGAGGCGCAATGAGCCCAACCAGCAGCAGCCTTCAGCACTGCAGCATCAGTGGGGAGCTCAAAAGCTCCTGGAGTCTCCTTCAACCGACACATGCAACAAAACAAGTTGCAAAATCAATTCCAACACCGATTCAGACCTAAAAAATCAACTCAAAACAAGGACGCGAACTGCATTACCCCACGCTTCCCCGACGTCAAATAACTCTGGCTCTCATCATCCGCGGAGCCCCACGTCACCAGCTTCCCTTTCTCTGCAGCGAAAAAATGGAACCACAAAAAACACAAATCAACCAATTCAGATTTCATTCAACAACTGGAACTAATAGGGGGGAGGGGGAACACGTTCCAGGATCTGTTCCTAAAGGATTTAGATCTAGAACGTTCGCGAAACTATGTAACCGTTTTCGATCTGGATTCTAGTCATCGGAGAGTCAAGGGATTGAAGTATCGAACCTGAAATGGCCATGGCGAATCCACAACCGCCGCCACAAACGTCTTTCCAGGAATCTCCGGCGATGGAGGGATCAGAGAGGCTTACCGACGCCGGAGACAGTATCGGAGTTTTCTCCGGCGAGGCTCCGGGAAGGTAGCCCCACATGTACACCATTTTCTCCTTGCACTCTTCCTCCTTCTTCTCCTCCTCCACCTTCGTCTCTTCCGCCGCTCCTTCGTTTCCGTTCATCGCGAGAACCAACAAAAACAAAAATTTAAAAAAAAAAAGAAAACAAATCTCCAAACGAGAAGTATAAGCTCAAAACGCAGACAGAAGCAGAACACAGAGCTCTATCTGCAAAAAGAAGAAAAAAATAACAACAAAACGACGATGGGTGCTGGTCGTTGAAGCAAAACAGAGAAAAAGGAAAAGCTGAGAAAAAACACGGGGATAGGAAAGAGGAGGAGGAAGAAGAGAAAAGAGTTGAAAGTAGGCGTATCAATTACAAGGTTATAGCTGTGGCCACCTCGGATGATGACGTGGCATTTTGAACACGTGGCACAATCAGCACCGCACTTTGGATTTGCACATACTTGAAGTGGCGAGTATAGTGTGGAAGTTTCTGGAAGATAGGGGGACCTCTGACTAGAGCCCGAGGTGCCTCCATAGATCGACACGTATCTTCTTTTTCTATTTTTTTAATTAATCTGATAACAATATGTATATCATGATTCATATGCGCCTGGAATATTATTTAATAGAAAATTATATGGTACAGATCTAAATCTGTACAGATTTAAAGATTTGCTTACTTAAACCACACTTTTTAAAGTCACACTTTTCACTTAAAACCGTAGCTCTTCACAAAGAAAAGCGTCACCTAATGGAAAAAAGTAAATTAGAAGATTTAAGAGAAAAAATAATTAAGTTATCAAAATTAATAGATCAAAAATTAATGATTTTAACTAATGTTAACTGTAATGACACCGAATTCTTAAAATCAATACAAAATGATTTTTCTCAAAATCTTTATTTTACTATAAGCTTTATTGAAGGACTTCAAAAACCTGAAAAAACTTATTTTTCACACGGAATTTCTAAGAAATGTTATCATGGAAATGATTCCCCACATCTTTATCATACTTTTAACCCACAATTAAATTCTATAGTAGATATGCTTGAAGAAATACTAGTATCCATAAAATTTCAAAATATAATCAACATAACAGATTTAAAAGTAAAACCACCACTAAAATTATGAATATTGAAGAAAAATTAGAAGAAGTTACAATGCTTTTTAAACAATTAAAAATGGCTCAAGAAAATAATATTATGGAACAGGGATTTCAGATAGAAGAAGAAATAGTAAATTCTGAAAATATAGAAAATGAAGAACACATCCTAGATTATTCAAGTGACGAAGAACCAGCAATTCCAATACAAGTAAAAAATGAAGCTGGAACATCTAGGGATAATCAATCTCAATTTAAATGGGAAACAGGTTTTGATAATTATGCTTTTAAAAAGGGGTTTATAAATAAAGATTCAAAGTATACAAAAATACCATCAAAATACGTTCCTAAAATCCAGGAAATGGAAGGAGAAAGAATACTCGATCTAGACTGTAAAACGAATGAAAAAGAAATTTTCGAAAACTGGTTGAATTCCTTCTTATTAGAAGCCTTTACTAATCCAAAACTTAATGAATTATCTGGAAGAGACATTTGGAATTACATAGGGTTTCATACTAAAGGAGCTATAAGAGATTATATGACATCAATAGAAAACCAAATAATAGAAGAATTAGCAACAAAAATAACAGCTTATGATAAGATATTATATATAATGATGATTCTATATAAAGAAATTTTTGGAAAAAATATTATAGATCATAAACAAGAAGTCTATAATAAAGAATATCAAGAAGCAAAAAACCATTTAGCTAACATTCACATATATGATCTATGTAATGTGGAGTCTTATATATGTGAATATAGAATACATTATTACAAATTAAAAGAAGAAGATAAAAATCATTATCTTAATATGTATATAACAAAACTTCCATATCCTGCTAACGAATTTATTATGGGAAGATTTATAAGAGAAATAAATAGAGGAACAATTGAAAATAATTTTGGTGGAGCAACCTCTGCAATAAGAGAGGAAATAAAAGAACGTTGTATGCAAGAAGCAACTCAAAAAAGATTTGCAAATATAATTAGAATTTGCTGTCAGGATAATGAAGAGATACCTCAAAAATATGGTCTTAATAAAAATTTTCAAAGAAAAAGAAAGTATCAATTTAGAAAAAGAAAATACTATCCAAACTGGAGAAAAAAGAGGTATTTTAGAAAAAGAAATAACAATAAAAATAAGAGACAAAAAAGTGATTATTGCCCAAATAAAAAAGAAAATTGTAAATGTTGGTATTGCCAAGAAGAAGGACACTATGCAAATGAATGTCCGAAAAAGAAGGATAAAAAGGATCTTACTAAACAAATAGAAATCGCTAAGTCTTGTTTCATGGAACCTTTAGAAGAATCTGATGATAACTTAGACTATATTTTTGAATGTCTCGGAAACAGACTCAGAGACTGAGTAATAATGCTACATTTATTACTATAAAAATAACAGAAAAATTTATAAATGCTTTCATAGATTCTGGAGCAACACAATGCTTTGCTAGTTCAAATATAAAACTTGATTGGAAAAAATTAAAGAAACCATTAAGAGTTAGAATAGCTGACAAATCAATACATAAAATTGACCAAAAAGCAGAGATGGTTGAAATTTTTATTCAAAATTATAGGTTCATTGTTCCATCTATATACATGTTAGATTCTGGAATGGATTTTATCATAGGAAATAACTTTTTAAAGCTATATCATCCATTCATTCAAGAACTAACATATATAGTTTTAAAAGCTCCACACGATTCTTCAATAAATCAAAAATCAAAACGTATAAAAATACCGACTACTACTATAGATAAGATCTTAAAATTTAAAATATTTTCTATATTGGAGACATGTTATTTAAATTTATACTTTCAAATAAATATCCCAAAAAATAATCTTGAAATAAAGATAGAAGAACTTTTGAATGAAATTTGTGCTGAAAATCCTTTAGATATTAAAAATACAAATAACGAATTAGTAAGCATTAAATTAAAAGATCCGACAAAAGAGATAAATGTTCCAAATAAAATCCCTTATTCCGCAAGAGATAGAGAAGAGTTTTCATTAGAATGTAGAGATCTTTTGAAAAAAGGAATTATAAGATTAAGTAAAAGTCCTCATGCAGCTCCAGCCTTTTATGTCGAAAACAATAATGAAATTAAAAGGGGAAAACGAAGAATGGTTATTAACTATAAGAAGATGAATGAAGCAACTATTGGTGATGCTCATAAACTTCCAAGAAAAGATTCAATTTTAGAAAAAATCAAAGGAGCAACTTGGTTTTCATCTCTTGATGCAAAATCAGGATATTGGCAACTTCGTTTAGACGAAGAAACAAAGAAATTAACTGCTTTTACTTGTCCAACAAAAGAATCAACAAGTGTGTTGCTCTATGAATGGAATGTATTGCCATTCGGATTAAAACAAGCTCCAGGTATTTATCAAAGATTTATGGAAGAAAATCTAAAAGAGTTAAATGAATTTGTTTTAGTGTACATTGATGATATACTAATTTTTACAAAACAGGATAGAGAAGATCATCTTCAAAAATTATTAATAGTTTTAGAAAGATGTAAAGAAAAAGGATTAGTTCTTAGCAAAAAGAAAGCAAGAATAGCAAAACAAGAAATAGAGTTTCTTGGATTAATTTTATCCACTCAAGGAAAGCTAAAACTTCAGCCAAATGTCCTAGAAAAGGTAAATTTATTTCCTAATAAAATAGAAGATAGAAAACAATTACAAAGATTTTTAGGGTGTATAAATTATATTTCTGATCAAGGATTCTTAAAAAATATAACAGAATACACTAAAAGCTTATTTTCAAAAATAAGTACTAAAAAAGAATGGAAATGGGATGAAAAAGATAGTATGCAAATTCAAAAGATTAAAGAATTATGTGAAAAACTTCTAGAACTTTATATTCCAGAAGAAAATGACTACTTAATAGTAGAAACAGATGCTTCAGACATAACCTGGTCAGGATGTCTAAAAGCTAAGAAAGCTATAAAAAGTTTGGAGCAAGGAAAAGAATCACTAGATTCTAAAAATTCCCCAAAGGAATTACTTTGCAGGTATATTTCAGGGACTTTTACTCCAACAGAACAGAGATATACCACTCATGAAAAGGAAACTCTAGCAGCAATTAAATCTCTTAAAAAATGGAAAATTGATTTACTACCCAGAGAATTTACATTAAGGACAGATTCAAGCTACCTAACAGGTTTCATACGATATAATTTAAAAGTTGATTATAATCATGGACGATTGGTAAGATGGCAATTATTTTTGTTACAATATCCAATAAAAATTGAATATATTAAGGGTGACAAAAATGTTATTGCAGATACATTAACAAGAGAATGGAGTTCGTCTACAACGCATTAGATCAAGAAATTCAGAAATACGAAAAAGAACTCGAAAAATGCAAGCATTGTCAGCAAATAAGGACACAGATCCAATCCCTCAAGAAGGCCGTCGAAGCAATGAAATCAACACAACAACCAAAACCATCAGAGCTCAGCCAGCTAAGCGTGGTGGACAAATCAGGTGAAGAAAAAATTCCAGAAAATAAAACAATTGCTGAAATTATCAAAAAATCTACCCAAGATAAAAAATATTATGTAATTTATAATGGCCCCATGAAAGGAGTATATGATGCCTGGGAAAAAGCAGCACCATTTACACATCAATCAAGGATAATTCATAAAGGATGGTTTTTAACACTGGAAGAAGCAAAGGAATCTTTCAGGGAATATGAAGCTCTTCATCCAGAGCAAACCCTAAAAAGAGCAGATAAAGCTCCAATTCAAACCCAGAGAACAGGGATAATAAGAAACATTCCTACAAGGGCTGAAATCAAAGAAAAGAAAAGGGTCTGTAGATCAAATCTCAGAGAAACCCTTAATATAGTCCTGAACTGGACTGAAGAAAAAAGAGCAATTTTAGGATATTATCCTATTGCCAAAGAACAGCTAACAAAGCTGGTTATATTTCCAGATGCATCCCCATCGGACACCTATCAGTTTTTCCAGTATGGATTAATTGATACAATTTTAATTTTTAATGATCTAAAAATTATTAGTGAGTTTCCTGCAGGATTCGTTGATGCAGTGAAGAGATTTAAAAATATGATTGACAACGTAAATCCAAGGGATATATCCCTAAAATTTACGAACAGTCAACCTATTTTTAATGAAGAAGAAGAATGCTTGGTTCCAGCACACCAAGTAATATTCATGTCCGTCTTCCCAGGAAATTTTCAACCAATTGATCAAGTTCAAGATTTAACAATCTACAGTCATGAAGGAAGGCTAGCTAGCACACTAGCAAGGGTCTTCGAAAGAACTCAAAAGATAACAAGAAAATCTCACACAAGAATTAATTATAAAAGCAGAAATACTTTGCTTGTGTCTAGTAAAAGGAATGAAATTGAAGAAAGAGAGATGAGACTCTTAGTGGAATTTGAATCAGCATTCTACAACTTGTCTGGACTCTTAGAAAAGCTCCCTGAAGGGATAAAGAGGAATCTCTGCTATCTGATAAAAGAGAGAGAAGACCACAAGTGCCAGCTATGCGTCTCAGAGTTATCTGAAGAAAGCAATAATAAAACGGAATCAACCCACATGATAAAGGAAGAAGACAACGCATCTGAAGGACACATAATGAAAGAGGAAGACAGCACATCTGAAGCATCTCTCAACATTATTGCATAGTGACGTAAGCGCTTAGGTCATAGAGCACCAACAATGTAGCTGGTGCAAGATAATAAACAATGACGTAAGCAATGACGTCATAAGAAGGGTAAGGATGGGAATTGTCCATCAGACCCAACCATTATAAATAGGTTGCTTAGGCAATTGTAGAATCATCAGAAAATAGAAAGCAGGAGGCAAAGAGTACTCAAATGCTAGGAGAGCAAGGAGGAAGCTGCCGAGGCGATTCTATGATCTGAAGAAGAATTCCCATTAGGGAAAAATAGTTCTAAACTCCCCTCTGGAGTTAGTATTTACAATCTCCCCTCTGGAGATAAAAACACCTTATGTAAAATATATTAAATAAAGGAAGTTTTTCTCCAGAAAGGTATGTATTCATTCTAGTCTTTCAATTATGAATTATTTAGAAAGTTTAGAATTAACAGAAGAATCTGATTATTATAGATTAACTGCTTTATTAGATAATGAAAAACAGGCTGTTTTAAAAACAGAATTAAATCTCAAATCAAACGAAAATTTTAATAAACAAAACCTTTTAAAAGAAGTTTTTAATAGAAAAAATATAATATACTATGGAAAAATTCAACTTGAAGCCCCTATAAAGATAAAATCCGCCAATGGAGAACTTGAAATAGCTTTGATAAATGATGAAGAATTAAGTAAACAGATTGAGAAAATTAAGGATCAACAAAAAAGATCTAAAATTGGATGGATTCATATTAGTACTATACAAGTCTTAATCAAATCTACATATATGAAAGGAATTAATTCACCAATAAGCTTAGCAATCTGTGACAAAAGAATTACTGATGACCCAATAGATCAAATAATCGGAATTGTTCATGGAAACTTGGCAAACGTAAATGTTAAATTTAATGCCCATCTGGGATATGCTATACCTTTATCAACTGAAAATCTTGGAAGATCTATAAGTCTGGCTTATAAATTTCACAGAAAGAATCTAATGGAACAAGATGATGAACCATTTTCGATTACATATGCAATAAATTATGCTTTAACAAATAGCCATCATAGTATAATATTTAAAAACAGAGAAAGAATTTATGTCGATGAATTGTTTCAGAAAATTGTAAAAACAGAAATACCAAAATATAAAGCTATTGAAAACCCAGTTCTATTATTAAAAGAACCGTCAGAAAAATTAGTTTCATCGAATTTTCAAATTAGAGAATCTAAAATTAATAGCCCTTTAAGTCTATCTAAGTTGAAGATTAAAGAAGAAAATTCTGAAATAAAAGAATTAACAAAAAAGGTCGAAAAATTAAATGAAACCCTAAACACTAAATTATGACCATAAATAAAGAAGAAATATATGTAACTTATCAAGACAAGAAACAAGAGCTCTTTGAAAGAGAAAATCGTTTGAATTATTTACAGTTTTCTGAAATAAATCAAAGAGCATTTGAAGCTCTAAAAATAATCTATGACAAGTTAAAAAGAGAAGTTGAAGAGCTAGAAAAATTAATAGAATCTCTAGAAAATAGTGATGAATCAATAATAGAGTTTGCAGAAATTTTAAAATAAATAATGAAGCATAAAAAGATTGAAAAACCAGAAAATAAAAAGAAAAAGGGCAGAAAAATTAAAAAGTAAAATAAAAGAGTATAAAAGGGAATTAAAAAACCTTCAGATCGAAATTGATGACCTTATAATAAAAAGGATAGAAATAAGAATAAATATAAACAAGTTGGAATTAAACTTAAAAAATTTATAAATGCCTGGAAAACCATATTATGACTTAAAAGAATTAAAACTGTTGAAAGAAAAAATGGAAAATGAAGTTGAAAAATTAAGAAGGTATTTAGAAACAACAGAAAGTGTAGAAATAAAAGAAGTTTTTGAGGATTTAAGAAATTATATTAAAGAAAAAGACAAACAGATAAAAGATTTTATATACAATAATCCATGCAAAAAAGAATATTATAAACTAAAATAAGATTGAAAACTATAAAAATGAAATTACAATATACAAGGACTAGTAAAAAGGATTGCAAAATTGGCAAAATTGGTATCAGAGCCTAGTTAACGATTAAGGGTAACACTTTCTCTTTAAGCAACACTTTTAGTGATACACTTTTAAACCAAATAAAAACAAAAATCTGTAAATCTGTACCAAAGTGCATCTGTACACTAGATGGACCCTTATTTAATTACAAATTGCAGAAACTTTATTGTATAAGCACTTTATAATTTATAATATTATATAATATAATAATAATGGTAGTAGTTTTTTTTCCTTTATTTTTGGACAATAATAATAGTTAACAACTAAAGTTAGAGACTCTTTTATTTAAATTAAAAAAATTCTTAATTACAACTTTAACCAAAAATAAGTTTTAAGAATTTAAACAATACCTTTTTATTTAAATAAAATAAATTAATTATTTATTCAAATAAATTAATTTATAGAATTTTATTATTTTAAATATTTAATTATAATTTTGCTAGCACAAAAAATAAAAATGAAAATTATGATATTTGCACTAATATTGACATTTGACAGCGAAAACAGCGCTAAATTATTTTTGCATTTTCGCTGTTGCTGTCAGCCAAAAATATATAGGAAAGAGAAAATTATTATTAATCACACCCACTTTTTTTTTCTCTCTTTTTTTTTGTTTTTGTTAGAGTGACAACATAAGTACATAACACATGATAATTTTTGTTTTTTATGTCAGCAAAATTATAATTAAATATTTAAAAATGAAACATTCTATAAATCGATTTATTTGAATAAATAATTAATTTAAAAAAATTTTGGGACAGTAATTTTTAATATTTTTTATTATTATTTAATTAAAATAAATATTAAATTATTTTAAACAAATAAATTTTATTAATTTATAATACAAATTTTAAAATATATGAGTATAAATTATATTAATTCATGTATATAAATTTTAATAAATATATATAAATTATATATTTTTAATATATAAAATTTTTATAAATATAAATAATTTTTATTAAAAATAATAATATTTATTGGTCATATAATATTATTTATTAATTTATTTTATTTAAATATAAAAAAAGGCCTTTAAACAATACGTTACATTTCATAGGCAAACATGCGAAAATGAATATCATGTGTTTTCGTAGACAAAATAATCGAAATAGTACATCTGTTCCCATTTTTTTCTTTTTAGTGACTACATCCGTTCCCATTTAGCCTTTGTAGATGCAATTTAATAACATACAATTTACTTTAGTGCAACCGTGTGGATAATTTTTAGAGAAACTTTTGGAGATCAACATTTTTAGTATTTTTAGTTATTATTTAGCTAATATAAATATTAAATTATAATTTTATTAATTTATGTGTGTAAATTTTAAAAAATATGAGTATAAATTATATTAATTTATAAATATAAATTGTATTAATTTATCTGTACAAAATTTTACTAAATATAAGTGTAAATTATATATTTTTTGTGTACAAAATATTTGTAAATATGGATATAAATTATTATTAGTTAAGTGTTGGTCAAAAAATGTAATATTTATTGGTCATATAATATTACTCTAAATTTTATGTTAGTCTCATTTTAGTTTTGATTATGCAATTTATGCAATATGTTGTTTATTTCATTTTTGATAGGCAAAGAGTCAAATTTTGTTAGACAAATAAAAATTTGCACGAAGGACCACATAATACACTCCTCTTCTATTTGGAGGAGGTTGGCTTCTTCTATATCTACTACAAAAAAACGAGCACAGTATCAGCGAAATTATTATTGAATTTATCCCATAAAAATTACTGTCGAATTTAGAATCGACAGTAACTAGTGAAATTCAAAATCTTAAAAATATTACCATCGGATCAAGATTTTTGACGATAAATTAATGGAAAATATTTGGTGAGAAAAAGCAATTAAATGGTGTGGATATCACCATCGGAATTTCCATCAGAAATTTCAATGTAACCAACTAATACAAAACGCACCGTTTATTAAAAGAAGGTTTAATAACTTTATTGGTCCCTATAGTTTCACCAAACTTACAATTAGATTTTTACACCTTTTTCTTTTCAATTGAGTCCCTATACTGCTTTTAGTTTTGTAATTAGGTTCTTTTCATGTCAAAAATGTTAAAATTAATGAAATATTTCTTCCAAAAAATATGTGGTTAAAGATCTAATTAGGTTCTTAATTGTGGATACCTTTAATTTGTGGAAAAATATTCAGTTAACTCTAACATTTTTTACACTAAGAAGCACCTCGTTACAAAATTAAAAGTAGTGTAGGGACCTAATTGAAAGGAAAAAAGGTATAGAGACCTAATTACAAACTTAGTGAAATTGTAGGGACCAATAAAGTAATTAAACCTTAAAAGAATGCTCCTTACAATTGGATATTTTCGATCGAAATTTCGACGTAGATAGGGATTAATTTGTATTGTGCCTTTCTCTCCTCTCACTTCTACATCACCAAAAATTCAAAGGTCTCCTCCCTCCACTCTCTCCATCCACCATCATTCGCCCATCCCCATCTTGTGTGCACCATTGTCATCTTCCTTCCACTCTGATCATTGTTGTCGTCGAAGAACGTCCATCAAGAGCCTTCCTACTTCCTCTATTGTATTCCGTTTCGACTCCCTCCTCTCTCTTTTCCGTTTGCGTAAGTCAGAGACTTTCACTTTACAACATGATGCTATTTATGGATATCAAAAGGTGGCATCCTAAGATAAACATGTTTCACATGTCGTGGGGTAAGTACACAATCACCTTTGAGAACGTCGTGTTTTATCCCAGTCTAGCCACAGAGGAGAGATAGTTGGCAGATGCAATCAAGATTTTCAAATGTGGTATAGCTACGACACACGGAACTATTTTTCAGTTTATTTTGTATTAAATTGAGTGGATTTTATCCATTATTCTCACACTTATGCATATAATTCGCATGTTTTACATTTTCCTTCCTAATTTTGTGCTATGATTGAAAACATGCTTCTTTGGCCTTAAATTTGCTAATTTTAACCCTCTCTTATTACCATTCGATGCCGTCATAGGTGTATTAAGTGTTTTCAGGTTTTATAGCACAGGAATGGCTTAGAGGATGGAAAGCAAGCATGCAAAATTGGAAGGAACACAAGAAATTAAGGATTTCAGAATCTGGTAGCGATGTGCACGCGTGGCTGACGCTTACGCATGGCTAGTGAAAAGTCTAGCGATGCGTACGCGTGACGAGCGTCACGTGCTGCATTAAACAGAATTTGTTGAGGGCAATTTCTGGGCTGCTTTTGACCCAGTTTCAGGCCCAAAAATACAGATTAGAGGCTGCAGAGTGGAGCTGAAAGGGGAAATCATTCACTTCTCATTCACACTTTAGGTTTAGATGTAGAATTCTAGAGAGAGAGGCTCTCTCCTCTCTCTAGGGTTTAAGGTTTCTACTTGGTAGCACGAATCCCCACACTTTCGTACTGTTGTACCAGCAATTGCACAGGGTCATCCAAGTAATACCTGAGCGAGTCAGGGTCGATTCCACGAGGATTGTTGGCTTGAAGCAAGCTATAGTTATCTTGCAGGTCTTTGTCAGACAGATCAGAAGGTTGTTGGAGGAGTTGTCAAACTTGCATTAAAGGAATATCATATGTAATACTCTGTAAATAAAAAGGAATCAATAATAGGGATATGTTGAAGGATTGGAATTGCTTTGTCTTTCTGAATTAACTCTGGTATTACTGTTTTCTTTGCTTGTGAGTGATCTTTTCTATGGCAGGTTGTATGTGATCAATGCCATGGGCCGTGGTCATTGATCTCCTCTGCTACAGATTGAACGCCATTGGCCGTGGTCATCCAATATGATGAAGGGTGAAGCGCTTAGCAATTCATTCTCTGGGCGATCCAACTCAAAACGCCACAGACAAGGTCAAATCTTCCAGATCAGAGAGTGCTGCTTCTTAGGATTCTAGCCTATTGATGAGCGGATATTTTATACGCTTTTTGGGGTTAATTTCATATAGTTTTGAGTATGTTTTAGTTAGTTTTTAGTCTATTTTCATTAGTTTTTTAGGAAAAATTCATATTTCTGGACTTTACTATGAGTTGTGTGTTTTTCTGTAATTTCAGGTATTTTTCTGGCTGAAATTGAAGGAGCTGAGCAAAAATCTGATTCAGGCTGAAAAAGGACTGCTGATGCTGTTGGATTCTGACCTCCCTGCACTCAAAGTGGATTTTCTGGAGCTACAAAACTCGAAATGGTATGCTTCCAATTGCGTTGGAAATTAGACATCCAGGGCTTTCCAGCAATATATAATAGTTCATACTTTGCACAAGGATAGACGACGTAAACTGGCGTTCAACGCCAGTTCTCTGCCCAATTCTGGCGTCCAGCGCCAAAAAAGGATCAAAAGCTGGAGTTGAACGCCCAAACTGGCACAAAAACTGGCGTTCAACTCCACAAATGGCCTCTGCACGTGGATTGCTTAATTCTCAGCCCCAGCACACACCAAGTGGGCCCCAGAAGTGGATCTCTGCATCATCCATCATAGTTTACTCATTTTTTGTAAACCTAGGCTACTAGTTTAGTATTTAAACAACTTTTAGAGACTTATTTTGCATCTCATGACATTTTAGATCTAAACTTTGTACTCTTTGACGGCATGAGTCTCTAAACTCCATTGTTGGGGGGTGAGGAGCTCTGCTGTGTCTCGATGAATTAATGCAAGTAATTCTGTTTTCCATTCAAACACGCTTGTTCCTATCTAAGATGTTCATTCGCGCTTAACTGTGATGAAGGTGATGATCCGTGACATTCATCACCTTCCTCAAACCATGAACGTGTGCCTGACAACCACCTCCGTTCTATATCCGATTGAATGAGTGTCTCTTAGATTCCTTAATCAGAATCTCCGTGGTATAAGCTAGAACTGATGGCGGCATTCATGAGAATCCGGAAAGTCTAAACCTTGTCTGTGGTATTCCGAGTAGGATTCAATGATCGAATGACTGTGACGAGCTTCAAACTCGCGAGTGCTGGGCGTTAGTGACAGACGCAAAAGGATGAAGAATCCTATTCCAGTATGATCGAGAACTGACAGATGATTAGCCGTGCTGTGACAGAGCATGTGAGCATATTCTTCACTGAGAGGATGGGATGTAGCCATTGACGACGGTGATCCCCTACATACAGCTTGCCATAGGAGGACGTGCGTGCGTGAATTAGAAGATAGAGGAAAGCAGAGATTCAGAAGACAAAGCATCTCCAAAACTCCAACATATTCTCCATTACTGCATAACAAGTAACCTTTAATTTATGCTCTCTTGGTTATTCGCAATTCAACTGATAAACATAATTGACTTCCTGACTAAGGTTTACAAGATAACCATAGATTGCTTCAAACCAACAATCTATTCGACCCTTACTCACGTAAGGTATTACTTGGACGACCCAGTGCACTTGCTGGTTAGTGGTACGAGTTGTGAAAAGTGTGATTCATAATTCGTGCACCAAGTTTTTGGCGCCGTTGCCGGAGATTGTTCGAGTTTGGACAACTAACGGTTTATTTTGTTGCTTAGATTAGGAAAAAATTCTCTTTTTGTTTAGAGTCTCTTTTTATTGTTGTGTTAGAATCTTAGAATCCTTATTTTCTTTTTAAAAATCTTTTTCAAAAAAAAAATAATTTTTCTATTAAATCCTGTGCCAAACTTTAAGTTTGGTGTTTTCTTGTTGATTTTTCTGTGTTTTTCGAAAATTTATTTTGGTTTTCTAAAAATTTTAAGTTTGGTGTTCCTTGGTGTTTCCCCCCCCCCCCCAAAATTTTCGAAAATAAGAAACCTCAGATCTAAAAATTTTAAATCCTATGTTGTCTTATTGTTTTTCTCTCTCCTTTAAAAATTCAGATTTTTATTTCAAAATTTAAAACCTTTTTCAAAAATCATCATATCTTTTTCAAAATCTCCTAACCACTTTCTCTCTCCTCACTTTTTCGAAAATCTTTTACTCATTTTTATTTATTTTATTTTGATTTATTTTATTTTCGAAATAAATTAATAAATAAATAAATAAAAATATTTTCTCTATTTTACATCATCTCCCCTTTCTCCATCATGGACCTAAGTGGAAATGAACAGTCCAGGAGGACTCTGGGGTCATATTCTAACCCCTCTACTGCTTCATATGGGAGTAGTATCTGCATACCCTCCATTGGAGTCAGTAGCTTTGAGTTGAATCCTCAGCTCATTATCATGGTGCAGCAAAACTGCCAGTATTCCGGTCTTCCACAGGAAGAACCTACAGAGTTTCTGGCACAATTTTTACAAATTGCTGACACAGTACATGATAAGGAAATAGATCAGGATGTCTACAGACTATTACTGTTTCCATTTGCTGTAAAAGATCAAGCTAAGAGGTGGTTAAATAACCAACCTAAGGCCAGCATAAAGACATGGAAACAGCTGACAGAAAAATTCCTGAATCAATATTTTCCTCCAAAAAGGATGACACAGCTAAGGCTAGACATCCAAGGCTTTAAACAAGGAGATAATGAATCTCTTTATGATGCCTGGGAGAGATACAGAGAGATGCTACAAAAATGTCCCTCTGAAATGTTTTCAGAGTGGGTTCAGTTAGACATCTTCTACTATGGGCTTGCAGAAGGAGCTTAGATGTCTCTAGATTACTCAGCTGGTGGATCTATCCACATGAGAAAGACAATTGAAGAGGCTCAAGAGCTCATTGATACAGTTGCTAGGAATCAGCATCTGTACCTAAGCAGCAACCCTTCCATGAATGAAGAGGTTAAAACAGTAACTGCTGAACTCAGTCCTGTAAAACAAGCTGCTGAATTCAATCAGCAATTGGACTTTCTAACAAAGCAGCTAGCCGAATTTAAAGACAGGTTACAAGAGACAAGGATGGCTAATATACATATGGACGAACAGTTTAAGCAAACAAAGCAGCAGCTGTCAAGGCAAATAGCAGAAGAATGCCAAGCAGTTCAACTAAGAAGTGGGAAAACATTAAATACCCCACCTCAAGGCAGCAAAAAGCTAAGAAATGAGCAAACCACCCAAAATTCACCTGAGGACAGTAAGAGCCCAGGGAAAAGTAATTCTGGAACTGAAACGCCAGAAAATTGGTGGAAGGCTGGCGCTGAACGCCCAGACCATGCTCAGGACTGGCGTTCAACGCCAGAAACAAGGCAGGACTGGCGTTCAACGCCAGAAATGGGCAAGGATCTGGCGTTGAACGCCCAAAATGGGCAAGATCTGGCGCTGAACGCCCAAAATGGGCACAGTTCTGGCGTTCAGACGCCAGGAGCAGACAAGGAGCTGGCGTCCAGTTTCACTCCAGCTTCTAACTCTGGCACTCAATTGCCAGTGAGGGATCAGACACACACAAATGCTGATAACAACCCCTCTAAGAAGGCTTCTTCAACCACTTCTGTAGACAATAAACCTGCAGCAACTAAGGTTGAAGAATATAAAGCCAAGATACTTTATCCTCAAAAACTCCGGAAAGAGGAGCAGGATAAGCAGTTTGCTCGCTTTGCAGATTATCTCAGGACTCTTGAAATAAAGATTCCATTTGCAGAAGCACTTAAGCAAATACCTTCTTATGCCGAGTTCATGAAAGAGATCTTGAGTCATAAAAAGGATTGGAGAGAAACAGAAAGAGTTCTCCTCACTGAAGAATGCAGTGCAGTCATTCTGAAGAGCTTTCCTGAAAAGCTTAAAGACCCTGGGATTTTTCTGATACCATGCATATTAGAAGGTAATTGCACCAAGACAGCTTTATGCGATCTTGGGGCAAGCATCAACCTAATACCTGCATCCACTATCAGGAAGCTTGGCTTAACTGAAGAAGTTAAATACCCGGATATGTCTCCAACTTGCTGATGGTTCCACTAAATACCCATCAGGCGTGATTGAGGACATGATTGTCAGAGTTGGGCCATTCGCCTTTCTCACTGACTTTGTTGTGCTGGAAATGGAGGAGCACAAGAGTGCTACTCTCATTCTAGGAAGACCCTTCCTAGCAACTGGACGATCCCTCATTGACGTCCAACAGGGGGAAATAACCTTGAGAGTCAATGATGATGAGTTCAAGTTGAACGCTGTCAAAGCCATGCAGCATCCAGACACATCAACAGACTGCATAAAAGTTGATCTTATTGACTCTTTGGTAGAAGAGATCAACATGGCTGAGAGTCTCGAATCAGAGTTGGAAGACATCTTTAAAGATGTTCAGCCTGATTTGGAGGATTCAGAGGACATGAAAGAGCCTCTAAACTTTCTTCTGAAAGAGGAAAAACCTCCTAAACCCGAGCTCAAGCCATTACCACCATCCTTGAAATATGCGTTTCTGGGAGAAGGTGACACTTTTCCAGTGATCATAAGCTCTGCTTTAAATTCACAGGAAAAGGAGGCACTTATTCAAGTGCTAAGGACACACAAGACAGCTCTTGGGTGGTCCATAGGTGACCTTAAGGGCATAAGCCCAGCTAGATGCATGCACAAAATCTTATTGGAGGATAATGCCAAACCAGTGGTGCAACCACAGAGGTGGCTAAATCCAGCCATGAAAGAAGTGGTGCAGAAAGAGGTCACCAAATTACTGGAGGCTGGGATTATTTATCCTATTTCTGATAGCCCCTGGGTGAGCCCTGTTCAAGTCGTCCCAAAAAAGGGAGGCATGACAGTGATTCATAATGAAAAAAATGAACTGGTTCCTACAAGAACAGTTACAGGGTGGCACATGTGTATTGACTACAGAAGGCTCAATACAGCCACCAGAAAGGATAATTTTCCTTTACCATTCATAGACCAGATGCTAGAAAGACTAGCAGGTCATGATTATTACTGCTTTTTGGATGGCTACTCAGGCTATAACCAGATTGCAGTAGATCCCCAGGATCAAGAGAAAACAGCATTCACATGTCCATCCGGAGTGTTTGCTTATAGAAGGATGCCATTTGGGCTATGTAATGCGCCTGCAACCTTCCAGAGATGCATGCTCTCTATTTTCTCTGATATGGTGGAAAAATTTCTGGAAGTCTTCATGGATGACTTCTCAGTATATGGAGACTCATTCAGCTCCTGCCTTGATCACCTGAAACTTGTTCTGAAAAGATGCCAAGAGACCAACCTAGTTTTAAACTGGGAAAAGTGTCACTTCATGGTGACTGAAGGAATTGTTCTTGGGCATAAAATCTCAAACAAGGGAATAGAGGTGGATCAAGCAAAAATAGAGGTAATTGAAAAATTACCACCACCTGCCAATGTTAAGGCAATCAGAAGCTTTCTGGGGCATGCAGGATTCTATAGGAGGTTTATAAAGGATTTTTCAAAAATCGCAAAACCTCTAAGAAATCTGCTAGCTGCTGACACGCCATTTGTGTTTGACACAGAGTGCCTGCAGGCGTTTGAAACGCTGAAAGCTAAGCTGGTCACAGCACCAGTCATTTCTGCACCAGACTGGACGTTACCATTTGAGCTAATGTGTGATGCCAGTGATCACGCCATTGGTGCAGTATTGGGACAGAGGCATGACAAGCTTCTGCACGTCATTTATTATGCTAGTCGCGTTCTAAATGATGCCCAGAAAAACTACACAACTACAGAAAAAGAATTACTTGCAGTGGTTTACGCCATTGACAAGTTCAGATCATACTTAGTAGGATCAAAAGTGATTGCGTATACTGACCATGCTGCTCTTAAATATCTACTCACAAAGCAGGATTCAAAACCCAGGCTCATCAGATGGGTATTGCTTCTGCAAGAGTTTGATATAGAAATAAGAGACAGAAAAGGGACAGAGAACCAAGTGGCTGATCATCTGTCCCGGATAGAGCCAGTGGAAGGGACGTCCCTCCCCTTTCTTGAGATCTCTGAGACGTTTCCTGATGAGCATTTATTTGCCATTCAGGAAGCACCATGGTTTGCCGATATTGCAAACTATAAAGCTGCAAGGTTTATACCCAAGGAGTACAACAGAATACAGAAGAAAAAATTAATTACTGATGCAAAGTACTACTTGTGGGATGAACCTTATCTCTTTAAGAGATGTGCAGACGGAATTATCCGTAGGTGTGTGCCTAGAGAAGAAGCACAGAGGATCCTGTGGCATTGCCACGGATCTCAATATGGAGGCCATTTCGGAGGTGAGCGAACAGCCACCAAGGTCCTCCAATGTGGCTTCTATTGGCCCACACTCTATAAAGATTCCCGAGAGTTTGTACGTAACTGTGACAGCTGCCAAAGAGCTGGCAATCTGCCTCATGGTTACGCCATGCCTCAACAAGGAATCTTGGAAATTGAGTTGTTCGACGTATGGGGAATTGACTTCATGGGACCTTTCCCACCATCATACTCAAACACTTATATTCTGGTGGCAGTTGACTATGTATCAAAATGGGTTGAGGCTATTGCCACACCCAACAATGATACTAAAACAGTGCTGAAGTTCCTCCAGAAACATATCTTTAGCAGATTTGGTGTCCCTAGAGTACTAATCAGTGATGGGGGCACTCACTTCTGCAATAAACAGCTTTACTCTGCCATGGTTCGGTATGGAATTCGCCACAAGGTGGCCACTCCATATCATCCACAAACCAATGGGCAAGCTGAAGTCTCTAATAGAGAATTAAAGAGAATCCTGGAACGGACAGTAAATACCCGTAGAAAGGATTGGGCACGGAGCTTGGATGATGCTCTGTGGGCTTACAGGACAGCATTCAAGACCCCTATAGGGACCTCTCCATACCAACTCGTGTTTGGTAAGGCATGTCACCTGCCCGTGGAACTGGAACATAAGGCCTACTGGGCAACCAGATTCCTAAACTTTGATGCCAAACTAGCAGGAGAAAAACGATTACTCCAGCTAAATGAGTTAGAGGAATTCAGATTCACAGCTTTCGAAAACGCCAAGCTTTATAAAGAAAAATCGAAAAAGTGGCATGACAGAAAGCTGTCATCTAGAATCTTTGAACCAGGACAGAAGGTTCTGTTGTTTAACTCTAGACTCAGGCTATTTCCCAGGAAACTGAAATCCCGGTGGAGGGGACCATACGTGATTACAAGTGTATCACCATATGGTTATGTGGAGCTTCAAGATATTGATTCTGATAAGAAGTTCATTGTCAATAGACAGAGAATCAAGCATTATCTTGAAGGCAACATTGAGCAAGAATGCTCAAGGCTGAAGCTAGATTAAAAGCTCAGCAAGGTCCAGCTAAAGACAATAAAGAAGCGCTTGCTGGGAGGCAACCCAGCCATGGGGCAACAATCCTCTAAGCATTTTGCCCTATTTTATTTTTATTTTTATTTTTATTTGTTTACATAAAGTTCACTGACACTAAGGTGAGGAATCATTTACAGAAGACCTCGGCACACAAAACAGAGAAAAAGAGCTCACTGGCAAGAAAACGCCAGTAAAAGTGTATTTTGGGCGTTCAACGCCCAAAATGGGCATCCACTGGGCGTTGAACGCCAGTAATGGTAGCAATCTGGGCGTTCAATGCCAGAAATGGGCACCCACTGGGCGTTGAACGCCAGTAATGGCAGCAGCTGGGCGTTGAACGCCCAGGAGAGCAGCATTTGGGCGCTGAACGCCCAAAACAGGCAGTGTTTGGGCGTTCAAATGCCAGGATAGCAAGGAGGAGCCAAATTCATTTTTCCACACGTATTTCCATTCTAATTTCAAATTTTATGTTTCAATGCATGATTTTTACATGAACATGTTAAGAACCCTGATTTCTAAAATCCTTAATTTCTAAAAATCCCTCTTTCCAAATTCAATCCAACTCTTTTCAAATCTTTTCTGAAAACAAATCTATCTTTTTCACTCTAAAATCTTTTCAACTAATCCATATCTTTTTCAAATCTCCATATTATCTTTTTCAAAATTCAGATTTATCTTTTTCAAAAATCTATCATATCTCTTCAAAATTAAACTATATCTTCTATCTTATCTTTTTCAACTCAATCTTTTTATCTTTTCTTTTCCAATTTTTCGAAAACCCACCCCCCATCCCTTTAAATTTGGGTTCGGCCTCCCTCCTCCTCCATCAACAATTGCACCTAGCTTTCCTTCTATCCCTCTCCTTTCTTTTCTTTTGCTTGAGGACAAGCAAACCTCTAAGTTTGGTGTGTTTATCCGAGATCACTAAGATCATGGCTCCTAAAGGAAAACAACCCACTCCAAGAGGCAAGAAAGAGAGCGTTCCAAAACCACTTTGGAATCAAGGGAAGTTCTTATCTAAAGAACATTCAGACCATTATCTTAAAATAATGGGTCTGAGATCAGTGATCCCAGAAGTTAGATTCGATCTGAAAGAAGATGAATATCCGGAGATCCAGGAGCAAATTCGAATCAGGAACTGGGAAGTCCTAGCTAATCCTGAAACGAAAGTGGGAAGGAACATGGTCCAGGAGTTCTATGCTAATATGTGACAAACTGACAAGCAGAAACTATCTGGAACTGCCTTCTATGACTATCGGACCATGGTAAGAGGAAAGATTGTTCATACCCACCCTGACAGAATCAGGGAGATCTTAAAGCTACCTCAGCTAAAGGATGATCCAGACTCCTTCAACAGGAGGATGATGAGAGCAGACATTGGCCTGGATAAGATTCTAGATGACACATGTATCCCTGGAGCCAGGTGGACCACCAACACAAAGGGTGTCCCAAATCAACTCAAGAGAGAGGATCTCAAACCAGTCGCCAGAGGATGGCTAGACTTCATTGGGCATTCTCTGTTGCCTACTAGCAACCGTTCTGAAGTCACAGTTAAAAGAGCAGTGATGATCCATTGCATCATGATGGGAAAGGAAGTGGAGGTTCATCAGCTGATTTCAGCTGAACTCTACAAAATTGCTAACAAAAATTCTAAAGAGGCCAGGTTGGCTTATCCAAGCGTGATTTCTCTGCTCTGCAAGGATGCTGGAGTAAGGATGGGAATAACTGAGTATATCTCAATTGAGAAGCCAATCACCAAAGCATCAATGGAAAAACAACAAGCACAGGATGATCCCATCAAGAAGAGAGCACAGGAATTCCTCCCAGAGATCCCTCAATCTGAATACTGGGAGTATCTTGAGACGTCTGTTACCAAGATACGGGAAGCTATGGAGCAAATAATAAAAGAACAGAAGGAACACAGTCAAATGCTGACCTATATGTTTAAAGAACAAGAGGAGCAAGGGCGTGACTTAAGGGAATTGAAGCGCCAAAAGTCTTCTCTTGTAGGACCAAGCACCCTAAGGATCAGAGGAACCCCCGTACCCCCAGAATAAAGGTTGTTAATTTCCAATTTCTGCCTTAACTCTGTGACAGTGTCCTTATAGAAGTTTACCTTAGGAGTCATATAATAGTAATTAGTATCTATTTTGATTTTATCTCCAATTAAGCTATAGTTTATTTTTTCTCATCATCAGCAAACATGAATAAAGTAGTAGATCTTTTGAATAAGAGGCAATAAAATTTCGAGTTTTAATAAGAGAAATTCTAATTAGTTAAATGTGGTGGCAATGCTTTCTGTCTTCTGAATGAATGCTTGAACAGTGCATATGTCTTTTGAATTTGTTGTTTAAGACTGTTAAATATGTTGGCTCTTGAAAGAATGATGAACATGAGACATGTTATTGATAATCTGAAAAATCATAAAAATGATTCTTGAAGCAAGAAAAAGCAGCAAAGAACAAAGCTTGCAGAAAAAAAAAGAGAGAAAAAGCAAACAGAAAAAGCCAAAAGCTCTTAAAACCAAAAGGCAAGGGCAAATAAAAAGGATCCCAAGGCTTTGAGCATCAGTGGATAGGAGGGCCTAAAGGACTAAAATCCTGGTCTAAGCGGCTAAACCAAGCTGTCCCTAACCATGTGCTTGTGGCTTGAAGGTGTCAAGTGAAAACTTGAGACTGAGCGGTTAAAATCAAGGTCCAAGGCAAAAAGAAGAGTGTGCCTAAGAACCCTGGACACCTCTAATTGGGGGCTTTAGCAAAGCTGAGCCACAATCTGAAAAGGTTCACCCAATTATGTGTCTGTGGCATTTATGTATCCGGTGGTAATATTGGAAAACAAAGTGCTTAGGGCCACGGCCAAGACTCATAAAATAGCTGTGTTCAAGAATCATCACACTGAAATAGGAGAATCAATAACACTATCTGAATTCTAAGTTCCTATAGATGCCAATCACTCTGAGCTTCAATGGATAAAGTGAGATGCCAAAACTGTTCAGAAGCAAAAAGCTACTAGTCCCGCTCATCTAATTAGAATCTGAGCTTCAATCAAAAACTCTGAGATATTATTGCTTCTCAACCTATTAGTCTTCTATTTTATTTGTCTAGTTGCTTGAGGACAAGCAACAGTTTAAGTTTGGTGTTGTGATGAGCGGATATTTTATACGCTTTTTGGGGTTAATTTCATATAGTTTTGAGTATGTTTTAGTTAGTTTTTAGTCTATTTTCATTAGTTTTTTAGGAAAAATTCATATTTCTGGACTTTACTATGAGTTGTGTGTTTTTCTGTAATTTCAGGTATTTTTCTGGCTGAAATTGAAGGAGCTGAGCAAAAATCTGATTCAGGCTGAAAAAAGACTGCTGATGCTGTTGGATTCTGACCTCCCTGCACTCAAAGTGGATTTTCTGGAGCTACAGAACTCGAAA
This sequence comes from Arachis hypogaea, assembly GCF_003086295.3. Lineage (NCBI taxonomy): Eukaryota > Viridiplantae > Streptophyta > Magnoliopsida > Fabales > Fabaceae > Arachis > Arachis hypogaea. The sequence continues at coordinate 96,789,868 of NC_092049.1, forward strand.
TGGTATGCTTCCAATTGCGTTGGAAATTAGATATCCAGGGCTTTCCAGCAATATATAATAGTCCATACTTTGCACAAGGATAGACGACGTAAACTGGCGTTCAACGCCAGTTCTCTGCCCAATTCTGGCGTCCAGCGCCAGAAAAGGATCAAAAGCTGGAGTTGAACGCCCAAACTGGCACAAAAACTGGCGTTCAACTCCACAAATGGCCTCTGCACGTGGATTGCTTAATTCTCAGCCCCAGCACACACCAAGTGGGCCCCAGAAGTGGATCTCTGCATCATCCATCATAGTTTACTCATTTTTTGTAAACCTAGGCTACTAGTTTAGTATTTAAACAACTTTTAGAGACTTATTTTGCATCTCATGACATTTTAGATCTAAACTTTGTACTCTTTGACGGCATGAGTCTCTAAACTCCATTGTTGGGGGGTGAGGAGCTCTGCTGTGTCTCGATGAATTAATGCAAGTAATTCTGTTTTCCATTCAAACACGCTTGTTCCTATCTAAGATGTTCATTCGCGCTTAACTGTGATGAAGGTGATGATCCGTGACATTCATCACCTTCCTCAAACCATGAACGTGTGCCTGACAACCACCTCCGTTCTATATCCGATTGAATGAGTGTCTCTTAGATTCCTTAATCAGAATCTCCGTGGTATAAGCTAGAACTGATGGCGGCATTCATGAGAATCCGGAAAGTCTAAACCTTGTCTGTGGTATTCCGAGTAGGATTCAATGATCGAATGACTGTGACGAGCTTCAAACTCGCGAGTGCTGGGCGTTAGTGACAGACGCAAAAGGATGAAGAATCCTATTCCAGTATGATCGAGAACTGACAGATGATTAGCCGTGCTGTGACAGAGCATGTGAGCATATTCTTCACTGAGAGGATGGGATGTAGCCATTGACGACGGTGATCCCCTACATACAGCTTGTCATAGGAGGACGTGCGTGCGTGAATTAGAAGATAGAGGAAAGCAGAGATTCAGAAGACAAAGCATCTCCAAAACTCCAACATATTCTCCATTACTGCATAACAAGTAACCTTTAATTTATGCTCTCTTGGTTATTCGCAATTCAACTGATAAACATAATTGACTTCCTGACTAAGGTTTACAAGATAACCATAGATTGCTTCAAACCAACAATCTCCGTGGGATTCGACCCTTACTCACGTAAGGTATTACTTGGACGACCCAGTGCACTTGCTGGTTAGTGGTACGAGTTGTGAAAAGTGTGATTCATAATTCGTGCACCACCTATACCACAGAGACCCTAATTTCCCCAGAAATTGGCTGAACTGGTGTCTCGAGAAGTCCCCAACGTAGTCGTGGATTAGCTGTCTAAGAGATGTATAAACATAGTTGTTGGCTCATGCTTTCTAGTCACTTATTCAGACGAACCCAAGTAGATGCGGGTGTTTGTCAGGCACATTCGTCTTAATGTGATTAACAGAGCTGATTGTCTGATCATCCTATTTACCACGATGAAGATCGAGTAAACATCTTAGAAATAAATTAACCACAGATCGAAGAAGAAACAGTAATACCTTTATTAATTTATAGGACTCAACAGGGCTCCTCCCCTCAACCTAAGAGGTTTAGAAACTCATACTGAAAGTAAAAATACAAAGTAAAACATGTATAAATCCCTTAAATACTAAACAATGACTAGTAAGGGTAAAACAGTCTTTTTAGTGCTAAAATCTACTTCTGGGGCCCACTTGGTGAGTGTTTGGGCTGAGCTTCGATGAGATCCACGTGCTATGAGGTCTCTTGGGCATGGAATGCCAGTTAGGGGGTCCTCTATGGGCGTTTGGACGTTGGGCTCTGCTCTTTGGGGGCTGGACGCTTGGAAGGGGACAAGAAGCTGGCATTGGACTCCAGTTTTGGGCCTTCCAATCCGAAGCAAAGTATAAACTATTATATATTGCTAGAAAGCTCTAGAAGTCAGCTTTTCATAGCCGTTAAGAGTGCCCCATTTGGACTTTTGTAACTCCAGAAAAGCTCTTCCAAGTGCATGGAGGTCAGATCCAGACAGTATCTGCAGTGCTTTCTCTGTCTCTGAATCAGACTTCTGCTCCATCTCCTCAATTTCAGCCATAAATTACCTAAAATTGCACAAAAATGCAAAAACTCATATTAGAATCTAAAAATGTGAATTTAACACTAAAACCTATAAAAACTAAAAACTAAATAAAACATATTAAAAACTATATGAAAATGATGCCAAAGGGCGTATAAAATATCTGCTCATCACAACACCTAACTTAAACTGTTGCTTGTCCCCAAGCAACTAAAAACACAGTAGGATAGAAAGAAAATTAAGATACAAATAAATTTCAAAGTTTCCAATGAAGCTTAGTTACAATCAGATGAGCGAGACTTAGTAGCTTTTTGCTTCTGAATAGTTTTGGCATCTCACTATCCATTGGAACTTAGAATGGTTGACATCTTTAGAAACTTAGAATCCATATGATATTATTGACTCTCCTAGTTCAGTTCTTTTTTATTCTTGAACACAGCTTTCAGAGTCTTGGTCGTGACCCTAAGCACCTTGTTTTCCAGTATTACCACCGGATACAATAATGCCACATACACTTTAACTGGGTGAACCTTTTCAGATTGTGACTCAGCTTTGCTAGAGTCCCCAGATAGAGGTGTCCAGAGTTCTTAAGCACACTCTTTTTGCTTTGGACCACGACTTTAACCGCTCAGTCTCAAGCTTTTCACTTGACACCTTCATGCCACAAGCATATGGTTAGGGACAGTTTGGTTGAGCCGCTTAGGCCAGGATTTTATTCCTTTAGGCCCTTTTATCTATTAATGTTCAAAACCTTGGATCCTTTTACCCTTGCCTTTTGGTTTAAAGAGTTATTGGCTTTTTCAGTCTGCCCTCCTTTTCCTGCATTTTTGGGCAGTAATGGATTTTTCTTTTTATTTATATTTTTTTTCGCCATTTTTTCTTTCTTTCTTTTTCGCATGCATATGCAATTTTTTTTCTTTTGCAACATGCTTTTTCTTTTTTATTTTTCTGCTTTTTCTTGCTTCAAGAATCAATTTTTAGATTTTTCAGATTATCAATAATATTTTTCCTTTTTTCTTATTCTTTTAAGAGCCAACATTCTAAAATTTCATTTTCAAATATGCACTGTTTAGTCATACATTCAGAAAACAAAAGCAATGCCACCACATCAACATAATTAAACTATTCTTATTTTAAACTTGAAATTCATGCATCTCTCAATTCTTTTCAAATAAAATTTTCTTTTAAGCAAGGTGAGAGATATATGGAACATTTTACAACTTTAAGACATCAATACAAATGCAAATGCAACAAGAACAAGAAAACAGATAGTATAACATAACAAAAAATAGAAAAAAATAACAGGAAAAAGGTGTAAAGAGAACGAATCCACCTTTTAATGGTGGCGGCTAGTGCTCCTCCTTGAGGATCCAATGTGATGCTTGATCTCTCTAATGTCACTCATTTGCCGTTGTTGAGGCGACTGCACAGGCTCATGTGCATCCTTTCTAGTTTGCTCCATCCTCTTCTTGTGGGGGCAAATACCTTTCCCTTCCTCTTCCTTGAGGTTTCACCAGTCTTTAGTGCCATACTTAGGAGTGGTAGAAGTCAAAGGGCAAAACTCGTCCTCGAGCAAATATGAACAATGAGGAAGAATAGGGTAGAAGAAGGTGGGGAAGGTGGAACTTCTGTAGGACCTACTAGTCCTGAGAGGCTTGGGAATTCAAATTCCCTGCCTTATGCACTGGCGTTTGAACGCCTAGGGGCTGCTCCCTGGCTGGCGTTTAACGCCAGCAATACTGCCCATTTGGGGCATTGGACGCCCAGCCAGAGCTCCCTGGTTGGCGTTTAACTTCAACAACACTCCATCCAGAGTGTTCTATTTTCACTGCTGAAGAATTTTGTCTCTGTTATGACTGCTGCACATGATTATAAACCTAAAAACAAAACTTTAAAGGAAAAATAAAATTAAGAAATAAAAATAATTAATTATGGTTGGGTTGCCTCCCAACAAGCGCTTCTTTAATGTCATTAGCTTAATGGACAACTCCTTTCAAGGAGGAAGATAGTCACAGAGAAATAAATCCTTACTCCTTACTGGGAGCTTCCTTCCTGTGCTCTCACAGAATAACGTAATACGCTCAAGAGACAGGATTTTGTTCGTTGCCCGAGGCACGGTTGGGCATGCAGCAATATGCTGGTTTCCCTTTTTGTCACTTTTCTCTTCCATGGTGAATACCATGATGAGATAAGTGAATACCACCATCTTTCATGGTGAAAAGTCCCTTAGTAGGGATATTTTTGTTTTTCCAATCCCTAGGCATCTTCCTTTTAGGGCCTTCCTGCTTGGTGGATAGTGTACATCCAACACCAAACTTACGTTTGGTCTTCGGAGGGATTGAATTAGTTCCATTCAAGGGAGGAGGCTTGGATGCTGAATCCTTTATGCAAGTGCCTCCCTTGTCAGGGGGTAATGGAGGGTCAAGAACCTTGAACACCATCCAGTCCTTATGCAAGGTAATCCTTGCTTGTTGTGCCTCTTGGATTCCCAGCTTCTCCATTATAAAGAGTGGCATGAGGTTTATACTTGACCCTAGGTCACACAGAGCCTTCTCAAAGGTCATGGTGCCTATGCAAGGAATCAGAAAAGCGTCCAGGATCTGGAAGCTTCTGAGGTAGCTTCTGCTGAACCAAAGCATTGAGTTCTTTGGAAAGCAATAGAGGTTCTTTCTCCAAAGGCTTTGTACCAAATAGCTTGGCATTCAGCTTCATAAGAGCTCCTAGGTACCGAGCAACTTGCTCTTTCCTAGTGTCTTCATCCTCATTCGAGGACGAGTAGTCATCAGAACTCATACAATGCAAAAGTGCATGCAAAGGAACCTCAATGGTCTTTATGGTTTTCTTTGGTTCTGGGCTAGAGGTTTCTTGAGTGGGACTTAAGCACTCAAAGGGTGTACATTCACTGGCGTACAACGCCAGCTCTGATAGCTCTTTGGGCGTTGAACGCCCTTGCTGTGCACCCTTACTGGCGTTCAACGCCAGCTTCCCTGGCTGTGTGGGCGTTGAACGCCCAGTGAGGGGTTCTTCACTCGCGTTCAGCGCCAGAGATCCTGACTATTTAGGCGTTGAACGCCAAGCCAGTGCTCCTTGGCTGACATTCAATGCCAGCTCTGCTGCCAGGATGGGCATTGAACGCCCAGTGAGGGCTTCCTCACTGGCGTTCAGTGCCTTCCCAGTCTATCTAGATTAGGCCTCTGCCTCAGTGGAAGGTATCAGATTTAAACTTAAGCCAAAATCATAGAGGGCTTTGTCAAAAATGATCTTTCCAGTAGTCCATAGGATCTGAAAGGTCCCTGGATCTAGCATCTTCCTTGGTAGCTCATGTTGAATTAGGATACTGTACTTCTTAGTAAGTATCTCTATTTCATCTCCCCTTAGGTCCTTCTTTTCAAAAGGAATGTCTTTTAGACAGGCCGTATAGGGGGTCCTTTTTTTCAATACCTTTGCAATAGAGATATTGACTTACATCTCCTTAAGGGATGCTGGGAAATGAGCCAACTGCTCATCTGCCGATTCTTTCTGCACGCCTAGGAAAGATAGCTCTTGAGACTCTTTCACCTCTGCAAGGGCGTGCTCTGTGGTAATCACAGGCTCCTCTTGCACACCGAGAGAAGATTCAACTCGAGGTTCCTTCTCCTCTGTAGGGGCGTGCTCAATGGCATTCTCAGGATCCTTCTGGTCTATGATTGCCTTAAGTCTCTCAGTAGCATGCTCCTGAGGTTCGGCCTTCTTGGTACTATTGAGGGCCAGACACTCTTCACTTGGATTCACTTCTGTGGCTCTGGGAAGAGTGTTAAGGTGTCTCTGCAGTTTCTAAGGAAGGTTCCTCTAAATGACTGCATTGCACTCCTTAGTAAGAGCTACTGTCTCTACTTCTCTCCAATCCTTCTTATGACTCAAAATGTCCTTCATGAACTTAGCATAAGAAGGTATCTGTTCAAGAGCCTCTGCAAAAGGGATCTTGATCTCTAATATTCTGAGATAATCCGCAAAGCGGACAAACTATTTATTTTTTTCCTCATGACATAGTCTCTGAGGAAATGGCATCTTAGCCTTATACTCATCAATCTTGGTTGATGAAGGCTAAGTGTCGTGTGTGTTGGAAGGGGGGTTATTACCTTACTTAGGAGGGTTGTTGTCAGTGAGTGACTGACCTTCGCCCAAGCTGCTGTCCCCTTCCTGGCGTTTAACGCTAGGGACACTGCCCCCTTGTAGGCGTTCAACACCCAGGGTGCTGCCTCTTTGGGTGTTTGAACGCCCAGTCTCTGCCCTGTCTTGGCGTTCAACACCAAGAGTGATACTGATAGACGACCAATTTGCATAGGTTAGGAATTTGATTATTAAAATAGAATTGGCATTGTAAGTATAGTCCTAACCCAACAAATTGACCATCAATCAAATGTTATCACAATACAAAATAAATTATAACCGAGAGTATTTAACTCCCGGGTCATTCTTCCCTAGGAGTTGCAATGAAAAGTAATGTCATTGGCTATGAAGGAGAGCATGAGGAATTGGGAAAGCAAGCAGGCAAGAAATGTAAATAGCAAGGAATTGAAACAAGCATGCAAGGAATTGAAAAGAAAGCAATTAAAGGACTCTTGGCAAGAAGTGGGTAATCTAGGTTTTCTATCCTAGTTGTGGACCACAAACATGGCAATTGTGTGGAATCAATCCAAATCAATAAATCCTCCTTGAGAATTAGTCAAAAAGCCATAATTGATCTCAATCCATAAGTCCTAGTCAACTCACTAATTACTTAGTGAAAGACTAGCGTCAATGGAAACCAAACTAATTAACTATTCTCGCACAATGCGAAATGAACATCCACAACTCAATTCCACCCAAACACCCAATTTCTCAACCAAGTGTGTGAAAACTAAACATGCAAGAATTTAAACATCAAAGCAATAAAAGTCAAAGAAATTAAAGGAAACTTAAAGTGCAAGAAAACCTCTTGGCAAGCAATTGAGAGCTAAGGCTACCTATCCTAGCCATTGACCACAAACACATGATGATTATGAAGAGTTAATCCTACTTAGTCAACCTTACATCGAAGATAAGTCAAATAGGCATAGTTAATTTCAATCCCTAAGTCCTATGTCAACACTAAGGGGTCACATAGAGTCAAGGAAAACTAAATCAACTAACTCACTCTAATATATCAAACAAGAATGGACATCAATAACTCAAGGATCACCAAAGTCATCAATTTCAAGCCAAGAGTGGAGAAAAACTAAGTGAAAACTAAGCCAAGCATTTTATCAAACACTTGGTGTGCATGAGAATAAAATAATATTAAAATGTATTAAAATAAATTCTAAAACTACCAAAGCAAGAAAATCATAACAACAACTAAAGAAAGCAATAACTGACATGGAAACATAAATTTGCATTAAATGTAAATTAAAGTAACAAGAGTGTCATAACATAAAAATGGCAAAATAGAAGAAATAACAAGAGAAGTGAAGAAGAACAAAGAAGCAATAACAATAAATGATAAGGAAAAGTAAATAGAAACAAGAATTAAAAGTAGAAATTACAAGAAATTAAACTAAAGAACCCTAATTCTAGAGAGAGTGAGGAGTTTCTCTCTCTAGAGAACAACCTACATAATGCTAATCTAACCCTAATTTCTCCCGCCCTTCACATGAAGTAAGGCCTTCCTTCATATAGCACTCAATCAGCATCAGAAAGCCCAAAAATTGGGCCCTGGAGGCCCAGAAATCGCCCCCAGCAATTTGTAATAAATGAATCATGCGCTGGGACGTGTGCGGACGCACACACACACATACTGATTTTCTTCTTGTGCGTACGCACAGGGAGTTGTGCGCACGCACACATGGTTTTGTGGCTTTTGTGCGTACGCACAGGGGGTTGTACGCACGCACACTCCAATGTGTGCTTCTCCTTTGTTTTTTCATGCTTTCTCCTTTTGTACATGCTTTCTTCCACTTTTGCCTTGCCAAACTTGCCTTTAGGACCTAAAATCACTCATCAAACATGTCATGGCATCGAATGGCATAAAAGTGGAATTAAAATAACTAATTTAAGCACAAAAATGCATGTTTTCACATTTAGGCACAATCTAGAGAGGAAACACAAAAGCATGCTATTTGGATGAATAAATGTGGGTTTATATGATAAAATCCACTCAAATCAAAGCAAAGTATATCATCAAATATGGACTCATCAGATACCTCCCTGGGCATTTGAACGCCCAGAATTATCTTGTGCAAAGACCTGAGTTCCCTTCTTATTGTACTGAGGTTGGGTGTTTAAGGATTTCCCACTCCTCAGTTGAATAACCTGGCTTTCTTCTGTTATCTATTTAGATAACTGCTGCCTTATTTGACTTAGTTGGGCTTCTATATTCTTGTTAGAAGCCTGAATTTCTCCCAAAGCCTCTTGCAGTTCCAGTAGTTGCTGGGCAAGAGCGTGCAGTTGCTGAGTCAATGGGCCATCCTGTTCTGGAGGGTTAGGTTCAGTAGACACTGTCTTAACCTCTCCTTTATGGAAGTCTCAGCAGATGAGTACTGATGTACTACTATTTCGTGGTATATTTTATGCTTAATTGAGTGGATTTCATCCACTAAAATCACACTTATGCATATATATTGCATGTTTTACATTTTCCTTCCTAATTCTGTACTTTGATTGAAAACATACTTCTTTGGCCTTAAATTTGATATGTTTAATCCTCTCTTATTACCATTCGATGCCTTGATATGTGTGTCAAGTGTTTTCAGGGTTTATAAGGTAGGAATGGCTTAGAGGATGGAAAGGAAGCATGCAAAAGTGGAAGGAATACAAGAAATTGAAGGAATTGCTAAGCTGTCTAGCTTGACCTCTTTGTACTAAATTGATCATAACTTGAGCTACAGAAATCCAAATGAGGCGGTTCCAGTTACGTTGGAAAGCTAACATCCGGGGTTTCGAAACGATATGCAATTTGCCATAGTTTCCATGCAGTTAGGTGACGCGCACACGTGCATCACGCGTACGCGTGACCTTGTGAAAGTTCAATCGACGCGTACAAGTGGACGATGCGTACGCGTGACAGAGCCACGTGCTGGACGTATTAGAAATCACTGGAGACGATTTCTGGGCTGTTTTTGGCCCAGTTCCAAGCCCGAAAACACAGAATAGAAGCTGCAGAGTGGGGGATTCATTCATACAACTTTCATTCACATAATTTTAGGATTTTAGGTTTAGCTTTTCTTAATTTCATATTTCTACTTTGCTTTAATTTAGTTTTCTTCTACTCTTATTTAGTCTAGCACTTTAGTTCTCTTCTCTTGATGATTTATTTATTTATCCACTTTAGTTTATGAACTCTTATGTTAGATTTGATTTTCTTATTAATGCAAGTTGAGGTATTTCATATTTATTGCTTCTTCTATTATTTGTGAGTCATTGATGTTTGCAATTGGTTGTTTGGATTTAATATCCCTTGCTATTTTTCTATGTTTTTATGTTGTGCGTTCCAAGTGTTTGATAAAATGCTTGGTAGGGTTCTAAATTAGATTTTTCTCCTCTTGGCTTTGGTAGAGTAATTGGAGACTCTTGAGTTATCAAACTCCTTTGTTGATTGATAATTGAAATTTGCTAGTTGATTTGAATCCCTCTAAAGCTAGTCTTTTCTTAGGAGTTGACTAGGACTTGAGGAATCAAATTGATTTATCCACTTGACTTTCCTTCATAGTTAGAGGTTAACTAAGTGGGAGCAATGGACAATTGATGTCACAATTGATAAGGATAGCTAGGATAGGACTTCTAGTTCTCATACCTTGCCAAGAGCTTTTCTAGTTATTTACTTTCTTGCCATTTTCTTTCCTTGTTCCTTATTTCAAAAACCTAAAAAGATACTATCTCATAACCAATTATAAGTAACACACCTCCCTGTAATTCCTTGAGAGACGACCCGAGGTTTAAATACTTCGGTAATTTTATTGGGTTTGTTTTAGTGACAACCAAATTTTTGTATGAAAGAATTATTGTTGGTTTAGAAACTATACTTGCAACGGGAATTTATTTGTGAATTCTTTACTAGCAAAAATTTGTTCATCAAAATGGCGCCATTGCCGGAGAATTGCAAACGTGTGCCTTATTATTGGTTATTGTGAATATTGTGAATAATTTTGCTTTTTCGTTTCTTTGTTAGTGTTTCTAGTTCTAGGAGTTTATTTTCATTAATTTTTATTAGTTTTTATTTCTCTTGCTACTATGAATTCTCACCCATTTGGCTATGAGTTTGGTTACAATCATGTTGTAGGAAGAGGAGATTACAATGAGAGCTTGGATCAAGGATGGGACAATCAAAGACGGGAGGAGCCACAAGGATTTGATCAACCCTCTTGGCAACAACCACCTCCAAGGTATTATCAACAACCATTCTATGATACTTACCAAGACAATGGTTATGGTGGACCTCTTCGTGACAATCAACACCCACCACAATATACCTATAAACCCCCTCCTCAACATAGCTTTGAACCACCATACTCACAAGCCCCTTTCCACCATTCACCTCCATATGATCCTAATCCTCATCCACCATACCAACCACATTATGAGCCATATGAACCATATATACAACCACCCCAATTCCAACCTAATTACTTCCAAGAACCACCACCTCCATACACACCTTGTCCATATCCATCAACCCAAGAGGCGTATGATCCTAATTATAGAATTCAAGCAGAACAAGAGTCAAGGGATTGTCTCAAGGAAACACTGGATAAATTTCATACAACCCTTCATCAATTAGAGCAAGTGGACATCTGGAAAGTACACGAAACTCTCATGGCTAAAGCATCTCAACCTGAGAACAAGAAATTGAAGTGTGTTGTGCAACAAGAAGAAAAGATGGAGAGTGTTGAACCACCACAACCTTATTTTGATGAACCACCCTCATATCATGAACCTTTCCTCCCAAGTAATGAACCCTCATATCTACCCCAATCTTCAATGAATGACACTCTAAGTGTTCTTCTTTAAGGACAAAGAGAGATGCAAAGGACAACACAAGAGTTTGTAGCTACCTTGACCGAGGTAGTAGGTAATTTAGCCTCTCTGCGCTTCGATACTCAAAGCACTTCCATGGCTACATGTGGAGAATTATTAGAAGAGCATAGCATGAAGGAGACACTAGAAACTCCGGTGGACAATGAGGAACGTGATTTTATATTGTAACAAGTGGAGGAAGCCGTAATAGTTAAAGAGGAAGAAGTGGTTGAAGACTTAGGAGATGCTGAACCTCTATGGGAATCTAGAGTTGTAGAGTATTCCTACAAGAAGATTGAAATTGATGTCAAGAAGGCCAGTGCACAACCTCCATGGCATATTCCTTATGAAGACTTGGATGGGATAGATCAAGAAGCAAGTTCCCTTGGTGATGAGGATCATGAGTCAAGTCCTCCTAGTGATGAATCTACATCCGCAAATGAACTCCTTGAATATGAAGACTCTTATCTGATTGAGTCTAAGAAGGATGTGGAAGTGAAAGTCTTCGCAAGGGATGAACGGGAGTTGAGTTTGCGTTGTCAAGATCGTTGGAGACTTCTCTACCTAGGTTGCCATCTACTCCTTCACTTGAGTGGATAAAACTTATCTCTATTCGCTTTACAGTCCCACTTGAGTATGGTATTCTTGAAAGCGATGGTCAACTTAGGAAGCTTTGTGGCATTAAGCGTAAGAGAAGAATGTTCAGTGGTTGGAGTTGCAAGTCAAGGCTCATCAAGGTTGAGACTTCAAGAGCTAGTTGCAAGGGTTGGGCTAGTGATAATTTGGTTGGATCTAAGAGAAAAGTTTGGTATTGCATTGAGAATTCAGACTGCTTGCCACCCCGATTGGAGCGATAATGAGCTACTTACAGACGGGTGTAGAAACATGATTTGGGATCCTGTCATACAAGAGGATCACCTTTGGAAACTCAGAGCTTGTGAAGAACTCCATCAAAGCTTGGGGAATTTACTTGGTATTGATAGAGTTTATTGGAAGTCCAAGCATTGGTGGCAGTTTCAAGATGAATTCAAGCACAAGCCACCATGACAAGGAGCTCATCAAATGTCCAACTTAAGGACTTTAACTAAAAGTGCTAGGTGGGAGACAACCCATCATGGTATGATCTTTCATTTTTATTCTTAGTTTTATTTTATTTTAATTTTATTAGTGGTCATTCATAATTTCTGCATAATCATCTGCATTCTACATTCCGCATAAAAAAAGAGAAGGGGATCGACGCGCAAGGGTCTACGACGCGCACGCGTCATTTGTGTATGCGCAACTGAACAGAGAGTTGCGCGAGAGACGCGCGGGAGGGGTGCGTGGCGCACAAGCCACGCCACACGTACACGTACCTTACGTGTGCGCGTCCCCTGCAGAAAATTCAACCCACGCGTAAGCGTCAACGACGCGTACGCGTGGGGATGAAAATCGGCGTAATAAGTGTGCTAATCCAAGAGTTATGATGGTTTGGGGCTGGAACTGTGCTAGAGGCACAAAATCACCCGCGCGTACGCATCCCTGACGCGTGCATGTCCTTTCGCTTCCATACCACCCACGCGTACGCGTCGTATGGCTAATGCAGTTTTCACGCGCACGTGTTCTTTGCGCGCGCGCATTGCGCCCTGTTTCTCATTCCCTTCTCCTTTCTTCTATCCTTTCTACTTCTTTCTTCCTCCCTTCTTACTTTCTTCTTCTTCATTTCCTTAACTTCTCATCCTTATTCTCTTTCATTCTATTTTACATATCGTATTTGCATACTTTTCTTCCTTGCATTTTAATTTTGTTCATGTTTTTATTTTCTTTTCTAAGTTTATTATTTTCTCCGTTGGTATTCAATGTTCTTATTCAACTGTTGTATCTTTTCTGGTATTATTTTGGTGCTTAGTGCCCTGTTTTACATGAATTTATACTGTCTTTCATTACCCACACTCCCCCTCATTGTTACAATTTTTGCACTATTGATATGCCATGTGCCTCTACTGTTTTCTCACTTGCATGTTGTAGCTACCATGTAATTGAGACCCTCATTATTCGGCATTAACCCACCCATACTTTATTTGTTTTCTTATCTTTATTTCTGGGTTACTTTTCTTTCTTTTTCTCTTCTTTCAGGATGGCCACCGAGAAGGGAAAGGGAAAGCTTCTCAATGGGTGCGACAGACAAGTCCATCTGTACAATCTTTGGAGAAAAGCATCAGTTGTAGCAGCTCATCCACTTGCACATCTCAGCATGCACCGAGGACGGTGCACTCTTTAAGTGTGGAGAGGTCGATACCGACTTCCGTGGGTTAGTTATTTCCTATTTCAACACCAATGTTTAATTTTTCTTGTTAAATTAGTTGTTTCATTTGCATGTTTGATTGCATGTTTGATTGATTTTGTGCATGTTCTTCTACCACTGCTTGGTTGGAGTGATAATTCTTTTTCAAGAAATTATTTTATAGAATTTCACTAATTTGAATTAAAATTTTTATTGAACTTGTTTGAAGAAATATTATAGTGGAATATGGTTTAGAGCTTGAACACACAAAACCTGTGAGATTTTGAGCTTAATTATATGGTTATATTATTTAACCATGGTTTTTATTCTTGTGTGTTTTCTTCTCTATGATTGCAATCTATAATTTGTTCCATTATATATATTCATTGTTTAGCGTATTCGCATGCATACATATGATTGAGGCCATCATTTGTTATAAGCTCACTTATCCCAAATAGCCTACCATTTCAATTACCTTTATTTGCCACTTTGAGCCTTTTAATCCTCATTTGTTCTATATTTTACCACATCACTAGCCTTAAGCGAAAAAATAATTAATTACCCCAATTGAATCTTTGGTTAGCTTAAGATAGAGATTGTGTATCAATTAAGTGTGGAAAACTGTGGGAACTTGGGTTAATGGGAATGTATTGTGTTTCTGCTTTACGTGAATATTGGGAATTTGGGTACCTACTCATGTGAAACCAGAAAAATACCATGTGCATTGATATGTTATGTTTGCTTTCATGTTCAAAAAAAAAAAAAGAAAAGAAAAGAAAAATAAATAAATAAATAAATAAATATTACAATATAAATAAATAAATAAATAAATAGGAGACAAAGTTACCCCAATGTTAAGTTTAATAAAAGATCAATGCATATGTGGTGAAATTAAGGAAAATTTGCTATATGAGTATGTGATGAAAAAGTGGGAATTTTGGGTAGCTAGGCATGATTTTAGAATTACATAGAGAGTGTGTGTGTTAGGTAAGAGCTTAGGTTAGTCAAAGATTCATATTATAGCTCACTTGGCCATACATATATCCTCACCCTTACCTTAGCCCCATTACAACCTTGAAAAGCCCTCATGATGTTTGTATTTGTACATTAAATATTTGTTGATTGGTTAGATGAAGAACAAAATTTTAGAAAGCATTACCAGAGAAGATTAGAGTGAATTAACCCTAGACACATGAGCGATTAGAGTGCATATACTCTTCCAGTGAGGGTTCAATGCTTGATTCTGTGTTCCCGGCTTTCATGAGCTATCTTCTTACAAGTTTACTTGTCTCTTATTGTGTGATTTGAATTAGTGGAATCTGATTTATGTTTGTCTTGGAGAATTTGTTTACTTTTAACCAAGTAGGTAGAAGTATTTTTACATTCAGTTACATTCATATAGATATGTTGTATTTCATAAGTTTTACCACTCCTCTTCACTCCTTTATAGCTTCTCTTGAGCTTAGCATGAGAACATGCTAATGTTTAAGTGTGGGGAGATTTGATGCACCACTATTTTGTGGTACATTTTATGCTTAATTGAGTGGATTTCATCCACTAAACTCACACTTATGCATATAAATTGCATGTTTTACATTTTCCTTCCTAATTCTGTGCTTTGATTGAAAACATGCTTCTTTGGCCTTAAATTTGATATGTTTAATCCTCTCTTATTACCATTTGATGCCTTGATATGTGTGTTAAGTGTTTTCAGGGTTTATAGAGTAGGAATGGCTTAGAAGATGAAAAGGAAGCATGCAAAAGTGGAAGGAATATAAGAAATTGAAGGAATTGCTAAGTTGTCCAGCCTGACCTCTTCGTACTAAATCGATCATAACTTGAGCTACAGAGGTCCAAATGAGGTGGTTTTAGTTGCATTGGAAAGCTAACATCTGGGACTTCAAAACGATATACAATCTGCTATAGTTTCTATGCAGTTAGGTGATGCGCATGCATGCATCACGCGTACGCGTGACCTTGCGAAAGTTCAATCGACACCATGCATGACAGAGCCACGTGCTGGACGTATCAGAAAATGCTGGGGACGATTTCTGGGCTATTTTTGGCCCATTTCCAAGCCTGAAAACACAGAATAGAAGCTGCAGAGTGGGGGATTCATTCATACAACTTTCATTCACATAATTTTAGGTTTTAGATGTAGTTTTTTAGGGTTTAGGGTTTAGGATTTTAGGATTTTAGGTTTAGCTTTTCTTAATTTTAGATTTCTACTTTGCTTTAATTTAGTTTTCTTCTACTCTTATTTAGTCTAGCACTTTAGTTCTCTTCTCTTGACGATTTATTTATTTATCCACTTTAGTTTATGAACTCTCATGTTAGATTTGATTTTCTTATTAATGCAAGTTGAGGTATTTCATATTTATTGCTTCTTCTATTATTTGTGATTCATTGATGTTTGCAATTGGTTGTTTGGATTTAATATCCATTGCTAGTTTTCTATGTTTTTATGTTGTGACTTTCAAGTGTTTGATAAAATGCTTGGTAAGGTTTTAAATTAGATTTTTCTCCTCTTGGCTTTGGTAGAGTAATTAGAGACTCTTGAGTTATCAAACTCCTTTGTTGATTGATAATTGAAATTTGCTAGTTGATTTGAATCCCTCTAAAGCTAGTCTTTCCTTAGGAGTTGACTAGGACTTGAGGAATCAAATTAATTTATCCACATGACTTTCTTTCATAGTTAGAGGTTAATTAAGTGGGAGCAATGGACAATTGATGTCACAATTGATAAGGATAACTAGGATAGGACTTCTAGTTCTCATACCTTGCCAAGAACTTTTCTAGTTATTAATTTACTTTCTTGCCATTTTATTTCCTTGTTCCTTATTTCAAAAACTCAAAAAGATACTATCTCATAACCAATTATAAGTAACACACCTCCCTGTAATTCCTTAAGAGACGACCCGAGGTTTAAATACTTTGGTTTAATTTTATTGGGTTTGTTTTAGTGACAACCAAATTTTTGTATGAAAGAATTATTGTTGGTTTAGAAACTATACTTGCAACGGAAATTTACTTGTGAATTCTTTACTAGCAAAAATCCGTTCATCAAGTACAGATGCTGATTAATGGCAACTGTCTCAATAAGCTCTTGAGCTTATTCAATGGTCTTTCTCATGTGTATGAAACCACCAGCAGAGTGGTCCAAAGACATTCTAGCCATGTCTGAAAGTCCATAATAGAAGATGTCTAACTGTACCCATTCTAAAAATATTTTAGTGGAACATTTTCTTAGCATCCTCCTATACCTCTCCCAGCGTCATAAAGAGATTCACCATCTCCTTGTTTGAAGCCTTGGATGTCCAGCCTCAGCTGGGTAATCTTTCTTGGAGGGAAATATTGGTTTAAAAACTTGTCCACTAACTATTTCCAAGTTTTCAAGCTTGCTTTAGGCTGGTTATCCAACCACCTTTTTGCTTGATCCTTTACAACAAAAGGAAAGAGTAATAATCTGTAGAAATCTTGGTCTACTCCCTCACTATGTACTGCGTCAGCAATCTTTA
This sequence comes from Arachis hypogaea, assembly GCF_003086295.3. Taxonomy (NCBI): domain Eukaryota; kingdom Viridiplantae; phylum Streptophyta; class Magnoliopsida; order Fabales; family Fabaceae; genus Arachis; species Arachis hypogaea. The sequence continues at coordinate 96,806,746 of NC_092049.1, forward strand.
AGAAATTTGCCAGAAATTCTGTAGATTCTTCCTGAGAAAACCCAGAATACTGGCAATTTTACTGCACTAGAGTAATGAGTTGAGGGTTTAGTTCAAAGCTACTTGCTCTGATGTGAGGTATGCTAATACTTCTTCCATAGAAGTCAGCAGTGGGATTTGTATAAGATTCCAGAGTTCTTCTGAACTCTTCATTCCCATTTGGGTTTATGATGAAGAAAGGTAGAAGATGAAGAAGGAAGAATGAAGATAGAAGGGGTAGAAGAAGAAATAGAAGTAGAGAAGATAAACAGAATTAAAATATTTTTTGTTTTTATTTTATTTATTTATTAATTTCAAAAATTAAAGTTAATTAATTAAAAGAAATTGAAAATTTAATTATTAAATTTCGAAAATATGAGAGAGAGAAGAAGAAGCGAATTTTCAAAAATTAGAAGAGAGAAGAAGTAGTTAGGAAGTTTTGGAAAAAGAAGAGAGAGAAGATAAGCAATTAATTAAGAAAGATTTGAATTTAAAATAAGTTAGAGGATAAGAAAAGATAAGATGAGAAATTAAAAAGATTTGAAAGAGATTTGATTTTAAAATTTTAAAAAGAAAAGACAAGATAGAAAAGATAAGATAAATTAGGTAAGATAAGATAAGATAAGAAAGTTAATAAAAGATAAGTTTTAAAATTAAAAAGATTTGAATTTTGGATTTTAAATTTGAAATTTAAATTTTGAATTTTAAATTTTAAAATTTTGAAAAAGTCAACAAGATAAGATAGAGATTTGAAAAAAAAGATTTGATTTTTGAAAAGGTTAAATTTTGAAATTTAAAATTTGAAATTTAAAATTGAATTTTGAATTTTGAATTTGAAAATTGAAAATTGAAATTGAAATTTTGAAAGTTAAAATTTTAAATTTGAAATAAGATAAGATAAGATTTTGAAAAAGATATGATTTTTTATTTTTGAAAAGATTTGAGTTTTGAAAATTGGAAACTAAGATAAGATAAGATAAAAATTCAAAAATTAAAATCTGAATTTTTAACTTAAAAATTTCGAAAATATGGTTAGGATAAAAATAGAAAAGATATTTTTTTATTTTTGAATTTAATGATGAAAGAGAAAAACAAGTAAAAGACTCAAGACTTAAAATTTTTTGATCTAATGCCCCTAATTTTCAAAAAATTTTTTGGAGGAAAATACAAAGGGACACCAAACTTAAAAATTTTAAGATCAAACACACAAGAAATACAAGAACACTTTGAAGACTAACAAGAACATAAAGAACAAGACTAAAAAACTCAAAGAACACAAGAACATGTAAAGAACACTAAACTTAAAACTTTTGAACATCAATCATAAAATTTTCGAAAAATTGAAAGAAAAACACAAGAAAACACTAAACTTAAGATTTTTAGAAAATCAAACACAAATTTTCGAAAAATATAAAGAAAATAAACAGGAAGACACTAATTTTAATAGAATTTTAGAAGAAGATCTCAGAATTTTTTAGAATTGGAAAGTAGGAACATGCAAGACTCACCACCAAGAACAACGATTAAACAAGGAAAATAAAAATAATTTTTTTTGAAAAACTTTTTAAATTTTTCAAAACAATTAAGAAGAAGAAAATAAAAATTAAAAGACTCAAACAAAATCAAAGATCAAACAAAGGAAAGAAAAATATTTTTGAAAAAGTTTTTAATAATTTTCGAAAATTGAAAAAGAAGAAAATAAAAATTAAAATACTCAAATAAAATAAAAATTACCTGATCTAGGGAGCAAGACAATCCGTCAGTTTGTCCAAATTCGAACAATCCCCGGCAATGGCACCAAAAACTTGGTAGCACGAATTCCCACACTTTTGTACTATTGTACCTGCAAGTGCACTGGGTCGTCCAAGTAATACCTGAGCGAGTTAGGGTCAATCCCACGAGGATTGTTGGCTTGAAGCAAGCTATGGTTATCTTGCAGGTCTTAGTCAGGCAGATCAGAAGGTTGTTGGAAGAGTTGTCAAATTTGCATTAAAGGATTATCATATGTAATACTCTATAAATAAAAAGGAATCAATAATAGAGATATGTTGAAGGATTAGAGTTGCTTTGTCTTTCTGAATTAACTCTGGTATTACTGTCTTTTTTGCTTGTGAGTGATCTTTTCTAGGCAGGCTGTATGTGATCAACGCTATGGAACGTGGTTAGTGATCTCCTCTGCTACAGATTGAACGCCATTGGCTGTGGTCATCCAATCTGACGAAGAGTGAAGCGCTTAACACTTCATTCTCTTGGCGATCCTACTCAAAACGCCACAGATAAGGTCGAATCTTCCAAATCAGAGAGTGTTGCTTCTTAGGGTTCTAGCCTATACCACGAAAACCCTAATCTTCCCGGAAATCGGATGAATTGGTGTCTCGAGAAGTCCCTAATGAAGTCGTGGATTAGCCGTCTGAGAGATGTATAAACATAGTTGTTGGCTCGTGCTTTCCAGTCACGTATTCACACGAACCCAAGTAGACGCAGGTATTTGTCAGGCACGTTCATCTTAATGTGATGAACAGAGCTGATTGTCTGATCATCCTATTCACCACGATGAAGATCGAGTATACATCTTAGAAATAAATCAAACACGGATTGAAGAAGAAACAATAATACTTTTATTAATTTATAGGACTCAACAGGGCTCCTCCCCTCAACCTAGGAGGTTTAGAAACTCATACTAAAAGTAAAAATACAAAGTAAAACGTGTATGATGGTAAAAGTGATGTTAAAAAGTATTCGAATAACATGAATAAAATACCTTAAATACTAAACAATGACTAGTAAGGGTAAAGCAGTCTTCTTAGTGCTAAAATCTATTTCTAGGGCCTACTCGGTGAGTGTTTGGGCTGAGTTTTGATAAGATCTATGTGCTATGAGGTCTCTTGGGCATGGAACACTAGTTAGGGGGTCCTCTCTGGGCGTTTGGATGCTAGGCTCTGCTCTTTAGGCACTGGACGCCTGGAAGGGGGTAGGAAGCTGGCGTTGGACACCAGTTTTAGGCCTTCTAATCCGAAGCAAAGTATGGACTATTATATATTGCTGGAAAGTGCTGGAAGTCAGCTTTCCATAGCCGTTGAGAGCGCTATATTTGGACTTGTGTAGCTCCAGAAAATCTCTTCCGAGTGCAAGGAGGTCAGATCCAAACAACATCTGCAGTGCTTTCTCTGTCTCTGAATCAGACTTCTGTTCCATCTCCTCAATTTCATCCAGGAATTACCTAAAATTGCATAAAAACACAAAAACTCATAGTAGAATCTAAAAATATTAATTTAACACTAAAACCTATAAAAACTTAATAAAAACTAAATAAAACATACTAAAAACTATATGAAAATGATGCCAAAAAGCGTATAAAATATCTGCTCATCACTACTCCAATTTTTTCCTTAGATTAGATTTAATTTCTGTTTTATTTACAATTTCTTGCAATTTATTGTTCTAGCGCCTTTGTTCCTCAATCCTACTTGCTTGTTATTTCCTTCGCTTTGTTATCCTTATGTTTATGCACTCTTGATACTTTAGATTTTTGTCAATGCAATTTATATGTTCATGTTGTTATTGCTTTCTTCAGTTGTCATTGTTGATTTCTTTCAATTGGTAGTTGTTAGATATTATTATTGTTGCAATTTTACCATGCTTTTATTTTGTGCCTACCAAGTGTTTGATAAAATGTTTAGTTGGATTTTAAATTAGATTTTTGTATTCTTAGCTTGGATTGAGTAATTTGGAGACTTGAATTGTCAAAGTCTCTTGAGTTTCTAGTTGGCTTGAGCTTCACTAACTCTAGTCTTTGATTAGGACTTGTGAACTTAAGTTGATTTGCTCAGTTGACTTTCCTTCAATTGTTAGAGCTTAACTAAGTGGGAGCAATTTGCAATTACCATTACAATTGACAATGATAATGAGGATAGGAATTCCGATTCTCAACCCTTGCTAGGAGCTTTCTTAGTTATTAGTTCGTTTTTCTCGCAATCTATATTTCCTTGTTCCTTATTTCAAAAACCCCAAAAAGATACAATCTCATAACCAATAATAAACTATACTTCCCTGCAATTCCTTGAGAGACGATCCGAGGTTTGAATACTTCGGTTAATTTTATTGAATTTGTATTTGTGACAAACAATCTAAACGTTGATTGAGGTTTAATTGTTGGTTTAGAACTATCCTTGCAACATGATAATTTTTGTGAGAATCTTTACCGACATTTTTCCTTCGTCAAGTTTTTGGCACCGTTGTCGGAGAATTACAAATGTGTGCCTTATTATTGGTTATTGTGAATGTTGTGAATATGTTTGCCTTTTCGTTTCTTTGTTAGTTGTTTCTAGTTTTAGGAGTTTATTTTCATTATTTCTTATTAGTTTTGGTTTTTATTTTCTCGTTACTATGAATTCTCACTCCTTTGGCTATGAGTTTGGTTCAAATTTTGTTGTAGAGAACGGAAGCTACAATGAGAACATGCATCAAGGATAGAACAATCAAAGGTGAGAGGAGCCTCAAACTTATGGGCAACCATCTTGGCAACAACCTCCTCCAATGTACTGTGAGCAACAACCATTCCATGATGTATAGCAAGACAATGGTTATGGTTGACCTCTTTGTGACAATCAACAACTACCATCATACACCTATGACCCTTATCCCCCACAACATAGCCTTCAACTATACTCACAAGCCCCGTTTTAGCAAACACCTCCCTATGACCCTAATTCTTATCCCCATACTAACCACCTTATGAGCCAAATGAACCATAAATAGAGCCACCCCAATTCCAACCCAATTACTCCCAAGAACTATCACCTCAATATATACCACCTCCAATGTATGTGAATTTTCAACCACAAGATGAATTTTTCTTTCCACCACAACCCTCCATAGGGGAATGTCTATATCATCAATCCAAGAGTAATATGATCCTAATTATGTTAGCCAAGCAGAACAAGAGCCACGGGATCATTTTAAAGAAGCAATGGATCGACTTCAAGCAACCATCCATCAAATGGAGCGAGAGAAAAGTCGAAAAGCACATGAAGCTCTCATGGCTAACAAATCTCAACTTGAGAACAAGGGACTGGAGTGTGTTGTGCAACAAGTGAAAAAGATGGATGGTGTTGAACCACCACATCCTTATCATGATGAACCACCCTCCTATTATGAACCCCTTCTCCCAACCAATGAACCCTCATATCTACTCCACTCTCCAATGGATGACACCCTTGGTGTTCTTCTTCAAGGGCAAAGAGAGATACAGTAGATGACACTAGAGTTCATAGCTACCATGACCGAGGTAGTAGATAATTTAGTCTCACTGCACATCAACACTCAAAGTACCCCATGGTCACATGTGGGGAATCTAATAAAGAATGTGGTATGAAGAAGAGATTAGGAACTCCGGTGGAAAATGAGGAATGTGACTTTGTTTTGGAACAATTGGAGGAAGCCGTAATTGTTGAAGAGAAAGAAGTGGTTGAAGACTTAGGAGATGTTAAACCTCCATGGGAATCTAGAGTTGTAGAGTATTCCTCCAAGAAGCTTGAAATTAATATTGAGGAGGATAGTGCACAACCTCCAAGGCATATTCCCATGAAGAATTGGACGGAATAGATCAAGAGGCAAGTTCCCTTGGTAATGATGATCATGAATCAAGCCATCCTACTAATAAATCTGCATCCACAAGTGAAATCCTTGAGTTTGAAGAGCCTTCTCCCGATGACATTGAAAGAAACGTTGAGATAGATTCCTCTCAACCTCATATTTATGATTTGAGTGACAAAGAAGAGTTGGATGAATTCTGTGAGGAAGAGCTTCAAAGTGAAGAATCTTTTCAAAAGGTGGAAGTCCTTCGGCAAGATTGGACAGGAGTTGAATATGCTTTGTCAAGATCGTTGGAGACTTCTCTACCTAGGTTGCCATCTACTCCTTCATTTGAGTGGGTAAAACTTATCTCTATTAGCTTTACTGTCCCACTTGAGTATGGTATTCTTGAAACAGATGGCCAACTTAGGAGGCTTTGTGGAATGAAGCGTAAGAGAATGATATTTAGTGGTTGGAGTTGCAAATCAAGACTCATCAAGGTTGAGATTTCAAGAGCTAGATGCAAGGGTTGGACTAGTGATCAATTGATGGGATCTAAAAGAAGAGTTTGGTACTTAATAGAGAATTCGGATTGCTGGCCACCCAATTGGAATAATGGTGATCAACTTAAAGACAGGTGTAGAAACAAGATTTGGGATCCCGGCAAACAAGAGGATCAACTTTGGGAGCTCAAAGCTTGTGAGAAAATTCATCAAGGCTTGGTGAATTCACTTGGAAATGTTGGAGCTTATTGGAAGTCCAAGCGTTGGTGGAAGTTTCAAGATGAGTTCAAGCACAAGCCACCATGACAAGGAGCTCACCAAATGTCCAACTTAAGGACTTTAACTAAAAGTGCTAGGTGGGAGACACTCTATCATGGTAAAATCTTCCTATTTTCTCTTTTATTTATATTGGTATTAAGTTGAATTTTCAATTTTAGTTGGGTTTATTTGGTTTAAGTTGTGGTTTCACCTTTTTAATAATTTTTGGCATTAATTTGATAGCTTGTTGGTTCAAAAAAAAATTTTCATCCCACGCGTGCGCATGGCTGACGTGCACGCGTGATATTGAATTTTCCTCTCTGGTATAAAAACCTGAGAGTTGTGCTGGAACCATGCGGGTGGGGTGCTAGGTGCACAACCCAACCCACGCATGCGCCTCACTGATGCGTACGCGTCACTTGATCCTTTGGCCATCCACGCGTAGGTGTGGACGACGCGTGCGCGTCGACGCCAAAATTTTGATGGTCTAGTACTAAAACCCGAGAGTTGTGCGGGAACTATGCGAGTGTTGTGCGAGGAGCACAATTCACACCCACGAATACGCGTGAAGACTGACGCGTACGCGTCACCCTTTCTTTTCTGCTTTTCACGCGTATGCGTGACTGATGTGTACGCGTTGACTCCTCAATCTGCAACCGACGCGTGCACGTGGATGACGCTTACGCGTCACTTCGTCTTCTCCTTTCTTCTTCTTTCTTCTCTCCTTTCTTATTCTTTCCTCTTTTCTTTCTTCTTCCTTTCTTACTTTATTCTTCTCTCACTTTTTCAAATTTTACTTCTCATTTTTTTCTTATCTTTCTTTTCTTTTACTTATTACATTTGCATACTTGCATCCATTGTATTTTAATTTTGTTGTTTTTCCCTTCTTCTCTTTTCTATATCTGTTGTTTTAAAATTGGTGTTAAATGTTCTTACTCAACTGTCGACTATTTCTTCCATTGTTTTGGTGCTTAGTGACTTGTTTCCTATTGTTGAGTGATATTATTTAGAGGTCAATGCTAATCTTTTATGACACTTGTATTTCTTTTGTATTGATATGAATTTATATTGTCTTTCATGACCCACTCTCTCTCCCCCATTGTTGCAATTCTTGCACTATTGATATGCCATTTACTTATACTGTTTTCTCACTTGTATGTTGTATATTCTTTGGTATTAACCCACCCATATTTTATTTGTTTGCATATCTTTGTTTGTGGGTTATTCTTCTTCCTTTTCCTCTTCTTTCAGGATGGCCACCAAGAAGGGAACCAGAAAAATTCTAAATGGAGCGACAACAAGTCCCGCCGCACAATCTTTGGAGAAAGCGCATCAGTTGGAGCAACCCGTCCACTTGCACATCTTTGCATGCACCGAGGACGGTGTAATCTTTAAGTGTGAGGAGGTCGATACCGACTTCCACGGGTAAAAATTCCTTTTTCCCAACACCAATTCTTACTCTTCTTTGTTAGTTAGTTATTGCATTGCATAATAGATTGCATGTGTAGTTAGTTGCTTGCATAATAGTACTACTTGGTTGAAGTGATGAATTCTTTTCCAAGAAACTATTTTATAACATTTCACTAATTTGAATTAAAATTTTTGTTGAACTTGCTTGAAGAAATTTATTTTGGAACATGGTTTAGAGCTCGAACACATAAAATCCAGTAAGATTTTGAACGTATTTGATTGGTTGCATTTTATCAACTAATACTTTTTTTGGTGTGTGTTGTTCTCTCTAAAATTATGATCTTTGTCTTGCTTGATTCTATATTTCCATTGTTTGATGTATGCATATACTTACATGATTGAGGCCTTTGTTTCACTATAGCTCACATACCCATATGGCCTTACCCTTTCATTATCCTTTGCAAACCAATGTTGAGCCTATTTCACCCCATCTGTTCTTTACTTTAGCACATCATTAACTCTAAACGAAAAATAATGAATTACCTTAATTTGAATCCTTGGTTAGCTTAGACTAGTGAAAGTGTTCATGATTTAAGTGTGAAAAAGTTGGGTTTGGCAATATTTAGTTTGGAAATTGAGTATGTTAGACTTTTTTGTGAAAATATGAAAAGAATGGTGAGGACATGTTCATGCATTCAATACCTTAATCGTATGCATTGAAAAAACCAAAGAAAAAGAAAAACCAAAAATAAAAGAAAAAGAAAAAGAAAAGAAAAATAGCAAATAAAAAAAGGGAGGACAAAATGCCCCAAAGTAAATGGTGGTAGCAATGCATGTTATGAATATGTGGTAAACATAGTTAATGGGTAGTTAGATTTTGTATGTTGATTACATGGATTGTCTTAAGTTAGGTGGAAAGTTTAGGTTAATCAAAGATTCAGATTTTTGTCCACTTGACCAAATACAATCCTACCCTGACCCTAACCCCATTACTGTAACGACCCAATTTCTGGTACGTCATGATCATACTAGAAACTGAGCGCTACCAACTTGTCTACCTATCTATTATCTATTATTTATTATATGAGCCTGATTCGTTGTTAAAAGCGTAGTTATTTTACGAGGTAATTTTTTTTTTAAACATTTGGATTAATAGACGAAATCATTCATAAGCAATTCACAACTGATAGCAGATAAAACAGTTATAAACAACCACACATAAATACATCTCAAGTAGTTAACAACATTCAGTGATTCAGCCTTTATTATAGTATATAGTTTTAGTTAGAACACCCCTAGATATAGCTAGATAATAACTATATACATATATATACATACAACATCCCAAGCCCTGACCTGTTCAAGAAGTCCCTAAGCTGGCGCTCAGGCTAGCCTAGACTCTATACTCACCTAGTCCCTCTAAACTACTAAAGCGAGGGAAACTACGTTCTAGGTCTTCAAAACTCAAGTCAAGTGGAACGTCATCAAAAGATAGAACATCATCTGCTACTCCTCTGCACGATCAGACTTTTCCACAAGACGTCTCTCTAGTACCTCATGAAGTAGCCACACAATAGGAATCTCGTACACAGGATTTAGGTTAAAGTGCGCATACGAACGGGGTGCAGACGTTGGCTGGTCTCACAGTATATACATGTAAACAGAGAACGATATTTACCCTAGACTCCGAAGACTATCTAGAGCAGAATCCTCTTCTTGCGAACAGTCATCAGCGAACTATGGTAAGGTACTCTTATTTCCATCTGAAGGGGGAAGGGAGAGAGAAGGGGTAAGAACTGGGGAGTTCTTAGTAGGGTCGGGGTTATTAGTTACGTTCATTTACTTGGGGTCGATTAGCAAACAAATAACATAATACAGCGAAGCAGTAAACAGAAGATAAAGATAGAAAGAGAAAGTAGAGGCAATAGAAAGTAGAACACAAACAAAAGAATACAATAAAACACAGAAATAGTATGCAAGCAGACAAACATAAAGAAATAAACCACACACAGAAAGGAATGCAACAGAGAATGATGCGCAGACAAGAATGATGCATGTCTAGCCCTAGTGCAGGTAATGAGCTCATCTGTCGGTTACTAACCCGCTCCCGACATTATCTAGCAACCTCTGTCTGGATAAGGCTTTCCTATTGGCTATACCCCTGTGTACAGGAAATAACCCCTCTGCCACCACAGGGTCCACTGCACGCAGGAAATAACACATCTGCCACTGCAGGGATGTATGCCGACACACCTTCTGTATACAGGAAATAACCCCTCTGCCACTACAGAAATGGAACAGGTGGTCACGGTACTTCTGTAGCAGGAAATAACCCCTCTGCCTTACAGAAATAAAATATGGATCTGTACCGCAGGAAAGCGTTCTCAGTGATCACACCATTATCTATCTGACTGCCTCTCTGCAGCAGATGATTATACAAGTATATCTGGAGTTGCCTTAACGCAACAAATGAATAAACACATCTCTTGGGCCTACAGAAATAACACCTCTGTAAGTGAACTTCGGCTTACAGAAATAGCGCCCCTGTAAATGAACTTCGGCTTACAGGTATCACAACTCTCTCTAGGTAAACTTTGGCCTACAGGAGCAACACCCTGAGATACACAATTGATATTCACTGCAGGTGAACTTCGGCCTACAGGAATAACAACTCACTGTAGGTGAACTTGGGCCTACAGGACCTCTAGGGCCAATGGAAAAGCAGCAGATGAACATCCAACCGAACATCATGCTACAAGGCTTAACTCTTTATTCTTATACTCTTCTCTTTATATCTCTTTACTCTGTTCTGGTTTCTCTTTTCTCTGTATCTCTCTACTCTGCTCTAATTTCTCTATTTAACGTATGTATTTAAAGCTTATGTAAATTTCGGTATGAATAGTTAGTCTGTCCCAAGTATAGGTTCATTAAGTCTATACTAAAACAGTTTAACTTTTCATATAATACCTAACCCTAGTCGCGACTCAAGTACTAACTAAGTTGCCCTAGTTCGTTCACTAGTTTGTGTCTGTTTTTCTGTCGTTAAAACTTTACAGACTTTTCTTTGGTTTTTATCTTTTCTTTAACTTTTTATCTTTCCTTTATCTTTGCCTCACTAATATGTTCTTACCACTCCCTAAGTGTTTTATGAAGGTAATTATCAGATTCTGCGCTTAAAGTTGTCTTTCTAAAGCTTTTACAGAAAACTGCCTTTTCCGTATTATTTTATTATTTTTATTAAAATATTATTTTTAATTAAATATTATTATTTAATATTTTATTATTATTTATTATTTTATTATTAAATTTTCGAAAATTAACTTACTTTTACTTTTAACCTTTAAAATTCACTTTTTACCACCTGTAACTTTTAATATTTCTACTTTTACCATCCTAACTTCCAGAAATTACAAAATAACCCCTCAAACACCAAATTAATTACTTCCTTGCCCTTTTATGAATCAAAAAGGTGTTCTTCATTGTTCTTCATCACACTCAAAGTGTTCTTCATGTTCTTCATAAATTCTTCAGATTCTTTCTCTGTTTTTACCCGTTTTTCAGTCTTTTCAGCAACCGATTTTTACCAAAATTCAAAATAAAATTGCAGCCACTAAAACCCCATCTTTTCTACATGATTTTAACACAAATTGAACCCCAATTTAAGGTCTATGGTTCGTTTTTCCAGCAGCCATGAAGAACACAAATTCAAAGTTGAATATCATCAAATTTCATCAAATTTTCACCAAAATTTCAACAAGAATTACTCATATAAACAATCAATTTCAAGCATAACCAAACCATATCATAATCACACAACTCAAACACAATCAATCAAGATTAAATTCGTCAATCCCTACCTGGTTTTGCTGCTCCTAATTTGGTTAAACTTTCAGGTGATCCTTAAGCACTTTTTCCTCCTAAATCACATCAAGAACAACTTTAAATCCAAAAACTCTCAACTGACCAAATCTCACTCAGTATGTTAGGAAGAGATATCTCACCTTAGACTTGCTGGAAATTCACGTTTCTTGGCCCTCAAGTCAAGTTAAGCATGATTCCTAAGGAAGAACATCAAGAAAACACATGTTTTGCATGGTTTTCCTTGAAAACCGAATTGAAATGGGAGGGAGACAGCCATCTCACCTTATTTCCATCCTTGATAAGTTACATGGTTATGTAGAGGAAGAAGAGAGGATCATTTTGGTGAAAACGGAGTTTTGATTTGAGTTTTAGTTCAGAAGAAATCAAGCTTTGAAGATTAAGTGTTCATGAAAGTTTCTCTCTTTTCTCTCTTGTTATTTTCGGCCAAAATGATGAAATGAGACAGCCTTGGAGGTCTTGGGGGTGTAAGGTGAGTTGTGATTGGTTGGCTTGGAGGTGGATTAAAATAATATTAAAATATCTCTGGTGTACAACTACTAAAACTAGGTGTACTGGAACACTCGTAAAAATATCTCTAAAAATTATTTTTTGAGCTACTAGCATAAATGACACTAGTAACATATTTATTATGAGAATAGAAAATTTATAATGAGGCCTTAGCATTGCTAAATTCATCAGAGAGTGCTGGTGCTAAGCTGCACCAGTAAACCGTAAACCCGGTTAAACCGATTTTCTGTTTTTAACAAAAACAGACCAGATAACCTTATAATGTCATTCAAGCATTTTTAATACTAATATAATGATAATATTATACTATTATCTCTCTCCTCTCATGAATCGAGTCCGGTTCGTCAAACAGAGACTATTTACGAAAATCAGAATCAAAACTGCCAACCGATACGGTTCAAAAACTAGGTTCTTCGCGATTGTATTATCGAGCTTGCCTCAAAGGAGGTTCTAGCTTAAAGATGACATAATGATAATGAGGATTGAGATGCTTGATGATATAGCAGAGGTGTTCCCTTTACTGATCTTCCGGAGAAATCCGTACTTTCAGAAAAGATCTCATGTACTCGAAAATTAGGGTTGTTACAATTACAACCCTTAAAAGACCTCTTGATATGTGTATTTGTGCATTAAATTTTTGTTGATTGGTAGAAGAAGAGCAAGCCTTAGAAAGCAAGGTTAGTAGAGAATTGAGAGAATCAAACCTTAAACACTTGAGTGATTAGAGTGTATACACTTCCGGTGAGGGTTCGATGCTCGATTCTTTGTTCCCGACTTTCACGAGATTTCTTCTTGCAAGTCTATGTGTACTTCATTTTATGATTTGAATTAGTGGAATCCAGTTCATATTTGTTTTTGGAGAATTTGATTTACTTTTAACCAAGTGGGTAAAAGCATTTCGCATTTAGTTGCATTCATTTAGATAGGTTGCATTTCATAAATTCTACCATTCCTCTTCACCTCCTTTATAGCTTCTCTTGAGCTTATTCTGAGGACATGCTAATGTTTAAGTGTTGGTAGATTGATAAACCACTATTTTACGGTTTATTTTATATTGAATTGAGTGGATTTTATCCATTATTCTCACACTTATACATATAATTTGCATGTTTTACATTTTCCTTCCTAACTTTGTGCTATGATTGAAAACATGCTTCTTTGGCCTTAAATTTGCTAATTTTAATTCTCTCTTATTACCATTCGATGCCGTGATATGCGTGTTAAGTGTTTTCAGGTTTTATAGGGCAGGAATGGCTTAGAGGATGGAAAGGAAGCATGCAAATGTGGAAGGAACACAAGAAATTAAGGATTTTAGAATTTGGTAGCGACGCGCACGCGTGGGTGACGTCTACGCGTGGCCAGTGAAAAGTCTAGCGACGCGTACGCGTGGCTGACGCGTACGTGTGACGAGCGTCATGTGCTACATTAAACAGAATTCACTGGGGGCAATTTCTGGGCTGCTTTTGACCTAGTTTCAGGTCCAAAATTACAGATTATATGCTATAGAGTGGAGCTAGAAGGGGAATCATTCACTTCTCATTCACACTTTAGGTTTTAGGGTTTCTACTCCAATTTTTTTCTTAGATTTAGATTTAATTTCTGTTTTTATTTACAATTCCTTACAATTTATTGTTCTAGCACCTTTGTTCTTCAATCCTACTTGTTATTTCCTTCGCTTTGTTACCTTATGTTTATGCACTCTTGATACTTTGGATTTTTGTCAATGCAATTTATATGTTCATGTTGTTATTGCTTTCTTCAGTTGTCATTGTTGATTTCTTTCAATTGGTAGTTGTTAGATTTTATTATTGTTGTAATTTTACCATACTTTTATTTTTTGCCTACCAAGTGTTTGATAAAATATTTTGTTGGATTTTAAATTAGATTTTTGTATTCTTAGCTTGGATTGAGTAATTTGGAGACTCTTGAATTGTAAAAGTCTCTTGTTGGTTGGTGATTGAAAGTTGCTAGTTGGCTTGAGCTTCACTAACTCTAGTCTTTGATTAGGACTTGTGAACTCAAGTTGATTTGCTCACTTGACTTTCCTTCAATTGTTAGAGGTTAATTAAGTGAGAGCAATTTGCAATTACCATCACAATTGACAATGATAATGAGGATAGAAATTCCGATTCTCAACCCTTGCTAGGAGCTTTCTTAGTTATTAGTTCGTTTTTCTCGCAATCTATATTTCCTTGTTCCTTATTTCAAAAATTCCAAAAAGATACAATCTCATAACCAATAATAAACTACACTTCCCTGCAATTCCTTGAGAGATGACCCAAAATTTGAATACTTCGGTTAATTTTATTTGGTTTGTATTTGTGACAAACAATCTAAACGTTGATTGAGGTTTAATTGTCGATTTATAATTATACTTGCAACATGATAATTTTTGTGAAAATCTTTACCGACACTTTTTCTCCGTCAATAATGCTTGCAACAGTAGTAGTACTTCACTCGAGTAAACTTACGTATACAACACAACTATTCTTTGAATGTTGTTCTTAAAAAGGAGCTTGATTATATTGGCAATAAAAGATTCTCATATATTTTTAATATAAAACAAAAAATAAAGGAATTTTAAATATTATTTTATCATTTTAAATTACTAAATTTTAAGTATAAAAAAAATCAGTGTATTGATATAAGAAATTTAGTGTTATTAGAACTAACATTAGTTAGAATCATTAATTTTTATATCTATTAATTTAAATAATTTAAATATTTCTTCTCTTAATCCTTTTAGTTTACTTAATGGCTTACTTTCTCCCATAGGTATTAGTTTTAAACTATGGCTAAACTAACATCTTTCATTACTTTCTCCCATAGGAATTTGTTTTAAAGAATGGCTAAACTAGCATCTTCATCGAATCGAATGATGCTTTTGGCATTTTTAGGTTTAATTATTCTATTGGACCTTATAATTTTGTGAAATTTTTAATTGAGTTTTTATATATATATTTTTTAATTGGGTCCCTGTACGAATTTTTTTTCAATTAGGTCCCCCTTGATAGTAATTGACTTAATTTATAAGGACCCAACTAAAAATATTGGTGCAGGGACCCAAATAAAAAAAAGTGTATGGACCAAATTAAAAAAATTTTTGGTATAAGGACTCAATTAAAAGAAAAAAAAGTACAAAAACCTAATTAAAAATTTCACAAAACTATAGAAACCAACAGAATAATTAAACCGCATTTTTATTAGAGTAGATGTTTAAATAAAATTTAATTACAGGTATGTTGTACACCTTCTCTGTATCTTATGTATATTATGACTATGTTGGTGGGTATTGTCTACAACACCTCCAATATTCTACTGACGTGGCTTTCCAAGGTTTTTTACAACTCTCCAATCGTCATGGTATCTATATCATTGGATTCTAATATCGTAGCCACCACATGGTCATATTTCATCGGTAAGGTGCGAAGAATTTTTTTCATCATTTTATTATTGGACATATTTTTTTCATAGACTCTCATCTTATTGACAAGATTTGTAACACGAATAAAATATTGCTCAACAGTTTCTAAGCTAGACATCTTGTACCTTTTATATTCTCTTCGCAAAGACTATAACTTTGCTTTTTGGGCTTTATTTATACCTTTGTACGACAACTTCAACATGTTCTATGCCTCTTTTGTACTTTTAGTATTTGCTATTTTGCCAAACATCGTATAATCTACACCTTAATGAATTTAAGATAGCGCCAATTGATCTCTTTTTTGTTGGGCAACATCTGCTCCTTCTTGTAAACCCAATTCAATGAAATTCCACAGGTTTTGAGCCTTCAAATGAGTAGACATCAAAGTCTCCCAATAACTATAATTGAATTTTTTTATCTAATTTGTGATCGGATCACACAATATTAAAAGTGTCTGCCATATTGACTCTATGAACAAATTATGTGAGAATTCTCCCATACCTGACGAATTTTCAAAGACTTGGCACTGGATTATACTGGCTCTAATAACAAATGTAAATAGAATACCTACAATTAATTAGTCTTAAAATCACTTACTCATATAAATAATATTATCATAATTATTTTTATTTCTCAAATTTATCAACACTCATTAAAATAATAGAATAAAAGAGTACTTCTCATAATCATGTTTATTTTCATTTCAAAGAACACATTATAAAATACACAAGTATAAACCTATGGTGAATTATAGTGTACAGAGCAAAAAGTCATACAGATTTAAAGATATGCTTACGTGGCAAAACCTAAACCACACATTCTAAAGCCACACTTTTCACTTAAAACCGTAACTCTTCACAAAGAAAAGCGTCACCTAATGGAAAAAAGTAAATTAGAAGATTTAAGAGAAGAAATAATTAAGTTATCAAAATTAATAGATCAAAAATTAATGATTTTAACTAATGTTAACTGTAATGACACCGAATTCTTAAAATCAATACAAAATGATTTTTCTCAAAATCTTTATTTTACTATAAGTTTTATTGAAGGACTTCAAAAACCTGAAAAAACTTATTTTTCACACGGAATTTCTAAAAAATGTTACCATGAAAATGATTCCCCACATCTTTATCATACTTTTAACCCACAATTAAATTCTATAGTAGATATGCTTGAAGAAATATTAGTATCCATAAAATTTCAAAGAAATAAGGAAAAAGAGAATCCCAAAGAAGAAAAATTTCAAAATATAATCAACATAACAGATTTAAAAGTAAAACCACCACTAAAATTATGAATATTGAAGAAAAATTAGAAGAAGTTACAATGCTTTTTAAACAATTAAAAATGGCTCAAGAAAATAATATTATGGAACAGGGATTTCAAATAGAAGAAGAATTAGTAAATTCTGAAAATATAGAAAATGAAGAACACATTCTAGATTATTCAAGTGATGAAGAACCAGCAATTCCAATACAAGTAAAAAATAAAGCTGGAACATCTAAGGATAATCAATCTCAATTTAAATGGGAAACAGGTTTTGATAATTATGCTTTTAAAAAAGAGTTTATAAATAAAGATTCAAAATATACAAAAATACCATCAAAATACGTTCCTAAAATCCAGGAAATGAAAGGAGAAAGAATGCTCGATTTAGACTGTAAAAAGAATGAAAAAGAAATTTTCGAAAACTGGTTGAATTCCTTCTTATTAGAAGCCTTTACTAATCCAAAACATAGTGAATTGTCTGGAAGAGACATTTGGAATTACATAGGGTTTCATACTAAAGGAACTATAAGAGATTATATGACATCAATAGAAAACCAAATAATAGAAGAATTAGCAACAAAAATAACAGCTTATGATAAGATATTATATATAATGATGATTCTATATAAAGAATTTTTTGGAAAAAATATTATAGATCATAGACAAGAAGTCTATAATAAAGAATATCAAGAAGCAAAAAACCATTTAGCTAATATTCAGATATATGATTTATGTAATGTGGAGTCTTATATATGTGAATATAGAATACATTATTACAAATTAAAAGAAGAAGATAAAAATCATTATCTTAGTATGTATATAACAAAACTTCCATATCCTGCTAATGAATTTATAATGGGAAGATTTATAAGAGAAATAAATAGAGGGACAATTGAAAATAATTTTGGTGGAGCAACCTCTGCAATAAGAGAGGAAATAAAAGAACGTTGTATGCAAGAAGCGACTCAAAAAAGATTTGCAAATATAATTAAAATTTGCTGTCAGGATAATGAAGAGATACCTCAAAAATATGGTCTTAATAAAAATTTTCAAAGAAAAAGAAAATATCAATTTAGAAAAAGAAAATACTATCCAAACTGGAGAAAAAAGAGGTATTTTAGAAAGAGAAATAACAATAAAAACAAAAGACAAAAAAATGACTATTGCCCAAATAAAAAAGAAAATTGTAAGTGTTGGTATTGCCAAGAAGAAGGACACTATGCAAATGAATGTCCAAAAAAGAAGGATAAAAAGGATCTTACCAAACAAATAGAAATTGCTAAGTTTTGTTTCATGGAACCATTAGAAGAATCTGATGATAACCTAGACTATATTTTTGAATATGTCTCAGAAACAGACTCAGAGACTGAGTAATAATGCCACATTTATTACTATAAAAATATCAGAAAAGTTTATAAATGCTTTCATAGATACTGGAGCAACACAATGCTTTGCTAGTACAAATATAAAACTTGATTGGAAAAAATTAAAGAAACCATTAAGAGTTAGAATAGCTGACAAATCAATACATAAAATTGACCAAAAAGCAGAGATGGCTGAAGTTTTTATTCAAAATTATAGGTTCATTGTTCCATCTATATATATGTTAGATTCTGGAATGGATTTTATCATAGGCAATAACTTTTTAAAGCTATATCATCCATTCATTCAAGAATTAACATATATAGTTTTAAAAGCTCCACACGATTCTTCAATAAATCAAAAATCAAAACGTATAAAAATACCAACTACTACTATAGATAAGATCTTAAAATTTAAAATATTTTCTATATTAGAAACATGTTATTTAAATTTATACTTTCAGATAAATATTCCAAAAAATAATCTTGAAATAAAGATAGAAGAACTTTTGGATGAAATTTGTGCTGAAAATTCTTTAGATATTAAAAATACAAATAACGAATTAGTAAGCATTAAATTAAAAGATCCTACAAAAGAGATAAATGTTCCAAATAAAATTCCTTATTCCGCAAGAGATAGAGAAGAGTTCTCATTAGATTGTAAAGATCTTTTGGAAAAAGGAATTATAAGATTAAGTAAAAGTCCTCATGCGGCTCCAGCTTTTTACGTCGAAAACAATAATGAAATTAAAAGGGGAAAACGAAGAATGGTTATTAACTATAAGAAGATGAATGAAGCAACTATTGGTGATGCTCATAAACTTCCAAGAAAAGATTCTATTTTAGAAAAAATCAAAGGAGCAACTTGGTTTTTATCTCTTGATGCAAAATCAGGATATTGGCAACTTCGTTTAGACGAAGAAACAAAGAAATTAACTGCTTTTACTTGCCCAACAAAAGAATCAACAAGTGTGTTGCTCTATGAATGGAATGTATTACCATTCGGATTAAAACAAGCCCCAGGTATCTATCAAAGATTTATGGAAGAAAATCTAAAAGAGTTAAATGAATTTGTTTTAGTGTACATTGATGATATACTAATTTTTACAAAACAGGATAAAGAAGATCATCTTCAAAAATTATTAATAGTTTTAGAAAGATGTAAAGAAAAAGGATTAGTTCTTAGCAAAAGGAAAGCAAGAATAGCAAAACAAGAAATAGAGTTTCTTAGATTAATTCTATCCACTCAAGGAAAGCTAAAACTTCAACCAAATGTTTTAGAAAAGGTAAATTTATTTCCTAATAAAATAGAAGATAGAAAACAATTACAAAGATTTTTAGGGTGTATAAATTATATTTCTGATTAAGGATTTTTAAAGAATATAACAGAATACACTAAAAGCTTATTTCCAAAAATAAGTACTAAAAAAGAATGGAAATGGGATGAAAAAGATAGTATGCAAATTCAAAGAATTAAAGAATTATGTGAAAAACTTCCAGAACTTTATATTCTAGAAGAAAACGACTACTTAATAGTGGAAACAGATGCTTCAGACATAACCTGGTCAGGATGTCTAAAAGCTAAGAAAGCTATAAAAAGTTTGGAACAAGAAAAAGAATCACTAGATTCTAAATATTCCCTAAAGGAATTACTTTGCAGGTATATTTCAGGGACTTTTACTCCAACAGAACAGAGATATACCACTCATGAAAAGGAAACTCTAGCAGCAATTAAATCTCTTAAGAAATGGAAAATTGATTTACTACCCAGAAAATTTACATTAAGGACAGATTCAAGTTACCTAACAGGTTTCATACGATATAATTTAAAAGTTGATTATAATCATGGACGATTGGTAAGATGGCAATTATTTTTGTTACAATATCCAATAAAAATTGAATATATTAAGGGTGATAAAAATGTTATTGCAGATACATTAACAAGAGAATGGAGTTCGTCTACAACACATTAGATCAAGAAATTCAAAAATATGAGAACGAACTCGAAAAATGCAAGCATTGTCAGTAAATAAGGACACAGATCCAATCCCTCAAGAAGGCCATTGAAGCAATGAAATCAACACAACAAGTAAAACCATCAGAGTTCAGCCAGCTAAGCATGGTGGACAAATCAGGTGAAGAAAAAATTTCAGAAAATAAAACAATTGCTGAAATCATTAAAAAATCCACCCAAGATAAAAAATATTATGTAATTTATAATGGCCCCATGAAAGGAGTATATGATGCCTGGGAAAAAGCAACACCATTCACACATCAATCAAGGATAATTCATAAAGGAGGGTTTCTAACACTGGAAGAGGCAAAAGAATCCTTCAGGGAATATGAAGCTCTCCATCCAGAGCAAACCCTAAAAAGAGTAGATAAAGCTCCAATTCAAACCCAGAGAACAGGGATAATAAGAAACATTCCTACAAGGGCTGAAATCAAGGAAAAGAAAAGGGTCTGTAGATCTAATCTCAGAGAAACCCTTAACATAGTCCTGAATTGGACTGAAGAAAAAAGGGCAATTTTGGGATATTATCTTATTGCCAAAGAACAGCTAACAAAGCTGGTTATATTTCCAGATGCTTCCCCATCTGACACCTATCAGTTTTTCCAGTATGGATTAATTGATACAATTTTAATTTTTAATGATCTAAAAATTATTAGTGAGTTTCCTGCAGGATTCGTTGATGCAGTAAAGAGATTTAAAAATATGATTGACAATGTAAATCCAAGGGATATATCCCTAAAATTTACAAACAGTCAACCTATTTTTAATGAAGAAGAAGAATGCTTGGTTCTAGCACACCAAGTAATATTCATGTCCGTCTTCCCAGGAAATTTTCAACCAATTGATCAGATTCAAGATTTAACAATTTACAGTCATGAAGGAAGGCTAGCCAGCACATTAGCAAGGGTCTTTGAAAGAACTCAAAAAATAACGAAGGAATCTCACACAAGGATTAATTATAAAAGTAGAAATACCCTGCTTGTGTCCAGTAAAAGAAATGAAATTGAAGAAAGAGAGATGAGACTCTTGGTGGAATTTGAATCAGCATTCTACAACTTATCTGGACTTTTAGAAAAGCTCCCTGAAGGGATAAAGAGGAATCTCTGCTATTTGATAAAAGACAGAGAAGACCACAAGTGCCAGATATGTGCCTCAGAGATATCTGAAGAAAGCAATAATGAAACAGAATCAACTCACATGATGAAGGAAGAAGACAATGCATCTGAGGGTCACATGATAAAAGAGGAGGACAGTGCATCTGAAGCATCTCTCAACATTATTGCATAGTGACGTAAGTACTTAGGTCATAGAGCACCAACAATGTAGCTGGTGCAAGAGAACAAACAATGACGTAAGCAATGACGTCATAAGAAGGGTAAGGATGAGAATTGTCCATCAAACCCAACTATTATAAATAGGTTGCTTAGGCAATTGTAGAAGGCATCAGACAATAGGAAGCAGGAGGTTAAGAGTACTCATATGCTAGGAGAGCAAGGAGGAAACTGCCGAGGCGATTCTATAGTCTGAGGAAGAATTCCCTTAGGGAAAAATAATTCTAAACTCCCCTCTGGAGTTAGTATCTACAATCTCCCCTCTGGAGATAAAAACACCTTATGTAAAATATACTAAATAAAGGAAGTTTTTCTCCAGAAAGGTACATCTTTATTCTAGTCTTTCAATTATGAATTATTTAGAAAGTTTAGAATTAACAGAAGAATCTGATTATTATAGATTAACTGCTTTATTAGATAATAAAAAACAGACTGTTCTAAAAACAGAATTAAATCTCAAATCAAATGAAAATTTTAATAAACAAAATCTTTTAAAAGAAGTTTTTAATAGAAAAAATATAATATACTATGGAAAAATTCAACTTGAAGCCCCTATAAAGATAAAATCCGCCAATGGAGAACTTGAAATAGCTTTGATAAATGATGAAGAATTGAGTAAACAGATTGAGAAAATTAAGGATCAACAAAAAAGATCTAAAATTGGATGGATTCATATTAGTACTATACAAGTCTTAATCAAATCTACATATATGAAAGGAATTAATTCACCAATAAGCTTAGCAATCTGTGACAAAAGAATTACTGATGACCCAATAGATCAAATAATTGGAATTGTTCATGGAAACTTGGCAAACGTAAATGTTAAATTCAATGCCCATCATGGATATGCTATACCTTTATCAACTGAAAATCTTGGAAGATTTATAAGTTTGGCTTATAAATTTCACAGAAAGAATCTAATGGAACAAGACGATTGTAAGACCCAGAACTTTTGAAAAGTCTTATTATGATCAAGTCTCAAATCATATAGTTATTTATAGCCTTAATTTCGAAAATCATTTTATTAAAGATGATTAAGGCAAGTTTTGATTTATTGAATTTGAGATAAGTTATGGTTATTATCCAATTTTACAATTATTGGATTATTTTCTATATTTAAATCATATAGTTGGTAGTTGTGAAATAATAAGGATTTTTATATGATTCGGATTAAATAATTAATATTTTAAATATTAATACTGTTACTTTGGAAAATAAAGGGTTTAATTATATTATTTCTAATTATTTTGATTTGGACATTTTATTGAAAATAAAGTGTGAGATTGATGAGTAAATAGTATTTTTATACATTATTATTGTTGGGTTAGAATTTATTTTTAATTACTATATTATCCTTATTTTTTAAGTAAAATTACTAAAATGCCCTTAACCCTAATTTTTGAAAATGAAACCCTAATTCCTAACTCTCAGCTGCCACACCCCAACCCTTCCTTTGCCACAACAGAATGCAGCAGCCCTCTCTTCTTCCCAGCAGAACGCAACACACAGATTTGTGAAAGAAAGAGAGATCCGGAAGGGAGAAGGAGGAAGAGCGGCGCCGGCGGGCGTCACTAACGCCGCACCGCTGTGTTGCACCGAGGAGGGGGAACCGGAGACGTGGGACTGTGCGGTGCCGGCAAGGAGTGTTGTCACTATTGCTGGCGCCGAGGAGAAGGAGAGACTGCGCGACAATGAAGGAAGGGGACGCGGGCCAGAGACGCGAGGAGCGCCGCCATCGAAGCTGCCCCGTTCATCCCTGCCAGTCGTGGTTCTGCCACCCATCACCCTATTTCGTCGCTGGAGACCTCGGAGCCGCTGCTCGTTGCGCCGTCCTTGTCGCCACCACTGCTTCCATGTCTTCCAACGGCGCTGCTATCGCCACCGTGAGTCCAGAAAGGAAGCGTTGCAGCAACTGAATCCCGAGAGGGACACGTTCACGAGACAGGAGAAAGAGCTGCGGGGAGAGGGAGGCCATGCGTCCCGTTGCGCGTGTCACTGCCCAAGGACCACTGCTGATCTGTGCTGTGCGAAGCCAACGGCGCTGTTCCTGCCGCCGTTAGCGCTGCTGGGGTTCCGGCCATCACTGTCGTTGAGGGAACTCATCGGAGTCGTTGGAGGTTGTCACCGCTCTTTGTGGTTCTGTGTTGAGTTGCGCCGGTAAGCCTTTGCGGCCGGAAAATACCCCTGCTGCCGTCGCCGGAAAATTCTGCCGGTAAGGGTCTTGTCATTAGCCTCCGTCCTTTTGAATTCCGAGAATATTATGGTCACTACATGTTGGTTTCAATTGTCGTGATTGGAATTCGTCGCCGCTGCCGCTTGAGGTGGCTGCCGGGCTGCCGCCGAACTGGTTCGGAGACCGCCGCTATTTTGGTTCAGCCATTCCTTCTTCGGTTCGGTAAGCGTTTTCGATTTTAAAGCCCCTTAGTTACTGTTCTGTTATCATACGCTGAGGTTTGTGGCGTTAATTGCTATACGATTGAGTTTCGGTTGTTGTATGTTGCGATTAGAGTTGTTGAGATTGTTGCGAAAGTGGCTTGGAACCGAGGTTTTGGTTGCCGGGATTTTGATTGTTGATTTCGGGTCGAGGCGGAAAGGATTTTGTGACGCGTTTGGGCTATGGTTTTGCGTTTTGAGGTAGGGGCACTTTCCGAAAACTATAGTTTATTATTGGAATTATTACATATGGATACTTTTGTGAGATATTGTGTATTTGGTGATTGTATCTGCCTTATGTGTTATTTGATTGACTCGAATGATTATGGATGTTGGTTTGGTTGAATGGTTGAGCGGCTTTGTGAAATGTAATGTTTTGAAGTGATTCTTTAAAGATTTGAAATCTGAGTTTAATCCGTTGAGGATTGATTTGATTTGAGTCAATTATTTGATGATTGTGAAAAGTCGAATGCACTTTTGAATTCAGCCTGGTTTACTTTAATTGACTTGATCTTGGACAAATGATTTGTTACTGCATCGTTTCTTTAAAGCTTTGGAAATGAGTTAAATCGGTTGATATTGAGTTGATTTTGAAATGGTTTTCTTGAGATATGCCACTGAGGCGACTGTTGGATTTAGCTTGCCTTGAATTGATTTCTGGTTTTGAGCTATTGAAAAGGAATGAGAAACGGTTTAGTTGGGACCCGAACCGGGTGGCAAAAGTCCAAGTTTTAGGGGAGGTGCTGCCGAAATTTCTACAAAATCCTAGTCTTGTTTAAAAAGTTATTTAAAAAGGGTTGGATTTGAGAAATTGTATTATTTGATTTATTAAGAGAATATTTATGTTTTCAAGCTTAATTTATTTAATGAACTTTATGCGTTGAGTTTGGCCCATTTAGAAATGAGCTATTTCTACCGTTTGAATCACTGAAGGAAAGAATGATGCTCTAATATTGATTCCAATATAAAAAGGGTCTTTTAGTGATTTCAAAGGAATCTAGACTTTTAATTGAGTAATTAAGTTTGAGGCATTTTGGAAGAGTTAGAAAAATGGGTTCCAAAAAGAAACCGGAAAGTGGTTTGATTCAAATGAACCGGTTCTTTTTCAAATGAGTTGATTTTTGGACCGGGTTGGAACTTGTGATTTTGTATGGCCGGTTTTATAGTAAATTCAGTTTTATTTACTTGAACCGAGAATCTATGATTTTAAGAGTTTCAATGAATTTTAAGGAATTGATATAGGTTGACCTTCCCTAAAGACTTGGGACTCTGTCGAGAAGCTTTTGTTATAAAATCCCATTGTTGGATGAGTGATTTTGAATACTTTGAAATAAATCCTTAACTTGCCATGGTTTTGGAAGTTTTTGAAAGAGAATGCCGAGAGTGGCTTTGTTTTCAAAAGGAGACTCACTTTGAGTAAATTTGGCTTATGAGCCTGAGATGATTTGAGAAAATGAGATCTTTAAAGCCAAGGCTGAAAAGAGTTGAAATTTGATTTCAGAGTGAAACGGCTTGAGAAAAGTAATTTATGGCTTAAATTCCGGTTTTTTGAATTTAATGATGTTGAACGGTGGAAGTGCTATTTTGTTATGGGCCGGAATGGCTGTGTATGATTATGAATATTGCCTGGTTTTAGATTGAACCGTGAGCCGGAATGGCTGTGTATGATATTGATTTATGGCTGAATGCCGAATGAGTTATGGGCCGTATGGCTGACTATGAATTTTGAATTTAAGCCGGATGACTGAGATGGATGTTGATCCATGGCTGGAACTGAATGAATATATGTTTGAGATACCTGGGTAGTAGCAAGGGTTGTGGTTCGTCCCACTTGCTCCAGGTCAGAGACTGTGACGCCTGGGTAGTAGCGGTAGTAGTGGTGATTCCACTCGCTCCAGGTTGAGCTTTTAAACACCCGCCTGGGTAGTAGCCGCAGTAGTGGTTATTCCACTGGCTCTGGGTTGAGCGGGTAGTAGCA
The DNA here is from genome assembly GCF_003086295.3 of Arachis hypogaea. Taxonomy (NCBI): domain Eukaryota; kingdom Viridiplantae; phylum Streptophyta; class Magnoliopsida; order Fabales; family Fabaceae; genus Arachis; species Arachis hypogaea. Next base: position 96,832,708 of record NC_092049.1, read on the forward strand.
ATGGGGTTGTAGCTCAAACCTACTTGCTCCGCGATGGGTGTTTCTGTCCATGGTTAGCTACCAGGACGTGTCGGGTTGGCTATATAACCGACAGATGATATCATCAGCCACTAGGGACAGGCATGCATCATATGCATTTGTGTGACATTGGTTGGGTGTGCATATTATACTTGGTTTGCCTATGTGATTAATTGCTAACTGTTCTACTTGTAATAACTGTTTGTTTGTGCTTGAACTTCCTATCTGTGTTTGCATCTGGGACTCTGTTGGATTGTGGTGATTGGTTGTTGGTTGGATTGTTTGGGCCTAGGGCCGTGGTTGGAAAGAGATGAACTGATGGTTGATTTCGGTTTTGTGTTTCTGGTTTGGAATAAAATTATGAAAGGCTATTTTGGTTCCGCATAGATAAACCGTTTTGAAAGGCTTTTGAGTTTTTGAGAATTGAACGGTTCCTCTTTCAGAAAAGATTTCCGACTTTACCTCATTGAAAACTGTTGTTTTTGAAAAGAGGCATAAGACAGTTATTAATCACTGGTGCGGTTATCTTCATGTATCCTATTACAGTAATTCCCAAAAACCCTCTACTGAGAACCCTTTCGAGGATGATGTTCTCACCCCCTACATTTTTCCCCTTTCAGGATATGGGCGCAGAAGTTACGAAGAGCTTATTTAATTGTTGTTGTGATGCTCTGTATTGTTTTAGTTATGGTTTATTGTACCCTCGCCTTTATCTTGATATATATTCTGTAAGAGGGATAGGAATTGTATTGGTTAATGCTTGTAATAATATTTATATATATGTATGTATATATATATGTATGTACTCTTTATGAGTTTCTGTACGTTGTATGGTATGCATGGATGTACGTTGTATAGCAAAAGTATTTTTGGGAGCGGTATTGCGGTTTAAAAGTTTTAAACGGGCTCATATTTTAGTATTAAATAGTATAAGTATCGTCGTAATGTCCGAGCTATCAGAGTCGCGCAGCCGGAAGCGTGAGCTTTGGTAGTTAGGGTGTTACATTATGGTATCAGAGCAGTTCTTCCTGTAGAGCCTGAGGAATGGACTGACTATGCTTCAATTGCATACTCTAAGCTTTTGTCATGTATTAGGTCTTGTCGGATGACGAGAATTAGAGTTTTATGCACATGACGATCTATTGATTAACGCTGTTAGTCTTGCATTGCATGATTCTTGGTATTAAGTTTGGCCGGCTTAATACTAGTGAATTATGTACATGAAAGCACTAATGGGTTATCATAGATAATATGCGAGTTTTGAGCAAAGCAAATCGCGGGTTTTGGGAACGTTGGAAACTATTTCTCGAGGCTATTCAGTTGTGTGTTTTGGATTTGTTCGAGTCGACCTGTTCTTTCATAGCCTAACTTGAAGTTCTTGTTTGCTACTCCTCTTGAAAAGTAATTTGATGTTTCCACTCTGTTTCTCTATTCATATGCAATCTTGTTTGATCTTAAGAGCATATGCTTGCTTAAAATCCTTGTTGCATCTATCTTCCTCTATTTGAATTCTTCTTGAATCATGTATTCTTTGATATGGCTTTGAACTTGTCCTAATGCGCTGTGCATTTTTAACTCCGGGATTTCGAGTCCATTCTTAAAGAAATTGTTGATTCGGTTTTTCTCTTATTTGACAGTGATTACAGCCAGTTTTGAGACTTTTATGAAAATTGCTGTTGAATAGATGTATACTTATCTATATATGAAACTTTGAAGATTTCTTACACAGTTTGACAACTATTTATTTCTAATGCCTCGCCTATACTTTTACTGGTTTACTGAACTGTATTTACTTTAAATACAAATTTACTTTCTAGTAATTTTACTATAGTTCCATCGCACACCTTTATCTGATTATGCATTTGGGCATTTTTCGAAATTCTGGGAAGAAGGAATTCTTCGCTTTTATTCCGGTTGATTTTTGTTGATAAACTTTACCTAAATTATTTTTAACTTGAGTTCGGTTTAGCATACTACATTGTTGATGCCATTGTTGTTCTTTTGAAAATGTTGGACTCATAGCTTTCTTCTTATGAACGGACTCGTTCCTTCTTAAGTTTTTCACCTCTATGAATGTCATACATGATTCTGTTTTTAACTAATCTTTTACATCTTTTAAACATTACCATTGATCTTGGTTTTTCTTCTCTGGCGAATCTCATCCTTATGTGATTCAGTTTGATTCTTTTCGAATTAGTGCATCGTTATCCTCTCATTGTCTTTACAAGAGTTTTTCGTCAAAGATTTATCCTTGGGAAATTACTAATGATTGAGTCGCCTTTCGTATGACTTTTGTATTCTTTTGGATCAATTGAAAGCTTGTTTGATGACTCATGCCTAGTGAATCTTGTTTGAACTACTTTGGTTTAAGCTCCTTTCTTGTATAGCTTGACTCCTTTTTTTGTACATCTTAAACTTCTTGAATGTTCTTCTGAGATGGTGATTTCAAGAACACTTTTGGAGTCTTGTTTTTAACTTTTAAAGGAATTTTGAATTTTCTTTGAAGAAATATTAAACGGAATTTATTTTCTGTTGCTTGATTGAGATTGAAACCATTGTTCAATTTTGACGAAGTTAATTTAAAGTTGGCATGCGCTATTTTAAATGAGGTTTTGGAAAGCTTCCTTGTTTAGTGGAAATCGGTTCGCTTGTAACGCACCACTTATTTCCTTTACCAAATTGTAAGCAAATCTTTACCTCGGAGTTTCTTTTCTAAAGAGAGTTTAACTTCCTCTTTCGTCCTTGCTATAAATGTTATGCACGCTTGTTTGAGTATGAACTTTGAGAATTTTTGAACAAGCATTTGATTACTTCCGAGTTTTTATGAACTGCTTTTGGTTAAGTTGTGCACCTAATTATCTTTCTAAAAGAGTTGAGGAAATATTTTTGCTCTCAGCTAAACTTGTGTATAGTTGTTTTTAAAACTCTACATAATCTACTTCGACGTGAAATTGAACTAGAGCAAAGCCACGTTTATGCTTTTGTTACTCTCTTGAAGGATATTTGTTGCTTAACTTTTCTTTTAGATTGCGAGGTGATTTTCCTGCAAGTTTTCGATTCTTTTAAGAACAATGTATTCAGAAGTATTTTTAATCATGCTCTTGAGTTTTGTGAGCTTTGCCTTGGGTTTGAGATATTCTCTTTTGTGAACCTCATACTTCTTCGACTCAGCTTGAATTTGTTCAAACTGATGCACTGATTTTCTTCTTATTGATCCTATTTAACTTCTTCGATCCAAGGGTCATCTTTGAAGTTGTCAATTAAATTGAGTCTAGCAAACTTCATTGCTTGAGTGTCCTTGTTTATCTGGATCTAGATACATTCTCCCAAATCTTTGAGTACTATCCTTGACATTTGACTCTCCTTTCTAAAGTCTTGTATCCTTCTGAGTAGACTCGAGAATTATTTTGATATCACGTGCGACCTGTAGACGTATACGTAACGCGATGCGTTAGTTCTTTAAGGCGTGATGTGTGCATACGAAGTTAAAGCGGTAGGTGTGCAACGTATGAGTTGTGCAACGTGATGTGTGCATACGAAGTTAAGGCGTGATGTGTACTCTTTATGAGTTTCTGTACGTTGTATGGTATGCATGGATGTACGTTGTATAGCAAAAGTATTTTTGGGAGCGGTATTGCGGTTTAAAAGTTTTAAACGGGCTCATATTTTAGTATTAAATAGTATAAGTATCGTCGTAATGTCCGAGCTATCAGAGTCGTGCAGCCGGAAGCGTGAGCTTTGGTAGTTAGGGTGTTACAACGATGAACCATTTTCAATTACATATGCAATAAATTATACTTTAACAAATAGGCATCATAGTATAATATTTAAAAACAGAGAAAGAATTTATGTCGATGAATTATTTCAGAAAATTGTAAAAACAGAAATACCAAAATATAAAGCTATTGAAAACCCAGTTCTATTATTAAAAGAACCATCAGGAAAATTAGTTTCATCGAATTTTCAAATAAGAGAATCTAAAATTAATAGCCCTTTAAGTTTATCTAAGTTAAAGATTAAAGAAGAAAATTCTGAAATAAAAGAATTAACAAAAAAGGTCGAAAAATTAAATGAAACCCTAAACACTAAATTATGACAATAAATAAAGAAAAAATATATGTAACTTATCAAGACAAGAAACAAGAGCTCTTTGAAAGAGAAAATCGGTTGAATTATTTACAGTTTTTTGAAATAAATCAAAGAGCATTTGAAGCTCTAAAAATAATCTATGACAAGTTGAAAAGAGAAGTTGAAGAGCTAGAAAAATTAATAGAATCTCTAGAAAATAGTGATGAATCGATGATAGAATTTGCAGAAATTCTAAAATAAATAATGAAGCATACAAAGATTGAAAGACCAGAAAATAAAATAAAAAGAAAAAGGGCGAAAAAATTAAAAAGTAAAATAAAGGAGTATAAAAGGGAATTAAATAATCTTCAGTTTGAAATTGATGACCTTATAATAAAAATGATAGAAATAAGAATAAATATAAACAAGTTGGAGTTAAACTTAAAAAATTTATAAATGCCTGGAAAACCATATTATGACTTAAAAGAATTAAAGCTGTTGAAAGAAAAAATGGAGAATGAAGTTGAAAAATTAAAAAGATATTTAGAAACAACAGAAAGTGTAGAAAAAAAAGAAGTTTTTGAAGATTTGAGAAATTATATTAATGAAAAAGACAAACAGATAAAAGATTTTATATACAATAATCCATGCAAAAAAGAATATTATAAACTAAAACAAGATTGAAAAACTATAAAAATGAAATCAGAATTATAAATACTAGTAATAGTAGAAATAGTCAACACTTTTAATTATGAATTTGCAAATTATTTAAATAAAGCACCACCAATCGAATCTATACAAATTATAAACTTATTCGAAGTAAAATATGAAGAGTTAATAGAAATTTCGAAAAAGAAATTAAAAGAAAAGTCGACTTTAAAAAATTGGTATCAGAGCCAAGTTAACGATTAAGGGTAACACTTTCTCGTTAAACAACACTTTTAGTGATACGCTTTTAAATCAATAAACAACCACAAAAAAAATATCTGTATAAAATATGTATAAAGTGAATCTTTACACTAGTGTGACCCTAAACCTATTTATAGACAAGATTATTTAAACAAGATAATATTTTTTAATTGCTAAAAATCAAAGGCTGTATATATATAGGCAGCTAATCTTGCATTGTCACTTCTCGATAACACCACTTGCTTGATATTTTCGTAGCCTTGTATTTGATAATGACACCAAATTGATTATAATGCGTGTTGATGAAGGTTGTCGAGTCTTCTATGTTGACGAAAGTTGTACAAGTTGATAATGAGTTTGTAGAGTCTTAAAAATGAACCATAAATTTGTAATGACTTTGAATTTAAATTAAATTTTGTTTTTGACTTTTTAAACTTTGTTACTTGCATACAACTTAATTTAATTTTACAAACATTTTACTAAGTATAAAACATAAGAAGAAAATCGAATTAATAAGATTAGAAGATTATGAGAAACCATAACGAAAAACATTACAACAACTCAGCAAGTACTCAAATCAAATTTATATAATAATGAACAAGTTTAACCGACTCGGGTCGGGTGACAGAGCCCTAGCCCTAACTGGTTTAATGATTAAGCCAGATTACTGAATTTAGTTTCGTGTGTTAACTAGATCTGAATGAAATTTAGCCAAATCTAGCCCAAACCAATCAAATTCAAGTTGGACTTTCAAGTCAAATCAGACTATGAATATCCCTAGATAAAATTATAATGTTGGAAGAAAGAAAAAAACGAAAAAAGAAGTAAAAGAATAATTTCAAAAAATTATGAGTGACCGATTGATTATTGGCTTTCAGGCATGATTGATTAATAAAATATACATAAATAAAAGTTAGTGAACTTATTGTAACACTTTTAGCATAAAAAAGTTGTCTTTTTTCCCCTTAAAATACTGACTATACTAAATGGATTTTTGGGAATAAACCAAAAATAAGTGTTTATTAAGTGAAAAATATGAACATAAACTATTGCTATTTATTTATTGGGTGTAGTCGTTTCTGTATGCACATACCCGAGTAATCATCCAAATTCAAGGTCTTAACAGGGCCGGGTGTAACGGCATTTACTGGAATTTTATCTTTGGTCCATTCAATGCTTGGTTCGTAGTCAATTGATTCATTGCTCTTGAACATGGTTGATGTTCGGTTGGTCGGATACCGGACGGATCGGGTTGGTATACTGGTTGGTAATGGGGGTCTCGCCTCGTCGTGAACTGTTGGTCTGGTGCAGGCGGGGTCCCGAGCACGTCTTGTAGAGAGGGGGGTGTCACCTACAAAGACACTCCGACGCTCTAGTCAGTAATGTGCAGGCGAAAAAGGGGGGAGAGTGATGTGTGACGTACCGTGGGGGAAGGGTAAAACCTTCCCCTTATATACTGTGTCAGAGGTGGGCCCTACAAGGACAGGCCCACTTTTTCCGAGACGTTCTCCCACAGCTGTAAGTGAGCTGTCTGGGATGCGTGTCCGGGTCGGTTGCGGGCGCCTCACCCTCGACCGTCCGGGACGGGTGGCGCTCAGGTCGGGCCGACCCGTGGAGGGTTTGGGCCAGGTCGTAACAGTGCCCCCACGCGCCAGTGATAGTCGTGGGAGCTATTAGTGGCGTGTTATTTCATGTTCCATTCATCGTCGTCAGGTCGGCCGCCCGTGGAAGGGACATGCCCCCTGCGCGCGTGTCTCTTGGTTGTTGAGGCAACCGTTTCGTCGCTTCGTTCTTCGTGCTGAGCATTAAATGCTCATAATGGGTTGCAAAACCCCATGCGCAAATACTATTTTGCCCCCAAGTCTTTCGCGCTTCCTGAGTGGCAGTTTTAAACAGTTTGCCTCAACTTTTTTCCCCTTTACACTCCTGTTTCTTTCATTTCCCTGCTATCTCCCTCTTCTTCTTTCTCAAATTTCAGAGCGTTGTTGCAGTATCCTCGTGCATCTTCCCTTCATCCTTCTCAGTTTTCGCAACAAATTCAGGTAATCCTTGGACCTCTCTCTTTTCTGCTTTGTTGTTGTACGCCTGTTGTTTGCATTTGCTTTGTGTTCTTGCTGTCTTGTTTGGTTTTTGTTGCTAGATGATCTTTTAGTGCTAAGTTGATGTGTTAGGGGAGGGGTACCATTCCAGTGTAGGTTTTTAGGTGGCTTGCGTGATAGGTGTAGCTTTGGCCATGCTTGAGCTTAACTGTTGAATAGGATGGACATAGTTTCTGGGTTTTTTCCGGACTCCCGATCTCATAGACTAATGGAGTGGTACCCCAACTGTAGGTATGCCTCGCGTCGTCTCCCGGGCTTCTGTTTCCGCCGCGAACTATGACCCCTACGCCTGGGTGACCTCAGATGTGAAGGACTCGCTGAACCAGATGGATCTGGAGGAGTTGACGGAGTTCCGGCAAGCCGGGTATCTGTGCGGGGGGACAGATGAGGAGGCCAATTACGAGACCTTCGTTCCTGCCCCCAACGAGCGATTGTATGAGATTAATTTCCGTTCTCCCCAGGTCGCCGACTGGATTTGGTTTTACAAAGCCATGTTCACCCAGGTTGGCGTTCGCCTACCATTTTCTGATTTTCAGATGTCGCTTCTTAATCGGATATCCGTGTCGCCATCGCAACTCCATCCGAACAGCTGGGCTTCTATCCGCTGTTTCGAGATGGTTTGTGAATATCTCGAGCTGCCGGTGTCAGTGGATGTCTTCTTCTTCTTCTTCAACCTTACCAACCCCTCCAAACAAGGGAATGCGAGGAAAGGGTTCCTGTCCTTCCGGTCTGCCCAAGGCCGGAGGATATTTGGCCTGTTCGAGGACTCTTATCATGGGTTCAAGGACAAATTCTTCAAAGTTCGTCCCGTTGAAGGTCGCCATCCCTTTTGGTTATCGTTAGAGGGGGAACGCCTCATCCCGACTTATTGGAGCTTCGGAGCGGGGTCTAATTCTTTCATTAAGGTGACCTACAAGGGAATGTCCCTTGTAAATAAGAGGATTGCTGATGTGCTGTTTGCTCTTTTTGGAAAGAACCCCGTGAACCCCCACCTCTTTATGGGTGAATGGGAGTCCGCCAGGAATTATATTTGTGAGCTGTTCTGTCTTGTGCTTTTGCATTGTTTGCTTTTTAATTTGTTCTTCCCGACTTCACGACTAACGTATTTGTTTCTCTGTTGTAGTGGAGATGTTTGCTTCGGTGACCGGACTCGAAAATTTGGTCAAGACCTTCTTGGAAGATAGCGATGAGGAGAAGGCTGACGAGAAGGATGCCGGGAAGCCGAAAGGCCCTTCCGGGGATAATGAGAATCAAGCTGTACCTTCCTCCCGGGACGTCGAGACGTCCGATAAGAATTCCGCCGGGAGGCAGGCTTCTCCCACTCCCGGTGAGACGGCCGGTATTGAGCAGTCGCCCCCTACTCAGCGGGAGCATGATGATCTGAAGCTTGTCCCCACTCCCAAAAGACGAAGGGCATCTTCCAGCCCAGAGGGAGCTCTCACCGTGATGGAGAGGAACTTCAATGCTGGGGCCTTTATTGATAATCAACTGATTCCCGGTACGGAGGATCACTTCCTTGGAACCGAACTCGCAGGGCAGGCGAGGTGGATGTACCGTACCCTTCTCCGTGGGGCGGTGATAGCCCGGAAGGCCGAGTTCGAGTTGTTGGGCATGCAGGCGTTGCGAAGGAAGCTCGATACTGCCGCCCAGGCCAACAACGAATTCAAGGTCCAGGTTGAAAAGCTTCAGGAGCAATTGGCCGCGGCGGAGAGGGAGCGCAAAGGATGCCGAGGAGAAGGCCGCGTCCTTTGAGGAAAAAATAAATGCCTCTGACGCCACCGTCTCCCGTTTAACCGAGCGGGAGATGACTCTAGAGAGCCAGCTCAATGTCGCGCAGGGTCGGGTGGTCGCTGCGGAGGAGGAACGTGACGCGGCCGTCTCGTCGGCTGAGGCTGTGCGAGCTGAGGCGGGAGAGTTGAAGAGGAAATACAAAGCTGTCAGGGAGCAGGGAAATAACGCGATATTTATGACTGAGGAGGCTCTCAAGGCCCAGGTGAAGATCGTGGCCCCAGAATTCGATACGTCGGCTATTGGAGTCTTCAAAACAATCCAGGACGGCAAGGTTGTTGATATGCCTCGAAAATGAGCTCTTGTAACTTTGTGTTTTTGTGTGGCTTTGTAAGATACTTGTTATAACTGTTGAGACCTTTGCTACTTTTTAGTGGTCGCCTGGTCGGCCTTTTATTATTGCCTTTATTCTATTTGTTTAGTAGCACCTATGTTTTGTTACCGTTTTTCTGGTGTGGACTTATTGTTTGTGTCTGTTTTGCCGTTTATGTTGGTAACGGTTGGAACCGTCTTGGTCGTGTTATCACGGCCGTTAGTCATGGCTATGATCCGACTGGCTCCCGGGGTGATCAGTCCCGAATTGCCGTTGAAGAACGCGATTGTGTGGAATACGTATTGGGAAATAGTAGATAAAAGAATTTAGACAAGTAAAAATTAGTCGTTAGCCAAACAAATTCGTGAACATGGCAGGTACTTGATAAAGATAAATAGCTAAGAATTAACACGTGAATAGAGTAAGCGTCTATTGGCTCATCAGGCCGCTTGGCCAGTGTGCCCAAGCTACGAATAGAATCTCCTTAGGTTACCTTTATTCCACGTTCTTGGGATTTCTTTGCCGTCGAGTCTCTCCAGCTTGTAGGCGCCTTTGCCGAGCACTTCTTTGATTCTGTAGGGACCTTCCCAGTTTGCCACCAGCTTTCCTTCTCCTTGAGTCAGTAAACCGACGTCATTGCATCGCAGGACGAGGTCTCTTTCCTCAAATTCCCTCCTGAGGACTTTAATGTTGTAGCGCAGAGCTATTCTTTGTTTCAGTGCTGTTTCTGACAAGTGGGCCATCTCTCTGATCTCGTTCACCAGGTCCTTTTCCACTGCTTCACCTACTCCTGCGAGAAGTAGTCGTGGACTCGGTTCGCCAATTTCCACAGGTATCACCGCATCGACCCCGTATGTTAGGCGGAAGGGGATTTCTCCAGTGGAGCTTTGCTCGGTTGTCCGGTAGGACCAGAGGACCGAAGCGAGCTCGTCGGCCCATGCGCCTTTCTTGTTGTCTAAGTGCTTCTTGAGGCCTAGTAGGATGACTTTGTTTGCGGACTCCACTTGTCCGTTCGTCTGGGGATGTTCAACTGAGGAAAACTTTTGTTTTATCCCCAGGCCGGTAAGGAATTCCGTGAACTTCTTGTCAGTAAATTGCATCCCATTATCCGAAATGACGACCTCCGGGATACCGAAACGGGTTATCACCTGTCTCCACATGAACTTCCTGCAATTGGATGAGGATATGCTGGCTAGTGGTTCAGCCTCTATCCATTTGGTGTAGTAGTCGATGGCAACTATGAGATATTTAACTTGTCTTGGGCCGACAAGGGAAGGGCCCCAAGAGGTCGACTCCCCATTGAGCGAAAGGTTGGGTAGACGTCAGTAGGCTCAGCTCGGAAGCCGGCGCTTTGTGGAAGTTGGAGTTTTCTTGACACTTGACGCATTTTCTGACAAATTCTCTGGAGTCTTTCATCATTGATGGCCAGTAATACCCAGCTCGGATGAGCTTCCTCGCTAGGGCTTTGCCCCTGATGTGGTGGCCGCAGCATCCTTCGTGGACTTCTCTAAGTATGTAGTCCGTCTGGTCGGGGTGCAAGCACTTCAATAGGGATTGGCTGAGTCCCTTTCTGAACAGTTGTCCTTGTATGATTGCATATTTGGCTGCCTCCCTTCTCAACGTTTTGGTTGTCTTCTCATCATCAGGTAGTTTGCCATGTTCCAGGAAGTTTGTGATGGGGTCCAACCAGGATGGGCTTGATTCCGTCAAATGGAGGGCAACCGTTGGCTCCTTTACCATGCCCTGGATGAGGGATCGGTTGCCCGCTCCCGGTTTTGTGCTTGCTAGTTTAGATAGGAGGTCCGCCAGTGTGTTCCTCTCCCTTGGAACGTGTTGGACCGTGACTTCCTGGAATTACCTGGTCAGTTCTTTAACCTTTTCCAAATACCTTTGCAGCAACGGGTCTCTTGCTTGATAGCTTTCGTTCACTTGCGAGGTGACGACCTGTGAGTTACTGCATACTTCCAGCCTTGTCGCCCCGACTTCCCGGGCTAGGGTCAGTCCTCCCAGGAGGGCTTCATATTCCGCTTGATTGTTCGATACGGGGAATTCGAACTTGGTCGATTTCTCGTATACGACCCCGGCTGGGCTCTCTAAGATGACCCCGGCGCCCCCGGACGTCTGGTTGGAGGCCCCGTCCACATGGAGCCTCCACCGTGTACCCGTCTCCTCTAGGGGATCGCCTGTTACCTCCACTAGGAAATCTGCCATTGCCTGGGCCTTGATTGCATGTCGGGGGCTCGTAGTGCAAATCATATTGGGAGAGCTCGATGGCCCAAGTCGTCATCCTTCCTGCTAAATCAGGCTTTTGGAGCACTTGGCGAATTGCTTGGTCCGTTCTCACGATAACACGGTGGCTCTGGAAGTATTGCCTCAGCCTTCGAGAGGAGGTTAGGAGTGCCAGCGCCAGTTTCTCTAATTTGTTATACCTCAGCTCTGCTCCTTGTAACGCCCTGCTTGCAAAGTAGATTGGTTGCTGAGCCTTCCCTTCCTCTCGTACCAGCACTGCTGCAAGCGCTTCCTCCGTTACGGCCAGGTAGAGGTAGAGTGGTTCTCCGGCCATTGGCTTCCTGAGCACCGGAGGTGATGCTAGGATCTCTTTGAAGTGGTTGAACGCTTTCTCACATGCAGGAGTCCATTCGAACGCTATCCCCTTTTTCATCAGATTGAAAAAGGGCAGGGCTTTTGCTACCGATGCGCCGAGAAAACGGGATAATGCCATAAGCCTTCCTGCCAATCGATGTACGTCTTTGATGCAACCCGGACTCTTCATCTGGAGAATCGCTTGGCATTTCTCAGGGTTGGCTTCTACCCCTCTTTGGGTTATCATGAACCCTAGGAACTTCCCGGCTTCCATGGCAAAGGCGCATTTGAGCGGGTTGAGCCTCATGCCGTTTTCTCGGAGGGTCACGAACACGCCCCCCAGGTCATTTAGGAGATCGTCAGGTCGTGTGGTTTTCGCAAGGATGTCATCCGCGTAGACTTCTACTGTCTTGCTTATGAGCTCGCTGAATATCTTGTTCATCAGCCTCTGGTACGTGGCGCCAGCATTTTTCAAGCCAAACGGCATCACCTTGTAGCAATAGATCCCTTCAGGCGTTATGAACGCCGTTTTGTCTTCGTCGGGCTGGTCCATCGGTATCTGATTGTACCCAGAGTAAGCGTCCATGAAGCTCAGATACTGGTACCCCGCCGCCGCGTCGACGAGTGCATCGATGTTGGGAAGGGGATAGCAGTCCTTGGGGCATGCCTTGTTGAGGTCGGAGTAGTCCACACACATTCTCCACCTCCCATTGTGCTTTTTTACCAAGACCACGTTCGATAGCCAAGTCGAGTTGTCCAGCTCTCGGATGGACCCCGCTTTGAGGAGGCTGGCCGTCTGCCTGGCCACCTTCTCTGCCCTTTCCTGCGACATCTTCCTCCTCCTTTGGGCCACTGGTTGGGCTTCCGGCTTGACGGCCAGACAGTGCGACATGAGTTGGGGATCTATCCCCGACATGTCGGCTGGTGTATGTCCAAGCGAACAGGTCGGCATTGGCTCTGATCATTTCCATCAAAGGTCCCTTCAATCCATGGGGGAGATTTCTGTTTATGAACGTGAAATTCTCTTCCGTGTCCCCGACCTTAAATTTTTCCAGGTCCCCCTCTGGCTCGGGTCTAGGTTTGTCATCTATTCTGGCGTCCAGGTCGGCTAGAAAAACCCGTGATGCTTCTTTAGACTTTTTCCTCAAGGAGAGGCTGGCGTGGTCGCAGGCGACTGCCGTTTTCAGATCTCCTTTGATGGATCCTATAGATCCGTCATCAGTAACAAACTTCATTACAAGCAGTTTTGTGCTGATCGCCGCGCCAAGATCGTTGATGGTTTTTCTCCCTAGAATGATGTTGTAAGCTGTGAAATCTCGCAAGACCACAAATTCTGCCATTACTGTCCTCCGCCCCTGTCCTTGTCCCACTGAGGTCGGAAGGGAGATGATCCCGTCCGGCTTGATGAAGTGGTTGCCCAGCCCTACCACACCGTGCTGGTAGGTCGCTAGGTCGGTGTCACGCAGCCCCAGGGCGTCAAATACGTTGCGGAATATGATGTTCGAGTCCGCTCTCGTATCCACGAGGATCCGCTTGACGAGGCCGGTTCCGACTCTGGCCGTAACGACCATAGGGGGACTTTTCAGTATCTCGTCAAACCACTGGTCTTCGGGACCAAAGGAGATGGATGGGAGCCCCCGGGAATTTCTCGCAGATGAGGAGGAGACGGCCAGGACCTTGGCGTCTTTCTTCTGTGCCGCTTTCAATCTCGGGGCCGAATTCCTGGCAGTTACTACGTTCACCACCGTGAGGCCGTGGTCGTCTCCCTCCGGTTCTTGGCGTCGCCTTGTCGCCCGGGGCCTGTCTTCGCCTTCGTGGTCGCGATTCCGTCTCCTTGGCTCTCTAATGAGGTGGGAGAATTCGGTGAGCTTCCCATCCCTGATTGCTTGCTCTAGCGCGTCCTTTAGGTCAAAGCAGTCTTGGGTCTTGTGTCTGTATCCTTTGTGATATTCGCAATAAAGGCTCTTGTTTCCTCATGTTCGGTCCTTTAAAGGTCGGGGTTTCGACAGTATTCCTTTCTCGGCTATCTGTTGGTAAACTTCAACGATTGGTGCCGCCAGGGGGGTGTAGTTGGTGAACTTCCCGACTCGGGAAAACGGCCTTGGTGTTTTGCTCGGACCGCCGTCCCTGGCGTGTTCCTTTCGCCTTTCTCCGCCCTCGTGGTGCCGGTTTTGGGTGTAGGGAGGTTGCCGTTTATTGGCAGCCACGACCCGGCTGACTTTTTCGTCATTAATGTACTCCTTAGCCACACATTGGATCTCCTGCGTTGTCCATACTGGCTTCATAGTGAGGTGCTTTCTGAAGTCCTCGTTCAGGAGTCCGTTCGTCAAACACAGGCTTGCCACTGAGTCTGTTAGCCTGTCGATTTCCAGGCACTCGTCGTTGAATCTGTCTAGGTATTTCCTGGTCGACTCGTCGGGTCGTTGGGTCACTCCAAGCAGGTTGATTGGGTGCTTCGCCTTTGCAATTCTGGTCGTGAATTGGGCTAAGAAGGCATGGCTGATGTCTGCGAAGCCGGTCACCGAGTCTTGCGGGAGGTTATTGAACCACCGTATTGCAGGTCCTGCCAGAGTGACCGGAAAAGCGCGGCATCTTACCTCGTCCCCCACTCCCTCCAGGTTCATCGTGGCCTCGAAGGCCGTGAGGTGCTCCAGAAGGTCTTGCGTTCCGTCGTATCTCATGTCCGTGGGTTTGTCAAAATGTTTTGGCAGCCGGACTTCGAGTATGGAACGATGAAATGGGGTCGCTCCCATTATCACGGGTCCTCGTGTTCTCGTCGTTCTCCCTTCGTCGTTCTCCCCACGGGCATCTTCGGTTCCGCGATCTGTAGTACGCCGCCTCTCATGCCTGGCATAAATGACGGGGTCGTGGCGTCTTCTCGCGCGTCCCCTTTCCCCAACGCTCTCGGACTCAGCTCGGGGGCTGGGCATGCGTCTGGAGTGGCTCCTTGAGCGGGAGCGGGAGTGGCTTTGTTCTGGGGTGTGCTGATCGTGTTCTCTTTCCGCCAGCCGACGTTCCAAGTCTTGCATTCTGTGGCGTAGCTCTTGTATTATTCTGGCGTGGTTGTCGCTAGTTCCCCCGAAGGGGCGTCTCTCGGGAGGTTGTGTTGTGCGTCTCCGAGGGGATCCTGTGCGCTGCCAGGGAGCAGTCGCGGCGGGGTCCCCTACGGGCTCGGCCTCGCGGGCTGTCTCACCTTGGACCAGTACGAAGTCCATGGACGATCCCCACAGACGGCGCCAGTGTTCGGTTGGTCGGGTACCGGACGGATCGGGTTGGTATACTGGTTGGTAATGGGGTCTCGCCTCGTCGTGAACTGCCGGTCTGGTGTAGGCGGGGTCCCGAGCACGTCTTGTAGAGAGGGGGGTGTCACCTGCAAAGACACTCCGACGCTCTAGTCAGTAATGTGCAGGCGAAAAAGGGGGGAGAGTGATGTGTGACGTACCGTGGGGGAAGGGTAAAACCTTCCCCTTATATACTGTTTCAGAGGTGGGCCCTACAAGGACAGGCCTACTTTTTCCGAGACGTTCTCCCACAGCTGTAAGTGAGCTGTCTGGGACGCGTGTCCGGGTCGGTTGCGGGGCGCCTCACCCTCGACCGTCCGGGTCGGGTGGCGCTCGGGTCGGACCGACCCGTGGAGGGTTTGGGCCAGGTCGTAAGAGTTGAGTATGTTATTTTTGGAGGAAACAATAATAAAGAAACAAAGGAAAACCGAAAACTAATTAGCTTTGGAGGCTGAATAAATAGACAAAGCCGGAATAGATTTGAAACTCGCAATTGAGGAGATGAATACTATGCTACCATATCCAGGTGCTTTTAGAAGTGGGTGTGCAAGTTGGCATAAATAGAAACTGGACTCAAAATTGGTACCCATTAGAGCTGAAATATCTTCGGCAGTGTAATCTGTAGCTATCTTTGGTATAGTTATATACTCCTGCATTGTTACCTTAATAAAAACCCGTTATGATATCATCTCAACTCAAATAAAATGCAGTTCATTCGGCAATAAAGGAGAAATAATCTTTAATAAAGAAATAATTGATTTTAATGCACTATCAATATAAAATAGTTTTACACATGTATTTAATTAAGTAATTTAACGTTAGTAGAAATAACTACTTTTTACCTTGATTGTATAGCTATATAAAACACTTTACAATGTCAGTGCATCAAAATTAAATTAATAAAAAATAGATATGATTCTTCCTTCACATTAATTTATTGTCTCGAATATTTAAGGAAAGAGAAAAAAGAATAAAATATAAAAATGAGTGATCATAAAATATATAAAATACAAGTTTTTTCTTCCACAAAAGATCAATAATAAAATATCTCCAACAAAAAAAAATAAATAAAAGAGTGGTTGAAAATGTATCCAGCGTAATAGCCTAGTAGTAGCACTTTTAAGAAATTTATTTTGATTAGAACGTATTTGAAAGACAATTAGAATTGATTTGGTTTTCAAATCTGATTTTTTGTTTGAAATGCATAAAAAATAGAAATTGAATTGATTTGTAGATTCTACTTATTTCAAATCTTCTTATTTTTTAGAGAATTTAGTTAGAATAAAAAAGATTTAGTGTGTTAAAAATATAAAAATAAATCATTTTAACCCTTTAGATATTATTGTGAAAAAGAAGTGTTTGGAGAAAGAAAGAGGTATGGTGGTGATCAAGCTAAGTTATTAGCGGCAGCAGTCCGACCACATCAGTGGTGATGGGGGCAGTAGTTATTGATAGTGGGAAAGATTGTGTGATAAATAAAAGATAAAACTACAAATTAAGTCATTATATCAATTTGTAAATCAAAACATTTTCTATTTAATTTGTATAACTAATTTCAAAACTAAAAAAATCATCTCCAATTCAATTCATTTTAAATTTAATCAAATCAATTTTAAAATATTTTGTTCCTAAATCATCCATAATGAATATTTAGAAAGAGAAATTTGTACATACTAATGGAATTACTTATTTGAATAAACGAAATTTGCTAAAGGCATATTTGTTTAAAATTTGAAAAAAAATATTATTTTTAATTTTTGAATAATTTACATAAATAAATAAAGTAAAGACTCAAATTTATATATATATTTTAATTCCATCTTGCATATATGTGTGTTCTATTCTTTTTTATATAAATCATATCTGATAAATTTGTTTTAAAAAAGTTATACGTAAATCAGTGGAGAGAAATTTAATTTATGTTCATTTAACACAAACAAGTAATTTGTAATGGTCTAATTTGATTTAGTAGTGGATGAGAAAGAGTATTTTATTTTGGGTTGTAGGGTTTTGTATCCTAGTTAATCGGTGCTGTCAAAATCGATTCATACACAAATGAGAGTTAAAAGTAAATCCAATGAGGTCAATTTGAGTAACTAAGAGTAGTAGATATCACAAATTGGAGCAGTGGAATTCGATTTATGAATAAACTAGAAATTTTAAATCAAAATTGCATGCATTATTTAGTTTTGCGTTGTCTATTTAAGGTTTGATTTCAATTCATACGATTTACTATCATTCTTCTATACTTACATACATGGGAGAGAATTTAGAGGGCAGAAAAGCAACAAACTTTAAAACTGTTGTTAGGGAGGACGACACAGATCGTCTCTACTGACTAGATGGAGTTGTCCATGCTATTGGTAATATCAATAAAGATGTGTACACGAAATTTTTTTGTCCATATTATATTAGAAATGTTAGCGATTCATAGTGACTTTGAATTATTAGATTAAAAATGTTAGTTAGAGTAGTGATTTGGAATTATTAATTAAAATTTTCAAATTAAAGATGTTAGTGATAATAATGATTTAGAATTGTTGATCATAGTTAAATTAGAATTGTTGGAATTTGATTTTTGTGAATAAGGTTAGAGTGGCATATGTGGTGGAGACACTAAAATTAGATTTTGCATATAATGACATGATTGAACTTTAATATTTTAGGATAATATTTTCATCGCATTTGATAATAAGAATTAGTTAATATATGATTATGAATTGATATTATATAATTTTTTTAATGGGTTACAAATTTGTTATTAATTTTTTTTATTTGAATAATTTGTTGATTGTTTAAAGTTTGTTATAAATTCTTAACAATTTTTTTACTATTCTATAGTCGATCTAATGTATTACCGGCATTAGGAGACAATATTATGACATGCCTTTAGACGATCAGATCATTTTATACCTGGAGATTACCGGCTTATACCATCCTGTTAGACTCGTCAACAACCATTAGTTTAAGTTAGACGAGCTATTTTTTTTTTACTAAAGATAGGGAGACTCGAACCCGCAACCTCTTAGATGAGTATGGGGAGACTATGCCATTTGAGCTATAACTCATTGGCAGCTAGATGAGCCACTTAATAGCACTTTTATTGAGAGATGGCATCTCGAGACTCATTGGTTTTAGATGCCATTCGGAAAATGTCCCATTGCGTTATAGGATGTGGCATGCCAATTAGGTCTTTCGATTGATGGTGACTATGTGAGGGGTGCCTGACAGACTTTGACAAGTTTATTGAGGGTGGAAGACTTGCTTGGACTTGGTTCGAGGAGCTGCTTGGTGTGCTACCTCCTGTGAACTCCATTGGCATGTATACTGTGAAATATAATTGGATCCAAGAGACGTTCAATGAGCTCCCTCCAGATGCAGATAAGGAGACCGTGAGGAGATATGCCTGGGCGTACATTATGATACTGCTATCAACTTAGCTATTTAGTGACAAGTCTTGGTCACATCCTCACATTCGATGGCTGCCTTACGTAGCTAGGTTAGACCACTTGGGTAGATACCTTTGGGAGTCTGCTGCTCTTGCATGGTTATATTGATGCATGTGTTGGGTTGTGGTGCACGAAATCGTGATTGTTCATTCCCTGGTAACGGCGCCAAAAACTTAATACGCACGTTCATAATCTCAATTCTTTTTCACAACTTCGCACAACTAACCAGCAAGTGCACTGGGTCGTCCAAGTAATAAACCTTACGTGAGTAAGGGTCGATCCCACGGAGATGTTTGGCTTGAAGCAAGCTATGGACATCTTGTAAATCTCAGTCAGGTAGATTCAAATGGTTATGGAGATTTGATAATTAAAATATAAAATAAGATAGAAATACTTATGTAATTCATTGGTGAGAATTTCAGATAAGCATATGAAGATGCTTTGTTCCTCCTGAACTTCTGCTTTCCTATTGTCTTCATCCAATCATTCATACTCCTTCCCATGGCAAGCTGTATGTTGGGCATCACCGTTGTCAATGGCTACTTCCCGTCCTCTCAGTGAAAATGGTCCAAATGCGCTGTCACCGCACGGCTAATCACCTGTCAGTTCTCGATCATGTTGGAATAGGATCCAGTGATCCTTTTGCGTCTGTCACTACGCCCAACACTCGCGAGTTTGAAGCTCTTCACAGTCATCCCTTCCCAGATCCTACTCGGAATACCATAGACAAGGTTTAGACTTTCCAAAACTCAGGAATGGCCGCCAATAATTCTAACTTATACCACAAAGACTCCGATCTTTCGGAATGGAGGCTAAGAGATGAATGCTCGATCTAAGGTAGAACGGAAGTGGTTGTTAGACACGCGTTCATAGGTTGAGAATAGTGATGAGTGTCACGGATCATCATATTCATCACGGTTGAAGTGCAAGCGAACATCTTAGAATAGGAATAAGCTTGAATTGAATAAGAAAACAATAGTATTTTGCATTAATTCATGAGGAACAGCAGAGCTCCACACCTTAATCAATGGTGTGTAGAAACTCTACCATTGAAAATACATAAGTGATGAAGATCCAGGCATGGCCGAATGGCCAGCCCCCTAAACGTGATCTCTGAACATAAAATTATTCAAAGACTAACTAGAGATATATAATAAATCACTAAAAGTAGTTTTTATACTAAACTAGTAGCTAGGGTTACATAAGAAAAGTAAATGATGTAGAAATCCACTTACGGGCCCACTTGGTGTGTGCTTGGGCTGAGCATTGAGCTTTCATGTGTAGAGACTCTTTTTGGAGTTAAACGCCAAGTTGTAGCCTGTTTCTGGCGTTTAACTCCAGAATAGGGCAGGAAGTTGGCGTTTGAACGCCAGTTTGCGTCGTCAAAACTTGGGCAAAGTATGGACTATTATATATTTCTGGAAATCCCTAGATGTCTACTTTCCAACGCAATTGAGAGCGCAGCAATTGGGTTTCTGTAGCTCCAAAAAATCCATTTCAAGTGCAGGGAGGTCAAAATCCAACAGCATCTGCAGTCCTTCTTCAGCCTTTGAATCAGATTTTTGCTCAAGTCCCTCAATTTCAGCCAGAAATTACCTGAAATCACAAAAAAACACACAAACTCATAGTAAAGTCCAAAAATGTTATTTTTATTTAAAAACTAATAAAAATATACTAAAAACTAACTAAATCATACTAAAAACTATGTAAAAACAATGCCAAAAAGCGTATAAATTATCCGCTCATCACAACACCAAACTTAAATTGTTGCTTGTCCCCAAGCAATTGAAAATCAAATAGGATAAAAAGAAGAGAATATACTATAAATTCTAAAATATCAATGAAACTTAGTTCCAATTAGATGAGCGGGACTAGTAGCTTTTTGCCTCTGAACAGTTTTGGCATCTCACTCTATCCTTTGAAGTTCAGAATGATTGGCATCTATAGGAACTCAGAATTTGGATAGTGTTATTGATTCTCCTAGTTCAGTATGTTGATTATTGAACACAGCTACTTTATGAGTCTTGGCCGTGGCCCTAAGCACTTTGTTTTCCAGTATTACCACCGGATACATAAATGCCATAGACACATAACTGGGTGAACCTTTTCAGATTGTGACTCAGCTTTGCTAGAGTCCCCAATTAGAGGTGTCCAGGGTTCTTAAGCACACTCTTTTTTTGCTTTGGACCTCGACTTTAACCGCTCAGTCTCAAGCTTTTCACTTGACACATTTACGCCACAAGCACATGGTTAGGGACAGCTTGGTTTAGCCGCTTAGGCCAGGATTTTATTCCTTTGGGCCCTTCTATCCACTGATGCTCAAAGTCTTGGATCCTTTTTATCCTTGCCTTTTGGTTTAAAGGGTTATTGGCTTTTTGCTCTTACCTTTTGGTTTAAAGAGCTTTTGGCTTTTTCTGCTTGCTTTTTCTTTTTCTCCTCTTTTTTTTTTGCCATTTTTTTCGCAAGCTTTATATTCACTGCTTTTTCTTGCTTCAAGAATCAATTTTATGACTTTTCAGATTATCAATAACATTTCTCCTTTTTCATCATTCTTTCAAGAGCCAACAATTTTAACATTCATAAACAACAAATTCAAAAGACATATGTATTGTTCAAGCATTCATTCAGAAAACAAAAAGTATTGTCACCACATCAAAATAATTAAACTAATTTCAAGAATGAATTCGAAATCATGTACTTCTTGTTCTTTTGTTTTTAGAACATTTTTCATTTAAGAGAGGTGATGGATTCATAGGACATTCATAAGTTTAAGACATAGACACTTAAACACTAATGATCATGTAATAAAGACACAAACATAAATAAACATAAAGCATAGTAAATGAAAAAAAAAAACAGAAAAGTAAAGAACAAGGAAATTAAAGAACGGGTCCACCTTAGTGATGGCGGCTAGTTCTTCCTCTTGAAGGTCTTATAGAGTGTTTTAGCTCCTCAATGTCTCTTCCTTGCCTTTGTTGCTCCTTCCTCATAGCTCTTTGATCTTCTCTAATTTCATGGAGAATGATGGAGTGCTCTTGGTGCTCCATCCTTAGTTGTCCCATGTTGGAACTCAATTCTCCTAAGGAGGTGTTGATTTGCTTTCAATAGTTTTGTGGAGGAAAGTGCATCCCTTGAGGCATCTCAGAGATTTCATGATGAGGAATTTCCTCATGCTTTTGTTGAGGTCCATGAGTGGGCTCTCTAGTTTGCTCCATCCTTTTCTTAGTGATGGGCTTGTCCTCTTCAATGAGGATGTCTCCCTCTATGAGAATCCCAGTCGAATTGCAGAGTTGACAGATGAGATGAATCTCTCCATCTCCCATGACTCGGAGGTGGAAGTAATTGCCTTCCCTTTCCTCTTTCTAGAGGTTTCTCCAGCCTTAGGTACCATTAATGGTTATGGAAAAACAAAAAAAAAGTGCTTTTTCCACACCAAACTTAAAATATTTGCTCGTTCTCGAGCAAAAGAAGAAAGAAAGGAGGAGAAGAAGAAATAGAGGAGATGGAGGTGTGTGTGGGTTCGGCCAAGGTGGGTAGTAGTGTGTATTTAGGGTTGGGTTTGGGAGAGAAAAAGAGTTTTGAATTTGAAGGTAGGTGGTGTTTTGGGGAAAAGTGAATGAGGTGATTGGTGAAGGGTATTTGGGAATAGATATAGAGGTGATTGGGGAAGGGTATTTGGGGAAGAGTGTTATGAAAAGGTGTGAAGAAGAGAGAGTGAGTTGAGGTTGGTGGGATCCTGTGGGATCCACAGATCCTGAAGGGTCAAGGACTTATCATCCCTGTTTCATTTAGGTGTGTAAATGCCCTTAGAGTGCAATCCTGGCATTTAATGCCAGACTGCTGCTTGTTTCTGGCGTTAAACGCCAGCTTTTCTCCCTTTATTGGCGTTTAACGCCAAGTTGGTGCTTGTTTCTGGCGTTAAACGCCAGACTGTATCTTGTCTCTGGCATTTAACGCTAGCTTGATGCTTCTTTTTGGCGTTAAACGCCAGTCTGATGCTTCTTACTGGCGTTTAAACGCTAGTAAGCTCTTCCTCCAGGGTGTGCTGCTTTTGATGCTGTTTTTCATTCTGTTTTTGATTTTTCAGTTGTTTTTGTGACTTCACATGATCATCAACCTAAAGAAAACATAAAATAGCAGTGGAAAATAAATAGATATAATTAAATAACATTGGGTTGCCTCCCAACAAGCGCTTCTTTAATGTCAATAGCTTGACAGTGAGCTTTCATGGAGCCTCACAGATAATCAGAGCAAGGTTGGGGTCTCTCAACACCAAACTTAGAGTTTGAATGTGGGGGTTTTGTTGGACTTTATATTGAGAGAATCTTTTCATGCTTCCTCTCCATGGTTACAGAAGGAGAACCTTGAGTCTTGAATATAAGGTAGTCCTCATTCAACTGAAGGACCAACTCTCCTCTGTCAACATCAATTACAGCTTTTGCTGTGGCCAGGAAGAGTTTGCCAAGGATGATGGATTCATCCTCATCCTTCCCAGTGTCTAGGATTATGAAATCAGCAGGGATGTAAAGGCCTTCAACCTTTACTAGCACGTTCTCTACTAGTCCATAAGCCTGTTTCATTGATTTGTCTGCCATCTCTAGTGAGATTTTTGCAGCTTTTACCTCAAAGATTCCCAGTTTCTCCATTACAGAGAGTGGCATGAGGTTTATCCCTGACCCCAGGTCACACAGAGCCTTCTCAAAGGTCATGGTGCCTATGGTACAAGGTATGAAGAATTTTCTGGGATCCGATTTCTTCTGACGTAATGTCTGCCTCATTAATGCACTCAGTTCATTGGTGAACAAGGGGGGTTCATCCTCCCAAGTCTCATTACCAAATAACTTGGCATTCAGCTTCATGATTGCTCCTAGATACTTAGCAACTTGCTCTTCAGTGATGTCTTCATCCTCTTCAGAGGAAGAATATTCATCAGAGCTCATGAATGGCAGAAGAAAGTTCAATGGAATCTCTATGGTCTCTGTATGAGCCTTAGATTCCTCTGGTTCCTCAAAGGGAAACTCCTTTCTGTCCAGAGGATATCCCATGAGGCTTTTCTCACTGGGACTCATGTCCTCCTGACTTTCTCCAGGTTCGGCCATGTTGGTCATGGTTATGGCCTTGCACTTTCTCTTGGGGTTTTCTTCTGTATTGCTTGGGAGAGTACTGGGAGGAGTTTCAGTAAACTTCTTACTCAGCTGACCCACCTGTGCCTCCAAATTTCTAATGGAGGACCTTATTTCATTCATGAAACTTAGTGTGGTCTAGGATAGATCAGAGACTATGGTTGCCAGGCCAGAATGGCTCTGTTCAGAATTCTCTGTCTGTTGCTGGGAAGATGATAGAAAAGGCTTACTATTGCTAAACCTGTTTCTTCCACCATTATTATTGAAGCCTTGTTGAGGCTTTTGTGGATCCTTCCATGAGAAATTTTGATGATTTCTCCATGAAGAATTATAGGTGTTTCCATAGGGTTCTCCCATATAATTCACCTCTGCCATTGCAGGGTTCTCAGGATCATAAGCTTTTTCTTCAAAAGATGCTTCCTTAGTACTGTTGGATGCAGCTTGCAATCCATTCAGACTATGAGAAATCATATTGACTTGCTGAGTCAATATTTTGTTCTGAGCCAATATGGAATTCAGAGTATCAATTTCAAGAACTCCCTTTTTCTGAGGCGTCCCATTGTTCACAGGATTCCTCTCAGAGGTATACATGAACTAGTTATTTGCAACCATTTCAATGAGTTTCTGAGCTTCTGCAGGGGTTTTCAGATGAAGAGATCCTCCTGCAGAATGGTCCAATAACATTTTTGACAACTCAGACAAACCATCATAGAATATACTTATGATGCTCCATTCTGGAAGCATGTCAGTAGGACACCTTTTGATCAGTTGCTTATATCTTTCCCAAGCTTCATAGAGGGACTCACCTTCCTTCTGTCTGAAAGTTTGGATTTCCACTCTAAGCTTGCTCATCTTTTGAGGTGGAAAGAATTTGGCCAGGAAAGCACTGACCAGCTTATCCCAAGAGTTCAAGCTTTCCTTAGGTTGTGAATTTAACCATGTTCTAACTTTGTCTCTTACAGCAAAAGGGAAAAGCATAAGCATGTAGACCTCGGGATCAACTCTATTGGTCTTGACAGTATCACAGATTTGCAAGAATTCAGCTAAAAACTGATGAGGATCTTCCATTGGAAGTCCATGAAACTTGCAATTCTGCTGCATTAGAGAAATTAATTGAGGCTTAAGCTCAAAGTTGTTTGCTCCAATTGCAGGAATTGAGATGCTTCTTCCATAGAAGTTAGAAGAGGGTGCAATAAAGTCACCAAGCATCTTCCTTGCATCTCCACCATTGTTATTAGGTTCGGCCATGTCTCCTTTTTTTCGAAAATTTCTGTCAGGTTCTCTCCAGAGTGTTGTGCTTTAGCTTCCCTTAGCTTCCTCTTTAGAGTCCTTTCAGGTTCAGGATCAGCTTCAATAAGAATGTCTTTGTCCCTGTTCCTGCTCATATAAAAATTAAGAGAATAGAAAAGAAAATATGGAATCCTCTATGTCACAGTATAGAGATTCCTTATGTAAGTATAAGAAGAGAAGAATAGAAGAAGGAGAAGAGAAAAATTCGAACACAGAGAAGAAGAGTGGGTTCGAATTTTTGAGTGGAGGGGGGTGTTAGTAGATAAATAAATAAATAGAAAGATATGAGAGGGGGAAGAATTCGAAAATAATTAAAAAGAAAAAATATTTTTGTTTTTATTTTAAATATTAATTAGAATTCGAAAATTAAGAAGGAAAATAAAATTAAATTGAAATTTAAAACAATTAGTTAATGAAAAGAAATTTTTGAAAAAGAGGTTAGTGATTTTCGAAAATAAGAGAGAGAAAAGTAGTTAGGTGGTTTTGAAAAAGATAAGAAATAGTAAAACATACAAAAAATCAAGTAGTTAATTGAAAAATATTTGAAAATCAATTTTGAAAAGATAAGAAGTTAGAAAAGATTTTGAAAAAGATATGATTAGAATAGAAAAAGATATGATTGAAAATCATTTTGAAAAAAAAAGATATGAAAAGGGAATTACAAAGATTTGATTTTGAAAATTAAAGTTGATTACTTGACTAACAAGAAACTAAAAGATATGATTTTAAAATTTAAAGATTGAACTTTCTTGATAGGCAAGTAACAACTTGAGATTTTTGAATCAAAATATTAAATGTTAGTAAAGTTTTTGAAAATATGGAATAAAATTAAGAAAAAGATTTTGAAAATCAATTTTAAAAATTTTCGAAAATATGAAAGGAGAATGAAAAAGATTTGATTTTTGAAAAAGTTTTGAAAAGATAGGATTTTTAAATTGAAAATTTGACTTGACTCATAAGAAACAACTAAATTTTGAAAATTTTTTGAAAATATCAACTCAAATATTCGAAATTTTATGAGTGAAATAAGAAAAGATATATTTTTTTATTTTTGAATTTTTAATGAAGAAAGAGAAAAATATAAAAATGATGCAAAATATGAGAATTTAAGATCAAAACACATGATGCATGCAAGAACACTTTGAATGTCAAGATGAACACCAATAACTTATTTTTGAAAATTTTTAAGAAAAGACACACATGCAAGACACCAAACTTAGAAATTTTCAATGTTTCGACACTAACAAATTGAAAATGCATATGAAAAACAAGAAAAGACACAAAACATAAAAATGCAAAGATCAAACAAAGAAGATCATCAAGAACAACTTTGAAGATCATGAAGAACATAATGCATGAGTTTTCGAAAATTTTAATGAAAATTAAAAAAAATACAATTGACACCAAACTTAAAAATTGACACTAGACTCAAACAAGAAACACAAAATTATTTTTGGTTTTATGATTTTAAAATTTTTTTTGTATTTTTCAAAAATTAAAAATAAAATAAAATTACCTAATCTGAGCAACAAGATGAACCGTCAGTTGTCCAATCTCGAACAATTCCCGTCAACGACGCCAAAAACTTGGTGCACGAAATCGTGATTGTTCATTCCCTGGTAACGGCGCCAAAAACTTAATACGCACGTTCATAATCTCAATTCTTTTTCACAACTTCGCACAACTAACTAGCAAGTGCACTGGGTCGTCCAAGTAATAAACCTTACGTGAGTAAGGGTCGATCCCACGGAGATTGTCGGCTTGAAGCAAGCTATGGTCATCTTGTAAATCTCAATAAGGCAGATTCAAATGGTTATGGAGATTTGATAATTAAAATATAAAATAAGATAGAAATACTTATGTAATTCATTGGTGAGAATTTCAGATAAGCGTATGAAGATGCTTTGTTCCTCCTGAACTTCTGCTTTCCTATTGTCTTCATCCAATCATTCATACTCCTTCCCATGGTAAGCTGTATGTTGGGCATCACCGTTGTCAATGGCTACTTCCCGTCCTCTCAGTGAAAATGGTCCAAATGCGTTGTCATCGCACGACTAATCATCTGTCGGTTCTCGATCATGTTGGAATAGAATCCAGTGATCCTTTTGCGTCTGTCACTACGCCCAACACTCGCGAGTTTGAAGCTCGTCACAGTCATCCCTTCCCAGACCTTACTCGGAATACCACAAACAAGGTTTAGACTTTCAGGATCTCAAGAATGGCCGCCAATAATTCTAGCTTATACCACGAAGACTCCGATCTTTCGGAATGGAGGCTAAGAGATAAACGCTCGATCTAAGATAGAACGGAAGTGGTTGTCAGGCACGCGTTCATAGGTTGAGAATAGTGATGAGTGTCACAGATCATCATATTCATCACGGTTGAAGTGCAAGCGAATATCTTAGAATAGGAATAAGCTTGAATTGAATAAGAAAACAATAGTACTTTGCATTAATTCATGAGGAACAACAAAGCTCCACACCTTAATCTATGGTGTGTAGAAACTCTACCGTTGAAAATACATAAGTGATGAAGGTCCAGGCATGGCCTAATGGCCAGCCCCCGAAACGTGATCTCTGAACATAAAATTATTCAAAGACTAACCAAAGATATATAATAAATCACTAAAAGTAGTTTTTATACTAAACTAGTAGCTAGGGTTATATAAGATAAGTAAATGATGTAGAAATCCACTTCCGGGCTCACTTGGTGTGTGCTTGGGCTGAGCATTGAGCTTTCATGTGTAGAGACTCTTTTTGGAGTTAAACGCCAGGTTGTAGCTTATTTCTGGCGTTTAACTCTGATTTCCATCCTGTTTCTGGCGTTTAACTCCAGAATAGGACAGGAAGTTGGCGTTTGAACGCCAGTTTGCGTCGTCAAAACTCGGGCAAAGTATAGACTATTATATATTTTTGAAAATCCCTGGATGTCTACTTTCCAACACAATTGAGAGCGCGCCAATTGGGTTTCTGTAGCTCCAGAAAATCCATTTCGAGTGCAGAGAGGTCAGAATCCAACAGCATTTGCAGTCCTTCTTCAGCCTCTGAATCAGATTTTTGCTCAAGTCCCTCAATTTCAGCCAGAAATTACCTGAAATCACAGAAAAATACACAAACTCATAGTAAAGTCCAGAAATATGATTTTTATTTAAAAACTAATAAAAATATACTAAAAACTAACTAAATCATACTAAAAACTATGTAAAAACAATGCCAAAAAGCGTATAAATTATCCGCTCATCAGGTTGCCAATAGAATCGTCGTCAGGTTGGCTAGCCCATTGTAACTACTACAGTCATGGATCTTTTGGCAGTTTCCTACTTTGAGGACCTTTGGGTATGAGACATTTTGTTGGTTGTTCATGTTGAGGTATACATATTTGTATTATATGTGTTATGTGGTTTATTAGTCATTCCATTTTTTGCCATTATTGATTTTATATATTGGTTTGCAAGAGGGTGGGATATCTACCATCTTTCTAACGAGAAAAAGCCAAGAGTCATGCAATGGAGGCTTAGGACTTGTCTTTAGCACCGTAATACTACCTGCCATTATATACGTCATTACAATCCCCATAAATCTGTGCAACTACCTTCTGCTTAGCCAACTGGTGCATGAAATTGTGATTCACACTTTTCACAATTCCGCATAACTAACCAGCAAGTGCACTGGGTCGTCCAAGTAATACCTTATGTGATTAAGGGTCGATCCCACGGAGAATGTCGGCTTGAAGCAAGCTATGGTCATCTTATAAATCTTAGTCAGGTGGATTCATATGGTTATGAGGTTTTGATAATTAAAAGATAAATAAAACATAAAATAAAATAAAGGTACTTAAGTAATTCATTGGTGGAAATTTCAGATAAGCGTGTGAAGATGCTTTGTTGCTTCTGAACCTCTGCTTTCCTATTGTCTACTTCCAACCATGCGCACTCCCTTCCATGGAAAGCTGTATGATCCTCTTGGATGAAAAATACCAGGTACGATCTCTGCACGGTTAATCAACTGTCAGATTTCTCGTCTCGGATGAAAAATACCAGGTACAGCTACCGCACGGCTAATCATCTGTCGGTTCTCGCTAGCATTGGAATAGAACCCTTGTCCTTTTGCACACTGTCACTGAGCCCAACATTCGCAAGTTTGAAGCTCGTCACAGTCATCCTTTCCCAGATCCTACTCGGAATACCACATACAAGGTTTAGACTTTCCGGGTCTCAGGAATGGCTACCAATGGTTCTAGCCTATACCACGAAGATCCTAATCTCACGGACTCGGTCCATGTATTAGAGACCCAAGAGTATATACTCCGGCTGTCGTCCAATGACTATGTTGAACATCATGTAGACCGCTTTGTGGTTGTCAGGCACGCGGATCTTAGCTAAGCGAGTAACGAAGCTTGGGTGATTGTCACGGGTCACCCTTTCATTCTGACTTAACTGAATTAAGTACGAGAGTATATCTTGGAGAAGAAGTAGGCATGAATTGAAATAAAAACAATAGTACTTGCATTAATTCATGAAGAACAGTAGAGCTCCACACCTTAATCTATGGGGTGTAGAAACTCTACCGTAGAAAATACATAAGTGAAAAGAGGTCTAGGCATGGCCGAATGGCCAGCCTCCAAGTCCAAGTCTCAGATCTAAAAATGATCAAAGATGGTAAAGTCTCCCAGTATGCGAATGAAATAGTAAAAAATGCTATTTATACTAAACTAGTTACTAGGGATTACAGAAAATAAGTAACTAAGTGCAGATAGTGCAGAAATCCACTTCCGGGGCTCACTTGGTGTGTGTTTGGGCTGAGCATTGAAGCTTTTACGTGCATAGACCACTCTTGGAGTTAAACGCCAGCTTGGGTGCTAGTTTGGGCGTTTAACTCCAGTTCTAGTGCCAGTTCTGGCGTTTTACTCCAGAAAAAGGGTCTCAAGTGGGCGTTAAGACGCCAGTTTGGGCCATAAAATCTCGGGAAAAGTATGGACTATTATATATTGCTAGAAAGCCCAAGATGTCTAATTTCCAACGCAATTAAAAGTGCGCCAATTGGGCTTCTGTAGCTCCAGAAAATCCATTTCGAGTGCAGGAGGGTCAGAATCCAACAGCATCTGCAGTCCTTTTTCAGCCTCTGAATAAGATTTTTGCTCAGGTCCCTCAATTTCAGCCAGAAAATACCTGAAATTATAGAAAAATACACAAACTCATAGTAAAGTCCAGAAATGTGATTTTTGCATAAAAACTACTAAAAATATAATAAAAAGTAACTAAAACATACTAAAAATTATGTAAAAATAATGCCAAAAAGGGTATAAATTATCCACTCATCACAACACTAAACTTAAATTGTTGCTTGTCCCCAAGCAACTAAAAACAAAATAGGATAAAAAGAAGAGAAAATATAATAAATCTCAAAAATATCAATGAAGATTAGTTTTAATTAGATGAGCGGGACTTGTAGCCTTTTTGCTTCTGAACAGTTTTGGCATCTCACTTTATCCTTTGAAGTTCAGAATGATTAGCATCCATAGGAACTCAGAATTCAGATAGTGTTATTGATTCTTGTAGTTCAGTATGTTGATTCTTGAACACAGCTACTTTATGAGTCTTGGCCGTGACCCTAAGCATTTTGTTTTCCAGTATTACCACCGGATACATAAATACCACATACACATAACTGGGTGAACCTTTTCAGATTATGACTCAACTTTGCTAGAGTCCCCAGTTAGAGGTGCCTAGAGCTCTTAACCACACTCTTTGCTTTGGACAATAACTTTAACCGCTCAGTCTCAAGCTTTTCACTTGACACCTTCACGCCACAAGCACATGGTTAGGGACAGCTTGGTTTAGCCGCTTAGGCCAGGATTTTATTCCTTTGGGCCCTCCTATCCATTAATGCTCAAAGCCTTGGATCCTTTTTACCCTTGCCTTTTGGTTTCAAGGGTTACTGACTTTTTCTGCTTGCTTTTTCTTTCTTTTTCTTTATTTTTTTCGCACATTTTTTTTATTTTTCGCCATTCTTTTCCTTCTTTTTTTTCACAAACTTTTGTTTTTCACTGCTTTTTCTTGCTTCAAGAATCAATTTTATGATTTTTTAGATTATCAATAATATTTCTCCTTTTTCATTATTCTTTCAAGAGCCAACAATTTTAACATTCATAAACATCACCATAAAAAATATGCACTGTTCAAGCATTCATTCAGAGAACAAAAAGTATTGCCACCACATCAAAATAATTAAGCTAATTTCAAGATAAGTTTCGAAATTCATGTACTTCTTGTTCTTTTGCAAATAAAAATATTTTTCATTTAAGAAAAGTGAAGGATTCATAGGACGTTCATAGCTTTAAGACATAGACATTAAACACTAATGATCATGTAATAAAGACACAAACATAGACAAAACAGAAAGCATAGAATTCGAAAAACAGAAAAATTAGAACAAAGAAATTAAAGAACAAGTCCACCTTAGTGATGGTGGCTAGTTCTTCCTCTTGAAGATCTTATGGAGTGCTTTAGCTCCTCAATATCTCTTCCTTGCCTTTGTTGCTCCTCCCTCATGGCTCTTTGGTCCTCTCTGATTTCATGGAGGATAATGGAGTGCTCTTGGTGCTCCATCCTTAATTGCCCCATGTTAGAACTCAAATCTCCTAAAGAGGTGTTGAGTTGCTCTCAATAGTTGTGTGGAGGAAAGTGCATCCCTTGAGGCATCTCAGGGATTTCTTGATGAGGAATTTCCTCATGCTCTTGTTGAGGTCCATGAGTGGGCTCTCTTGTTTGCTCCATCCTCTTCTTAGTGATGGGCTTCTCTCCTTCAATGAGGATGTCTTCTTCTATGACAATTCCAGCTGAATTGCATAGGTTACAGATGAGATAAGGGAAGGCTAACCTTGCCAAAGTAGAGGGCTTGTCTACCACTTTGTAGAGTTCTAGAGGTATGATCTCATGAACTTCTACTTCCTCTCCATTCATGATACTATGGATCATGATAGCCCGGTCTATTGTCACTTCAGACCGGTTGCTAGTAGGAATGATAGAGCATTGGATGAACTCCAACCATCCCCTAGCCACGGTCAAGCCTTCTTAATTGAACCGGCTTGCCTCTTGAGTCTCTCTTCCATTGAGCTCCTTCCACACAGATGTCTATGAGGACTTGGTCCAACCTTTGAACAAAGTTGACCCTTCTGGTGAAAGGGTGAGGATCTCCTTGCATCATTGGCAAGTTAAATGCCAACCTCACATTTTTTGGACTGAAATCCAAGTAATTCCCCCGATCCATTGTGAGCCAATTCTTTAGGTTCGGGTTCATACTTTGATCATGGTTCTTAGTGATCCATGCATTAGCATAGAACTCTTGAACCATTAAGATTCCGACTTATTGGACGGGGTTGGTGAGAGCTTTCCAACTTCTTCTTTGAATCTCACGTCGGATCTTCGGATATTCACTCTTTTTGAGCATGAAGGGGACCTTGGGGATCACCTTTTTCTTGGCCACTACTTTATAGAAGTGGTCTTGATGGATCTTTGAGATGAATCTCTCCATCTCCCATGACTCGGAGGTGGAAGCAATTGCCTTCCCTTTCTTCTTTCTAGAGGTTTCTCCAGTCTTAGGTGCCATTAGTGGTTATGAAAAAACAAAGAGCAGAGCTTTTTCCCACACAAAACTTAAAATATTTGCTCGTCCTCGAGCAAAACTTGAAAAAAAGGAGGAGAAGAAGAAGAAATGGAGGAGATGGAGGGGGTGAGTGGTTCGGCCAAGGGGGGAAAGAAGTGTTTGTGATGTGTGAAATTGAAGGTGGTGATGAGGGGTATTTATAGGGTAAGAGAGAGGGGGAATTCGTGTAAGAATGGGTGGGTTTGGAGGGGAAGTAGTTTGAATTTGAATGGTGGGGTAAGTGGGGTTTTATGATGGATGGATGTGAGTGGTGAAGAGGTTGTGGGGACGAGGGTAGGATTTGATAGGTGAATGGTATTTGGGGAAGAGGTATTGATGGAATTGGTCAAGGGTATTTGGGGAAGAGTGTTATGGAGAGGTGTGAAGAGGAGAGAGAGTGAATTAGGGGTAGGTGTGGATCCTGTGGGTTCGCAGATCCTGAGGTATCAAGGTATTCTGCTCCCTGCACCATTCTGGTGTTCAAACGCCCTCTGTGTGCCAATTCTGGCATTAAACGCCAGCTCTGCTACCTTTTCTGGCGTTAAACGCCAGGCTGATGCCCCTTTCTGGCATTTAATGCCAGCCAGGCACCCTTTTCTGGCGTTAAATGCCAGTCTGTCTCCCATTTCTGGCATTTAACGCCAGCCAGACACCAGACACCTTTTTTTGGCGTTAAACGCCCAAAGTGCTGCCCATTCTGGCGTTTAACGCCCAGAATGCTGCCAGACTGGGCGTTAAACGCCCATTCTGCTATCCTTACTGGCATTTAAACGCCAGTAAGCCTGTCCTCCAGGTTGTGCTGTTTTTGATGCTGTTTTTGATTTTGCTTTAATTCTGTAGCTGTTTTTATGACTTCACATGATCATCAACCTAAAGAAAATATAAAATGACAATGGAATATAAATAAATATAATTAAATAACATTAGGTTGCCTCCCAACAAGCGCTTCTTTAATGTCAATAGCTTGACAGTGAGCTCTTAGAGAGCCTTACAGAGACTCAGAGCTTAATGATGGTCTCCTAACACCAAACTTAGAAGTTGAGTGTGGGAGCTCTGTTTTACTCTGTATTGAGAGAAGCTTTTTATGCTTCCTCTCCATGGTTACAGAAGAAGATCCCTGAGCCTTAAACATAAGGTAGTCCCCATTCAATTGAAGGACTAACTCTCCTCTATCCACATCAATCACAACTATTACTGTGGCTAGGAAGGGTCTTCCAAGGATGATGGATTCATCCTCATCCTTCCCAGTGTCTAGGATTATGAAGTCAGCAGGGATGTACAGGCCTTTAACCTTCACTAAGACATCCTCTACAAGTCTATAAGCCTGTTTCATTGATTTGTCTGCCATCTCTAGTGAGATTCTTACAGCTTGTACCTCAAAGATCCCTAGTTTCTCTATTACAGAGAGTGGCATGAGGTTTATTCCTGACCCCAGGTCATACAGAGCCTTCTCAAAGGTCATGGTGCCTATGGTGCAGGGTATTAAGAACTTTCCGGAATCCGGTTTCTTCTGAGGTAATTTCAGTTGAACCAAGGCATTCAGTTCATTGATGAGCAATGGAGGTTCATCCTCCCAAGTCTCATTACCAAATAAATTAGCATTCAGCTTCATGATTGCTCCTAGATACTAAGCAACTTGCTCTTCAATAATATCTTCATCTTCTTCAGAGGAAGAATACTCATCAGAGCTCATGAATGGCAACAGTAAGTTTAGTGGAATCTCTATGGTCTCTGTATGAGCCTCAGATTCCTTTGGTTCCTCAATAGGTAACTCCTTAGGGATCAGTGGACGTCCTTTGAGGTCTTCCTCACTGGAAATCATTGCCTCTTCCTCCTCTATAGGTTCAGCCATGTTGATTATATTTATGGCCTTGCACTCTCTTTTTGGATTCTCTTCTGTATTGCTTGGGATAGTACTAGGAGGGATTTTAGTAACTCTTTTACTTAGTTGACCCACTTGTGCCTCCAAATTTCTGATGGAGGACCTTGTTTCAGTCATGAAACTTAGAGTGGTCTTAGATAGATCAGAGACTATGGTTGCTAAGTTAGAGAGGCTCTACTTAGAATTCTCTATCTGTTGCTCAGAAGATGATGGAAAAGGCTTGCTATTACTAAACCTATTTCTCCCACCATTATTATTATTGAAGCCTTGTTGAGGCTTCTGTTGATCCTTCCATGAGAAATTAGGATGATTCCTCCATGAAGGATTGTAGGTGTTTCCATAGGATTCTCCCATGTAATTCACCTCTTCTATTGTAGGATTCTCAGGGTCATAAGCTTCTTCTTCAGAGGAAGCTTCTTTAGTACTGCTGGATGCAGCTTGCATTCCAGTCAGATTCTGAGAAATCATATTGACTTGCTGAGTCAATATTTTATTCTGAGCCAATATGGCATTCAGAGTATCAATCTCAAGAACTCCTTTCTTCTGAGTCATCCCATTATTCACAGGATTTCTTTCAGAAGTGTACATGAACTGGTTATTTGCAACCATTTCAATGAGTTTCTAGGCTTCTGTAGGCGTCTTCTTTAGATGAAGAGATCCACCATCAGAGTGATCCAATGACATCTTGGACAATTCAGACAGACCATCATAGAATATACATAAGATGCTCCATTCTGAAAGCATGTTAGAAGGACACATTCTGATCAATTGCTTGTATCTTTCCCAAGCTTCACAGAGGGATTCACCTTCCTTCTGTCTGAAGGTTTAGACTTCCACTCTAAGCTTGCTCAACTTTTGAGGTGGAAAAAATTTGGCCAAGAAAGCATTGACCAACTTTTTCCAAGAGTTCAGGCTTTCTTTAGGTTGTGAGTCCAACCATATCCTAGCTCTGTCTCTTACAGCAAAGGGGAAAAGCATAAGTCTGTAGACCTCGGGATTAACCCCATTGGTCTTAACAGTGTCACAGATTTGCAAGAATTCAGCTAAGAACTGATGAGGATCTTCTAATGGAAGTCCATGAAACTTGCAATTCTGCTGCATTAGAGAAACTAATTGAGGCTTAAGCTCAAAGTTGTTTGCTCCAATTGCAGGAATTGAGATACTTCTTCCATAGAAGTCAGAAGTTGGTGCAGTAAAGTCACCAAGCATCTTCCTGGCATCTCTACCATTGTTATTGTTTTCGGCTGCCATCTCTACTTCTTTTTTGAAAATTTCTGTAAGGTCCTCTCCAAAGTGTTGTGCTTTAGCTTCTCTTAGCTTCCTCTTCAAGTCCTTTCAGGTTCAGGATCAGCTTCAACAAGAATGTTCTTATTCTTGTTCCTGCTCATATGAAAAAGAAGAGAACAGAAAAGAAGAGGAATCCTCTATATCACAGTATAGAGATTCCTTTATGTGAGTAAAAGAATAGAAGAATAGAAGAATGAGGTAGAGAGAAAATAAAGAGAATTCGAACACAGAGAGAGGGAGAGGGTTTGAATTTTAAGAAGAAGAGAAGTGTTAGTAATTAAATAAATAAATAGAAAGAGATGAGAAAGAGAGAGTATTCGAATATTAATTTAAAAGAAAAGAAAAATATTTTTTTTATTTTAATTATTAGTTAGAATTTGAATTTATTAAAAGAAATAAAATAAAATTAGAATTTAATACAATTAGTTAATAAAAAGAATTTTGAAAAAGTGGGTAATAGTTTTCGAAAATTAGAGAGAGAGAAAGGTAGTTAGGTGGTTTTAAAGAGGATAAGAAATAGAAAACTTTTTAAAATCAAGCAAAAAGTCAAGTAGTTAATTGAAAAAGATTTGAAAATCAATTTTGAAAAGATAAGAAGTTAGAAAAAAGATTTTGAAATTAAGTTTTGAAAAAGATATGATTGAAAGATATGATTGAATTTTATTTTGAAAAAGATTTGAGAAGGAAATTAAAAAGATTTGATTTTTAAAATTAAAGTTGATGACTTGACTAACAAGAAACTAAAAGATATTATTCTAGAATTTAAAAATTGAACCTTTCTCAACAGGAAAGTAACAATACTTGAAATTTTTGAATCAAAACATTAAATGTTAGCAATGATTTCGAAAATTATGAAATAAAAATGAAAAAGATTTGATTTTTTTTTTGAAAAAGATTTGAAAAGATAAAATTTTTAAATTGAAATTTTGGCTTGACTAACAAGAAGCAACCAAATTTTGAAAATTTTTGACTAAGTCAATCCAAAATTTTGAAATTTTTGAGTAAAATAAGGAAAATATATTATTTTTTTATTTTTGAATTAATGAAGGAAGAGAAAAACAACAAAAAAGACACATGACATAAGAATTTAAGATCAAAACAAATAATTCATGCAAGAACACTTTGAATATTATGATGAACATCAAGAACATATTTTTTGAAAATTTTTAAGAAAAGAAACACATGCAAGACACCAAACTTAGAAATTTTTAATGTTTAGACACTATGAATTTGAAAATGCATATGAAAAACAACAAAAAGCACAAAACAAGAAAATCACAAGATTAAACAAAGAAAATCATCAAGAACAACTTGAAAAGCAAAGAAGAACACAATGCATATATTTTCGAAAATTAAGAAAATTTTAAAAACATGCAATTGACACCAAACTTAAAATTTGACACTAGACTCAAACAAGAAACACAAAATTTTTGGTTTTTATGATTTTATTAAAATTTTTTTGTATTTTTCAAAAATTATTTTGGAAAAGGAAATAAAGAAATTCAAAATTTTTAATAAGAATTCCAAGATTCGTGCAATGCTAGTCTAAAGCTTTGGTCCAAAAGAATTAGACATGGCAAATGGCCAGCCAAGCTTTAGCAGAGCATTACATACAACAGCCAAATTGATGGGAACCAAAAGGCTCTTGCAAAGATAAATGAAAACTTCGGTCCAAAGGATTAGACATGGCTTAAAAGCCAGCCAGGATTCAACATATCTCAAGAAACTCTAGAATTCATTCTTAAAAACTCTGAAGAACAATTTTTGTTTGTATTTTTTTTCGAAAATAAAATAAAAGGCTTAAACATAAAATAAAATTACCTAATCTAAGCAACAAGATGAACCGTCAGTTGTCCAAACTCGAACAATCCTTAGCAACGGCGCCAAAAATTTGATGCACGAAATTGTGATTCACACTTTTCACAACTCCGCACAACTAACCAGCAAGTGCACTGGGTTGTCCAAGTAATACCTTACGTGAGTAAGGGTCGATCCCACGGAGATTGTCGGCTTGAAGCAAGCTATGGTCATCTTGTAAATCTTAGTCAGGCAGATTCATATGGTTATGAGGTTTTGATAATTAAAAGATAAATAAAACATAAAATAAAATAAAGGTACTTATGTAATTCATTGGTCGGAATTTCAGATAAGCGTGTGAAGATGCTTTGTTGCTTCTGAACCTCTGCTTTCCTATTGTCTTCTTCCAACCTTGCACACTCCCTTCCATGGCAAGTTGTATGATCATCTCAGATGAAAAATACTAGGTACGATCTCTGCACGGCTAATCAACTGTCGGATTTCTCGTCTCGGATGAAAAATACCAGGTACAGCTACCGCACGGCTAATCATCTGTCGGTTTCCGCTAGCATCGGAATAGGACCCTTGTCCTTTTGCACACTGTCACTGCGCCCAACATTCGCAAGTTTGAAGCTCGTCACAGTCATCCCTTCCCAGATCCTACTCGGAATACCACATACAAGGTTTAGACTTTTCGGATCTCAGGAATGGCTGCCAATGGTTCTAGCCTATACCATGAAGATCCTAATCTCAGGGACTCGGTCTGTGTATTAGAGACCCAAGAGAATATACCCCGGCTGTTGTCCAATGACTACGTTGAACATCATGTAGACCGCTTTGTGGTTGTCAGGCACGCAGATCTTGGCTAAGCGAGTAACGAAGCTTGGGTGATTGTCATAGGTCACCCCTTCATTCTGACTTAACTGAATTAAGTATGAGAGTATATCTTGGAGAAGAAGTAGGCGTGAATTGAAAGAAAAACAATAGTACTTGCATTAATTCATGAAGAACAGCAGAGCTCCACACCTTAATCTATGGGGTGTAGAAACTCCACCGTAGAAAATACATAAGTGAAAAGAGGTCTAGGCATGGCCGAATGGCCAGCCTCCAAGTCCAAGTCTCAGATCTAAAAATGATCAAAGATGGTTAAGTCTCCTAGTATGCGAATGAAATAGTAAAAAGTGCTATTTATACTAAACTAGTTACTATGGATTATAGAAAATAAGTAACTAAGTGCAGATAGTGCAGAAATCCACTTTCGGGGCCCACTTGGTGTGTGCTTGGGCTAACCATTGAAGCTTTCACGTGCATAGGCCACTCTTCGAGTTAAACGCCAGCTTGGGTGCCTGTTTGGGCGTTTAACTTCAGTTCTGGTGCCATTTCTGGCGTTTTACTCCAGAAAAGGGTCTCAAGTGGGCGTTTAGACGCCAGTTTGGGCCATCAAATCTCAGGCAAAGTATGGACTATTATATATTGCTGGAAATTCCAAGATGTCTACTTTCCAAGGTAATTGAGAGCGCACCAATTGGGCTTCTGTAGCTCCAAAAAATCCATTTTGAGTGCAGGAAGGTTAGAATCCAACAGCATCTGCAGTCCTTTTTTAGCCTCTGAATTAGATTTTTGCTCAGGTCCCTCAATTTCAGCCAGAAAATACCTGAAATTACAGAAAAATATACAAACTCATAGTAAAGTCCAGAAATGTAATTTTTGCATAAAAACTACTAAAAATATAATAAAAAGTAACTAAAACATACTAAAAACTATGTAAAAACAATGCCAAAAAGGATATAAATTATTCTTTCATCACCAACCAAACCTTCATGTAACTTGATCTGATATCATAACTTGCCTCTGTTGCATTTTGCAAGGCCTAAATCGACATAACCGTGTTAGCTCTAACCATAGGAAAGATGAAAAAGCACATATGAGATGGTAATCAAGCTTTTGTAATCACTAAAAATCTTTGTGGCTAGACATGTATGAGGTCCGTTATACTTTCTGATCTCCTAAGTACCCTTTTGCTGTCTAAGAGTGATCTGAATAAATCAACTGAACTTGTTACAAATTTCTTATACTTTTCATGGTACTTGATGTGATCTAACTCAACAACCCTATGATGGATGTTGTAAGTCATGACATTGAGCACTAAGCATGATTTCCTCTTTACTTTGAAACTATTGTTCAACTTGAAACGCATTTGGAGTAGATATATCATGTGAATCTCTGCCCTCAAATCTGGATCATACATTTGACAAACCGTGGTGTGCCATGGCCTCCAAGTTTAAAGTTGAAAAGTGCAGTAGATATTGTTACATTCCGAAACTTGAGGGGCCACCCTGATTGACTGAAATGTTTCTTCCTAAATTCTCATTGCTATCCTCAACTATCATGGGGGGCTCCACATCCTCGTCATCTTGCAATGCATCTTCCATAGGATTTGGTTTTTCACCCCTAGCTGAAGATGGTATCTTCCCAGGAGAAGCAACTATTGCAATCACAAGCTCACCAAAAAAACGATTATCACCAATGTCACAAGCATTATCATTAACACAATTTAAATCAACTGCGAAGGACGGAGATACCACTAACATTACTTCAAGTGCAACTGCAAGCTCAAATCTAGAGGCAACTACAAGCATTGAGCTAAAGGCTCCTGAAAGTTCTACAGATTGAGAATTATGATTCGATCCTCCTGAATTAGCAACCACATCTCCAAGCTTGGCCAGCAATTCATGGATTCTCACCTCGAGCTAGAAACTGACGATGACATTAAAACAAAATTTACAAATCTTCATCACTCTCTATAACATAATAATCGTACTTCACAAAATCTCGCACAACAAAAATGAAAATGATATAAAATAAATACTCCACATGATTGATGTCATGGACTTCTAGTTTCTGTAGCATGGTACTTTGCAGCTCAACAAAAGTAGTAGATTGTCAGATAAAGACATTCAATAAATCTTTATCAGTAAATTTTATTCCTTCTTGCACTTTTTTTTTTAATATTTTCTCTATAGTGCTCAAGAATTAGAAATTTATCATTACTAGTCATTGTGAATGTCACTTTAAATAACAACAAATGTTTTGGATGTATTTACAGACCTTACCTATTGCTAAATTGGATTACCTTATTTCGTAATATATTAAGGTGTAAATCAAATTACTCTGATTCAATTTACCTATACTTTCCTCTTTCTATAAATCAATTTTTCCTGCATTGATTTGATAGGTTATCTAAACCCTAAACTCCTTCAAAAAGTAAATCGACGATGTGGTTAATGTTAATTTACGTCTTTTGAGCTTTTGAACATAGATCAAATTTGGCTTTTTCGATTTATGTGTAAATGGATAATCGAACTTAGCTTATGCGATTTACATAGATTAAAATACAACTGATGTATAACCAAACTAAAGAATTAAGACATCTATATAATTTTGATGTCCAACTGTTTTATTAAAATAAATTACCCACAACTTTATTAGGTATTGGCAGGCAATATCCATGTAAAATTCAATAGTTTTCAAATTTTTATAATTGAATTAAATTCTTAAAAAATATTTGTACATATTATTTTATAATAATATATTTATACTTATTATGCATTAAAAATTAAGAATTTTATACGATGTAACAAATATTATATTATTTTGTATCAAATTTGTTTTTATATAAAATATATATTCCCTTTCTTGTAGTTATTTTAATTAAAATAATGATGTAACAAAAATAAATTGGTTAAATAATTTTCTCATCTTCTGGAAACAAAAGAAGTCGTATATATATGGCATCTGCATGTATTTATTTTGCCCTTAGGAAAGGAATCAAAGGATGAAGATGTTATGTGGTTGAATGATAAAATAGAAAATTTAAAATAATTATATAATATATAGTAAACTAGTACTAGCTACAAAATTTAACACCCCCCCCCCCCAAAAAAATTTAAATTTTGTGACTTGTTTAATATGCAATTGAATTAATTATTTGATTAATCTAAATTAATTAGTTAGAGAGAGAGAACTGAAATTGTATGTACTTAAATATTTATTTAAGACATAAAAAGAAAAGAAAATAAAATCTTTCTAAAATATTGAGCTTTCCCGTGAAAAATGGAGGCAACGGTTTCCATTAATTTTTTGCGTTGATCAGAAGGTAGTATTTTTTTTTTGTGACAATCAGAAGGTAGTATATGTAATTACAAGCGGACCCTGTGACACTAAATTTTTTAGACTGTGTTTGGTTATCGTCTCAAAATTATAAAAATAGAGACACAAATATATAAAAATATAATATATAAATATAAAAAAATATTAATTTTACATTGTGTTTGATAATTAAAAAATAGACAAAATATACTATTCATAATTCTATTAAAAAGTTAATTTTATTCTTATTATGCTATTATCATTATTACTTTTGTTTTTTTTATTCTTCTTCTTTCAAAATTATCACAATTTATCATGGTATCACTGTTTTTAAAACCAACACAAATTTTTTTATTTTTAGTAATTCTTCATCCAAAATAAAATCAACTCTATAAACATCAAAGCAAAATTGCTAAAAATTATTAACATAACAAACACAAATCTCCATCAACTCAAAGAGAGAATAAATTATCATCCCACCTACAATAAAAAATACCACAAATAAAATTTAATTCCAAATTCAATTATTCAATATTTATAAAATAAACAAAAGTTCTTTAATATTATCCTAATTGAATAATACAAACAGATTCAAAATTTTATTAAAATATAAATTTTGAAACAAATACAAATTGAATCTGAGGTAGAATAAGACAACAAAGTAGACAAAAGAAAAGAAGGAGATAAAGAATGATGAAAAAAAGATAAAGATGAAAAGAGGTGAAAAAAGGGCAAGGCCGACAAATTAAAAAAATACCAGTAGATCTATAACGACGATGAGATATGTGGTTGCTTTCATTGTAAATCTACAGTTGCTCTGGGGAGGGAGGGAGGGAGGGAGGGAGGGAGAGAGAGAGTCCGTCGTTACAGCAACTGTCGCTGCTGTCGCTATTGATGCTGACCGAATGGTGAGGCAAAAAGATCTCTTTTTTGCTGTGACGCTACCAAGAAGAAGACGAACATCGCCGCTAGAGAAAGGATGGAGGCGACACCATCGAAGCCCAAAGTCATGCAACAACAATGGCAAAGTATGGAGGCTACAGAGAGAAAATGAAGAATGGTTGAAGAAAAGGAAATTAGGTTAAAGATACTAAGGATACGAATAGAATTACAAAAATATTAGAGGAATAAAATTATAAAAATTTTAGTGTTTTAGACTGAATATTAGTGTCTTACCTATTGGAAAAACACAATACATATTTTTTTTATAGATATCTCTATATAACCGTATCTCTTTTAATTTTGTGTCTTACGTACCAAACAAAGAACACGTCCTACCGTATTTCTATCTTTGGCATACATAGATATCCCTAATGCCGCGCCTTACTTCTCCACTCTTCCAAACACTTATAAAAATCTGCTTTGTTACGTGAACATGTACGAACAGTTGCTCCAAATTCAGCCAACTCTCCCACAATGGCATGCCTAATTCAAAATAAAAATAAAAAATATAGCTTTTATAACATAAGAGATAATTAAAGTTTAGGCACGAACGAACCCTATGCCTCTTGTTTTACCGGTCACCAGTGAGGTCATTCCGTGGAATGACCATCTTTCGCCTTTGGACTTCAACTTTGTTTCCTCCATTTTTTTTCCTTCCAATTAAAGAGTGCTGCTTCTGCTGGTCTCTGTAGTTTCTTAGGCATGGAAAAAATGTCTAGTTATGAGTGAATTTTTACATAGAATTCAATATCTATTTTATCTCTATGACTCTATATTAATGAAGTTTGTTCCATTCACAAAACAAAAAGAAGTTTGTTTTACTATAGGATGTAACTCGTGCAATGATTCTGACAGTGAAAAATATTATTAAAAGGTATTTAACAAAATAATAAATTATTTATAGTATCTTAATTCTTAATAGATATTTTTTTATATGAAAAAATAACTATTTGTATTCATGAATTTTGCGAACGTTAATAAAAGTACT
This sequence comes from Arachis hypogaea, assembly GCF_003086295.3. Taxonomy (NCBI): domain Eukaryota; kingdom Viridiplantae; phylum Streptophyta; class Magnoliopsida; order Fabales; family Fabaceae; genus Arachis; species Arachis hypogaea. The sequence continues at coordinate 96,876,317 of NC_092049.1, forward strand.
CATCAAACAAAAAAATTAACATTATACCTATAAAAGATGGGCTCCGTGTGATAAAATTACCTAAATCCTAATTTTTTGTTGACTTTTTAATAAAAAAATTTTCAAATCACCCACATCCACTACAAGATTTTTCTTTATTTGTGGCAGTTTTTTTTCTTATTTGTGGAGGTTTATAACCCCCACCAAATGATTTGCGGAGGTTTCTAAAACCCCCAAAATTTGAGGTGCCACGAGATCTTTTGTGTAGTTTTTAGAAACCTACACAATCTATTCAGTGGGAGTTTTGTATGTGTTTAGTGGGGTTTTGTATTGAATTTTTGTGGCAATTTTAAATCACTTTTGTGGCAGTTTAAAACCTCCACAAATTAATTTTTTAATTTAACAAAAATTAACTATTTTGTGAGATTTTCAAACCTCCACAAATCCTGTAATTATTTATTTATTTTTAATTTCAAATCATTCATTAATCTCATCTCATTTACATACTCTCAAATTAGAAATTTATTTTTTAATATCAATTTAAAAACTAAATCTTTTATAATACAATTTCTCCATATAAAACAATTCTATATATAAAAAAATTTCTCAATGTCAGTAGTTCCAAACATAATTGTATATGGTATTGTGTTACATAACTATTACTGTTTTTTTTTTTAAAAAGTAAAATAAAACAACTTTAATATCTCAATATCATCTAATTACATAAAATAAATACACAAAAAAATTTAAAGCATACACACAAACTAAGCTCTAAAATTTTAACATTAATAGTATATAATTACACTGAAGGTCCCAATCCTAAAAGACCTTTTAACATTATCAAGTTAATTTATGTTACTTTCTGTGTAGCTGAATTTCTTCCTCAGTAGAACCACATAGCTCAAGTCCTCAATCACCTTAATTCATTAATCACTAATTAACCACAATTACACACTTAATTATTTCAAATCATATATATAGAGTAGAGACAGAACCTTGTGAATTGCTCCCAATTGAACAACACCTTCTCTTACAGCAATGAGAGCTATGGTCTGCATCAAGAAACAATAAAGATCCTATAATGTAGACACATGAATATAAATGTTTATTATTTTCTTATCATAATCATCATATATAATACTACCTTTAGTCGAGATTGGAACTGTGCTTCCCAAGTCCTAGGATGCTGTAATTAAGAATATAATTAAGCATGAAATCATGAAGTTGTAATAAGAGTAAGATTATTAATGAATTAATTAATAAGTAGTATTAACTGAATCAGTTGAATTATGCCACGCTGACAAGAAGTTGATTTCTTGTTCATTAGGCTCTTTGTATATCCATTTGTGACTCTGATCTGCAGCAACTTTTCCTATCAACCTGCACTTATTCAATTCCACCCATCACAATAATAATTAATAATTGTATTATTGATAATCACATAACATAAACAGAAGAAGAAGAACCATTATTATTATTATTATGATTATTATTATTAGGACAATCACCAGAGTTTATTTCAGGTGCTGCTGCTGACGCTGCACAGTTTTAAGCTATAGCGCATGAGAGAATTTACGATGCAAAAACAGTTCCTAAGGTGAGCTGTGGTATCACTAGATTATTGGTGGGTATTGCTTTTCCTGCTGCCTGACCCTTCTTTTATACTCTGTAGCATCCTGCAAAAATAAGACAATACTACAATGTTAAGAGATCTTTTATAATAAGAAAGAAAAAAATGTCCAATTTCCTAGGTTAGATACCTAGATAAATAGATGATATCCCTCTGTCTGAGCAGGATCAACAGGATTTGGCTGGTCAAGCAAATCCTGGATACTAACAAGAATTTACTTCACTGTTATAGCTGGTCTCCACCCCTACAATGACAATAAATCTGTAAACCTGTTTGCTCACTGACATGCAAATCAAACTATATAAGTTAGTCTCAAGCAGTCCTACACAAGAGAGATGAACTTACACTATCCTCATTAAGTATAGACAAGCAAACAGTTCCAGATGGATAGACATTAGGGTGGAAGAAGCCTTGTGGGAATTTACACTTCGGAGGCTTGCTAGGGTAGTCTTCACTGAAGTGCATTGTAAGGGGAAAAAAGCCACCTTTCCAATTAGTCTGCAACATATGAAATGTAAACTTGATAGAATGCAAATAACAGGCTCACTATTCAACAAGCTGCTTTTTTAGGTGGGACACAGCTCACAGTTGTCAACTGAAATTATGACCCACACAGCAATTACACACAAAAACACAGACACAAAGGGTGCTTAGAAGCTAGAATCAAAAGTGGGAATGGAAACAGTACTAGAAAAAGTTTTAACAAAGCAGTAAAAGAACAATCAAGAAAAGTAACAACCAAAGCAGTGAAAAATAGCACTTTTAACAAACATCCAATTAAAAAAATGCAGTTACTAAAAATTGAAGGGAAAAAATAAGAACTGAATCTCAGCAAACAGCTAATTGTAAAGGGTGTTTTGAAATCATTGCAACTCATGATACAAGTATGATTCAAAGTCTGCCATTATCAAATTTCAGCAACAACAAATCAGATCATGTGCGATCTAAATTATGCATCCAGAAGTTCTAGTTCTAAGCATGATACTAGTGGCTTACAGCCTTTCAATAATTGCAAAAGACATTAACAAGGGGAAAAATGTTCCTATCCTTCTAACTCACTAAACACGGTGACTAAGGGGTAGAATGTCAAGATCATTAATGTTAAAAATTAATAGTTGCCAATCTTTTCGACTGCCTAAAAGAATCAATCTTTTATTTTAATTGCTTATTTAGTAATTGGTCTTTTTCATTTAATTTGCCTAAAAGAATCAAACCACCAAAGAGTAATTAGTCTTTTACTTCATGGAACAAACAAACTTGATTGGTTTGTTGCCATAATTAATTACTGGTTATGAAAAAAAATGAACAAGCATAACTGACAAGTTAAACTAACTTGACTACAATGCCATTCTTTGGAATTACTCGGGACAGCAACCTGTCTGTTCCACCATATAGATCATCTCCAGCAACAATTTCCTCACTTACATTATATTATATTATCAGCGCAAAATATCAGAAAATATAATTTTTGCATCAAAAAGGGGAAAAAAGAACTGTCCTTTGAGAATTCATGGCTTTCAGTCCCATAGTGCATTAATCGGTAAGTTTTAAAAATGAATCCAACAAACGAATAATCTAGGAAAAATACCAATAGTGATGACACGGCACTGCATGAGTGAATGCATGCAGAGACTCCAAAGCATGAAACTACTCATATTCTTAAATTCTCAGTGATGAATTTAATCTAAATTTCACAACTAAAAATGAAGAAAAACCATATTATAGCACAATGAAGAAAGAAAAGGCACCAGCTTGAACAAGATGAGAAACAGCACTCAGAGCAGCCATTCCACTGGTGAAGCATAGAGCTCTATCCGCCTTATCAAGTTTCGCCAACAAACTAAGAACACAACATGCAAGGTAAAACATGGTGAGAAAAGAAAACATTAATGCCACAATATTGGCAGTTGCAATGGTAAACAAACACAACTAACAGGACATAGTGAACCTTTCTAAAGCATCTCGAGTGGGATTTCCACATCTGGTATAATCATAGGGACCATTTTCTATTGCATTAGGCTGCATAAATAGGAGTACTGGTCAATAAACATAATGAGATCAAGAGAAAAGTACTCCCTCCATTCCAATTAGCACTCTTACTTTTTCGGTACATCAAAAAATCAATGTATCTAGACACATTTATGTCCAAATACATTGGAAAGGTTCATGTCATAGTGTGTATAAAAAAATCAAATCTTCACCTGCTTAAAAGTAGTAGTCTAATAGAGTCGGATTACTGAATGCTCCAAAAGGATCATTGCATTGAGTCAATAAGATAATTGCATTGAGACTTTGGCAAAGAAAACAAAATTAAGTAACATTCAAACAGAATAACAATGATCTTCGTTGTAGAAAAAAAAGCCTCATGAAAAAGAATCAAATCATCGAGAAGTGATTGAAATTGAAGAAACATACGTGGCTGGCATTCTTTCCAATTCCTGTTTGTTCGAACACCGCAATCCTGAAATATAATAAACAATGCGTCATTCAAAGGAGTAATATCAGCAAATTAATAGGGAAGAAGAAGAAAAAGAAGTACCAGCAGCAGTTCAAAGGAGAAATCGGAGTGAGAAAAAGCGTCATTGAAGAAGAAGCTCCGAAGTGAATAGATCTGAAAATCCGTTGTACCACGGCAACTACGGTGGCATCGACGGCAGAAACTGTGGCGGCAACAGCGACGAAAACTGCAGTGGCAATAGTGGCAGCAACGACAGCATAGAGAGAACAGATGCATTAATAGAAGAGGTGGCTCGATTTAGAAGCTCTCTCTTGCAATAGACACGGCAGTGATAACGGTGCCAGCGGCAGAAACAGCAGCGAGAACGGTAGCAAAAATGGTGGTAGAAAACTTAGGGTTTCATGCCCCTCTCTCGGCTAACTCAGTGCCTCTCATTTGGGGAAAAAGAGAAAATGAGCATGGAACAAAATGGAAATCAAGCAACCACGCTCAAATTTCATTTTCACACGATATACTTTCCATTAATAATTTTGAATTTTAATTAATGGAGGTTTTTTAAATTACCATAAATAAAATGTGTTGGTGAGGTTTTAAAAAACCTCCATAAAAAAGTCCCATAAATAAATAGAAATCTTGTAGTGATCTTTTATCTTTAACCTCTACTCCACCACCATCTCTTCTTCCCTAAATCCCAAACTTTTGAAATCCTCACCATTACCACCACCTCCTTGATTACCACTGCCTCCCATCTCCCTCTCCATTGCCACTACTTGCTATAATCATAATACTTGTTGCACAATATGAAAAAGCAGTGTTAGTTTCTCTGGAGGAAGTCTAGTTAGTTTTTTCAAAAGCGGCGTCCGATTCAACATCAGAGTTGTCGTTGGAGTTGTCGTTGAACTAGTTATAGCGCGATTATGGGAACACTTAACGAAAACTGAGTGCTTATTATCATGATTATCTTCTATGAAACTGTGCACCATTCTCACTAGACACATAATTTAGTTCCAAATTAAATCGGCACCAGCTACGATCTTGCCGAAATACGCATCGTCACTGGCATTCTTCTCCACCACCACTGCCGAGCTCCTCAGAATACTGGGGAATTGGCGCTTGAAGAGGCGCTTCAACCGCCACTTGGCCACCAGCTTCACCAATTCCTACCTCCTCATCTCTTAACAGACGTTAGAATTAATCGGCTGAATCTTCATTGTAAAAGGCATGATGATGATGATGATGTACAAGAAGATGAATGGTGAGTGGTGGTAATGGAGAGGGAAGGGGAGGCCAGGGAGTTGTAATCAAGGGCGAGGTGGTGGTGAGGGTTTTGAAAGTTTGGAATTTGAAAAAGAAGAGATGGTGGTGGAGTTGAGGTTGAAGATAAAGAGTGGGAGTAATTTAAAAATTTTATTAAAAAGTTAACAAAAAAAAAATCTAAGGTGGATATTTTTGTCACACAAAACTTATTTTTTATGGGTATAACATTAGTTTTCTTGTTTGATGGATATTTTTGTTAACATTTATAAAGTTCATGCTATAAATAGTTATTTTTCCTATTCATAATTAAATGTTAATGCATTAATGGTCTTTCTTATTTAGAGCTTGTATTGATGAGTTTTTAAGAAAAAAAAATTAAGTGATTTTTTAAAAATAAAAAAAATAATTTAATGTTTGAGTATCTTAAGTAAAAATATTTTTCTATCGATATAAAAATAATTTATTTATTTATTTATTATGTTAAAGTATTTTTTTTAAATAAAAATATATTTTTTAGAAAATTTATAAATTGTAACTCTTAAAAAGATGTTTTTAATTTTTTATTATTTTTATTTTATTATTAAAAATTTAATTATCAAATATACTAAAAAATAAAAAAATTTTAAAAAAAAATATTTTATTAACATCTTAATAAGTTTGTTTGAGTGCTATTAAATTATTGAAAAATATTTTTTTAATAAAATTCTTTTTTTCAATTTTTATAGTGTGTTTGATAAATTTTTAATAGTAAAAATAAAAATACTAAAAATTTAAAAAAATATCTCTTTCTAAAAGCTATAATTTATATTTTTTTGAAAAGATATTTTTACTTAAAAAAAATATTTTAATATAATGAATAAACAAAAAATATTTTTATATTATTGTATTTAAATGTAATTAATAAATAAAAATATTTTTATTTCTGAATTTAAATATTAAATTACTTTTTTTTTTATTTTTTTAAAAAATAAATAAATAAATTAGAAATCACCTGAACAAGTCTCCTTAATTACTTTGGACCACTGATTTTGGATTTTGATTTGTTTTATTAGACTGGCCTACATATGAAATTATGAATACAAATTTTCTTAGTAGTACGTACTAAAAAGACGTTATAATTGAAACAAATCACATCTAGCGTTTTCTTCAACAAAACACAAGGCGTGTTCTGACTTTATTCATTGTGATAAGATTGAAACAAACAATGCAAGAACCACAAGATTGATCGGACAAATAATCATCTGTTCTCTATAAATATCTCCACTAGTAATATATTATATTATATAAGACATATTTTGAAAACATAAAGCCTGTGGTACAACAAATCCGAGATAATTATATTGTACTATGCATGTAATTTTGAGGAGTCCAAATTAAAGGGTTTCGCTAAGTCTTTGCTGTGAACAAGAAAAATGGCGGAAAGGAAGTTGAACTTCAAAGATAAACGATGGTCACTCCATGGGATGACAGCTCTAGTCACTGGAGGATCTCGAGGTATTGGGTGAGTTTTCTAATTATGTTAATCCCACTTCATCTTTATAATATATATAAAAAATATTAGATGAATATAAAAATATTAACTACTATATATTTATATATATTTATACACATCACTTACGTTTGTTTTTTTAACAAATTAATCAATCACTAGAGTAACTAAAACTATCATAACAAAATAATCGAATATTTAATATCATAGTAAAAAATTTTTTTGTTAATATCAAATATATATATATATATATATATATATAATTTGTATACAGAAATTAATTTTGTTTTATTTACTACTTTTTAAAAAAGACGTGTGTTTTTGTTTTCTCATGAAAGTTTTACAATCCTCCATTTCTTTAGGTATGCAATAGTGGAAGAGTTAGCAGAATTTGGAGCAGCAGTTCATGTATGTGCACGAAATGAAGCAGATATTAATAAGTGTGTGGAAGAGTGGAAAAACAAAGGATTAAATGTTACGGGATCTGCTTGTGATGTTTCATCCCGTGATCAACGTCAACATTTAATAGAAATTGTTGCCTCCATCTTTCATGGAAAACTCAACATTCTAGTAAGTTATATTTTAAGTTTGGGTTAGACAAAAATATTATTTTAGATAGTTATTAGTTTTACAAACTTGATTAAACAGTAAACTGTACTTATTGATGTTGTATATTGATACTCTGGTTTCAATGTAGGCCAAATTCACTTTTAATTATTAATCTTTCACAAATATTAAAAATTAGCTATGACAAATCATTTGCCATGTCTTATTTAATATATATTTTGTCTTCAGCAAGTTAATTAATTATTAAAATAATTAATTTAAAAATAAAATATCACTTTTTTGAAGCAGTAGTATAATTAAATATTTTTATAATAAAATAATTTTATAAATATCAAATTAGTTAATTGAACTCATTTTAGTCTTTATACCAATATAAAATCTGTTAACTAATTTAGTATATTTATTTGATCATACTAAAATATTAGCCACTTCACCTTACTATTAGAGATGTCATATCGACACTATAACCCTAATGTTAGCACTGTATTAATAACAGTTGAATTAAAGATAATAGAGACTCAGAAGTCACAATATATAAATTTAAGGACCAATTTAATCATTTTCAAAAATCAAAGACCATCTTAATAAGCACAAAAAATTTCAGAGACCAAAAATTGTAATCACCATTATAACATGGTTAAGAAAATGTGCATTATTTTTTACATTGACATAGAAAATAGAAAAGCTATTATTTTCCTGGTTTTTTTTTCCACAAATTCATTAATTCGAATTGATTTGTTAGATTTTATTTCACAGATAAATAATGCTGGAACAACCACACCTAAACACGCCATAGATTATACTGCTGAAGATGTGACAACTATAATGAGTACCAATTTTGAATCTGCTTACTATTTGTGTCAACTTTCTTACCCACTTCTAAAAGCTTCTGGATATGGGAGCATAGTATTTGTGTCCTCCGTTGCTGGTTTGAAAGCTTTGCCTTATTCTTCTATCTATGCATCAACAAAAGGTATGTTCTCTTTTCTCAAAATTCTTTTAAGTCAAAGGCAAAATTAGAATTTTAGTTTGCAATTATAGTTTGAAATATAGCCCCAACTGCTATTGATACAATAGATCACTTGATACAGTATCTTTATATACAGATATGATATTTTTTATTTAATCAAGTACTTAAATTTTTTTAATTTTCTGTAGAAGTTTACAATAAATAATTGGGTTAATCCAAGACGTAGTAATCTTTCGACTACACAAACTGTAAGGATATATAATCATAATACTCTAGTTTTAGTTAAGAGTGGGTTGTTATAACTGGTTTAACTGTTTCTGTTATAACAGTGTTCGTTAGGTTGGTTAAAACTAGTGTAATATATACACCACCTTGTATCAATAACAGAAATAACAATTTACCTTTTCTAATTATAATTCTTCTATTCTCTTTTCTCTGCTTTCCTTTTCATACAAACATTATAAGATTATTCACACCTTGCATATTGAAAATGGACCAAGTACACAACCATAATATTGCATTCAAATTATACAATATGTTCTGCAGTTTACAATGACGATGGTCAAAACTTAACGTAAAAAGTTTTGAGCATAGAAGTAACATATAACCATTTTGAACTTATGATGTTAACAGGAGCCATGAATCAACTCACCAAAAACTTAGCACTGGAATGGGCAAAGGATAATATTCGTGTAAATTCTGTAGCACCAGGAAATGTTCAGACCAAACTTTTGAATGATATCCTGGTACGCAAAGCTCTTGTTCAAAAATTTTGAGAGCAATCTTAAGACGTAATACAAATTTCGAGAAGTGTTTTAGATTTTATTCAACAACTTTTTGACCAAATAAAAAATCAATAAAACCATTTTTTAGTACAATACGTAAGGCTAAATTTTTAAATATTAGGGTAATTTTAGTATTTTTTTAAAATATGTAGTGATTTTCATGTTTTACATAAATGTGGAGGAATCTAACACACAATTTGACAGTGTCAATTTATCATTTATTATATTTTTTAATTTTTGAAAAATACAAAACGATAGTGTTGTTTTGTCATTTATCATTTTCTAATTTTTAAAAAATCAAAATGGAGATGCCATATTGTGTTTTTTCACAATCTTATACAACACATATATTCAATCATGTTTGGAAATTACACCCCTTTAAAGCCAATACATTAAAAAAGTTCTAGTCACTGATAAGTGTGAAGTGTGAACTATGCCTACTTTTCTTGTAGAAAAATATTGGCGAAGGTGAAAAGATTGCGAGTGCTATGACGTCTCAAACTCCACTGCAACGCATTGGAGAACCAAAAGAAATATCATCATTGGTTGTTTTTCTTTGTCTTTCGGCTGCTTCATTTATCACTGGACAAACTATAACTGCAGATGGAGGCTTCACAATTTAAGTTGCATTTTCAGGACTCAAGACTTTAAAGTTTAAGTATATGAAAACTTTCAATTATTTCAGTAATACCATGTTCCAATTATTTTAGTCATGAATTTTAGATTTAATTACTCTCTTACTCCCTATAATTTCACCAAATTTGTAATTAAATTTCTATACATTTTTTTTCTTTCAATTAAATCCTTATATATATATATTTTAAAATTTTGTAATTAAATTTTTTCTGTGTCAAAAATATTAAAATTAATAGAATATTCCTCCTAAAAAATATGTAGTAAAAAATCTAATTAGGTTTTTAGTTATGGGTACTTTTAATTTATAAAAAAATATTCTGTTAACGCTAACATTTGAATAAGAACCATGGTATGTGGTATATCTTAGACATCAACAATAAAAATCTATAATGTCGTAGTATCACGATGGGCCGCAATGCATATGAAGTGGTATGCCTATATAAGTACTACAAATCTCCATGACAATTGCTGGCAGTTATCAAAGTCTAGTGGCAGTGACAACTATCAAATATGGCACATGCACGCACTCTACATAGCCCATTTTCACGTTTTTTATTTAGTTTTGAGTTCGACACCAATATGCCTTATGGCTTTTTGCTATGGAGTTGCATCCTGGATATTTTGACCTTAGTTTCTTAATCCAGTGGATCTTGAGCCTGAGTCCCCACTATTATTGCACCTTGATTCCTCTCAGTGGTTTGATCCAGAACCTTAATCAACTGTTCCACAGGAGCCACAGCCGGACTATCAGCCTTTAGATCACTACAAGAAAAACGGTGAGTACTATCAAATTTATCGACAAATTTAGTGTCGGGTATTAGCAACGGATTTACTGTCATAATTACCGGTGGATCAGGCAATAAATTCATCTGGTAAAGATATTACTGTTGGATTAGATTTTTTGCAGGTATATACGCCAATAATATTTGGAGAGAAGAGAAGGAAATTTGGCGCGTTCTATACCGTTGGATAAATCTGCCAGTAAATCTTACTTAATGAAATGCTGTGTTTGTCATGCGCAATGAAGTTACCGGCGGACAAATACGTCGGTAAATCCAACGATAAAATTGGCGCTAAATTGGAATCGCGCATTCTTTCTCCCTCATTTCAAAAGACAACTATCTCTAACATTGGTGTTCCCTTTTCTCTCTCCATCTCCCTCCCCCAAATTAAACCACCTTTGACAGCCTCTCCGCCATCGTTGGCCACCACAACAGCCTCTAAAGATTGTGTGTACTGGTCGTTGCCACCACCAACTTTCGTCGCGTGGAACATTTTCGTGTCGCAGCTGATTTTGTCGCCGTTGTTGCTCGCCAGAGCTGCCTCCTTCCTCTGTCTGGGAAGGTTGTCGTCCTTCCTCTTTATATTGTATCCTACATTTTCATTTTTTTAACTAAAACCCAAAATACAGTCTTGCAAGTTGGTCATCGCCGCTACCACTGCATCGTACATGCTGAGTCTACCCTGCCAGAGAAGTTTTTTGCATTGCCACTGTCTCTAGGTAACTCACTGACCAAGAAATTTAGATTAGTTAAACCTTAAACCTTAGTTTATAAAATTTCAATTTGTTATGTATTAGAAAATATGCAATTAGAATGACGATTACTAAGTTATAAGTTGTTAATTTTAATTTTTTGTCTAAAACATAAGATCAATTACAAATTTTTCATGTTAAAATTTGATGAAAGTAAATATACATTTAGGATTATTAATTTTTTATTTTTACTTGCTTTATTAATTTTTCAGGTTAGATTTTTTAAGTTTTGATTATTAGTTTTTAGATTTTACTAAGTTCACTTCTATTTTAGGATTTTTTTTAAAGTCGTGTAGCTTTAATCGTAGGTTGTTTGTGTAGTTCTCAGGTTGATTTTCTATCTCTAAATATACTATGTTGTTTATGTTTTATATATGCTGGACTTACTTTCTCTAAGATAGAATTTCAGAACCGAGGCACCTTCTCGAAATCCTTGTTTGTTAGAAAACTGTGGAGTAATAAGGGGTTGCACACTAGAACGGTTAGGATTTGATATTTTATTGAGTGCCTGTTTGTTCTAATTTATGCCTGCAACTGTTTTCTCTATGCAAAATTGATAAATTTATTTGGTGGATGTGTCTGAATTAAGTAGAAGTTCGGTTGATTTTTTGTTTAAATTGTTTGAAATGATAATTGGATTTGGTGGGAGATTCTAATTATAGAAGAAACTCTGCTGAATTTTCTAAAAATTTTAATAAGTTGTATTATTGGTTGAATTCTACGTTGTTTGTGACAAAATGATTCCAAGTCATTGATGAGCGGATAATTTATACGCTTTTTGGCATTGTTTTTAGTATGTTTTTAGTAGGATCCAGTTACTTTTAGGGATGTTTTTATTAGTTTTTATGTTAAATTCACATTTCTGGACTTTACTATGAGTTTGTGTATTTTTTTGTGATTTCAGGTATTTTCTGGCTGAAATTGAGGGACTTGAGCAAAAATCAGATTCAGAGGTTGAAGAAGGACTGCTGATGCTGTTGGATTCTGACCTCCCTGCATTCAAAGTGGATTTTCTGGAGCTATAGAACTCAAAATGGAGCGCTTCCAATTGCGTTGAAAAGTAGACATCCAGGGCTTTCCAGAAATATATAATAATCCATACTTTGGCTGAGTTTAGATGACGCAAAAGAGCGTTGAACGCCAGTTCTACGCTGCAGTCTGGAGTTAAACGCCAGAAACATGTCACGAACCAGAGTTGAACGCCAGAAATACGTTATAAACTGGCGTTCAACTCCAAGAATGACCTCTCCACGTGTAAACTTCAAGCTCAGCCCAAGCACACACCAAGTGGGTCCCGAAAGTGGATTTATGCATCAATTACTTACTTCTGTAAACCCTAGTAACTAGTTTAGTATAAATAGGACTTTTTACTATTGTATTAGACATCTTGGGACGTCTAGTTCTTAGATCATGGGGGCTGGCCATTCGGCCATGCCTGAACCTTTCACTTATGTATTTTTCAACGGTAGAGTTTCTGCACTCCATAGATTAAGGTGTGGAACTTTGCTGTTCTTCAAGGATTAATGCAAAGTACTACTGTTTTTCTATTCAATTCAACTTATTCCGCTTCTAAGATATTCATTCGCACTTCAACATGAATGTGATGAACGTGACAATCATCATCATTCCCCCAGGAATGCGTGCCTGACAACCACTTCCGTTCCACCTTAGATTGGATGATTATCTCTTGGATCTCTTAATCAGAATCTTCGTGGTATAAGCTAGATTGATGGCAGCATTCATGAGAATTCGGAAAGTCTAAACCTTGTCTGTGGTATTCCGAGTAGGATTCTGGGATTGAATGACTGTGACGAACTTCAAACTCGCGAGTGCTGGGCATAGTGACAGATGCAAAAGGAGGGTGAATCCTATTCCAGTATGATCGAGAACCTCAGATGATTAGCCATGTCGTGACAGAGCATTTGGACTTTTTTCACAAGAGGATGGGATGTAGCCATTGACAATGGTGATGCCTCCAGATGATTAGCCATGCAGTGACAGCGCATCGGACCATTTTCACAGAGAGGATGAAAAGAAGCCATTGACAACGGTGATGCCCTTACATAAAGCCAGCCATGGAAAGGATTAAGACTGATTGGATGAAGACAGCAGGAAAGCAGAGATTCAGAAGAACAAAAGCATCTCTATACGCTTATATGAAATTCTCACCAATGAATTACATAAGTATTTCTATCTTTTCTATTTATTTATTATTATTCAAAAAATCCATAACCATTTGATATCCGCCTGACTGAGATTTACAAGGTGACCATAGCTTGCTTCAAGCCGACAATCTCCGTGGGATCGACCCTTACTCACGTAAGGTTTTATTACTTGGATGACCCAGTGCACTTGCTGGTTAGTTGTGCGAAGTTGTGAAGTTATGCTTGGACCATGGTATTGTGCACCAGTTTGTTGGCGCCATTACTAGGGAGAGAACGAACAACAAATTTTACAACCTTTGAGTAACAATTTCGCATATATCAAGTTTTTGGCGCCGTTGCCGGGGATTGTTCGAGTTTGGACAACTGACGGTTCATCGTGTTGCTCAGATTGGGTAATTTTCTTCTTATGTTATTTTCAAAAAGTTTTCAAAAAAAAAAAATTCAAAAATCTTTCAAAAATTTTCCCTTTGTTTTCAAAAATTATTTCAGAAATTTTAAGAATGAATTCTAGAGTTTCATGAAGCATGTTGAAGTCTGACTGGCTATAAAGCCATGTCTAAATTCATTTGGACTGGGGCTTCCAACCTAACATTATCAAGAGCAAGCTAGTTCTTGCTAATCCACCTGCTGCTGTTCCTGATCCACTTGATTTACATGCTAAAGCTTGACTGGCTATTAAGCCATGTCTAACCCTCAGATTGGAGCTTTAGACTAAGAGTGCAAGATTCCTGAAATTCATATTAAAAATTTTGGAATCCTTATTTTTCTTTTTCAAATAATTTTCTAAAAATAAAAAAAATCATAAAATCATAAAAATAAAAAATATTTTGTGTTTCTTGTTTGAGTCTTGAGTCAATTTTAAGTTTGGTGTCAATTGCATGTTTTAAAGTTTGCATAAAATTTTCGAAAAATTCATGCATTCATAGTGTTCTTCATGATCTTCAAGTTGTTCTTGGTAAGTCTTCTTGTTTGATCTTGATGTTTTCTTGTTTTGTGTGTTTTCTTGTTTTTCATGTGCATTTTTGCATTCATAGTCTCTGAACATGAAAGATTTCTAAGTTTGGTGTCTTGCATGTTTTCCTTGCATATAAAATTTTCAAAAATATGTTCTTGATGTTCATCATAATCTTCAAAGTGTTCTTGGTGTTCATCTTGACATTCATAGCATTCTTGCATGCATTCATTGTTTTGATCCATAACTTTCATGCATTGAGTCTTTTTCATGTTTTTCTCTTTCATTATTGAAAATTCAAAAATAAAAAAAAATATCTTCCTTTTTTTCACTCATAAATTTCAAAAATTTGGATTGACTTTTTCAAAAATTTTTAAAATTTAGTTGTTTCTTATGAGTCAAATCAAATTTTCAATTTAAAAATCTTATCTTTGTCAAAATCTTTTTCAAAAATCAAATCTTTTTCATTTTTTTATTTATTTTCGAAAATTATAAAAATATTTTTCAAAATTTTTTTTTATTTTATCTCATAATTTTCGAAAATATTATCAACAATTAATGTTTTGATTCAAAAATTTCAAGTTTGTTACTTACTTGTTAAGAAAGATTCAAACTTTAAGTTCTAGAATCATATCTTGTGAATCAAGTCATTAATTGTGATTTTAAAAATTAAATCTTTTTCAAAACTAATTTCAATCATATCTTTTCAAAAATATCTTTTTATCTTTTTTCAAAATCATATCTTTTTAATCATATCTTTTAAAACATATCTTTTTCAAAAAATTGATTTTAAAATATCTTTTCTAACTTCTTATCTTCTTATCTTTTCAAAATTGATTTTCAAATCTTTTTCAACTAACTAATTGACTTTTTGTTTGTTTCTTATCTTTTTTAAAACTACCTAACTAACTCTCTCTCTCTAATTTTTGAAAATATCTCCCTCTTTTTCAAAAATTCTTTTTAATTAACTAATTATTTCAAAATTCAATTTTAATTTATTTCTTCTTTTAATTTTCGAAAATCACTAACCATTTTTTAAAAATAATTTTCGAAAATTCTCTCTCTCTCATCTCCTTCTATTTATTTATTCATTTACTAACACTTCTCTACATCTCACATCTCTGTTATCCTCACCCTTGTGTTTGGATTCTCCTCCCTTCTCTTTCTTTACATTACATTCTTTTCTTCTTCTACTCACAACAAGGGAACCTCTATACTCTGGTAAAAAGGATCCCTATTATTATTTTCTGTTCCCTTCTTTGTCATATGAGCAGGAGCAAGGACAAGAACATTCTTGTTGAAGCAGATCCTGAACCTGAAAGGACTCTGAAAAGGAAACTAAGAGAAGCTAAAATACAACAATTCAGAGACAACCTTACAGGAATTTTCAAACAGGAAGAGGAGATGACAGCTGAAAATAATAATAATGCAAGGAGGATGCTTGGTGACTTTACTGCACCTAATTCCAATTTACATGGAAGAAGCATCTCCATCCCTACCATTGGAGCAAACAATTTTGAGCTTAAACCTCAACTAGTTTCTCTGATGCAACAAAACTGCAAGTTTCATGGACTTCCATCTGAAGATCCCTTTCAGTTCTTAACTGAATTCTCGCAGATCTGTGATACTGTTAATACTAATAGAGTAGATCCTGAAGTCTACAGGCTCATGCTTTTCCCTTTTGCTGTAAGAGACAGAGCTAGAGTGTGGTTGTACTCTCAACCCAAAGATAGCCTGAACTCTTGGGATAAGCTGGTCAAGGCTTTCTTAGCCAAGTTCTTTCCTCCTCAAAAGCTGAGTAAGCTTAGAGTGGATGTTCAAACCTCAGATAGAAGGAAGGTGAATCCCTCTATGAAGCTTGGGAGAGATACAAGGAACTGACCAAAAAGTGTCCTTCTGACATGCTTTCAGAATGGACCATCCTGGATATATTCTATGATGGTCTATCTGAATTAGCTAAAATTTCATTGGATACTTCTGCAGGTGGATCCATTCACCTAAAGAAAACGCCTGCAGAAGCTCAAGAACTTATTGACATAGTTGCTAATAACCAGTTCATGTACACTTCTGAGAGGAATCCTGTGAGTAATGGGACGCCTCAGAAAAAGGGAGTTCTTGAAATTGATACTCTAAATGCCATATTGGCTCAGAACAAAATATTGACTCAGCAAGTCAATATGATTTCTCAGAGTCTGAATGAAATGCAAGCTGCATCCAACAGTACTCAAGAGGCATCTTCTGAAGAAGAAGCTTATGATCTTGAGAACCCTGCAATAGCAGAGGTAAATTATATGGGTGAACCTTATGGGAACACCTATAATCCTTCATGGAGAAATCACCCAAATTTCTCATGGAAGGATCAACAAAAGCCTCAACAAGGCTTTAATAATGGTGGAAGAAACAGGTTTAGCAATAGCAAGCCTTTTCCATCATCCACTCAGCAACAGACAGAGAACTCTGAACAAAATACCTCTAATTTAGAAAACTTAGTCTCTGATCTATCCAAGACCACTGTAAGTTTCATGAATGAAACAAGGTCCTCAATTAGAAATTTGGAGGCACAAGTAGGCCAGTTGAGTAAAAGGATCACTGAAACCCCTTCTAGTACTCTCCCAAGCAATACAGAAGAAAATCCAAAAGGAGAGTGCAAGGCCATTGATATAACCATCATGGCCGAATCCAAGGAGAAAGGGGAGGACGTGAATCCCAAGGAGGAAGACCTCCTAGGACGTCCAATGATCAATAAGGAGTTCCCCTCTGAAGAACCAAAGGAATCTGAGACTCACCTAGAGACCATAGAGATTCCAATGAACCTCCTTATGCCCTTCATGAGCTCTGATGAGTATTCCTCTTCAGAAGAGAATGAGGATGTTACTGAAGAGCAAGTTGCCAAGTTCCTTGGTGCAATCATGAAGCTGAATGCCAATTTATTTGGTAAAGAGACTTGGGGAGATGAACCTCCCCTGTTCACCAATGAACTAAATGCATCGGATCAACTGAGATTGCCTCAGAAGAAACAGGATCCTGAAAAGTTCCTAATACCTTGTACCATAGGCACCATGACCTTTGAGAAGGCTCTATGTGACCTGGGATCAGGAATAAACCTCATGCCACTCTCTGTAATGGAGAAACTTGGAATCTTTGAGGTGCAAGCTGCTAAAATCTCATTAGAGATGGCAGACAACTCAAGAAAACAGGCTTATGGACAAGTAGAGGACATGTTAGTAAAGGTTGAAAGCCTTTACATCCCTGCTGATTTCATAATCCTAGATACTGGGAAGGATGAGGATGAATCCATCATCCTTGGAAGACCCTTCCTAGCCACAGCAAAAGCTGTGATTGATGTTAACAGAGGTGAACTAGTCCTTCAATTGAATGAGGACTCCCTTTAGTTTAAAACTCAAGGACATCCTTCTGTAAATATGGAAAAGAGGCACAGTAAGCTTCTCTCAAAACAGAGTCAACCAGAGCCCCCACAGTCAAACTCTAAGTTTGGTGTTGGGAGGCCACAACCAAACTCTAAGTTTGGTGTTGAACTCCCATATCCAAACTCTAAGTTTGGTGTTGGAGAGTCTCAACAATGCTCTGAACATCTGTGAGGCTCCATGAGAGCCCACTGTCAAGCTATTGACATTAAAGAAGCGCTTGTTGGGAGGCAACCCAATTTTTATTTAATTATATTTTTATTAGTTATATGTCTTCATATGTTCATGATCATGTAGAGTCACAAAAACAACTGAAAAAATTGAAGAAAAATAAAAAACAGCATTAAAAACAGCACACCCTGGAGGAGGAGTTCACTGGCGTTCAAACGCCAGTAAGGAGCATCTGGCTGGCGTTCAACGCCAGAACAGAGCATGGAGCTGGCGCTGAATGCCAGAAACAAGCATGAAGCTGGCGTTCAACGCCAGAAATATGCTGCATCTGGGCGTTGAACGCCCAGAACAAGCATCAGTTCGGCGTTTAAACGCTAGAATTGCATGCAAAGGCATTTTACATGCCTAATTGGTGCAGGGATGTAAATCCTTGACACCTCAAGATCTGTGAACCTCACAGGATCATCTCAGGATCTGTGGATCCCACAGGATCCCCACCTTCCCTCCTCATAATCCTAGTTTCTTCTACATATTCTTCTTCATCTATTCTTTCTTCTCCTGCTCGAGGGCGAGCAACATTCTAAGTTTGGTGTGGTAAAAGCATTGCTTATTTTGCTTTTCCATAACCATTGATGGCACCCAAGGCCAGAGAAACCTCAAAAAAAAAGAGAGAGAAGAGAAAAGGGAAGACAAAAGCTTCCACCTCCAAGTCATGGGAGATGGAGAGATTCATGTAAAGGATCTATAGCTCAGTGGTAGAACATTTGACTGCAAATCAAGAGATCCCTGTGATATCTCAGGGGATACATTTTCCCCCACACAATTATTGGGAGCAACTAAGGAGGAGCAACAAAGACAAGGAAGAGACATAGAAGAGCTCAAGGATATCATTGGTTTCTCAAGAAGAAAATGCCACCATCACTAAGGTGGACTCATTCCTTGTTCTTAAATTTTCTGTTTTTCGTTTTCTTATGTTAAATGTTTATCTATGTTTGTGTCTTTATTACATGATCATTAGTGTCTAAGTGTCTATGCCTTAAAGTAATGAATATGAATCCATCACCTCTCTTAAATGAAAAATATTTTTAATTCAAAAGAACAAGAAGTACATGAGTTTTGAATTTATCCTTGAACTTAGTTTAATTATATTGATGTGGTGACAATGCTTCTTGTTTTCTGAATGAATGCTTGAACAGTGCATATGTCTTTTGAAGTTGTTGTTTATGAATGTTAAATATGTTGGCTCTTGAAAGAATGATGACAAGGAGACATGTTATTTGATAATCTGAAAAATCATAAAAATGATTCTTGAAGCAAGAAAAAACAGTGAATACAAAAGCTTGCAGAAGAAAAAAAAATAGCGAAAAAAAATATATACAAAAGCAAGCAGAAAAAGCCAAAAGCTCTTAAAACCAAAAGGCAAGAGCAAAAAGCCAATAACCCTTAAAACCAAAAGGCAAGGGTAAATAAAATGGATCCCAAGGCTTTGAGCATCAGTGGATAGGAGGGCCTAAAGGAATAAAATCCTGGCCTAAGCGGCTAAACCAAGCTGTCCCTAACCATGTGCTTGTGGCGTGAAGGTGTCAAGTGAAAACTTGAGACTGAGCGGTTAAAGTCAAGGTCCAAAGCAAAAAAAGAGTGTGCTTAAGAACCCTGGACACCTCTAATTGGGGACTTTAGCAAAGCTGAGTCACAATCTGAAAAGGTTCACCCAATTATGTGTCTGTGGCATTTATGTATCCGGTGGTAATACTGGAAAACAAAGTGCTTAGGGCCACGGCCAAGACTCATAAAGTAGCTGTGTTCAAGAATCAACATACTGAACTAGGAGAATCAATAACACTATCTGAACTCTGAGTTCCTATAGATGCTAATCATTCTGAACTTCAATGGATAAAGTGAGATGCCAAAACTATTCAAGAGGCAAAAAGCTACAAGTCCCGCTCATCTGATTGGAGCTATGTTTCATTGATATTTTGGAATTTATAGTATATTCTCTTCTTTTTATCCTATTTGATTTTCAGTTGCTTGGGGACAAGTAACAATTTAAGTTTGGTGTTGTGATGAGCGGATAATTTATACGCTTTTTGGCATTGTTTTTAGTATGTTTTTAGTAGGATCCAGTTACTTTTAGGGATGTTTTTATTAGTTTTTATGTTAAATTTACATTTCTGGACTTTACTATGAGTTTGTGTGTTTTTCTGTGATTTCAGGTATTTTCTGGCTGAAATTGAGGGACTTGAGCAAAAATCAGATTCAGAGGTTGAAGAAGGACTGCTGATGCTGTTGGATTCTGACCTCCCTGCACTCAAAGTGAATTTTCTGGAGCTACAAAACTTAAAATGGCGCGCTTCTAATTGCGTTGGAAAGTAGACATCCAGGGCTTTCCAGAAATATATAATAGTCCATACTTTGGTCGAGTTTAGATGACGCAAAAGGGCGTTGAACGCCAGTTTTACGCTGCAGTCTGGAGTTAAACGCCAGAAACACGTCACGAACCAGAGTTTAACGCCAGAAATATGTTACAAACTGGCGTTCAACTCCAAGAATGACCTCTCCACGTGTAAATATCAAGCTCAGCCCAAGCACACACCAAGTGAGCCCCGAAAGTGGATTTATGCATCAATTACTTACTTCTGTAAACCCCATGATCTAAGAACTAGACGTCCCAAGATGTCTAATACAATAGTAAAAAGTCCTATTTATACTAAACTAGTTACTAGGGTTTACATAAGTAAGTAATTGATGCATAAATCCACTTTCGGGGCCCACTTGGTGTGTGCTTGGGATGAGCTTGAAGTTTACACGTGGAGAGGTCATTCTTGGAGTTGAACACCAGTTTGTAACGTATTTCTGACGTTCAACTCTGGTTCATGACGTGTTTCTAGCGTTTAACTCCAGACTGCAGCGTAGAACTGGCGTTCAACACCCTTTTGCGACATCTAAACTCGACCAAAGTATGAACTTTTATATATTTCTGGAAAGCCCTGGATGTCTACTTTCCAACGCAATTGGAAGTGCGCCATTTTGAGTTCTGTAGCTCTAGAAAATCTACTTTGAGTGCAGGGAGGTCAGAATCCAACAACATCAACAGTCCTTCTTCAACCTCTGAATCTGATTTTTGCTCAAGTCCCTCAATTTCAGCCAGAAAATACCTAAAATCACAGAAAAATACACAAACTCATAGTAAAGTCCAGAAATGTGAATTTAACATAAAAACTAATAAAAACATCCCTAAAAGTAACTGGATCCTACTAAAAACATACTAAAAACAATGCCAAAAAGCGTATAAATTATCCGCTCATCAGTCTTCGTCTGTGGATCTATGATAGGGATAATGGTGGATCGGGGGTGTTTAACCTGAGTTCTTTGAGGGGGTTGAAGAGTTTGACGAACCGGACTTTTTGCTAGTAAAGAATTTTATAAAAATAATCGCGTTGTAAGTATAGTTTCTAAACCAGCAGAGAATCCTTTCGTACAAAAGTTTGGTTATCACAAGTAACAAAATCCAATAAAATTTATAACCAAAATATTTGAACCTCGGGTCGTCTCTCAGGGAATTGCAGGGTAGTATGATTTATTATTGGTTATGGAAAAGTATCGTTGGGTTTTTGTAATAGGGAACAAGTAATTTAAATGGCAAGAAAAAAAATAAATTAATAATTAGAAAAACTCTTGGCAAGGTATGAGAACTGGAAATTCCATCCTAGTTTTCCTTATCAGGTGTGATGAGAATTGTTATTGCTCCCACTTAGTTAACCCTTACTAAATAAAAGAAAGTCAAGTGGACTAATCAATTTGATTCCTCAAGTCCTAGTCTATTCCTGTGGAAAGACTAGCTTTAGAGGGATCTAAATCAATCAGCAATTTCCAATTTTCAATCAATAGCTGAGTTTGACAGCTCAAGTGTCACCAATTACTCAACCAAAGTCAAAAGGGAAAAAATCTAAATTATTTATATCATAAATGGAAGAAAACAATCTTAAATCTAAAATATCTCAATTTATATTAAATGGAAAATCAAATTAAACATTGGAATTCATAAACCAAATTGGCAACATCAAGTAATCAACTAAAGTAATAGAATGAATAAAGGTAGAAGAGAAACTAAAGTAAAGGAACATTGAACCTGGATTGAAGAAATAACCATACTCTAAGAGAAATCCTAATTCTAAAACCTAAGAGAGAGGAGAGAGCCTCTCTCCCTCTAAAACTACATCTAAAACCTAAAATTGTGTATTTTAAATGTTCGTTGAATGAATGATTTGATTCCCTCATTCTCCAGCCTCTATTATGTTTTTCTGGGCTTGGATTTGGGCCGAAAAAGGGTCCAAAAATCGCTGGGGGCATTTTTTGCAATTTCCTGCACATGGCGTCCGTCACGCGTGTGCGTCATTGGAGATTTTCCTTGCCACGCATATGTGTCAGTCACGCGTACGCGTCATTTGTGCTCTGTGCCAGGCACGCGTCTGCATCATCCATGCGTGCGCGTCGCTTGCGTTTTTGCTCTAGGCAGGCATCCGCGTCGTCCATGCGTGCGCGTCGCTGCCATTTTCTTCAAAACTCCATTTTGTGCGTTCCTTCCATTTTTGCATGTTTCCTTTCTGTCCTCTAAGCAGGCCCTATGAAGCCTGAAAATACTTAACACACAGATCATGGCATCGAATGCTAATAAAGGATAATTAAAATTAAAATTTTTAAGGCATAGGAAACATGTTTTCACATATATCATAGAATAAGGAAGGAATTGTAAAACCATGCAATTCTTATGAATAAGTGGGTGAAGAATTGATAAAAAATACTCAATTGAGCACAAGATAAATCATAAAATAGTGGTTTATCAACCTCCCCACACTTAAACAATAGTATGTCCTCATGCTAATTTTAAGAGAAAATGAAAAAGAGTGAAAGTAGAATGGTGAAATCTTATGCAATGCAATCTATTCTAAATGCAAGCTACCAAAATGCATCATGCAATTCTAATTATTATCCACCTATATATATAGAGCTTACATGTGGTTAAATTGAGTTAAATTCTTCAAGGAAACATATATGCACAGCCAAGGCTAAATTATGTTAAAACACATTCACAATTGAGTTGAGTTAATCAAAAGATTTCACAAACTTGCAAGATAATCAATAATTAAATATGGATATATGGAAATGAGCCATTGAACCCTCACTGGATTTGTGTATACACTCTAGTCACTCAGTGTTTGGGGTTAATCACTTTATTCTTCTCTAGTCATGCTTTCTAAAACTTTGTTCTTCATCAAACCAATCTACAAATATTCAATGTACACATGCAAATATCATGAGGTCTTTTTCAAGGTTGTAATGGGGATAAGGTAAAGGTGGGGCATATATATAAGGCTAAGTGAGCTATAAATTGAATCCTTGATTAGTCTAAGATCTCACTTAGTATATACATACTCTGTACAATTTTAAAATTATGCCTAGCTTCCCATAATTTTCCCACTTTCTTGTCACATACTCATGCATCAAAATTTTTGTAATTTTATCCTATGTGCATTGATCTTTTTACTAAACTTATTATTGGGGTAATTTTGTCCCCTTATTTATTTATTTACTTAAAAGATTTTTTTTTAAAAAAGAAAACATAACATTATCAATGCACATGGATTCTTTTAATTATTTAAGTTTCACACGAGCATGCTCCCAAATTCTGATTATTTTATCCATTTAATCCTTTCCTATCAACCCATGTTCCCACATTTTCCCACACTTAATTGTTACACAGTCTCTATCTTTAGCTAACCAAAGATTCAATTTGGGATAATTGATTTGTTTTTCTGCTTAAGGCTAGTGATGTGGTTATAGAATAGAAGAGGATTAAAAGGCTCAAGGAGGCTAACAAGGGTGACATAAAAGGATAGTCTTATTTTGGAAAAAGTGAGCAAAGAACAAGTGATGGCCTCAATCATATGCAAGAATGTAAATACATTGAATATTGGACATATAGAATGAAACAAAGTAAAGTCTGCAATTATAGTGAAGAAGGGAAAAACACACAGGAATGAAAACTATGGTTAAATAATGTAACCATGCAATTAGGCTCAAAAACTCACGGGTTGTGTGTTCTTTGGCTCAAAAACCATATATCAGTTATGTATATCATGCAAGTAGGAATTAAGAGTTTCCATTCAACTCAATGTGAATCTTTGAGTGGCTCGTATAAAAATAAGTATTTTCTTTGAAAAATGTTGTCAATTTACCAACATTTATTGTTATATATATATAAAGTGGGTGGATTGTTGTGATTCTGAAAGCCTAAAATTTCTAGTTTACTCTTTTATTTTCAATTAAACCAAATTATTATATGCTAAAAGGGTAAACTAAACTAAATAATCCATATCTTCTATATCACAACTAATAAGCTAAAAGTGAAAATTAAGCTAAATATCTAAGAAGGGTGTGAAGAAGTGTCATCTCCGGAAGGGTGCTCTGCTGGTGTCTTTATGGTGGCTTGAGGGGCTGCAGTCTGTGTGAGTGTCTGGGGATCTGCCTGCTGAAGCGGAGGCTCTGTCTGTAAAGGGACCTGTGGATCGGCTGGCTGTATCTGCTGGGGCTCCTCATGATGTGGCGCAGCCTGCTCGGGTCCTGCCTACGCAGCCTTGGTGCACGAAATTGTGATCTCAGGCAACGGCGCCAAAAACTCTGTACGCACGTCTTAATAAATTGTTTTTCATTCACAACTTCGATACAACTAACCAGCAAGTGCACTGGGTCATCCAAGTAATAAACCTTACGTGAGTAAGGGTCGATCCTACGAAGATTGTCGGCTTGAAGCAAGCTATGGTCACCTTGTAAATCTCAATCAGGCGGATATAAAATAGTTATGGAGTTTTCGAAAATAAATAATAAATAGACAGAAAATAAAGATAGAAACACTTATGTATATCATTGGTGAGAATTTACAAGTGTAAGGACATCACCATTGTCAATGGCTACTTTTCATCCTCTCTGGAAAATGGTCCGATGCGCTGTCACTGCATGGCTAATCGTCTGGAGGCATCACCGTGGTCAATGGCTGCATCCTATCCTCTTGTGAAAATGGTCCAAATGCTCTATCACAGCTGATGCCAGGGCATCTTGGCCAGTTTCACTGACCTTTTCTTTACTGTTTTTAGGTTAGTTTCATGCATTTCTTTAGGAAATAAGCTAGTTTTGGGTAAATATTCACTTATGCCTTGACTCAAGCATACATTGTGCATTTTACATAATTTCATGAGGATTTTGCATAAGTTTAGTGACAAATATTATGTTGCATTACTCATGACTTGGACTAGAGCTTTGATGCACTTTGTTGCTTGATTTCAGGACCAAAAAGAAGCAAGAAAAGGGGAGGTAACTTGCAAGATTAATGAGAAAAGTGATTGCCAATAACACTCTCAAAAAGCCATCAATGCCCATGTTAGAGAGTCACGTTAACCAAGTTAACGTGAACTCTAACGTGGAGAAGAGAAGTTGAGCCAACGTTAGTGACACTCAACATTGTCATTAACGTTGGCAATTACTCATAAGTGGCCACGTTAAAAGCCACGTTAACCTAGTTAACGTGGCCTCTAACGTTAAGGAGGGAAGAGAAGCCAACGTTAGTGACACTCAACATTATCACTAACGTTGGCCTATGGTGCAAAGTACCACGTTAACTCCCACGTTAACTTGGTTAACGTGGGAACTAACGTAGAGGATGAAGAGTTGTCGACAACGTTAGTGACACTCAACATTGTCACTAACGTTGAAGCAACCACACAACCCCCAAGAGTCACGTTAACTTCCACGTTAACTTGGTTAACGTGGAAGCTAACGATGAGAAATGAAGGATGAGCCAACGTTAGTGACACTTAACATTGTCACTAACGTTGGGATGGCTAAAAGATGGCCACGTTAGAAGCCACGTTAACCTAGTTAACGTGGACTCCAACGTGAGACCTAGGGGCACATTGGAACGTTAGTGACAATGTTGAATGTCACTAACGTTCTCGAAGGATGGCAAAGGCCACGTTAGAAGCCACGTTAACCTAGTTAACGTGAGCTTTAACGTGAAGCAAGAAGGGGGACACTGGAATGTTAGTGACAATGTTGAGTGTCACTAACGTTCTCGAAGGTTGACAAGGCAACGTTAAAAGCCACGTTAACCTAGTTAACGTGAGGCAAAGGGGTGCATTGGAACGTTAGTGACAATGTTAAGTGTCACTAACGTTCCCGAACTTAGACTTTCACTAAATGATTAACACTCCTTACGCCCTGAGCTGAAGTCTCTGCCCACTTCGCACTTTCTCTCTGCAAGTAAAGCCAAGCCCAAATAAAGAAAGGAACTGCTTCAAACTCAAGATCCAAAGGCCCAAGACTTGAAGAGTAAACTAGAAGCTGAGAAGAGTAGTATATATAGGAGTAGCTTTGAATTGTAAAGAAGTTCTGGAAGCTGGGGGAAAAAGGAGAACTACTCTCTGTATTTTACTTTCTTTGCAAATTTCTAGTTTTATGATGTATTCTCCATCTTTGTTTTCATTTTCAAGAGCTATGAACAACTAAACCCCTTTTATTGGGTTAGGGAGCTCTGTTGTAATTTGATGGATCAATACTAATCTTCATTATTCTTCTTCTATCTTTCCTCTTGATTTTACTTGAAAGCTTTCGATCTTCATCCAATTGAGTAGTTATCTTGGAAGAGAAGCTATTCAAACTTGGATCTCTTTTGAACCTTGGAAGAGGAATGAAGAGATCAAGCTAGAAATGCTTTCTCATGCTGGACCAAATTGGGTTTGGATGGGTATGTGACTATAACCCTCTCAATACTTGGTTTGGGAAATGCATGTGGTATAATCAGTGACCATACTTCATCTCTTCTCATGAGCAATTGACCAAGGAATTGGCTATTGATCAAGATTTGAGAGATTGAATTGCAAGAAATTGCAATTCAATCACTTAAGATTGCCAAGGAGATCAATGAGTGCATTGATTGAGGAAGAGATGAAAATGAACTTGATCCAGAGAATTGCAACATCTCATAAGCCCAATGAACTCCCCATCTCTGATCTTACCCATTCTCTTTAATTTCTGCCATTTACTTTTATGAGCAAATCCCCCATTCCCATTTACAATTCTGCAATTTATTTTCAGTTATTTACTTCCAGTCCTTTAATTCTAGCATTTACTTTTCTGTTATTTTACATTCCTGCCATTTTATTTTATGCAACTCTTAACCCAATTTCTAGATTAGCTCAACTAGAACATTCTTCTAATTAAAGTTGCTTGATCAATCAATCCCTGTGGGATTCGACCTCACTCTATTGTGAGTTTTTACTTGACGATAACTTCGGTACACTTGCCGAAGGGAGATTTGTTGAGAGACAAGTTTCCCCCGCATCAAGTTTATGGCGCCGTTGCCGGGGATTAATTGTGCATCAACAATGATTAGATTGGAAGATCACTAGATTGAGCATTTTATTTTGTGAATTTCATTTTCTGTTTGAGTGATTTACTTTTTGTTTTAGTTAAACTTCTTCCCTTCTCCCTCTACTCTTTTATTTTTCTTTGTTATTTTCAATTCTGTTTGCTAACCCACTAACTGTTTGATATATTGCATCACCCACAACTAACAGCAATTCTGACACAAATACTGTTTGCACCTAATTTCTCTGCTTGTACTTGTTAGTTGTATGACAGGGAGAAGAAGTGGGGCTTCAACTTCCTTTGATTCTGAACCGGAGAGAACCTTCCTTAGACTAAGGAGGGAGGCAAAAGAAAAACGAGTAGTTGGTGCTGAAGAAGAGGAGGAACAGTTTGAGGAATACTTTGAACCAAACATAGAAGAAAACATGGAAAATCATCATGAAGAAGAGACTCACAACCATGGCAAAGGAGGTGGAGCAAATCATGCTGGGGAGGATAGAAGAGTTTTGGGCTCTTACATTAATCCAAACCCAGGCAACTGTGGAAGTAGCATCCAAAAGCCAACAATCCATGCCAACAACTTTGAACTTAAACCACAGCTCATCACCCTTGTTCAGAACAACTGTTCGTTTGGAGGAGGTGTTCAAGAAGACCCCAATCAACATTTGACCACCTTCATGAGAATATGTGACACAGTGAAATCTAATGGTGTTCATCCTGACGCCTATAGACTGCTCTTATTTCCCTTCTCACTCAGAGACAAGGCAGCCAAGTGGCTGAAATCCTTCCCAAGGGAGAGCTTGACAACTTGGGAGGATGTGGTGAACAAATTCTTAGCAAGATTCTACCCTCCTCAACGAATCAATAGGCTGAGAGCTGAGGTTCAAACCTTCAAGCAACAAGATGGTGAGACTCTGTATGAAGCATGGAAGAGGTTCAAAGACTTAACAAGGAGGTGTCCACCTGACATGTTCAACGAATGGGTCCAGCTGCACATTTTCTATGAAGGGCTCTCTTATGAGTCAAAGAAGGCAGTAGACCATTCATCTGGAGGATCCTTGAACAAGAAGAAGACCATTGAGGAAGCCATAGATGTTATTGAAACAGTAGCAGAAAATGACTACTTCTATGCTTCCGAAAGAGGGAACACAAGAGGAGTGATGGAGCTAAACAATATAGATGCTCTGTTGGCCCAAAACAAGCTCATTACCCAGCAGCTGGCTGACCTCACCAAGAAGATGGAGAGGAACCAAGTAGCAGCAATCTCCACTTCATCAACAACACAAGAAGGAGTGAACGAAGAAGCAGAGGGGAGTCAGGAGCAAGCCAACTACATTGGGAATTCACCAAGGAAAAACTATGATCCATACTCTAAGACTTACAACCCTGGATGGAGAAACCACCCAAACTTTGGGTGGGAAAGTGAGCAAGATCAAAACCAAGACCAGAGACGTTACAACTCCAACAACAATGCAGCGCACCAACAATTCACCCAGAGGACATCTCAACACCCCCACAACAACACTTCTCCACATACTTATCAAAACCAAAATAGCACATCTGCTCCGAACCACTCATCAATTGATGACAAGCTCTCTAAGATTGAAACCTTCATTGAAGGAATATGCAGAGACATTCAAGACAGTAAAGCATTCAGAGAGGAAGTGCAGTCAAACATGCAGAATCAAAATGCTGCCATCACAAAACTGGAAACACAAATCAGCTATCTGTTTAAGCAACTTCCTAACCACAATTTTTGCTATGATGCCCATTCAAGCAAAAGGGAGGAGTGTCAAGCTATTACACTTAGGAGTGGAAAGGAACTGAAGGAACATCCCCAAAAACCACAAGAAGAAGGCTCAAATGAAAAGGGAGAAGAGCAAGATGGAATGCAAGCCCCCACGCCAAGTCTGCAGAAAGAAAAGAAGATACCCCAACTAAACATCTCAAGAGCTCCATACCCCCAGCTATTGAAGAAAAAGGAAGATGACAACCAATTCTTGAGATTTTTGGAAATCTTCAAGAAACTACAAATCAACATACCATTTGCCGAAGCCATAGAACAAATGCCACTTTATGCCAAGTTTTTGAAGGAGCTAATGACTAAGAAGAGAAGTTGGAAGAACAATGAAACTGTGATACTAACTGAAGAGTGCAGTGCTATCATTCAGCATAAACTACCTCAGAAACTGAAGGATCCTGGGAGTTTTCAGATCCCTTGTATTATAGGAGAAATCACAGTAGAAAAAGCTCTTTGTGACTTAGGGGCCAGCATCAATTTGATGTCAGTAGCTATGATGAGAAAGATGAAAATTGAGGAGGCTAAACCAACAAAAATGGCTCTACAACTGGCAGACCGGTCGTTCAAATTCCCTCACGGGATAGTCGAGGATTTGCTAGTAAAAGTAGGAGATTTCATATTCCCAGCAGATTTTATGGTGCTGGACATGCAGGAAGATGCCAAGACCTCCATCATCTTGGGAAGGCCATTCTTGGCCACTGCTGGGGCTGTCATTGATGTTCAGAAGGGTGACCTCACCCTGAGATTACACAATGAAAAGATGACATTCAATGTGTTCAAGGCCATGAGTTACCCACCGGAACAATTGGGGGAATGCATGAGGTTAGATGCACTTGAGGATGAAGTGCAGGAGAATTTTGAAGAAGATGAACCTGAAGAAAACGAGAGATTGGTGGAGGAAGAAGCTGAATTAAGTGAAAAGGCAGTTACAGCAGAAATACATATACCAGATGCACCAAAGGAAGGGAACGAAAAATCAGAAGCACCCAAACCTGAACTCAAAGTATTGCCACCCACTCTCAAATATGCATATCTAGGAGAAAATGAAAACCACCCAGTGATCATAAATTCATCCCTCAGTCAAGATCAAGAAGACGAGCTACTCAAGGTGCTGCGGGAGCATAAGGATGCCATTGGATGGACCCTTGCTGACTTGAAGGGAATCAATTCAGCCATATGCATGCATAAAATACTATTGGAAGATGACGCCAAGCCATCCATTCAATCCCAAAGAAGGCTGAACCCAATCATGAAGGAAGTGGTACAGAAAGAGGTTATGAAGCTTTGGCAAGGAGGAGTCATATACCCAATTTCGGACAGCCCTTGGGTTAGCCCCATACATGTTGTACCAAAGAAGGGAGGGATCACTGTGGTTACCAATGAGAAGAACGAGCTCATACCTACAAGGACCGTCACAGGATGGCGGATGTGCATAGACTACAGGAAACTCAATGAGGCTACACGAAAGGACCATTTTCCCCTTCCATTCATGGATCAGATGTTGGAAAGACTTGCAGGGCACGCTTATTATTGTTTTCTCGACGGTTATTCAGGATACAACCAAATAGTGGTTGATCCAAGAGACCAAGAGAAAACCTCATTTACCTGTCTGTATGGAGTGTTTGCCTATAGGCGCATGCCATTTGGGTTATGTAATGGCCCTGCAACTTTCCAACGCTGTATGCTTTCTATCTTTTCAGATATGATAGAAAAATTCATTGAAGTTTTTATGGATGATTTCTTGGTATTCGGAGATTCTTTTCCTAGTTGCCTACATCACCTCGCCTTGGTATTAAAAAGGTGTCAAGAGACCAATTTGGTCTTGAACTGGGAAAAATGCCACTTCATGGTGACAGGGGGGATAGTCCTTGGTCACAAGGTCTCTCACCAAGGCATTGAGGTTGATAGAGCTAAAGTAGAACTTATTGAAAAATTACCCCCACCCAGTGATGTCAAGGCAATTAGAAGTTTTTTAGGGCATGCTGGTTTTTACAGAAGATTTATTAAAGATTTTTCAAAGATAGCCAAGCCCTTAAACAATCTTCTTGTATCTGATACACCATTCATCTTTGATGAAACATGCATACTAGCATTTGCACATTTGAAAATGTGGTTATCCTCTGCTCCTATCATTTCCCCACCTAATTGGAACCTACCATTTGAATTGATGTGCGATGCATCTGATTTTGCAGTTGGGGCAGTGTTAGGACAAAGGAAAGATAACCTAGTTCGTGTGATATACTATGCTAGCAAAGTCCTTAATGAAACTCAAAGAAATTATACCACTACTGAAAAAGAGTTGCTAGCAATAGTTTTTGCATTTGACAAATTTAGATCATACCTCATTGGTGCTAAAGTGATCGTTTTTACAGATCACACAGCACTTAAATATTTGTTTGCCAAGCAAGAATCAAAGCCAAGACTAATAAGGTGGATCTTACTGTTGCAGGAATTCGATATTAAAATCAGAGACAAGAAGGGAGTGGAGAACAAGGTGGCAGATCACTTATCTAGAATCCCTCATGATCAAGGTGGAAAAAATGATACAAATGTGAACGAGCTCTTCCCTGATGAGCAGTTGATGATAGTTCATAAAGCACCATGGTTCGCAGATATTGCAAATTTCAAGGCAACTGGGACATTACCCCCAGGGATCAATAAACATCAAAAGATGAAGCTCATGAATGATGCAAAATACTTTGTTTGGGACGAGCCATATCTCTTCAAGAAATGTTCAGATGGAATTCTTAGAAGATGTGTTTCGAAAGAGAAAGGGAGAGAAGTCCTGTGGAACTACCATGGTTCATGCTATGGCAGGCACTTTGGAGGGGACAGAACTGCAGCAAAGGTGTTACAAAGCGGATTCTTTTGGCCCACTCTTTTCAAGGATGCCAAGGAACTAGTAAAAAGCTGCAATGAATGCCAAAGATCTAGAAACCTGCCCAAAAGAAATGCCATGCCACAAAATTTCATCTTGGAACTTGAACTGTTTGATGTGTGGGGAATTGATTTCATGGGACCATTCCCAACCTCATATGCAAACAATTACATCCTGGTAGCAGTAGATTATGTTTCCAAGTGAGTAGAGGCTATTGCAACCCCAACTAATGATAACAAGGTAGTCATGAACTTCCTCAGGAAGAATATCTTTAGCCGGTTTGGAGTCCCAAGAGCCCTCATCAGTGATGGAGGGAGCCACTTTTGTAACAAACCACTAGAAGCTCTCCTCTTACGATATGGGGTAAAACACAAAGTAGCCACACCTTACCATCCTCAAACAAGTGGGCAAACTGAGATATCCAACAGAGAGCTGAAGAGGATCCTGGAAAAGACTGTGGGCGCATCTAGAAAGGATTGGTCGAAGAAGTTGGATGATGCTCTGTGGGCATACAGAACAGCATTCAAAACTTCACTTGGAATGTCTCCATATCAATTAGTCTATGGGAAGGCTTGTCATTTACCACTGGAGCTGGAACACAAAGCTCTTTGGGCTATCAAGATACTAAATTTTGACAGGAATGCTGCTGGTGCAAAAAGAATCTTGCAGCTGCAAGAGATGGAGGAATTCAGGTCACAAGCCTATGAAAACACTAAGATGTATAAAGAGAAGGCAAAGAGAAAACATGACATGCATTTGGCACCCAGGAGTTTCGAAAAAGGGCAGCAAGTACTCCTTTACAATTCTAAATTAAGGTTGTTCCCAGGAAAACTCAAGTCAAGGTGGTCCAGACCTTTCTTGGTTACAAAAGTATCACCATATGGCCACATCGAAATCGGATGAAGGTTCAGAGAGGACTTTTACAGTGAATGGACAAAGACTCAAGCATTATCTGGGCAACATGGGGGAAGACCCCAGAGTAAAGTACCATCTCAAGTAATTAAGGACTCGTCGAGCTAGCGACGATAAAAGAGCGCTCTGTTGGGAGGCAACCCAACCTCAGGTAGTTTCACTTTCATCTTTATTTCAATAAAAGTCACAAGTTGTTTCTCCTGTATTGTAAGGAGCTAAGTTTGGTGTTCCACACCAGAACAATCCAAGAGTGATAGTGTAATTCTAAGTTTGGTGTTCCACTAAAGGACATTGGTTAGAATTACACTCCACTCCCAAAAAACATTGCTAGCTCCATCCAATCAAGAGAAATCACTTAGATGTAGTTAGACTATAGGTGATCATTGCTTTGTTGATAACAAGATATGAGGGTCTCTGCATATATGCAATGTTGTGTACTGGGCAAAGAACTAAGTTTGGTGTTCACACACCAAATTGAGTTCAAGAGGCACAAGCATACATGTAAGCTAACTATGTCTCAAGTGCTTTGGGAACAAGCAACTTCCAGTAACCTTGTAGGAATCTTATAAGGAAATGGTGCACCTTCACCCAAAGAAGCGAGGTAGCAAAAACTAGGATGATGACAAAGAGAGAGAGGGACCAGAGATCATCACCCGAAGGTTGTATTGTTACCTAATTCCATTGTACTTAGAATTGTTGAAAGTTGGAGGTCCGAATGCACTTTTGATTTGCAGTTACTCGTAGTTGAACCCTTTTTAAATTCTGTCTTTTAAGTTTTGCATCTGAATAGGTCCATGATTTCTGGTTTAAATGTCACTGCACCATCACTTAACCTACTTGTAAGCTTGTCCCTTTTAAATCAAATAAAAAGAGAATGATTATGTTTGTAAAAGACCATAGTGGAGTTTATATTGTGGAAGTGCATTCATGAATCTTTGGGGTAGTCATAAGTTAGCTAAGTTGGTTCAACCACAAGGCTAGGAGGACAACTATCTATCCTGAATACTTTGCTTTGGATACACTCATGAGACTAAGTTAATAACAAGATCCTAAGAAGAGAAAAGGGAAATAACTATGGAAGTGAAAAACAAAAGAAAAAGAGTAAGCAATAAGGCTAGGCATCAATGGTTTTAAGCTTGAGGCAAGTGTCTATGGTGCTCCTGTGTGAGGGATCTACTTGGATGAATAAGCTCTTAGGGGTGCCTTATCACTTGGTAACTTGGGTTAACTAACTCGGGATTATCAGCTGAAAGTCCACTATCAAGAGTAACCTTCACTACAGAACACTTAGTAACCCAAAGAGGTGCTGGACACCAAGGTCTCAAGAAAAGAAAATAAATAAACTAAATGCCTGTAGTGTGTATGTATGGGGGATAGGCTTGAGGGAGTAAGTCCTTAGGGGTGTCTCAACACCTAGCACCTTGAACCAACTGGTTCGGGAGTGTTGGCTGAAAGCTTATCTTAAAGAGTTGCCCCCTTACAGAGCACTTAGCCTAAATAACACAAACAACCCTTGTAATAACAATAAAAGGATCAATGAATAAAAGTCTCATGGGATATGAACAAAGTGGGTGTTTTAGGACAGAATAAAGGTCTGAAAGCCAGTAATGGAATGAACCTAAGTTGCTATGCATGAAACCACCATAAAATCAATAATATGACTTCCACAAGGATGACTCATTCCTCTGGATATTCCATTCATCATTCTCTTGTTCCAGTACTTGCTTAGGGACAAGCAAGCTTTAAGTTTGGTGTTGTGATGCCAGGGCATCTTGGCCAGTTTTACTGACCTTTTCTTTACTGTTTTTAGGTTAGTTTCATGCATTTCTTTAGGAAATAAGCTAGTTTTGGGTAAATATTCACTTATGCCTTGACTCAAGCATACATTGTGCATTTTACATAATTTCATGAGGATTTTGCATAAGTTTAGTGACAAATATTATGTTGCATTACTCATGACTTGGACTAGAGCTTTGATGCACTTTGTTGCTTGATTTCAGGACCAAAAAGAAGCAAGAAAAGGGGAGGTAACTTGCAACATTAATGAGAAAAGTGATTGCCAATAACACTCTCAAAAAGCCATCAATGCCCACGTTAGAGAGTCACGTTAACCAAGTTAACGTGAACTCTAACGTGGAGAAGAGAAGTTGAGCCAACGTTAGTGACACTCAACATTGTCACTAACGTTGGCCTATGGTGCAAAGTACCACGTTAACTCCCACGTTAACTTGGTTAACGTGGGAACTAACGTAGAGGATGAAGAGTTGTCGACAACGTTAGTGACACTCAACATTGTCACTAACGTTGAAGCAACCACACAACCCCCAAGAGTCACGTTAACTTGGTTAACGTGGAAGCTAACAATGAGAAATGAAGGATGAGCCAATGTTAGTGACACTCAACATTGTCACTAACGTTGGGATAGCTAAAAGATGGCCACGTTAGAAGCCACGTTAACCTAGTTAACGTGGACTCCAACGTGAGACCTAGGGGCACATTGGAACGTTAGTGACAATGTTGAATGTCACTAACATTCTCGAAGGATGGCAAAGGCCACGTTAGAAGCCACGTTAACCTAGTTAACGTGAGCTTTAACGTGAAGCAAGAAGGGGCACACTGGAACGTTAGTGACAATGTTGAGTGTCACTAACGTTCTCGAAGGTTGACAAGGCAACGTTAAAAGCCACGTTAACCTAGTTAACGTGGGTTTTAACGTGAGGCAAAGGGGTGCATTGGAACGTTAGTGACAATGTTAAGTGTCACTAACGTTCCCGAACTTAGACTTTCACTAAATGATTAACACTCCTTACGCCCTGAGCTGAAGTCTCTGCCCACTTCGCACTTTCTCTCTGCAAGTAAAGCCAAGCCCAAATAAAGAAAGGAACTGCTTCAAACTCAAGATCCAAAGGCCCAAGACTTGAAGAGTAAACTAGAAGCTGAGAAGAGTAGTATATATAGGAGTAGCTTTGAATTGTAAAGAAGTTCTGGAAGCTGGGGGAAAAAGGAGAACTACTCTCTGTATTTTACTTTCTTTGCAAATTTCTAGTTTTATGATGTATTCTCCATCTTTGTTTTCATTTTCAAGAGCTATGAACAACTAAACCCCTTTCATTGGGTTAGGGAGCTCTGTTGTAATTTGATGGATCAATACTAATCTTCATTATTCTTCTTCTATCTTTCCTCTTGATTTTACTTGAAAGCTTTCGATCTTCATCCAATTGAGTAGTTATCTTAGAAGAGAAACTATTCAAACTTGGATCTCTTTTGAACCTTGGAAGAGGAATGAAGAGATCAAGCTAGAAATGCTTTCTCATGCTGGACCAAATTGGGTTTGGATGGGTATGTGACTATAACCCTCTCAATACTTGGTTTGGGAAATGCATGTGGTATAATCAGTGACCATACTTCATCTCTTCTCATGAGCAATTGACCAAGGAATTGGCTATTGATCAAGATTTGAGAGATTGAATTGCAAGAAATTGCAATTCAATTACTTAAGATTGCCAAGGAGATCAATGAGTGCATTGATTGAGGAAGAGATGAAAATGAACTTGATTCGGAGAATTGCAACATCTCCTAAGCCCAATGAACTCCCCATCTCTGATCTTACCCATTCTCTTTAATTTCTGCCATTTACTTTTATGAGCAAATCCCCCATTCCCATTTACAATTCTGCAATTTATTTTCAGTCATTTACTTCCAGTCCTTTAATTCTAGCATTTACTTTTCTGTTATTTACATTCCCGCCATTTTATTTTCTGCAACTCTCAACCCAATTTTTGGATTAGCTCAACTAGAACATTCTTCTAATTAAAGTTGCTTGATCAATCAATCCCTGTGGGATTTGACCTCACTCTATTGTGAGTTTTTACTTGACGATAACTTCGGTACACTTGCCGAAGGGAGATTTGTTGAGAGACAAGTTTCTCCCGCATCAACAGCACGGCTAATCATCTAAGGTTCTCGATCATACTGGAATAGGATTCACCCTCCTTTTGTGTCTGTCACTACGCCCAGCACTCGCGAGTATGAAGTTCGTCACAGTCATTCAATCCCAGAGTCCTACTCAGAATACCACAGACAAGGTTTAGACTTTCCGGACTCTCATGAATGCCGCCATCAATCTAGCTTATACCACGAAGATTCTGATTAAGAGATCCAAGAGATAATCATTCAATCGAAGGTAGAACGGAAGTGGTTGTCAGGCACGCGTTTGTGGGGGAATGATGATGATTGTCACGTTCATCACATTCATGTTGAAGTGCGAATGAATATCTTAGAAGCGAAATAAGTTGAGTTGAATAGAAAAACAGTAGTACTTTATATTAATTCATGAGGAACAGCAGAGCTCCACACCTTAATCGATGGAGTGTAGAAACTCTACCGTTTGAAAATACATAAGTGATGAAGGTCCAGGCATGGCCAAATGGCCAGCCCCCAAACGTAATCAATATGATCCTAAGATGAACTAAAAAATCATAAGATGTCTAATACAATAGTAAAAAGTCCTATTTATACTAAACTAGTTACTAGGGTTTACAAAAGTAAGTAATTGATGCATAAATCCACTTCTGGGGCCCACTTGGTGTGTGCTTGGGCTGAGCTTTAGCTTTCCACGTGCAGAGGCTCCTTTTGGAGTTGAACGCCAGTTTGTAACGTATTTCTGGCGTTCAACTCTGGCTTGTGACGTGTTTCTGGCGTTTAACTCCAGACAGC
The DNA here is from genome assembly GCF_003086295.3 of Arachis hypogaea. Taxonomy (NCBI): domain Eukaryota; kingdom Viridiplantae; phylum Streptophyta; class Magnoliopsida; order Fabales; family Fabaceae; genus Arachis; species Arachis hypogaea. Next base: position 96,914,062 of record NC_092049.1, read on the forward strand.
AGCGTAGAACTGGCGTTCAACGCTCTTTTGCATCGTATAAAATCAGCCAAAGTATGGAATATTATATATTGATGGAAAGCCCTGGATGTCTACTTTCCAACGCAATTAGAAGCACGCCATTTTGAGTTCTGTAGCTCCAGAAAATCCACTTTGAGTGCAGGGAGGTCAGAATCCAACAGCATCAGCAGTCCTTCTTCAACCTCTGAATCTGATTTTTGCCCAAGTCCCTCAATTTCAGCCAGAAAATACCTGAAATCACAGAAAAACACACAAACTCATAGTAAAGTCCAGAAATATGAATTTAACATAAAAACTAATAAAAACATCCCTAAAAGCAACTAGATTCTACTAAAAACATACTAAAAACAATGCCAAAAACCGTATAAATTATCCGCTCATCAAGCCTCTGCTCGTGCATCCTCCTCTTGGTCATCCGCCTCCTCCTCAGATGGCTATGATGGTGTGTCAGGCTCGGAGGGGATGTCATCGTGGCCTGACCGGATCATCAACTTCAAATGCTCATAGCGTCGCTTGCTGCGACTCTCAGACCTCTCATATCGCCGCTGGTTGCGGCGCTCCATCTGGTCTAGCCGCTCAAAGAGGCGGTGCACTAAGTGGTAAATGGGCTCGGAAGCAGGTGAAGGTGCTGTGGTGGTGGCTGGTACGGCAGGTGCTGAAGGAGCATCAGAGGATGTGGCTGCATTAGCAGAGGCAGTGAGAAAGGGTGGTCTGTATCCCAGAGCCATGAACTTTCTGCCATGTGGGATGAACTTCTTGCAGTCGGAAACTGGTGGCTTCTCATCCGCAAGCTCCCAGGGTACCTCAGCTCAGCGGCCCATCTGAGTAATCAAATAGGGGAAGGGCAGAGTGCCTCGGACATAAACCCTGGACATGGAATACCGGATAAATCTGGGAAGGTACAGGTTCTTGCCCTCCATCACGCACCAGATAAAAGTAATCATGGCAGCTGGCACCTCAGTCTCGTGAGTGCTCGGCATCACATAATTGCTTAGGATTTGTTGCCATAGCTGAGCCTCATCGTTTAGGTAATTGATCTTGATGCCTTTTGGGGTCACTATTGACTTACCCATAACCCATGGGACAGCAGGGTCAATAGCTATGGTGCACTTCACTGCTTCCCAATCAAACCTCATAAATCTCATATCGTCTTCAGCCTGCTGATAACCATCCGGTTGATCAGATTTAGGCATGAGATAGAAGACGTCTTCAATCGCCTCCTCAGTAACTAGAATCTGTTTGCCTCTGAGCTGCACTGCATCCAGGGTCATTTTAAAATAGTTGCAGTAAAATTCCCTGACCCAGGATACATTTACCTTAGTCAAGTTCCTCTCCAGAAAGAACCAGCCTCTCTGTTTGATTTGGTCTATGGTGTACTGTAGTAATTCGGCTGGAATTTGGAGGGTCTTTTCTAGATATAAGTTCTTTGAAGTTTCAAAGACTGGATACTTCAGTTCACAGTATCGGTTGGCAAACTTGACTGGGTCGGTTGTAGGCACTAAATGGTCAGCTTTTTCTTGCAGAGTAAAATTCTTCTCCCGCTAGGAATCATCATGCAGGATATCCAGGATAGCCATAGAGGACTTTCCTCTTTTCCTTTTTCCTATGCCTGTTTTGGCTTTTCCTTTGCCTTTTGGGTCAGACATCCTGAAAAGCAGAGGTTCCAGGATACAGTTTATTAAACTAACGCAGGAAAATAGGTAAGCAAATCGTATTTGAGCAATAGAAGCATAGCTGGGCAAAAGAGGAATAGAATAACAATAGAAGCATGAAGTGAGTTTGATAGATGTAGAATGTTGGACTGTATGCAAGCTAAGAGTCAAAGAATTGAAATAAAAATCACAATCCAAGATCTATGATATGCGGAATGCTTGTTTATCAGGAACAACAATAATCATGCTTTGAAATGGGTTGAAAGTAGGTAGTTGAAAAACTAAGAGAGAAGTTAGAAGGTTAATGCAGTTAAGAGTTAAAAAGTGTAGTTAAAGTGAGTGGCATGGTATTGTAGTTCCTGATTAACAAAAATTGCATAAACTTGAAGAACCAACAACTCACATTCAAGCAGAGAATGCAGATTAATGATGATAAAAAGAAGTGCAAAATGAATAAAATCATCAATAATGTGATTTAACTAAGAAGGGAACCAGAATGATTAGGAATGCTAGCCCATTCATCCATGAATTGGCTTGGTTGAAATCAATTATTGCAGAGTTCAAAAGTACCAAAGCCAATTTATGAATGGGGGTTGAGTGAAACGATGTGCGGAAAATCGGGCAGCATTCCGGCTATAAATTGGATGTTCTCGGGTAATAAACAGCAGCAGAAATTCAGTTCATATGACATTAAAGTAGTGCATAAAAGAGTATCAAATAGCAAGTCATATGAATTTAGAAAAAATGAATTCAATCTGCAGCAAGAATTGTAATTTAAATGGAATAATATCAAAACAACATTAAACAGTAATGAACAGATTATGAGCACCATCAATAGCACAACAATTTCAAAATTGCAAAACAGATAAAGCAAGCAGCAAGAACGGCGCAATTATCAGGCCTAAATCCACTAACCACATCCTAGCTACCTAACCACCTAAAATCCACTATAAACATGCATCTCTAACTATCCTAATTTGAACAGAATTGAAACAAAATATGCAAACTAACGAACTGGAACGGGAAAGGAATCGGAGTGCAGTGGAACCTGGTGTGCGCAGTGACATAAATTGAACGAAGAGAGAGGGTGGTGGTGTAGTGGCGCTGGTGGGCGGCACGGCTGATGCACGGAAACTTGTCCTTTAACAAATCTCCCTCGGCAAGTATATCGAATTGTCGTCAAGTAAAAACTCACAATAGAGTGAGGTCGAATCCCACAGGGATTGATTGGTCAAGCAACTTTAATTGGAAGAATGTTCTAGTTGAGCTAAGCAGAAATTGGGTTGAGAATTGCAGGAAATTAAATGGCGGGAAAGTAAATTGCAGAAAATAAATGACGGAAGGTAAATTACAGAATCTTAAATGGGGAAGGGGAGTTTAGCATGAAAGTAAATAGCAGAATGTAAAGAGAATGGGTAAGATCAGAAATGGGGAGTTCATTGGGCTCAGGAGATGTTGCATTCTCCGGATCAAGTTCATTTTCATCTCTTCCTCAATCAATGCATTCATTGATCTTCTTGGCAATCTTAAGTGATTGAATTCCAATTCCTTGGTAATTCAATCTCTCAAATCAGATCAATAGCCAATTCCTTGGTCTAATTGCTCATGAGAAGAGATGAAGTGTGGTCACTGATTATACCACATGTATTTCCAAATCAAAGTATTAGGAGAATTATATGTCACCATATCCGCCCAAACCCCAATTTGGTCCAACATGAGAAAGCAATTCTAGCATGATCTCTTCATTCCTCTTCCAAGGTTCAGAAGAGATCCAAGTATGAATAGCTTCTTTTCCAAGATAACTACTCAATTGGATGAATATTGAAAGCTTTCTAGTAAAATCAAGAGAAAAGAGAGAAGAAGGATAATGAAAACTATTATTGATCCATCAAATTACAACAGAGCTGCCTAACCCAATGAAAGGGGTTTAGTTGTTCATAGCTCTGGGAATGAAAAGCATAGATGGAGAGTACATTCTGAGAATTAAACTAAAAGTTGCAGAGAAAGTAAAATACAGAGAGTAATTCTAATAATGCCAAAAGCTCCTTTCTAGTTCAAAGCTCTCCCTATTTATACTATTCTTCTGATCTTCTAGTTGGCTCTTCAAGTCTTGGATATGGGCCTTTAGATCTTGAGTTGAAGCAGTTATCTTCTTCAGTGGGCTTAGCTTTACTTGCAGAGAGAAAGTGTGAAGTAGGCACGGATTCTAGCTTAGGACGTTAGTGGCGTTAACGTTAAGTGAAAGTGTGGGTTCGAGAACGTTAGTGACAATCACCTTTTTCACTAACATATCTAACCCAAGAATGGTCCACGTTAACTTCAACGTTAGTGGCACCAACGTGACCACTAACGTTGCCTCTTGGTCCTTCGCACACGTTATTGGGACTTACTTTTTTCAATAACGTTGAGAATCCTCCTTTCTCCCTACGTTAGAGTTCACGTTAGTGTGGCTAACGTGACCTTTAACGTGGGCTTGCCACATCTTCGAGAACGTTAGTGACACTTACCTTTGTCACTAACGTTCCAAAATGCCCCTACTTCCCACGTTAGAGTTCACGTTAACTAGGTTAACGTGGCTTCTAACGTGGTATTGCTAGCCATCTCCAACGTTAGTGACAAAGGTGAGTGTCACTAACGTTGGCTCATCATCCCTTTTACTCACGTTAGCTTCCACGTTAATGTAGTTAACGTGGGAGTTAACGTGGCTCATCCCAACGTTAGTGACAAAGGTGAGTGTCACTAACGTTGGCGATTCTTTGCTCCCTCCAGGTTAGAGTGCACGTTAACTGAGTTAACGTGGCAACTAACGTGGCTCAAAGTGGCTTAGCTCAACGTTAATGACAAAGGTGAGTGTCACTAACGTTGGTCATTCTTTTATTTCCCCACGTTAGAGTCCACGTTAACTGAGTTAACGTGGCTCTTAACGTGGCCAATATGAGCTTGGTCCAACGTTAGTGACAAAGGTGAGTGTCACTAACGTTGGCTTCATTTTCTTCTTCCACGTTAACTACCACGTTAATGTAGTTAACGTGGCAATTAACGTGGGCTGGGATGGCTTCGAGGACGTTATTGGCGATTACTTTTCTCATTAACGTTGCAAGCTAGCTCCCTTTCCACGTTAGAGGTCACGTTAGTTAGACTAATGTGGCTGCTAATGTGGTTCTTCCTTGCTTCCTTTGTCCTGAAATCAAGCAATAAAGTGCATCAAAGCTCTAGTCTAAGTTATGAGACATGCATCATCCAATTTGTCATTCAATTCATGCATAATTATCATGAAATCATGTAAAATTCACAATGTTTGCTTGAATCAAGATGTAAGTGATTATTTACCCAAAACTTGCTTATTTCCTAAGAAAATGCATGAAACTACCTTAAAACCATAAAGAAAAGGTCAGTGAAACTGGCCAAAATACCCTGGCATCACAACACCAAACTTAAAGCTTGATTGTCCCTAAGCAAGTACTGGAACAAGAGAATGATGAATGAAATGACAAAATGAATGAATCATTATTGTGGAAGTCATGTTCTTGGTTTTATGGGGTTTCATGCATAGCAACTTAGGTTCATTCCTTTACTGGCTTTCAGACCTTTATCATGCCTTGGAATACTCACTTGATTGCACCCTTTGAGACTTTTATTTATTGATCCCTTTGTCTTTCCAAGGTTTATTTCTTCCTTAGGCTAAGTGTTCTGTGAGGGGGTGACTCTTTAAGATAAGCTTTCAGCCAACACTCCCGAACCAGTTAGTTCAAGGTGCTAGGTGTTGAAACACCCCTAAGGACTTACTCCCTCAAGTCTCTCTCCCCCATACATGCACACCACAGGCACATGATTTGTTATTTTCTTTCCTTGAGGTCTTGGTGTCCAGCACCTCTTTGGGTTACTAAATGTTCTGTAGCAAGGTTGCTCTTGATAGTGGATTTTCAGTTGATCATCCCGGGTTAGTTAACCCAAGTTACCAAGTGATGAAGCACTCCTAAGAACTTATTCATCCAAGCAGATCCTTGGTACAAGAGCACCACAGACACATCCCTCAAGATTCAAGCCCTTGGTGCCTAGCCTTATTCTTTATTAACTTTTCTTTCTTTTTCAACCCTTATTGTTCTTTTTCTTTTTCTTATTAGGATCTTATTATTTACTTAGTCTCATAGGGTGTGTTTCAAGCATATGATTTAGGACAGATAGTTGCCTTCCCACCTTGTTGGTGAACCAACTTAGCTAAGTGATTACTACACCACAAATCTAAGAACTTACTCCACAAATTGAACATCACTCTGGTATTTCATAACATCTCTTTTTATTGGACTTAAAAGGACAAGCATACAATAAGCAAGATGAAAATGAAGGCAGGCAATTTGACTAGCAAGCATAGACCTAGGCAAAAGCAAACTTAAAGACAGAATTGAAAATTCCTAAGCTACTATGGAAGCATGTTCTATTTCATACATGATTTTCCTTATTTAAAAAAAACTTGAAAAAGAAAGATGGAACAATGAGGGAACTCCACCACCTTTTACTCTTGGGGGTGCTCATGCTCTCCTTCCTGTTTGTCCTCCTTGTGTTTTTCTTGAGTGCTTGCACTCCCACTTCCCTTGTTTTTTCCAAACAACTTCTTCCAGAAGCCAGCATCTTCCATCTTCTTTTTCAATGTTTTCTTCTGCTGTTTCACCTTCCTTTTCTCTTGTTCTGTGAGATCTTTTTGGACCTCATCATACCTAGGGATTGCAGAGTGTAGATTATGCATATGACTAGACATATAGTTCAACTTGGCTTGAGTGTTTATGTTAAACTCCTCCCTATGTAGTTGCCATCCTTCATTCAGTACGCTGAACTCATTGAATGCCTTCGTCTGAGCTAGCTGGCGTTGGTTGAGTTCTTGAAGGCGTTTATCTTGACGCTCTTGCCTTTCAGTCACTTGATTAATGACTTGAGTGAGCTGGGAATAATGTTTCATTTGCTGTTTCTGCCACTCCCCTTATTGATTCATCCAATTAGAAAGGAGTTCTTCTTGACGATCCATCCTTTGGGCTTGAACGTGCAATTGTTGTTCTTGTCCCTCCATATAACTCCTCGCTAGCTCCTCGATGGCTCCGTGAATGTGATTCAAGTTGATGTTGGTTGGATCATAGTACTCTTTTTGCTGATATTCTTTCTGTTGAGGTTCTTCTTGGTGAGGTTCTTCTTGTGGTGTTCTTCTCCCTATTTGAGGCCTTCTTTGTTGTTGGGCGGGTGTCACATACGTTATACGCTGGAGCGTAACCATCCTTCCAGGGTTTACTCAAGTTGGGTTGCTGTCCTCGAAGACTACCTTGGCTTTCGTACACAGCCTAAGAGGATGGTGCTGGGTAACCAAAGTCTAGCACCTGGATCATTCTTCTCGGCTGATTCTTGAATCCCCTCAGCTATAATTTCGTTCACATTGATGCGTCCACCCTTTACTAAGTAGTGTACCATAGTAGCTCGAGTTACGTTGACCTCAGAATTGTTTGCAACTGGGAGGATAGATCTCCTCACAAGTTCAAACCATCCCTTGGCTTCCGGGATGAGGTCTCCTCTCCTGATGAACCGAGGTCTTCTATCTGAATACCTTTCCCAGTCAGATCCTATAACACACATATCATTCACAATTTCTTCAAGTTCATCATTGTCGGGGCCATTACTTATTCTCACATGATAACTGGGCTCATCAAAATGTGGTGATTTCAGCTGAAGAACCCTTGTTATGGCATTGGGGCTGAAGTCCACCTCTGTTCCTCTCACGTAACTTTTGAAGGTGGGGGCCTTGGTTTTGTCTTCTCTGACCACATTTGCATAGAATTCTTTGATGAGGTTTGCATTTATCTTTGCTTCTAGGTTCGTGAGCCTTTGCCAACCCCTTTGTTCGATCTTCTCTCGAATCTGTGGGCATTCATCTTCGTTGAATTGGAATGTTAACTCAGGCAATATCTTCTTGAGCTTTATCCGTTCAAATTCACGGTCATGGAATGCAGTTTTGAACTTTCCTTCATCAAAAGGAATGCTCTCCACCGGTTCCTTCCTCTTTTGCCTCTTGGAGCTTGATGATGCCATGAGTAGGAGTTGATGTGTGAAGGTGGTGGAAGGTATGGATAGATAAGGGAATTCGGTTGGGTTAAGATTGGGTGTAGTGAAGGGATTTGATTTCCAGAGGTGTGGAGTATAAGGAATGGGAATTGGAATGTGGAAGGGTTATGAACTAAGAACCACTTATATAGAGAAGTGGTGAGTGAATAGAAGGTGTGGATTGATGGGGTGGTTGTGTGATGGACGGATGGGGTTTAGCATGGGATGAGCACAAGGATCATCAACTTTATGATGGTGTTGGTTCAGTTTCCAAGCTTGTTCTTTTTCCAATGTTGCATGGCAACAATTCCCAATGCAATCCCCTTGGAGACACGTGTATAGTCCTATCCTTTTGTGGTAGCCGAACCCTTCAACTGTCCCATCAATTCTCCTACAAAATAAAAGAAATGTGATTAAAAGAAAACTTGTGGAAAGTGGCGGCAAAATTAAAAGAATAACTACTTTTTAAAGTTTTTGTTTCTAACTACTAAGTGCTGTTCATGAGTGCACACCAACTGACTAACTCAACATCCATGTATGCAACATTGGCAACACCAAACTTAGTTTGGTGCCATGTGGTGTAAAAGATTTGTTCAAGGCCCCTAAGAGTGACATGATATGGGTTACATTTATGTTCTCTTAGTGTGCCTTGAACACCAAACTTGTTCCTCACTATATGTTGCACAAAAGGATTCATTCAAGTGCATGTCAAGTTGAGTTGAAATCCCTGAACCTTGCTTTATTAACTACTTTTAAAAGCATGTAAAACATGGGTTGCCTCCCATGAAGCGCTTCTTTAGCGTCACTAGCTTGACGTTCTGCCTTTGTCATGGTGGTTGGTAATGCTTCAGATCTTCCCCTCTTGTAGTAAACCTATATCCATTGGCTTCATCAATGATCTCCACATGTTCTAGGGAGAGAACTTTGTTGATGGTGAAAACCTTAGGTAACTGAGATGGGATGGTGGGGAGATGAGGTGGGATATCTAGGAAGTAAGCTGAGATCACTTTATCCCCTGGAGAGAAATCTTCTGTAGGGATCTTTTTATTCCTCCATCTCCTTGGTACTTTCTTCTTTGTTTCTTTTGCTGTTATCCTGCTCTTTGTGGTCTCTTTCCCTAGGGAGATTTTGTTGCTGGTCTCATATGATTCTGGTGGTTTTGGCTCCACTTGAGTTTCCTTTAGCTATGACAGCTGCTGATTCTCTTGTTCATCACCCAAAGGAATTCCAGGGTGTACAGCTTGTGCTTCAATGCTTTTTTCTTCCACCATTGCTCTGTCATGCTCTGCCCTTAGTTCCTTGCCTTCCTGGCTTGCTTCTTGTGAGGGTTTGAAGACGTTGAAGGTGAGTTGTTCGTCATGTATCCTTAGTATTAGCTCTCCTCGCTCCACATCTATGAGCACTCTGGCTGTAGCTAAGAATGGTCTTCCCAATATGATTGGGTGAAGGTGACTTTCTTCCATTTTCAGTATGACAAAGTCTGTGGGAAGGAAGTAGTTCCCAACCTTCACCAGCACATTTTCAACCACTCCAATTGCTTATTTTTGAGTTTTGTCCACCAGCCTGATGGCTACGTCTGTGGGCATCAGCTCATTGATTTGCAGCCTCTTCATAAGGGATAAAGGCATTAAGTTGATGCTTGCTCCCAGATCACAGAGTCCTTTGTCAAACATTGTTTCTCCTATGGCACAGGAGATGTGAAAACTCCCTGGGTCCTTCCTTTTTGTAGGCAGCTCTGGTTGAATGAGAGCACTGCACTCCTTGTTCATCACTATGATTTGTCCTCCCTTGAGTGAGCTTTTCCTGGTCAGCAGCTCCTTCATATACTTGATGTATGAGGGCATTTGTTGGAGAGCCTTGATGAATGGTATGTTTACATGGAGGGATGCAAATATGTCAAGAAACCTTGAGTATATTCTCTTCTCTACACCACCATTTAGTAATTGGGGAAAGGGTGCATAGAGCCTCAGCAACTCTTTCTGCGTAATCGTGGTTTCATGAGGATTCTCTTCCTGCTTTCCTGCTGATGTATCTTCAGATTGTTCTGATGGTTTGTTCAGCTCTTCCTCAGTCTCCTTATCACTTATAGTAACCATCTTGCAATCTTCCCATCTGACTTTCTTTGCTTTACCTCTCGGATTTTTCTCTGTGTCACTTGGAAAGCTATCAATAGGTTTGGGAATCTTCTCAGATAGGTATCCCACTTGAAATTCCAGACTCTTGATGGTGTCTCCCTGATTCTTGATATTGGCTCGCACCTCCTCTTTGAACACCTTGTTATCTTGAATTTCCTTGCACATGCCTTCAAGTAGGGTTTCAATCCTGGAGAGTCTATCTTTAGATGATGGTGAGTTGAGATTGGAGGGGTGAGAAGGGCCATTTTGCCTTTGGTATGGATGTTGAGGTGTGATGTTAGGTGGGTGCTGATATGATCTCTGTGTGGAATGTTGGTGAGTTGCATTGTTGCTGGGGTTGTGGCGTCTCTGATCTTGGCCTTGATCCTGTTGATTTCCCCACCCAAAGTTTGGGTGGTTCCTCCAACCAGGATTATATGTTTTGGAGTATGGGTCATGATGCTACCTAGGTGAATTCCCAATGTAGTTGGCTTGTTCCTGATCACCCTCTGTTTCTTCATTCACTCCTTCTTGGGTTGCTGCTGAAGTGGAGATTGCTGCTACTTGATTCCTCTCCATCTTCTTGGTGAGGTCAGCTAATTGCTTAGTAATCATCTTGTTTTGAGCTAGCAGTGCATCCATATTGTTCAGCTCCATCACTCCTCTAGTGTTGCCTCTTTCAGAAGCATAGAAGTAGTCATTCTCTGCTACAGTCTCAATGACATCTATGGCTTCTTCAATGGTCTTCTTCTTGTTCAGAGATCCCCCGGATGAATGGTCTACTGCCTTCTTTGATTCATACGAAAGGCCTTCATAGAAAATGTGCAACTGCACCCATTCATTGAACATATCTGGCGGGCATCTTCTTGTCAGGTCCTTAAACCTCTCCCGTGCTTCATATAGAGTCTCACCATCCTGCTGCCTGAATGTTTGTACCTCAGCTCTCAACCTGTTGATCCGTTGAGGAGGATAGAATCTTGCCAAGAACTTATTCACCACATCTTCCCAGGTTGCTAAACTCTCCTTTGGGAAGGATTCCAGCCATTTAGATGCTTTGTCCTTGAGTGAGAAGGGAAACAGAAGTAGTCTATAAGTGTCAGGATGAGCACCATTAGACTTCACAGTATCGCATATCCTCAGGAAGGTAGTTAGATGTTGATTGGGGTCTTCTTGGACACTTCCTCCGAATGAACAATTGTTCTGAACAAGGGTGATGAGTTGTGGCTTTAGTTCAAAGTTGTTGGCATGTATGGTTGGCCTTTGGATGCTACTTCCACAGTTTCCTGGGTTTGGATTGATGTAAGAACCCAGAACTCTTCTCTTTGCCTAGCCTGATGTGCTGGACCTTCTCGGCCATGGTTGTGAGCCTCTTCTTCATGATGGTTCTCCATATTCTCATCCATATCTGGTTCAAAGTACTCTTCCTCTTTCTCAGCACCAACTACTCTCTTTCCTCTTGCTTCCCTCCTTAATCTAAGAAAGGTCCTCTCAGGTTCAGAATCAAAGGAAGTTGAAGCCCCGCTTCTTCTACCTGTCATACAACCAACACGGCACAAGCAAGAGAGATAGATGCAGACAGTAATTTTTACATAAATGCTGTCAGTGTGAGCGATGCAATATATCAAACAGTTAGTGGGTTAGTGACTGAATTGTAAACAACTAAGAAAATGGGTAGGGGAAAGGGAAGAAAATAGCTAAACAGAAAGTAAATTACTCAAATGAACTTAAATTAAACAAAATAAAAACAAATGCTCAATCTAGTTATGCACCAATTTAATCATTGTTGATACAAAATCAATCCCCGGAAACGGCGCCATAAACTTGATGCACGGAAACTTGTCCTTTAACAAATCTCCCTTGGCAAGTATACCGAATTGTCGTCAAGTAAAAACTCACAATAGAGTGAGGTCGAATCCCACAGGGATTGATTGGGCAAGAAACTTTAATTGGAAGAATGTTCTAGTTGAGCTAAGCAGAAATTGGGTTGAGAATTACAGGAAATTAAATGGCGGGAAAGTAAATTGCAGAAAATAAATGACGGAAGGTAAATTGCAGAATCTTAAATGGGGAAGGGGAGTTTAACATGAAAGTAAATAGCAGAAAGTAAAGAGGATGGGTAAGATCAGAAATGGGGAGTTCATTGGGCTTAGGAGATGTTGCATTCTCCGGATCAAGTTCATTTTCATCTCTTCCTCAATCAATGCATTCATTGATCTCCTTGGCAATCTTAAGTGATTGAATTCCAATTCCTTGGTAATTCAATCTCTCAAATCAGATCAATAGCCAATTCTTTGGTCTAATTTCTCATGAGAAGAGATGAAGTGTGGTCACTGATTATACCACATGTATTTCCAAATCAAAGTATTGGGAGAATTATATGTCACCATATCCGCCCAAACCCCAATTTGGTCCAACATGAGAAAGCAATTCTAGCATGATCTCTTCATTCCTCTTCCAAGGTTCAGAAGAGATCCAAGTATGAATAACTTCTTTTCCAAGATAACTACTCAATTGGATGAATATTGAAAGCTTTCTAGTAAAATCAAGAGAAAAGAGAGAAGAAGGATAATGAAAACTATTATTGATCCATCAAATTACAACAGAGCTCCCTAACCCAATGAAAGGGGTTTAGTTATTCATAGCTCTAGGAATGAAAAGCATAGATGGAGAGTACATTCTGAGAATTAAACTAAAAGTTGCAGAGAAAATAAAATACAGAGAGTAATTCTAATAATGCCAAAAGCTCCTTTCTAGTTCAAAGCTCTCCCTGTTTATACTATGCTTCTGATCTTCTAGTTGGCTCTTCGAGTCTTGGATATGGGCCTTTGGATCTTGAGTTTAAGTAGTTATCTTCTTCAGTGGGCTTAGCTTTACTTGCAGAGAGAAAGTGTGAAGTAGGCACGGATTCTAGCTTAGGACGTTAGTGGCGTTAACGTTAAGTGAAAGTGTGGGTTCGAGAACGTTAGTGACAATCACCTTTTTCACTAACATTTCTAACCCAAGAATGGTCCACGTTAACTTCAACATTAGTGGCACCAACGTGACCACTAACGTTGCCTCTTGGTCCTTCGCACACGTTATTGGGACTTACTTTTTCCAATAACGTTGAGAATCCTCCTTTCTCCCTACGTTAGAGTTCACGTTAGTGTGGCTAACGTGACCTTTAACGTGGGCTTGCCACATCTTCGAGAACGTTAGTGACACTTACCTTTGTCACTAACGTTCCAAAATGCCCCTACTTCCCACGTTAGAGTTCATGTTAACTAGGTTAACGTGGCTTTTAACGTGGTATTGCTAGCCATCTCCAACGTTAGTGACAAAGGTGAGTGTCACTAACGTTGGCTCATCATCCCTTTTACTCACGTTAGCTTGCACGTTAATGTAGTTAACGTGGGAGCTAACGTGGCTCATAGTGGCTCATCCCAACATTAGTGACAAAGGTGAGTGTCACTAACGTTGGCGATTCTTTGCTCCCTTCACGTTAGAGTCCACGTTAACTGAGTTAACGTGGCAGCTAACGTGGCTCAAAGTGGCTTAGCTCAACGTTAGTGACAAAGGTGAGTGTCACTAACGTTGGTCATTCTTTTGTTTCCCCACGTTAGAGTCCACGTTAGCTGAGTTAACGTGGCTCTTAACGTGGCCAATATGAGCTTGGTCCAACGTTAGTGACAAAGGTGAGTGTCACTAACGTTGGCTTCATTTTCTTCTTCCACGTTAACTACCACGTTAATGTAGTTAACGTGGCAATTAACGTGGGCTGTGATGGCTTCGAGGACGTTATTGGCGATTACTTTTCTCATTAACGTTGCAAGCTAGCTCCCTTTCCACGTTAGAGGTCACGTTAGTTAGACTAACGTGGCTGCTAACGTGGTTCTTCCTTGCTTCCTTTGTCCTGAAATCAAGCAATAAAGTGCATCAAAGCTCTAGTCCAAGTTATGAGACATGCATCATCCAATTTGTCATTCAATTCATGCGTAATTCTCATGAAATCATGTAAAATTCACAATGTGTGCTTGAATCAAGACGTAAGTGATTATTTACCCAAAACTTGCTTATTTTCTAAGAAAATGCATGAAACTACCTTAAAACCATAAAGAATAGGTCAGTGAAACTGGACAAAATGCCCTGGCACCAACGGCGGCGCTGGGAAGCGGCACGATGGCATTGGAAGTCCCTCGGTGGTGGCAGGGGGTGTAAGAGGGAGGGGAAGAGAAGGGAGGAAAAGAAGGAGGGGAAGGGGGTGGTACGGCCGCAGAGCGCGTCGACGGTGGCCCTACGGCGGGCTAGGCGGTGACAGGGCAGGGGCAGTGGTGGTGCGAGAGGGGGAAGGAGGAGGAAAAGAGAGGAAGAGAAGGGGGAAAAGGGGGGGGGCTAAGGGCGGTGCGGCGAGGGGTGGCGACGGCGGCGCTGCGGCAGGCTGGGCGGCGGTGGCAGTAGGAGGTTGGGGGAGAAGAGAGAGATGGGGGTGGAACGTTGGGGAGGGGGGAAAAGTGACGCTGGGGTTAGGGTTTCGCGTCGGGGGGGGGGGGTTAAGTGATTTCAAATCCATGCAGACGCGTGGATCACGCGAGAGCGTGGCTGGGGCAGAAGTGCAACGACGAGAAAGCGTCATTGACGCGAACGTGTGAATGAGGGATAAGGAAAATGACGCGTACGCGTGAGACACGCGTATGCGTCGACTAGATATGTGCTAAACGCACAATTCCAGCGTCGTATTGGCGCAACTCTCTGTTTCAATTAGGGGAGGCAAAATTTTCACGTGACGCGTATGCGTTGCCCACGCTTACGCGTGGTGTGTGTAAATGAAAATGACGCGTACGCGTCGTTGACGCATACGTGTGGCCCAAATTATGCCTAACGCATACCAGCATCATGATTCCAGCCCAACTTTCTGGGCGTTGGATGGCGACGTTGATTTAAAATCGACGCCCACGCGTGGCCCATGCGCACGCGTGGTGTGATTTTTTTTTTGGATATGCAGAATGCAAGATGCAGATGCTGATGCGGATGTTATGAATGAATTTAGGGAAAATAAGATAAAATAAAATAAAATGAAACTAAAAACAAACAAAACGAAATAAAATTAAAATTGAAAAAGGAATGATCATACCGCGGTGGGTTGTCTCCCACCTAGCACTTTTAGTTAAAGTCCTTAAGTTGGACATCTGTTGAGCTCCCTGTTATGGTGGCTTGTGCTTGAACTCATCCAGAAATCTCCACCAACGTTTGCAATTCCAATAGCCTCCGGGGTCCCGTACTAAGCACGTAAAGCCTTTGAGCGAGTTAAAGCAGGTTTTCAGGCTCTAGGAGTATTGATTTTCATGATAAATTCCAGGATCCCAAACCTTGCTTTTGTGCCCGTCTTCACTTCTATCTTCATTATTCCAACCGGGCGGTACACAACCCAAATTTCCACTGAGATATCCAAACTTCTTCTGAAATTCATTCAATCGAGCTCTATACCAATCCTTGCACTTCCATTTAGAGCATGGAACCGTATTGAACTTTGGATGCCAGCTCCTATTACTAACCATTTCCCTTGTACTCTTAAAGCCACAAAGAGCTTTAAGTTGGCCATTGGTTTCAAGCAAACCATATTCAAGTTGAAAGGTAAAGATAAACGCTAAGGATTTTACCCACTTGAAGTTTGTATTGGGTGGTAATGGCCTTGGGAGAGGTGTTTCCAGTGGTTCTTCAAGCTCCACTTCCTTGTACTCCTCTGTGAATTCTTCCATTTCCTGACAAATCTCTTCAATTGCAACCTCGTCTTGATCAAAGTCTTCAATTTCTTCCTCATCACTCAAGTCATAAGTTGGAGGTTGAGAAAAGTCTACCTCCACATCATCCTCATATTCACTTGGGGAAGATTCTTCTAACTCAAGGAGTTCAATTATGACTGCGAGGTCATCGTTAGGAGAGCTTGATTTATGATCATCATTACCAAGAAAAATTGCTTCTTGATCTGTTCCGTCCAGTTCTTCATAAGATACATGCTTTGGGGGTTGTGCATTATCTTTCTTAGCATCAGTTGCAAATATCTTGGCGGGATTCTCTACAATTCTCGATTCCCATGGAAGTTCGGCGTCTCCTAAGTCTTCAACTAATTCTTCTTCTTCGATAATTTTAGCTTCCTCTACTTGTTCCAGTACAAAGTTATGCTCTTTACTGTCCACCGGAGCTTCTAGTGTCTCCTTCGTACTGGGGGCTAATCGATTTATCGCTTGCTCCAATTGATGAAGGGTTGCATGAAATTGGTTCACTGTGTCCTTGAGACGATCCTGTGATTCTTGGTTCGATGGACATGGATATGGTGCATATGGGAGTTGTGGTTCTTGGAAATAATTGGATTAGGATTGTGGTGGATATGGATTAGGGTCATATGGAGGTGAATGGTTGTGGTTGGCTTGTGAGTATGGTGGTTCAATGCTATGTTGAGGAGGTAGTTTATAGGCATATGATGGGGCTTGTTGGTAACTACAAGGGAGTCCACCGTATCGATCATCTTGGTATGCACCTCAGAATGGTTCTTGACCATAGTAATTTGGTGGAGGTGGTTTGTCACGAAAGGGTCCACCATAACTATTGTTTGGGTATGCATCGTAGAATGGTCGTTGTCCCTGGTACTTTGGAAAGTGTTGTTACCGAAAGGGTTGATTAGATCCTCGTTGCTCCTTCCATCTGTGATTGTTTTGACCTTGATGCATGTTCTTGTTATAGCTTCTATTCCTTTCAACAACATTAGAACCAAACTCAAAGCAACGGGGGTGAGAGCTCATAGTAGCTAATAAAAATTAAATACAAAAATAAAAACAGAAACAAATAAACAAGCAAAATAAAATATTTACAATAACCAATAATAAGGCACACGTTTGCAATTCCCCGTTAACAGCGCCATTTTGACGAACCAGACTTTCCGCTAGTAAAGAATTTTATAAAAATAATCGCGTTGCAAGTATTGTTTCTAAACCAGCAGAGAATCCTTTCATACAAAAGTTTGGTTGTCACAAATAACCAAACCCAATAAAAGTTATAACTGAAGTATTTGAACCTCGGGTCGTCTCTCAAGGAATTGCAGGGTAGTATGATTTATTATTGTTATGGAAAAGTATCATTGGGTTTTTGAAATAGGGAACAAGTAATTTAAATGGCAAGAAAAAAATAAATTAATAATTAGAAAAACTCTTGGCAAGGTATGAGAACTGGAAATCCTATCTTAGTTATCCTTATCAGGTGTGATGAGAATTGTTATTGCTCCCACTTAGTTAACCCTTACTAAATAAAGGAAAGTCAAGTGGACTAATCAATTTGATTCCTCAAGTCCTAGTCTACTCCTGTGGAAAGACTAGCTTTAGAGGGATCCAAATTAATAAGCAATTTTCAATTTTCAATCAACAGCTGAGTTTGACAACTCAAGTGTCACCAATTACTCAACCAAAGCCAAAAGGAGAAAAATCTAAATTATTTATATCATAAATGGAAGAAAACAATCTTAAATCTGAAATACCTCAATTTATATTAAATGGAAAATCAAATTAAACATAGGAATTCATAAACCAAATTGGCAACATCAAGTAATCAAATAAAGTATTAGAATGAATAAAGGTAGAAGAGAAACTAAAGTAAAGGAACATTGAACCTGGATTGAAGAAATAACCATACTCTAAGAAAAATCCTAATTCTAAAACCTAAGAGAGAGGAGAGAGCCTCTTTCCCTCTAAAACTACATCTAAAACCTAAAATTGTGTATTTTGAATGTTCATTGAATGAATGATTTGATTCCCTCATTCTCCAGCCTCTATTATGTGTTTTTGGGGTTGGATTTGGGCCGAAAAAGAGTCCAGAAATCGCTGGGGGCATTTTCTGCAATTTTCTGCACGTGGCGTCCGTCACGCGTGCGTGTGGGTCACGCGTGCGCGTCATTGGAGATTTTCCTTGCCACACGTATGCGTCACTCACACGTACGCATCATTTGTGCTCTGCGCCAGGCACGCATCCGCGTCGTCCATGCGTGCGCGTCGCTGCCATTTTCTTCAAAACTCCATTTTGCACGTTTCTTCCATTTTTGCATGTTTCCTTTCTGTCCTCTAAGCCATTCCTGCCCTATGAAGCCTGAAAATACCTAACACACAGATCACGGCATCAAATGGTAATAAAGGATAATTAAAATTAATATTTTTAAGGCATAGGAAACATGTTTTCACATATATCATAGAATAAGGAAGGAATTTTAAAACCATGCAATTCTTATGAATAAGTGGGTGAAGAATTGATAAAAACACTCAATTGAGCACAAGATAAATCATAAAATAGTGGTTTATCAGAGGTATAAGGATAGGATATATGTGCCGAACGACGAAGTTTTTCTATGAGAGATTTTGACAAAGGATGTAGCAGGATGTTCTGGTGGCCAAGAATGAAGAAGGATGTAGCAGCATTCATTTTAAAATGCCTCACTTGCCAGAAAGTTAAGATTGAACTTCTGAAGCCATCAAGGACTCTTTAGCCTCTCAAAGTGCCATTATAAAAATGGGAAGTGATTACCATGGACTTCGTCATAGGATTGCCGAGGACTGCTTTGGGGTATGATGCGATATGGGTAATTTTGGATAGATTGACTAAGTCAGCACATTTCTTTCCTATCCGAACAAATTACTCCTTGGAAAAAATAGCTAGCTCTACTTTCGGGTAAGATTACATGGTGTACCCTCCAATATCGTGGTAGACAGAGACCCACATTTCACTTTAAAGTTTTAGGGAGTGTTTCAGAAGCTATTTAGGACCTGTTTGTACATGAGTACCGTATATTATCCTCAGACAGACGGTCAATCAAAACAAACCATTTAAACCTTAGAAGATATATTGAGATCTTGTGCTTTGGACTAGAGGGATAGTTGGGATAGGTACTTGCCGTTATTAGAGTTTGCTTACAATAACAGTTATCATGCAAATATCAGGATGACACCATATGAAGCTCTCTACGGATGTAAGAGTCAGTCACCTTTATGTTGGTATGAGCAAGGCGAGTCAAGTGTTTCGGAGCTGGAACTAGTTCAAGAAAACCAGTGTAGGTCGATGAGAGAAGGAAACCCTTAGAGTTCGATGAGAGTGGTCATGTTTTCCTAAAAGTTACACCCACTACCAGTGTAAGTCGTAGTCTCAGGACTAAAAAGCTAAACCCTAGATTCATAGGTCCTTTCCAGATCCTCAAGAGAGTCGGACCACTTGCATACCATATAGCTCTTCCTCCGTATCAGTCAAATCTTTACGATGTATTCTTTGTCTCCCAACTTAGGAAGTATAATCCTGATGAGAGTCATATTTTAGAGCCTGAGACAGTACAGTTACAGAATGACTCGACATTCCAAGTACCACCAGTAAGGATTGTCGATTAGAGTGTTAAACAGATGAGAAGCAAGATGGTTCCCTTAGTTAAGGTAGCCTGTGAAAGAGATGAAATAGAAGAGTACACGTGGGAACTAGAGACTATCATGAGGATAGATGTTTTTGCATCTATTCTCAAGTAACTAAAATTTTGAGCGCAAAATATTTTTTAAGTAGGGTAGAATGTAAGAACCCAATTTTTCATAGAATGATTTTTTGGAATTTCTATTATGAGAATTTGCAAAATTCGAGAATCACGATTCACTTCTTTCTAACAAGACGGACCCACATCAAAAATAAAAAAAGTTCCCGTTAAAATATTAACTTTTATATAAGACAGAAAATACTTCTTAATGATGACATTTAACTACTGGGTCCAAATTCAACCGATAATAAACTTTTACGAATATTCTTTATTCTGTTTAACTTCACCATAATATTTTAGAGATATTTTGGAGCTGAAATAATATATGATACCAGTATCTCCCATAGTGGTATAATTACGACTTTTGATACAGTAAAAATAAGTGATCAAATAATTACCACTTTTGATAATTGTCCTCCAAGAATTCATCCTAGTCACATGTTTTTCCACTCATACAATACAAGAAAAATGATGAGTACTATCAGATTTACCATCGAAAAAATAATTAAAATCCAATGGTAATTAAATTACCGTCAAATTTACTATCGGAATGAATCAGACGGTATAAACTTCGCCGGTAAATAGTTATCGTCATATTTTTTTTTTGACAGTAACTATCGTCGAATTTTGTGATAGAATATAATGAGTATGAAAATGAATTATGATGAACGTTATCGGCAGAATTTTTCCAATGGTATCGTTGGCGCCAAATCATACATTACCCGCCAACTTATCGTCGGATTAATCCGACGAAAACGATTTTAAATTTTTTTTTTTTGAAAAATGGTTGGGCTGTTACCGTTGGAATATTTCGATGGTAGTTCCGACGGTAGTCTTTTTATCTTTTAAAATATATTTTTCCCATCCGTCTATAATGTACCCCTAATAATTAATAATTAAAATAGTGCCTTAAACCTAATGTGAAATATCAAAAATTTAAATTCAAGATACAGAATGACTTGGAATTGAAATATCTGAAACAAAGCTACCTATATTACATTCTCCGCAAATTTTCTTAAAGAAATACATATCACAGAACTATATGTACATATATTCTATTCAAATTCATCATCTTCTTCCTCTGGTTTACTATCCTCCTCTTTCGAGGTAATTTCCTGATTATCTGATAAACCACTATTTTATGGTTTATAATGTGCTTAATTGTGTGGTTTTATCATGATCTTTACCCACTTATTCATATGATTAGCATGCATTTATACTTCCTTCCTGAAATTATTACATGCTTAAAAACTTGCTTCCTAGAGACTTTTAATTATTTATTTTAATTCTCCTTTATTCCATTCGATACCGTGATCTGTGTGTTAAGTGTTTCAGGCTTTATAGGGCATGAATGAGTCGGATATTGGAAAGGGAGCTTGCAAAAATGGAAGGAACACAAGAAATTAAGGAGATGATCAGCGAGAAGTGATGCGGCCGCATGGCTCACGCGACCGCGCGAAAGAGAGGAAATCGCAGCGACGCGGCCGCATGGCTCACGCGACCGCACGGATTGGAATAGCACAAGTGACGCGGAGGCGTGGACGACGCGCCCGCGTGGCAAAGCAAAACGCCGAATGACGCGTCCGCATGAATGACGCGATTGCGTGACGTGCGCGATCTGCATAATCTGCAGAATTCGCTGGGGGCAATTTTGGGCCCTGTTTTGACCTAGTTTTCGGCCCAGAAAAGCATACTAGAGCCAGAGAACATGCAGAAACCAAGGACAACATTCATTCTACACAGTTTTTGTTTTTTTTAGATCTAGTTTACTCCTCCTCTAGGGTTTCTCTCTACACATTCATAGTTCTTAGGATTTTTATTTCTATTGCTCTTTGCATTGGGATAATGAGAAGAGTTATTACCTCATCAAGACTTCGTCATTCTAGTTCGTTTTCTTTACTTGGCTTTACTCTTCCATGTCCTTTAATTTACTTAATTTTACTATTGGATTCTTTTAGAATTTATTAATACAAGAATTACTTTTATTTTTAATTAATTTCTTTGAGTTTTATTTATCATGTCTTTCTTTAATTCCCTTTCCTATGTTATGAGTTCTACATTCACAATGAGCGAGTAGTTTCCTAACTTGATGGGGAGTTGATTGAAAGGAACCCTTGAGTTGGGATGCTTAAAAGAAAAATTGTAATTGGGTTTATTGTTGGAATTCTCTCTAGTCACTGACATTAATCCTTTTCAATTAAGCGGATTGGAACTTGTGAATAGAAACAGCATTCCAACTTGTTTGACTTTCCCTTACCTAGTAAGGGATAACTAAACAGAACAACCTTCAATTATCAATTAATCTTGAGAGTACTTCAACAAGAATAGGGCTTCCAACTAATCTACTCCCAGTCAAGGCTTTTATTTAACTTACTTAATTTCTCCAATTTAATTTCCTGTTTATTCAACTCAAACCCTTTTTGAAAACATCTGATTAATAAAATAGCACACCTTTCTGCATCTCATTGGGAGATGACCTGGGATTCATACTCCCAGTATTTTAATTTTAATTTTTGTGACAATCCTTCTAAATTGATAAGCGGATTTCTAGTTGGTTAAGAACTATACTTGCAACGCATATCTCATAACAATTCTTAATTCGCCAATTTCTGCTACGTCAATTATTGGTGCCGTTGCCGGGGAGTTGTAATAGAGTGCTAAAGTTAGTAATTGGAATTTATTTATTTGTAATTTATTTTATCTTGCTACAATGAGCTGCTTGTTTCTTTCATCAGATGACGCGTTCACTTCCTGATCCAAGCTTGCCAGTATTCGATCCTGAGATTGAAAGAACTATTTCATGAATAAGGCAAGCTCGGTGTCGGTTAGTCCTCTCTGAGGGCGGATCTGAAATGTCATTTAAGGAAGAAACCAACTCCCGTTCTACTGATTCGGTTGATTTACGTACAAGTAAAATGGCAGAACCTAGGAGAGTTACTATCCAGGAGGCTGGAGCCCCTGATTTTATAATGCAACCATTTCAAGCGCATCCCCCAGCGGTGGCTACAGACTTTGAAATAAAGATTGCACTGCTCAATTTGATGCCCAAGTTTCATGGCTTACCTGCTCAAGAGCCTATCAAGGACCTGAGAGATTTTCAAGCAGCCTGTTCTACTGTCAGGCGTGATGGTGCAGATGAAACTTCAATTTTGTTGAAAGCTTTCCCATTTTCTCTTGAGGGAAAGGCAAGAGAGTGGTACTACACTCAACCCGCAACAACTGTATCCAACTGGGATACACTTAGAAGAGAATTTTTGGAAAAGTTCTTTCCAGCTGAAGTTACTGATAAACTGAGGAAAGACATTTCCATGATTGTTCAGGACGAATCTGAGACTCTCTATGAATACTGGGAGCGCTTCAATAATCTTCTGGAAGCATGCCCCCACCATATGATTGACAAGATAGTGTTGCTCAGTTACGTCACATAGGGCATGAGGCCCCAAGATAAGACCACATTGGAAAGTGCTAGCAATGGGTCTATGAAAAAGTACAAGACCACTGATGAGGCATGGCAATTGATCAGCGACTTAGCTGAATCTACTCGGAATCACAGGCAGAAACAAGGCCGTTCAAAAGCCATTGCAGAAGTATCCTCTAGCAGAGAGGCTGCTGCTCTAACTCAGAGTATCTGTGAAATGACCAACTTGCTGAAGCAGATGCAATTGAATCAACAACAAGTTCAGCAAGCTCAACCTTTTCCACGACAGCAAAACCAACAGTTAGTCCCACAAAGAGTTTACGAAATCTGTGCTGATTATAGCCATTATACTGACGAATGTCCGCAGCTCCAGCAGGAAGACAACACTGTGGCAGCCACTCATAACTTCTATGACCGCCCCAACCAAGGGTACAATCAAGGTGGCAATTACAGCCATGGATGGCAGGACAATTCTAACCAGAATTGGAGGGACAACAACAACAGAGGAGGCAGAGACAATTAGGGAAATCAGAGGTTGAATAACAACAACAACAACAGGCAGCAGAACCAGAACCAGCCTTACAGAGCACCTCACCTGAGGCAATCTCAAGGACCACAGAATACCCAACAGCAGACCTCTCAAATTACTTATCCTTCTTCATCTGCTAATGATGACTTACTACAATCTATTGATCGAAGACAACAGACCATGGAAAATAACCTTTATGCTACACTAAATGGTCTGAACTCTACCCTGCAAGCTCTTGTCTCACAGATTGGATCAATGAATAACTCCAATAACCAGTCTTTGAGCTCCAGTGGAATTCCCTCTCAACCATTACCCAATCCAAAGGGTGGCATTAATGCCATCACCCTAAGGTCTGGAACCACACTACAGGAGAGGAATCAGGAGGAGCCAAGCCCACCAGAACATGCCTCAGCTGAAGAGGTAGTGGAAATAGAAGATGTTAAAGAGGAAGAGGACATACAGGATATAGATGAAAAAGAAGAAGTTCAACCATAGGAGGAAGCACCAAAGGGCGCAGACACTGCAGAAGACACCACTCCCATTCCATTTCCACAACTTGCAAGGAAGCCCAGGAAGCAGCTGGAACCTGATCCCAAAATGGTAGAAATATTCAAAAAGGTTGAGGTAACTGTTCCTCTTTTTGATGTTATTCAACAGGTACCTAAATATGCCAAGTTTCTAAAAGATTTATGTATACATAAAGACAAAATTAAAGAATTAGAAACTATTCCTTTAGGTAGTTCCATATCTGCTTTAATGGGAGGTTTACCTGAAAAGTGTAGTGACCCAGGTCCATGTATGGTTAATTGTACTATTGGTGGTGTGGTATTTTCTAACTGCATGTGTGATTTAGGAGCATGTGTGAGTATAATGCCTTTGTCTATATATGATATTTTGAGGCTCCCTCCCTTAAAAAGGTCGACAGCTCATTTTTTGTTAGCAGATAAAAGCATTATTACAGTGGCTGGAGTTGCTGAAGATGTATTAGTGGGAATTAAGGGGCTCACATTTCCCATTGATTTTTATATCTTGGAGATGCCCCAAAATGATTCAGAGAAGCCATCATCAATCCTACTCGGAAAACCATTCCTGAAGACCTCGAAGTTCAAATTAGATGCTTTTTCAGGAACATACTCTTTTGAAATAGATGGCCGAGTAGTAATCTTCAATCTAAATGGAGTTATGAAACATCCTCCGGAGGATCATTCTATCCTCTAGTGTGACATCATAGATGAAACCGTGGCTGAGGTTCACCAGGAGGAGTTTGAAGAGAAGCACATAGGACAAGGTCCAAGTGTGGGGACATTCTCAGAGGACAATGACAGTGCTTTACCATTGTCACCAGCTCCAGACAACCCAGAGCCTGACCATGATCAGAAGTTAGAATTAAAACCCCTTCCTCCACACCTCAAATATGCTTATCTTGAGGACGAGCAGAAGTTTCCAGTTATCATTGCAAGGGAACTCACTTCTCAACAGGAAGAACAGTTACTTAGTGTGTTGAGGAGGCACAAGAAGGCAATCGGTTGGAGTTTGGCAGTTACTTACTTAATTGTGTGATTTTATCATGATCTTTACCCACTTATTCATATGATTAGCATGCATTTATACTTCCTTCCTGAAATTATTACATGATTGAAAACTTGCTTCCTAGAGACTTTTAATTATGTATTTTAATTCTCCTTTATTCCATTCGATGTCGTGATCTTTGTGTTAAGTGTTTCAGGCTTTATAGAGCATGAATGAGTTAGAGATTGGAAAGGGAGCTTGCAAAAATGGAAGGAACACAAGAAATTAAGGAGATGACCAGCGAGAAGTGACGTGGCCGCATGGCTCACGCGACCGCGCGGATTGGAATAGCACAAGTGACGCGGAGGCGTAGACGACGCGCCCGCGTGGCAAAGCAAAATGCCGAATGACGCGTCCGCATGAATGACACGATCGCGTAACGTGCGCGATCTGCATAATCTGCAGAATTCGCTGGGGGCGATTTTGGGCCCTGTTTTGACCCAGTTTTCGGCCCAGAAAAGCAGACTAGAGCCAGAGAACATGCAGAAACCAAGGACAACATTCATTCTACACAGTTTTAGTTCTTTTTAGATCTAGTTTACTCTTCCTCTAGGGTTTCTCTCTACACATTCATAGTTCTTAGGATTTTTATTTCTATTGCTCTTTGCATTGGGATATTGAGAAGAGTTATTACCTCATTGACGTTAGGATTTTTACCAGTAAAGAGATTCATAGAAACAGTTGCGTTGTAGATATAGTCTCTAAACTGACAAAAATCCCTTCGTACAAACGTTTTGGGTGTCACAAGTAACAAACCCCTTTAGAAATTGTTAACCGAGTATTCAAACATCGGGTCGTCTTCTCAAGGAACTGCAAGGAAGTATGTTCTTATTATTGGCTATAAAGGTTGTAATCGGGGTTTAGAAGATGAGAAGCAAGTAATTTAAATGACAAGTAAAGTAAATGGCAATTAAAATAAATAAATACTGTAAAGCAGACTTTTGGCAAGGTAAGAGAAGTTGGAGGTCCAACGTAGTTATCTCTCTCAACTATAATGAAAGTTGAATCTAAATTCCACTTGGTCAACCTTTACTAGGGCAAAGGAAAGTCAGGGGACTAATTAAATTGACCTTTGAATCCTATTTATTTCCTAAGAAAAGGATGGGATTACTTAAGTTCAGCTCAATTAGCAAGATAACGATTATCAGTTATGTTGAGTTTAATAACTGTTGAGTTACTGAATTCTTAACCAGGACCAAAAGGGGAAAAAGTAAAATTGCTGGAATAATAAAAATGTGCTTAGATGGGAAGCAATGGTAACTTAAATCAAGAGAACAATCATAAACTGAAAATACCTCAACTATCATTAATTCAAATAACAGTCTGTACACATGGAAGAATTCTTAGATCCAATTATAAGGGTAAATAGCCAACTCAGGTACTGAAATAAATAAATAAAGTGAAAGGGAAGTTTAAAACAAAGAAATATAAAACCTGGATTGAGAGTCACTCTTAAAGCAAGAAGAAATCCTAAATCCTAAGAGAGAGAGGGGAAGATCTCCCTCTCAACTAAATCTAAATCATTGAAAAATAAAATATATGCGAGCCCCCTTTGAATGGATGCATTCCCACACTCTATAACCTCTGGTCTATGTTGTCTGTACTTGGATCTGGGCCAAAAAGGGCTTCAGAAATCGCTATGAGCGTTTTTTGCAATTTCTGGTGCGTGGCCTCTGTCACGCGTCCACGTGGGTCACGCGGTCGCGTCATTTGGAGCTTTTCCTTGCCACGCGGTCGCGTCAGTCATGCGACCACGTCATGTGTGTTCTGCTTAAGGCGCGCGGTCGCGTCAGTCATGCGGCCGCATCGCTGCTGATTCGTGCTTGGCACGCGATCGCTTCGTCCATGCAGTCGCGTGGATACCAGTTTCCTTAAAGCTCCATTTTGCCTTCTCCTTCCTATTTTGTATGTTTCCTTTTTCATCCTTTAAGTCATTCTGCCTTAGAAAATCTGAAACTACTCAACACGCTAATCACGGCATCGAATGGAAATAAAGGTAATTAAAATAATTAATTTTTAAAGCTTAGGAAACATGTTTTTCACAATATGACATAATAAGGAAGGGAAAGTAAAACCATGCAATTAATGTGAATAAGTAGGTGAAGGATTGTATAAATCACTCAAATTAAGCACAAAAGAACTCATGAAATATAGGTTTATCAACCTCCCCACACTTAAACACTAGCATGTCCTCATGCTAAATCCAAGGTAAATAATTAAGGTTAAAGTGATGGAATGTCATGCAATGCAACCTAATTTAAATGCAACTACCTAAATGAATGATGCATCATGCAACTCTAATTTATTCACTTATATATAAAGCTTACATGTAGCCATGTTAATTCACATTCTCAAGGAGTCATGTATATATATATATATATATATAGCCAACCCTTAAATAATAAAGCATTTTAGCGAATGAGATGGGAAAGAAAACATTGTACAAACTTGCAAAACAATTAGTAAATTTAAGCACAGATATATGTTGATGAGTTATTGAACCCTCACTGGATTTTGTTTACTCTCTAGTCACTCAGTATTTGTTGGGTATATTCACTCTATTTTTCTTTTTATTCTTGCTTTCTATAGCTTTGTTCTTCATCTAATCAATCAACAATTATAGAATATAGTCATACCAAAAAGTCATGAGGTCTTTAATTGAGGTTGTAATGGGGTCAAGGTAAAGGTAAGGATTTATGTATAGGGTCAAGTGAGCTAATAAGTGAATCCTTAATTAGACTAAGATCTCACCTAACATACATATTTAGTAAAACAAAATCTCTTTACCTATTTTCCCATATTATCCCATTTATTGTTACATACTCATGTTTCACTTTTTATTTTTTTATTCCATGTGCATTACTTTTATTTTGCATTGGGGAATTTTTTTTGTATCCCCCTTTATTTAAATGCTGAAAAATAACTCTTCTCTTTTTTTTTTCAAGGCACATGGCAATTAAATCACTTTGATTTTCTCATGAGCATGCTTCCCAAATTTATTTTATTTCTTTTAACTTCTCTACCTTTTGTTTCTATCATCCATGTTCCCAAAAGGTTTCCCACATTTAACTCTGTTCATGATTTTCTATCTTAAGCTAACCAAGGATTCACTTGGGATTTTCTTTTGTTTTTCTGCTTAAGGCTAGTAATTTGGCTAAATAGAATAAAGGGGTTTTAAAAGGCTCAAGGGGGCTAACAAGGATGATGTAAAATGTAGGCTAATTTGGGGTAAGTGAGCTGAAATCAAATGATGGCCTCAATCATTCTCTTGGTATGTATCTACATTCTATATTCTATAATTGGACATATAGATTAAAGCAAAGTAAAGAATATCAGAATAAAAAGAAATGAAACACACAGAAATGAAATTATGGTTTGAATGCAACCATACAATTAAGCTCAAGACTCACAGGCTGTGTGTTCTCTAACTCAAGCATCATATATCATTTATATATTGTATGCAGGTTTAGTTAAAAATTCCCATTATTCTCATAAAAAATTTATTTAGGGTAGCTTTTAAAGTTTTAATGTTCCTCCTTGATGAAATGTTGTCAGCTTAACTACATCATGTAATGCTATATATAAGGTTTGTGGATTGAAATCTGATATGTTCAATTTCCTAGCTTACTTCCTTTTTATATTTTTCTATTTAAACTATACTATCTTATGCTAAAAAGGGTAAACTATACTAATTAATCCACTAATAAATCAGAATTGCAAACTAAACTAAATAACTAAAATAAACTAAATGGCTAAAATATGAACTAAAGATGCAAAATGCAGAAAATAGAGTAAAAAATACATAAAAGCAATGTATAAGTACTCAGAAAATAACAGTAAAAAGAAAAATACAAAAAAATATCCAAAATAAAAGAAAAAGTATGTAGTGGTTCACCAAAATAAACGCTAGAGATGGCGACCTCCCCACACTTAAAAGGAAGCATCGTCCCCGATGCTCAATCAAGCTGGGTGTGAAGGAGTGTCATCACTGGGAGGAACAGTAGCTGGAGTCTCAGTGGTGGTGGTGGGCTGAGGGTCTGGCTGCTGTGGAGGAGGTGCTGACTGGATCGGGATCTCAAGACCCGCAGCCTCAATCTGATGTGGGACCGCTGCCTGTGGTGCGGCTGGTGCTACCTCCTGGGGATGGGTCTCTGCCTCGGGCGCATTCGCCTCCTCCTCAGATGCCTCGGACGGTGTGTCGGGCTCGGAGGGGATGTCACCGGATCATATCATCAGCTTTAGGTGCTCATAGCACCACTTGTTGCGACGCTCCATCTAGTCAAGTCGTCGAAACAAGCGGTGCACCAGATGATAGACGGGCTCTGTGGCAGGTGGAGGTGCAGTGGTGGTAGCAGGGGTAGGTGGTGCAGCAGTGGAGGAAGAGGGTCCAGCAGACGGTGGGGCTGTCGCATCAGTAGCAGTGAATGGTGGTAGTCTGTGGCCCAAGGCTAAGAAGTTCCTGCTGTGAGGAATGATCTTCCTGCAATCCGCCGCTGGTGGTCTCTCATCGGCATCCTCCCATGGCACGTCAGCTCGACGGCCAAGCTGTGTAACCAGATACGAAAAAGGGAGGGTGCCTCGGACGTGGACCCTAGCCATATAGTGCCGAATGAAACGTGGTAGAGAAAGGTCCTTACCCTCCAGCACACACCAAAGGAGGGTGATCATAGCAGTCGGGATCTCCGTCTCGTGAGTACTCGGCATCACATAATTACTCAAAATCTGGTGCCATAACCGAGCTTCATCATTTAAGTATGCTCTCTTGATCCCTCTAGTCATGGTATTGTCCTGACCCATCTCCTAAGGAACTGTCGGGTCGAGAGCTATCCGTGCCTTCATGAAATGGTTTGGGTAAAGCAGAGTAAAACAGGGTTCAGAAATGCCAAACCAAAACATGAATGAAAACAATTTTCAAAAAAATTTGGGCAGCATTCCGGCTAAAATTGGATTGTCCTGGAAAATAAACAGCAATCATAGCAGTTCATATGAATTAAAAACTTGCTGTAGTTACCAGTAATGAATTAAAACAGGAAAATTTAGAGTAACAAGCAGCAATTGCAAGAAATCACAGCATGTGAACGAGGTCACAGGAACAACAGAATTGCAGTTATGATAAAATATAAACAGGAACAGTGCAAGTAAACAGACCTAGATCCACTAACCACAGCCTAAGCTACCTAACAACCTAAAAATTCCACTACAACATGCATATCTATCTATCCTAATTATGAACAGAAACGGAAAAAATTACAGAAAAACGACGAACGGATAAAAGGGGGTTGCGTTTTGTGGAACCTGGTAGGCGGGAGGGGTGGAACGGGGAAGAAGGTGGCTGTGGCGGCGTCCGGCGCGGTGGCGGGGCACGGTGTCGCGGTGGCGGCTGAGAGGGGCAGTGGCGGAGAGAGGGTTTAGGGTTAGTGATAGAAGAAGGGGGGTTTGCGGGTGGGTGTCGGAGAGGGGGGGCGCGGCTAGATAGCCGGTGGTGGTGGGCGGTGGTCGCGGAGGGCAGTGGTGAAGAAGGGAGGAGAGAGGAAGAAAGAAGAAGAAAGAAGGGGAGGGGGTGGTACGGCGGCGGCGTCTGGACGGCGGCGGCATCTGGGTGGTGGCGCAGTGGCGGCTGGGTGGTGCTGGGTGGTGGTGCCAGAAGAGGAAGCAGGGAGGGAGAAGAGGGTTGGGGGTGGAGGGCTGCGCGACTGATAGGGTTCGTGTGGCTGGGGGGGTTATACTTTCGAATCCACGCGGTCGCGTGGTTCGGGTGAAAATGGGAGTGACGCGATCGCGTGGGGCGCACGATCGCATGAGAGGGGGGGGGAAGAAGGGTGACGCGATCGCGTGGGTCGCGCGATCGCGTCGCTGGAATTCGTGCTAAACGCACGACTCCAGCGCCGTTTTAGCGTAACTCTCTGTCTCCTTTTGGGGTGATATGCAATCCATGCGACGCGATAGCATCGCTCACGCAGTCGCGTGGGATTGGTATTGTGCAAGTGACGCGATCGCATGGGGCATGCAATCGCGTGGGCCAATTTGTGCAAAACGCACAAGGGCCGCACGATTCCAGCCTAACTTTCTGTTCATTGGATCCTTACACCGATATATATATCATGCGGCCGCGTGGGTCATGCGGTCGCGCGGGTGGTGTTTTTCGCAGTATGACGCGATCGCATGGGGCATGCGGTCGCATCGTGCACCCTTTTTTTTTATGTGCATGAAAAATGCAGAATGCAATGATTAACATGAATGCTATGCATGATTCCAGGTTTAATAAATTAAAATGAAAAAGGAAAAATGAAAGCAATTAACAAGAAATAAATTGAAAAAGAAGCGACCATACCATGGTGGGTTGTCTCCTACCTAGCACTTTTAGTTAAAGTCCTTAAGTTGGACATTGGAGGAGTATCCTGTTATGGTGGTTTATGTTTAAATTCGTCCAAAAATCTCCCCCAGTGCTTGGAATGCCAATAGCCTCCGGGGTCCCAAACTAAGCATGCAAAGCTTCTAAGCAGCTCCAAACAGATTTTTAGGCTCCCGGGACTACAAATGTCAGGATAGAGTCCAGGATTCCAAGCCTTGCTTTTAAATCTGTCTCCGTCTTGATCTACATGTTTCCATTCGGGCGGGTTAAAAAGTAGAATCTCACCTTGGTGACCAAACGTTTTCCGTGATCCATGTAATTGAGCATGATACCAATCCGTGTACTTCGAGGTGAAGCGTGGAACCTTATTGAACCTTGTGCACCAGCTCTGAGTACGAGCCATTTCCCTCTTACTCTTAAAGCCGCAGAGAGCTCTAAGTTGGCCATCTGTTTCAAGCAAACAATATTCAAGTGAATAAGTGAAGTTATAAGTTAAGGATTGTACCCACTTGAAGCTTGTATTAGGTGGTAATGGCCTTGGGATAGGTGTTTTTGGTGGTTCTGCAAGTTCCGTTTCTTTGTACTCTTCTGTGAATTCCTCCACTTCTTTGCAAAGATCTTCAATTGTATCTATGTCCTGGTCAAAGTCTTCGGTGTCTTTCTCATCACTTGAGTCATAGATTGGAGGTTGAGAGAAATCTACCTCTGCATCATCTTCATATTCACTTGGGGAAGATTCCTCGATCTCAGAGAATTCACTTGCGGATGCAAGTTCATCACCAAGAGAGCTAGACTTGTGACTATCATCATCAAGGGAAATTGCTTCTTGGATTATTCCGTCTGATTCCTCATAAACATCTTGCCTTGGAGATTGTACGGTATCCTTCTTAGCATCAACTATAGCATCCTGGACGGAGTTTTCCTCAATTCTGGATTCCCATGGAAGTTCAGCATCTCCTAGGTCTTCAACCAACTCTTCTTCTTGAACAAAGACAGCTTCTTCTAATTGTTCTAGTACAAATTCATTCTCTGTCTTGTCCACTGGAGTTTCTGGTATCTCCTTCATGCTATGCTCTTCATTGGGCTGTCCACATGGAGCTGTGGCTGATCCTTGTGTATTTGAGCGCCTAGAAGCCCATTGAATTATCACTTGCTCCAGTTGTTGAATGGTTGTTTGAAATTTTCTTACAGTTTCCTTTAGGCGATCCTCTGCTTCTCGGGTTGCTGGACTTGGACATGATACAAAGGAAAGTGGTGGTGATTGGGAGTGATTGGATTGGTATTGGGGGAAGGAAGGATCATATAGTGGCGAATGGTGAAGAGAAGCTTGTGAGTGTGGTGGTTCGAGGTTATGTTGAAAGGATGGTTTATATGCACGGGGTGGGGCTTGTTGGTAGTTACAAGGTTGTCCACCATGTCTTTCAGCTGGGTATGCACTGTAGAATGGTCTTTGTCTGGGATATCTCGGAGGGTGTTGCTGCCAAAAGGGTTGATTAGATCCTCTTGGGTTCATCCATCCTTGATTGGTCTGACCTTGATGCACATTCCTGCTGTAACTTCTATTTCCTTTAACAATATTAGAACCAAACTCAAAGCGAGAGGGGTGAGAGTTCATAGTAGCAAATAAAGATAAAAAGGAAAAACAAAAATAAATAAACAAGCAAAGGAAAAATATTTACAATAACCAATAATAAGGCACATGTTAGCAGTTCCTCGGCAACGGCGTCATTTTGACGTTAGGATTTTTACCAGTAAAGAGATTCATAGAAACAGTTGCATTGTAGATATAGTCTCTAAACCGACAAAAATCCCTTCGTACAAACGTTTTGGGTGTCATAAGTAACAAACCTCTTTAGAAATTGTTAACCGAGTATTCAAACCTCGGGTCGTCTTCTCAAGGAACTGCGAGGAAGTATGTTCTTATTATTGGCTATAAAGGTTGTAATCAGGGTTTAGAAGATGAGAAGCAAGTAATTTAAATGACAAGTAAAGTAAATGGCAATTAAAATAAATAAATACTGTAAAGCAGACTTTTGGCAAGGTAAGAGAAGTTGGAGGTCCAACGTAGTTATCTCTCTCAACTATAATGAAAGTTGAATCTAAATTCCACTTGGTCAACCTTTACTAGGGCAAAGGAAAGTCAGGGGACTAATTAAATTGACCTTTGAATCCTATTTATTTCCTAAGAAAAGGTTGGGATTACTTAAGTTCAGCTTAATTAGCAAGATAATGATTATCAGTTATGTTGAGTTTAATAACTGTTGAGTTACTGAATTCTTAACCAGGACCAAAAGGGGAAAAAGTAAAATTGCTGGAATAATAAAAATGTGCTTAGATGGGAAGCAATGGTAACTTAAATTAAGAGAAAAATCATAAACTGAAAATACCTCAATTATCCTTAATTCAAATAACAGTCTGTAACATGGAAGAATTCTTAGATCCAATTATAAGGGTAAATAGCCAACTCAGATACTGAAATAAATAAATAAAGTGAAAGGGAAGTTTAAAACAAAGAAATATAAAACCTGGATTGAGAGTCACTCTTAAAGCAAGAAGAAATCCTAAATCCTAAGAGAGAGAGAGGGGAAGATCTCCCTCTCAACTAAATCTAAATCATTGAAAAATAAAATATATGCGAGCCCCCTTTGAATGGATGCATTCCCACACTTTATAACCTCTGGTCTATGCTGTCTGTACTTGGATCTGGGCCAAAAAGGGCTTCAGAAATCGCTATGAGCGTTTTCTGCAATTCTGGTGCGTGGCCTCTGTCACGCGTCTGCGTGGGTCACGCGGTCGCGTCATTTGGAGCTTTTCCTTGCCACGCGGTCGCGTCAGTTATGCGACCGCGTCATGTGCGTTCTGCTTAAGGCGCGCGGTCGCGTCAGTCATGCGGCCGCGTCGCTGCTGATTCGTGCTTGGCACGCGATCGCTTTGTCCATGCGGTCGCGTGGATACCAGTTTCCTTAAAGCTCCGTTTTGCCTTCTCCTTCCTATTTTGTATGTTTCCTTTTTCATCCTTTAAGTCATTCTGCCTTAGAAAATCTGAAACTACTCAACACACTAATCACGTCATCGAATGGAAATAAAGGTAATTAAAATAATTAATTTTTAAAGCTTAGGAAACATGTTTTTCACAATATGACATAATAAGGAAGGGAAAGTAAAACCATGCAATTAATGTGAATAAGTAGGTGAAGGATTGTATAAATCACTCAAATTAAGCAGAAAAGAACTCATGAAATATGGGTTTATCACTCATCAAGACTTCGTCATTCTAGTTCGTTTTCTTTACTTGGCTTTACTCTTCCATGTCCTTTAATTTACTCAATTTTACTATTGGATTATTTTAGAATTTATTAATACAAGAATTACTTTTATTTTTAATTGATTCCTTTGAGTTTTATTTATCATGTCTTTCTTTAATTCCCTTTCCTATGTTATGAGTTCTACATTCACAATGAGCGAGTAGTTCCCTAACTTGATGGGGAGTTGATTGAAAGGAACCCTTGAGTTGGGATGCTTAAAAGAAAAATTGTAATTGGCTTTATTGTTGGAATGCTCTCTAGTCACTAACACTAATCCTTTTCAATTGAGCGGATTGGAACTTGTGAATAGAAACAGCATTCCAACTTGTTTGACTTTCCCTTACCTAGTAAGGGATAACTAAACAGAACAACCTTCAATTATCAATTAATCTTGAGAGTACTTTGATGCACGGAAAACTTGTCTCACAACAAATTTCCTTCAGCAAGTGTACCGAATTTATCGTCAAGTAAAAACTCACAATAGAGTGAGGTCGAATCCCACAAGGATTGATTGATCAAGCAACTTTAATTAGAGGACTGTTCTAGTTGAGCGAATCCAGAATGAGTTGAGAATTGCAGAAAATAAAATGGCGGGAAGGTAATTGATAGGAAAGTAAATGCTAGAATTATAGATCTGAAAGTAAATGACTGAAGGTAAATTGCAGAATTGTAAATGGGAATGGGGGAATTGCTCATTAAAGTAAATAACAGAAATTAAAGAGAATGGGTAAGATCAGAAATGGGGAGTTCATTGGGCTTAGGAGATGTTGCATTCTCCGGATCAATTTCATTTTCATCTCTTCCTCAATCAATGCACTCATTGATCTCCTTGGCAATCTTAAGTGATTGAATTACAATTTCTTGTAATTCAATCTCTCAAATCTTGATCAATAGCCAATTCCTTGGTCAATTGCTCATGAGAAGAGATGAAGTATGATCACTGATTATACCACATGCATTTCCCAAACCAAGTGTTGAGAGGATTATAGTCACATATCCATCCAAACCCAATTTGGTCCAGCATGAGAAAGCATTTCTAGCTTGATCTCTTCATTCCTCTTTCAAGGTTCAGAAGAGATCCAAGTATGAATAGCTTCTTTTTCAAGATAACTACTCAATTGGATGAAGATCGAAAGCTTTCAAGTAAAATCAAGAGAAAAGATAGAAGAAGAATAATGAAAACTAGTATTGATCTATCAAATTACAACAGAGCTCCCTAACCCAATGACAGGGGTTTAGTTGTTCATAGCTCTGAAAAATGAAAACAAAGATGGAGAATACATGATGAAAACTTAGAAATGCAGAGAAAGTAAATACAGAGAGTAGTTCTATGCTAAGAGTTTCCCTATAATTTCCAACTCTCTAAAATATTTCAAAGCTACTCCTATATATACTACTCTTCTGTTCTTCTAGTTGATTCTTCAAGTCTTGGGCCTTTGGATCTTGAGTTTGAAGCAGTTCTCTT
Organism: Arachis hypogaea; assembly: GCF_003086295.3. Classification (NCBI taxonomy): domain Eukaryota; kingdom Viridiplantae; phylum Streptophyta; class Magnoliopsida; order Fabales; family Fabaceae; genus Arachis; species Arachis hypogaea. Next base: position 96,950,091 of record NC_092049.1, read on the forward strand.
CTTCATTGGGCTTAGCTTTTAATTGCAGAGAGAAAGTATGAAGTGGGCAGGGGCTTTGACTCAGGAAGTTAGTGGTGTTAACGTTCAGTGAAAATATGGGTTCGAGAACGTTAGTGACAATCACCTTTTTCACTAACGTTCCTCACCAAAGTTAAAAGCCACGTTAACCTCAACGTTAGTGGCACAAACGTTGCCACTAACGTTTCCACTATGTCCTTCGCACACGTTATTGGGACTCAACTTTCCCAATAACGTTGAGAAGCCTCCCCCTTCCCTACGTTAGAGTCCACGTTAACTTAGTTAACGTGGCTCTTTTAACGTAGGCTTGCCATCCTTCGAGAACGTTAGTGACACTTACCATTGTCACTAACGTTCCAAATTGCCCCTATTTTCCACGTTAGAGTCCACGTTAACTAGGTTAACGTGGCTTCTAACGTGGCCTTGCTAGCCATCTCCAACGTTAGTGACAAAGTTGAGTGTCACTAACGTTGGCTCATCTTTCCCTTATCCACGTTAGCTTCCACGTTAACTAAGTTAACGTGGGAGTTAACGTGGCTCATGGTGGCATGTGTGGCTCCTTCCAATGTTAGTGACAATGTTGGGTGTCACTAACGTTGGCGATCACCTTCTTTCTTCACGTTAGCTTCCACGTTAACTAGGTTAACATGGGAGTCAACGTGGCTCATTGGGGGCTTGTGTTTTTCCAACGTTAGTGACAATGTTGGGTGTCACTAACGTTGTCGACCACTTTGTTCCTTCACGTTAGCTTCCACGTTAACTAGGTTAACGTGGGAGTTAACGTGGCTTAATGTGCTTTGGCCAACGTTAGTGACAATGTTGAGTGTAACTAACGTTGGCTCCTCCCCTTTCTTCTTAACGTTAGAGGCCATGTTAACTAAGTTAACGTGGACTCTAACGTGGCCACTCATGATCTTGGTCCAACGTTAGTGATAATGTTAAGTGTCACTAACGTTGGCTCCATTTCTTTACTTCCACGTTAGAGTTCACGTTAACTTAGTTAACGTGACTCTTAACGTGGGCAATGAAGGCTTCGAGAGCGTTATTGGCAATCACTTTTCTCATTAACTTTGCAAGTTACTCCCATTCCACGTTAGTGTTAACGTTAGTGTAACTAACGTAGCCACTAATGTGGTTCTTCTTTGCTTCCTTTGTCCTGAAATCAAGCAATAACGTGCATCAAAGTTCTAGTCCAAGTCATGGGAAATGCAACATCCAATTTTGTCCTTAAATTCATGCAAAATCCTCATGAAATCATGTAAAGTGCACAATGTATGCTTGAATCAAGATGTAAGTGAATATCTACTCAAAACTAGCTTATTTCCTAAGGAAATGCATGAAACTACCCTAAAAACAGTAAAGAAAAGGTCAGTGAAACTGGCCAAAATGCCCTGGCATCACAACACCAAACTTAAAGCTTGCTTGTCCCTAAGCAAGTACTGGAACAAGAGAATGATGAATGGAAAGCCAAGAGAAATGAGTCATTCTTGTGGAAGTTATGTCCTTGGTTTTATGGTGGTTTCATGCATAGCATCTTAGGTTCATTCCTGGCTTTCAGACCTTTATCTTGTCATAAAACACTCACTTTGATTGCATCCCATGAGACTTTTATTCATTGATCCTTTTGTTGTTATTTCAGGGCTTATTTGTGTTCTTAAGCTAAGTGCTCTGTAAGGGGGCAACTCTTTAAAATAAGCTTTCAGCCAACACTCCCGAACCAGTTAGTTCAAGGTGCTAGGTGTTGAAGCACCCCTAAGGACTTACTTGCTCAAGTCTCTCCCCCATACATACACACCACAGGCACATAGTTTATTTATTTTCTTTTCTTGAGACCTTGGTGTCTATCACCTCTTTGGGTTACTAAATGCTCTGTGGTGAGGGTTACTCTTGATAGTGGACTTTCAGCTGATAATCCCGGGTTTGTTAACCCAAGTTACCAAGTGATAAGGCACCCCTAAGAGCTTATTCATCCAAGTAGATCCCTCACACAGGAGCACCACAAACACATGCTTCAAGATTAAAACCATTGGTGCCTAGCCTTATTGCTTACTATTTTTCTTTTATTCCTCAACTTTGATTGTTCTTTCCCTTTTTCTTATTAGGATCTTCTTATTTATCTAATCTCATGGGGTGTGTCTCAAGCATAGTATTCATGACAGATAGTTGTCTTCCCACCTTATGGTTGAACCAACTTAGCTAACTTATGACCACACCACAAACTCATGGACTTACTCCCTAGTATGAACTCTTCTCTGGTCTTTAAAAGCACTCATTCTCTTTTTATTTGATTTAAAGGGACAAACATACAAGTAAGCAAAGTAAGGATGCAGTGACATAAGGACTAGATATCATAAACCTTTTCAACAAAAACTTAAAAGAAAGAATTTAGAAATGTTTAAACTGAAATGGAAGCAAGTTCTATTTCATACAAGATCTTCCTTTTTTAAAGCATAGAGAAAGATGGACCAAAGAAGGAACTCCACCACCTTTTACTCTTGTGGATGTTCATGTTCTCCTTCTTGATTGCTTGTGCTCCCACTTCCTTTGCCTTTTCCAAGCAGCTTCTTCCAGAAACTACCATCTTCCATCTTCTTCTTGAGTGTTTCCTTTTGCTGTTTTACTTTTCTCTCTTTTTATGATGGAGTTGGTTCACTTTCCAAGTTTGTTCTTCCTCCAATGTTGCATGGCAACCATTCCCAATGCATTCCCCCTTGAGGCACGTGTGTAGTGCCCTCTTCATGAAGTGGCCGAACCTTTCCCATTAAATTGCCCAATCAATCTCTTTCAATGCTCCTTTCCTTTCCCTATAAAGATCAAACAAGAAAAGTAAGAAATATAAAAAAAAATCAATTTAGATTTTTACGGCTAAAATAATAAAGAGAAGAAAAGATTAGATTGTTTATTCATGAAATCCAACTAACTAACTAACTGTGTATTCCTTTATGCATTTTGGTGGCACCATGGGGTGACACCAAACTTAGTTTGAAGCATTGTGATGAAAAGTTCTGTTCAAAGCTCCAAGACTAGAATGCTCTCTGTTGCATTCATGCTTTCTTGGTACGCTTTGAACACCAAACTTGTTCTTCACTATATACTGCAATATAAGGACTTCACCAAGTTTGGGTTGGAATTTATGAATATTGACTTATTCACTAGTAAAAGCTAATAAAACATGGGTTGCCTCCCATGAAGCGCTTCTTTAGCGTCATTAGCTTGGCGTTTCTCCTTCATCAGAGTGGTTGATAATGCTTCAAGTCCTCCCCTCTTGCCTTGGACTTATATCCATTGGTTGTATCAATGATCTCTACATGTTCCAAGGAAAGAACTCTGTTGATAGTGAAGACCTTAGGTAACTGAGATGGTACAGTGGGGAGATTAGGGGGGATATCTGGGAAGTAAGCTGAAATCACTTTATCTCCTGGAGAGAGGCCTTCCGTAGGGATCTTCTTGTTCCTCCACCCCCTTGGTACCTTCTTCTTTGTCCCTTTTGATGCTTCCCTGCTCTTGGCGACTTCTTTTTTTAAGTGAATTTTGTTGTTGTCTTCACATGCCTCTGGTGGTTTAGGTTCCTCCAGCTTCTCCTTGAGCTGTGACGATTGCTGTTTGCCTTGTTCATCATTCAGTGGGGTTCTCAGATGTGTTGGTGGTGCCTCAGTGCTTGTTTCCTCTGTCAGCATCCCGTTATGATCATTGCCTGGTTCTTTGTTTTCTTGGTCAGTTTCTTGGGAGAGTTTGAAGACATTGAAGCTGAGTTGTTCATCATGGATCCTCAATATTAGCTCCCCTCGCTCCACGTCTATGAGTGCTCTGGCTGTAGCTAGGAATGGTCTTCCCAATATGATTGGGTGAGTGTGACTCTCTTCCATGTCCAAGATGACAAAGTCTGTGGGAAGAAAGTATTTCCCCACCTTTAACAACACGTTTTCCACCACCCCTCTTGCTTGTTTTTGAGTTTTGTCAGCCAGCTTGATGACTACATCTGTGGGCAATATCTCATTGATCTGCAGCCTCTTCACCAGGGATAGAGGCATTAAGTTGATGCTTGCTCCTAAATCGCAGAGTGCTCTATCAAACATTGTTTCTCCTATGGCACAGGGGACATGAAAACTCCCTGGATCTTTTCTTTTTGTAGGCAACTGCGTTTGAATGAGGGCACTGCACTCCTTGTTTATCACTATAGTTTGGCCTCCCTTGAGTGAGCTTTTCCTAGGAAGCAACTCCTTCATGTACTTGATGAATGCAGGCATTTGTTGGATAGTCTTGATGAATGGTATGTTCACATGCAGAGATGCAAATAAGTCAAGAAATCTTGAGTATATTCTCCTCTCCACAGCTCCCTTGAGCAGTTGGGGAAAAGGTACATAGAGTCTCAGCAACTCCTGTTTTGAGATTTCTGGTTCTGGGTAATCTTTTTCCACCTCCTCTACTGAGGTATCTTCAGGTTGTTCTAACAGCTTGCTTGGCTTGTCCTCAGTCTCCTTATCACTTATAGTGACCATCTTGCAATCTTCCCATCTTACCTTCTTTGTTTCACCTCTCGGATTCTTCTCTGTGTCACTTGGGAATCCATCTGTGGGTTTGGGAATTTGCTCAGAGAGATATCCTACTTGAGATTCCAACCTCTTGATTGTGTCTCCCTGGTTCTTGAAACTGGCTCGCACTTCCTCCTTGAAGACCTTGTTGTCTTGAATCTCCTTGCTTAGGCCTTCAAGTAGATTATCAATCCTTGAGATTCTTTCATCAAATGATGACAGGTCAGGCTGAGTAGGGTTATTCTGGCTTTGATATGAATGTGGGGAGTTGTTGTTATGGGGTTGTTGATATGGTCTAGATGTGAAGTGTTGGGTGGCTGCATTGTTTGGATTTGGGCGTCTTTGATCAAGGCTTTGGTCTTGTTGATTTCCCCACCCAAAGTTTGGGTGATTCCTCCATCCAGGGTTGTAGGTCTTGGAGTATGGATCATGGTTTTGCCTAGGTGAATTCCCAATGTAGTTGGCTTGCTCCTGACTACTCTCTGCTTCTTCATTCACTCCTTCTTGGTTGTTGATGAAGTGGATACTGCTGCTACTTGGTTCCTCTCCATCTTCTTGGTGAGGTCAGCCAGCTGCTGGGTAATGAGCTTGTTTTGTGCTAGCAGAGCATCTACATTGTTTAGCTCCATTACTCCTCTTGTGTTCCCTCTTTCGGAAGCATAGAAGTAGTCGTTCTCTGCTACTGTTTCAATGACATCTATGGCTTCCTCAATAGTCTTCTTCTTGTTCAAAGATCCTCCGGATGAATGGTCTACGGCCTTCTTTGACTCATAAGAGAGCCCTTCATAGAAAATGTGCAGCTGCTCCCATTCATTGAACATATCTGGTGGGCACCTCCTTGTTAGGTATTTAAACCTCTCCCATGCTTCATATAGAGTCTCACCATCTTGTTGCCTGAAAGTTTGGACTTCAGCTCTCAGCCTATTGATTCGTTGAGGAGGGTAAAATCTTGCTAAGAATTTGTTCACCACGTCTTCCCAAGTTGTCAAGCTTTCCCTTGGGAAAGATTCCAGCCACTTGGCTGCCTTATCCTTGAGTGAGAATGGAAATAGGAGCAGTCTATAGGCGTCAGGATGAACACCATTAGATTTCACTGTGTCACATATTCTCAGGAAGGTGGTTAGATGTTGATTGGGGTCCTCTTGGACACTCCCTCCGAACGAATAGTTGTTCTGAATAAGGGTGATGAGCTGTGGCTTCAGTTCAAAATTGTTGGCATGGATGGTTGGCTTTTGAATGCTACTTCCATAGTTTCCTGGGTTTGGATTGATGTAAGAGCCTAAAACTCTTCTATCCTCCCCAGCATGATTTGCTCGACCTCCTCTGCCATGGTTGTGAGCCTCTTCTTCATGATGGTTTTCCATGTTTTCTTCCATGTTTGGTTCAAAGTATTCCTCAAAGTGTTCCTCCTCTTCTTCAGCACCAACTACACGTTTTTCTCTTGCCTCCCTCCTTAGTCTAAGGAAGGTTCTCTCAGGTTCAGAATCAAAGGAAGTTAAAGCCCCGCTTCTTCTCCCTGTCATACAACCAACAAGTACAAGCAAAGAGAAAAGGTGCAGAAAGTATATATGTCAGAATTATTGTTAGTGTGAGTGATGCAATATATCAAATAGTTAGTGGGTTAGTGAGATGAATAGTAAATAACAAAGAAAAAGTAAGGGGGAAGGGAAGAAGTTATCTAAAACAGAAAGTAAATGACTAAAACAGAAATTTAAATCAAACAAAAATAAAATGCTCAATCTAGTTATCCTCCAATCTAATCATTGTTGATGCACAATCATTCCCCGGCAACAGCGCCATAAACTTGATGCACGGAAAACTTGTCTCACAACAAATTTCCTTCGGCAAGTGTACCGAATTTGTCGTCAAGTAAAAACTCACAATAGAGTGAGGTCGAATCCCACAAGGATTGATTGATCAAGCAACTTTAATTAGAGGACTGTTCTAGTTGAGCGAATCCAGAATTTGAGTTGAGAATTGCAGAAAATAAAATGGCGGGAAGGTAATTGACAGGAAAGTAAATGCTAGAATTATAGATCTGAAAGTAAATGACTGAAGGTAAATTGCAGAATTGTAAAGGGAATGGGGGAATTGCTCATTAAAGTAAATAAAAGAAATTAAAGAGAATGGGTAAGATCAGAAATGGGGAGTTCATTGGGCTTAGGAGATGTTGCATTCTCCGGATCAATTTCATTTTCATCTCTTCCTCAATCAATGCACTCATTGATCTCCTTGGCAATCTTAAGTGATTGAATTACAATTTCTTGTAATTCAATCTCTCAAATCTTGATCAATAGCCAATTCCTTGGTCAATTGCTCATGAGAAGAGATGAAGTATGGTCACTGATTATACCACATGCATTTCCCAAACCAAGTGTTGAGAGGATTATAGTCACATATCCATCCAAACCCAATTTGGTCCAGCATGAGAAAGCATTTCTAGCTTGATCTCTTCATTCCTCTTTCAAGGTTCAGAAGAGATCCAAGTATGAATAGCTTCTTTTTCAAGATAACTACTCAATTGGATGAAGATCGAAAGCTTTCAAGTAAAATCAAGAGAAAAGATAGAAGAAGAATAATGAAAACTAGTATTGATCCATCAAATTACAACAGAGCTCCCTAACCCAATGACAGGGGTTTAGTTGTTCATAGCTCTGAAAAATGAAAACAAAGATGGAGAATACATGATGAAAACTTAGAAGTGTAGAGAAAGTAAATACAGAGAGTAGTTCTATGCTAAGAGTCTCCCTATAATTTCCAACTCTCTAAAATATTTCAAAGCTACTCCTATATATACTACTCTTCTGTTCTTCTAGTTGATTCTTCAAGTCTTGGGCCTTTGGATCTTGAGTTTGAAGCAGTTCTCTTCTTCATTGGGCTTAGCTTTTACTTGCAGAGAGAAAGTATGAAGTGGGCAGGGGCTTTGGCTCAGGAAGTTAGTGGTGTTAACGTTCAGTGAAAATATGGGTTCGAGAACGTTAGTGACAATCACCTTTTTCACTAACGTTCCTCACCAAAGTTAAAAGCCACGTTAATCTCAATGTTAGTGGCACAAACGTTGCCACTAACGTTTCCACTATGTCCTTCGCACACGTTATTGGGACTCAACTTTCCCAATAACGTTGAGAAGCCTCCCCCTTCCCTACGTTAGAGTCCACGTTAACTTAGTTAACGTGGCTCTTTTAACGTAGGCTTGCAATCCTTCGAGAACGTTAGTGACACTTACCATTGTCACTAACGTTCCAAATTGCCCCTATTTTCCACGTTAGAGTCCACGTTAACTAGGTTAAGGTGGCTTCTAACGTGGCCTTGCTAGCCATCTCCAACGTTAGTGAAAAAGTTGAGTGTCACTAACGTTGGCTCATCTTTCCCTTATCCACGTTAGCCTCCACGTTAACTAAGTTAACGTGGGAGTTAACGTGGCTCATGGTTGCATGTGTGGCTCCTTCCAACGTTAGTGACAATGTTGGGTGTCACTAACGTTGGCGATCACCTTCTTTCTTCACGTTAGCTTCCACGTTAACTAGGTTAACGTGGGAGCCAACGTGGCTCATTGGGGGCTTGTGTTCTTCCAACGTTAGTGACAATGTTGGGTGTCACTAACGTTGTCGACCACTTTGTTCCTTTACGTTAGCTTCCACGTTAACTAGGTTAACGTGGGAGTTAACGTGGTTTAATGTGCTTTGGCCAACGTTAGTGACAATGTTGAGTGTCACTAACGTTGGCTCCCCCCTTTCTTCTTAACGTTAGAGGCCACGTTAACTAAGTTAACATGGACTCTAACGTGGCCACTCATGATCTTGGTCAAACGTTAGTGATAATGTTAAGTGTCACTAACGTTGGCTCCATTTCTTTACTTCCACGTTAGAGTTCACGTTAACTTTGTTAACATGACTCTTAACGTGGGCAATGAAGGCTTCGAGAGCGTTATTGGCAATCACTTTTCTCATTAACTTTGCAAGTTACTCCCATTCCACGTTAGTGTTAATGTTAGTGTAACTAACGTAGCCACTAATGTGGTTCTTCTTTGCTTCCTTTGTCCTGAAATCAAGCAATAACGTGCATCAAAGTTCTAGTCCAAGTCATGGGAAATGCAACATCCAATTTTGTCCTTAAATTCATGTAAAATCCTCATGAAATCATGTAAAGTGCACAATGTATGCTTGAATCAAGATGTAAGTGAATATCTACCCAAAACTAGCTTATTTCCTAAGGAAATGCATGAAACTACCCTAAAAACAGTAAAGAAAAGGTCAGTGAAACTGGCCAAAATGCCCTGGCATCATACTTCAACAAGAATAGGGCTTCCAACTAATCTACTCCCAGTCAAGGCTTTTATTTAACTTAATTTCTCCAATTTAATTTCCTGTTTATTCAACTCAAACCCTTTTTGAAAACATCTGATTAATAAAATAGCACACCTTTCTGCAACTCGTTGGGAGACGACCTGGGATTCATACTCCCAGTATTTTAATTTTGATTTTGTGACAACCCTTCTAAATTGATAAGCAAATTTCTGGTTGGTTAAGAACTATACTTGCAACGCATATCTCATAACAATTCTTAATTCGCCAATTTCCGCTACGTCATTATCATCGAACTCATATTCCTCTTCTTCGTCGCCATTGACCCTGTCTTCTTCTTGAAGATCATGTTCCTTTGGTGGAAGTGCGTCGGCATCTATTCCAAGGTCAATGATGTCATCATCCATAACAGTAGAGCTAAGGATGATTGGCTCACTGGTATCAACCAACATTTTCGTAGGAGTTGGATGTGGCCCTCTGTCTTATCATCAGACTTGATGTGGCCTCTTGGCTTAGTCTTAACCATAACTATCTAACTAGACTTGCATGAACCCGGATTTGGCAAATAGTATACCTGTCGTGCATTTTGAGGTAGAATAAAAAGATCGTAGTACCTATATTTTCTGGTTACATTAACTTCACTGAGATCATAGTCCTTGTGCTTTCGTGTTCTTTGCCATGAACTTGGATCACACTATTCACATTTAAACACGCACATCTTGTACATAGTGCAACAGAGATACTCTAATTCAATTATGTTATGTAACTCAGGGTAACCTCCGCCTGAATCCCCACGAACCCAAATTTTGGTGTTATCTATTTTCTTTTCAATCGACCACTGTAAGGTATATAACTGATATCCATTAACAATGTACATTAGGTAGCTAGTTCCCTTATTTATTAGGCCTTAACTAAGTGCAACTAGTTCCAAATTTGTTGTGTCAGTTCGCTACACGCTGAGTTATTCTCTGAACTAACGTGGAAAATTGTTCAATGAGGTATTAGAATTTTCCTCTTAGAATAACCTATATGATTCATCATAGGATAAAGAAGTTTTAATTAGATTAAGAAGTTAGTACATTACAGGTTGCAATATTTACCAAGACTTAAAAAACTCACATGAGATAAGATAAAATTTGGTCACAGTTAAGCAACACATGCAGATGTGCAATATTGATTTCCTTCTACTCTAACTAGTAGTCAATACCCACACCTATTATAGCTCCTTCTGGAAAAAAGATTGGGTATGTTGTTCCACTTGATGAGGATTATCCCCTCTCATCATTCCTTGAAACCCTTGTTCTGCGTGACTCAACATGAGACTGAAAATAGAATGAGCAAAATGCAGATGTTTCCTTAGCTAGGAATGCTTCGCAGATGCTACTCTCAATGCTAGCTCTGTTCTTCACAGTGCACTTGAATGAACCAATCATCTTCTCAAATGGGTAGATTCACTTAAATTGGACTGCCCCACATAGTATTACTTCGTACGGTAGGTGGACTACTAAGTGTTTCATAACGTCAAAAAAGGATAGAGGGAATATCCTCTCTAGCTTATAAAGTATAACGGGAATGTTCTTATCCATGACTGTGAGATTATTAATGCTAAGTTTTACAGTATATAACTCCCTAAAAAACTCACTTATTTCTATGAGGGGTTTTAAGATGTTGGTTGGAAGTTCTTTAAATGCGACAGGAAATAAATACTCCATGAAGATGTGATAATCATGACTCTTTAACCCAACAAGCCTATCCTGTGACACGTTTGCACACCTGCCCAAGTTAAAAGCGTAACCATCAGGAAACCTTTACCCTCTAATCCACTTACAAATATTTTATCTCTGCTCCTTCATTAGAGAAAACACCGCATTTAGTTTAGCCCACTACTCGTTATCAAGTCTCTTTAAGTTCAGATTTGGCCATCTACAAATGTCTACCAAGTCTAACTTAGCCTTATTATTGTCCTTTGTTCGCTCATTGTCCGTTACTGTGTGCACGATATTATCAAAAACATTTTTTTCAATGTGCATCACATCAAGACAATGTCAAACCAAATTGTCTTTCCAATAAGACAATTCCCAAAATATACTTTATTTAGTCTAATTATGCTCCTAGCCATATCCTGGAGGTCTCAGACCTGTCTCGTTATTGACGATCCTTGGGATTCTACGGTCATGTTGCCAAACTTTCCTACCACCCAACCTTGTATGTGCCTCTTCATCTTCAATTTTATTCTTTTTGAACTTGCGCCAAAAATTAAAGGATGATCAAAGTTGAGGAATCTTTGATGGCAATCAAACCACGAATTCTTATGGCCATCGGTAACCAAAATGCATTCGTATCCTCCATACAAATGGGGCATGTCATTCTTCCCTGAGTAGACTAACTTGACAACATGGCATATGCACGAAAGTCGTTAATGGTCCATATCAATGCAGTCCACAGTTGGAGGTTTGTCTTCGTCAAAATATCATACGTTTATGCACCATCAATCCACAACTCCTTTAACTCATCCACCAAAGGCTGCAAGAAGACATCTATTTTGTCCTTTGGATTGTTGGGACCAGGTATGATGCAAGTTAAGAACATGTATGGGTCGTTCATGCATATTTTGGGACTTAAGTTATAAGGTGTCATGACTACGGGCCAACAAGAGTATGCGTAATCGAAATTAGAATTCGGCCTGAACCCGTCAGAGCATAAAGCTAGTCTAACGTTTCTAGGCTCGCTCGCAAATATAGGATAGACCCGAGCAAAATGCTTCCAAGCTTCTCCATGTTACGAATGCATCATGATTCCATCATCTCTCTTGTTACTATGTCAAGTCATGTAAGGGGCCGAACTCATCGATATATACAATTGTTTTAACATAGGAATTAAGGGCAAGTAGTGCATCCGTTTCATTGGAATTCTCTTTAACCGGGTTTACCAATCTGTTCTCTCTCGACTTGGAACCTCGATGATCTACAAAATTTGCATTCAATTAGATTTGCATCTGTCTTGTAGTATATCATACAACCATTCAAATAACAATTAATTTTCACTGTATTTATACCCAACTTTGAAGCTAGCTTTTTTGCTTCGTAGTGGTTTCAGAGGATTCCAGTTGACCCGACAGATTCTAGTTCATTGCAAAAGGTGGCCCATTTATCAAAGGACTCTTGGGTATGATTTGACTCTAACTTAATACTCATCGTCCTAACACATGCAGACAACTCTGAATGAATGCACTCATCGTACAAAAGTTTCGCAGCAGATTCTAATAGATGATAAAATGTCTTTTCCTCCGGGTTAGGCTCTTCTTCATCCTCTTCCAATTCTGTAACACCTATTGCATCACACACCATCTTGTTGTATCTCTTTTGGTTAGCCTCCCAACTCATTTTATCCATGTTTAGGTCTCTCACCACCCAAAACCTCCTTGATTGACAATCAGACCTATTCAAATTAGAGGCAAACCAGTTAATTTCCTACTCATCTACTTCTTCGTGTTCCGTCTAAATCTAATACCCATCTTTGAACCTGTTACAATAGAGGTGAAGCATTATGTCTGCAGGTCCTAACCACTTAGTCAACCGACGCTTTTGACATGGACACCTAGATACCCCTTCAGACCCAAATGGTTCTATGCTGAAGACATGCTCGACAAATGCGTCAACCCTCTTAAAGAATTCAGGTTTTAAACCCCCTATGGCCACCATTATCCCTTTCATAAATCCATAGATGATGACTTAGAATCATATTGAAACACACACTCCATTATTCAACGAACAACACAAATTATTCAATTTTTAAGAAAATTCAGTAGAGTGTACCCTGTAATTAGACTCTCCTGCCAAATACAGTTATCATTTTCTAACAAACCAAACATGTTTTAAACATGTTAAACGGTAATTCGGCAGAACTTCTCCTTGATTCAGAGACATCCATGAAATGAATGTAACCATTTTCACATAGAAAATAGCTGCAGGGATAAATTATACATACACGCATTCAACAAAATATCAAATCCTAATCGTTCTAGTGCGCAACCCTTTATAACTCCATAATTGTCCAAAAAACAAGGATTTGTAGAAGGCACCAGTACACGACCTTCTCCCACTTCCATCCTAAAACTCTATCCTAAAAAAAGTAAGTCCGACTTAAAATTTAAACAATTTATTATATTCAGAGATAGAAAGCCAGCCTAGAATATTACTGCAGAAATAACAAAAAAGTAAACTCCAATTGATCTTAGAGAGAATAGCACTGTCGTGATAAATTAGAAAGGACAATGTATTAAATTCACAAGATGAAACTAAATCAGAAACTAATTTAAAAGAATAAGTAAAATTCATTAGTCCAATTAATTATAACCTAAGTCTAATTTCACCAAACTAACAAGAGACGTGTAAAAAATAAGCGACATAAGATTAATGCAATTGAAAGAAACTCATTACTAAACTCCACTAAAATCTTCCAATAACTCGAGCATTCTTAATCTCACCTTAATGAATCTACTCTAACATTATTTGATTTTTATATCCATTAAATTAACACAACAAACTCTAATCACATACTCCGTTAAACAAATTTAACCATTGATTTAAACTAAACCCTAACAAAATGCTAAAGTCATAGATTAATATGTAAAATGAAATAACCATACCAATAATAAATCTGATGATAGTGGCTGCATGGTCTCTTTAACATGGTGGTGACAAAGGCGACAGTAACGGTGATGTGAACGGCAACCACGGTGGAAGCGGTCCCAGATACAACAGCAGAAATGATGACGACATGCAGTGGCAGCTTTAGTGGGTACTCCAGGCGCTAGATACGGCCAAGAGGTTCTGACGGGCTCCCGGCGGTGGCAACGATGGCTTCTCGACATCAATGGAGAAAGCATGCCAGAAGAGAGAGAGAAAGAAAAGAGAGAGAGGGTTCGGACAAGTGAGGGGGAGGGGTTCCGCATTTGAATTTTAAGCCAAATTTAGCGTCGGATTTTTTCGATGGAAAATCACCAAAATGACGCGTTTCATTAAACCGTTATACTGCCGAAAAATTCGATGGTAACATTGGCGTCATTGAGTCTTATTTTTGCACCAATAATTATTGTCGATTTTTACGGTGGAAAAACCATTCCGATGATAACCTTTTATGGGGACGAATTTCTCTTCCTTTCCATAAAAAAATCCAATGGTAAATCTGCTAGTACAATTTGATGTTAAATCTGACGATTCTCAGCGTTTTTCTTGTAGTGATATTTTCATCGTATTTTACCATTTCTTACCACCATAATTTAAATTCACCATGTGCTGAATTAACTTGGAGATAAGAATGGTTAGTCATCAAATTAACCGTAAATGATATAACACCCTACCACACAGAGCTTTATGCTTAAGTCATAAATCAATGGTGGCGAGGAATTACTACACTTAGACTTAGAGATACATATATAATTATAGAAGGATAATATTAAAACTAGGAGCCCATAAAGAAAACTTGAATATCATCAACCGTCAAACACTCACCGACATGCTAAAGCAATAGAGCATTGTATATAGAAGTGGAAATATCAGAAGTTCAATAAGAAACTACATTATAAAGTATATACATAATAGTTACTAGTCTCGACCCATGAAGAACGGCCGGCTAGAATATTACACCACTAGAGACAATACAAAATAATAAACCTATCTCTCCAATAAAAAGCCTCTAAGAGGAATTAAAGTCATATATAGAATAATTTTAAAATGGGAAAAGAACTCTAGTATCAAAATAAAATCTCAAAAGTAATCCTCTTCGCTTCAGCACCTAAAATCCCGCACTCTCACTGAGGTACGTGGCGATCCGTATATGAAAAGAAACAAGATAACAATAACGAGTGAGAACCCGAAGGTTCCTAGTTAGGTAACAGTTCCAAATAATGATTACATAAGGAAACATGAACCCTCCAGGTAATCACCCTCCAGGTAATCCTGATCTTCAAACTTAACAGGAATTCAAGCCTAGTATCTTAACTAATCCAGACAGGGTTAATTTGCTATGGCATGAGTGATTTAAATTACCACTAGTCTCATCCATTCCCAACTGTCATCATCATTATTCTCAGTCTTAAGTCTTTCCATGGGTCAAACATAAACAATAATTAATACAAAACAATCACAGATAGAGAACAATTATGTGAAGTAGTACAATTAGTAGTTAAACAGATTATCAATTAGGCAAACTAAGTAATTATGCATGCCGATGAAATTACAAGCAAATGCATATGAAGCATGCCTGTCCTACTGGGCGTAAGCTCACGTGTTCAAATAAATTTCTAAGTTCAAATTTTATCTATAAATTTATAAATTATGAAATTTAAATTTTTAACCTAGACCAGACATTTTCAAATCCTCTTAACTAAATTTTTAAATCTATAATTAACTAGTAAATTTTTTTTGGATCTTATATCTTACCTACTTTAAAAGAATTTTTTCCTCAAAATTTTGTTACTTGTTAAAAGATGGGGATAATATTTCATCATGTTTGACTCAAGTTTCCACATGTGCTCTTCCACTACTCTTGAACCCAAGATGCTTGTCTTTCCAGCCTCATACCAACACAACAGAGATTGGCACTTTCTCCCATACAAAGCCACATATGGAGCCATTCTGATGCTTGCATGGTAACTGTTGTTATACATGAACTCTACTAAAGGCGCATGTAATGATCCCAACTAGCTGGTTGATCTATCACACACGCCCTCAGCATATCTTCTAAGGTCTAAATTGTCTTTTCTGATTGGCCATCAGTTTGAGGATGGTATGATGTGCTCAAACACAATTGTGTCCTAAACGCCTTTTGAATTCCCCAAAATTTTGAAGTAAACCGGGGATCTCTGTCCAACACTATAGCTGTGGACACACCATGTAACCTCACAATCTCTTTGATATACAGCCTCACCAATTCCTCTATGGAATAGTTCATACGAACGGACAAGAAATGAGTAGATTTTATCAATCGATCCACAATCACCCACACCGCATCATATCCTACTCTAGTCCTTGTCAAGCCTGACACAAAGTCCATGGCAATACCTTCCCACTTCTACTGCAGAATCTCAAGGGGTTTCAATGTTCTAGATGGCTTTTTGTGCTTTATCTTCACTTTTTGGCATGTGAGGCATTTGGATACGTACATTTCTACGTCATTCTTCATTCTTGGCCACCAGAATATCTCCTTCAAGTCATGGTACATCTTGGTAGATCCAGGGTGAAATGAAAACCTGCTCTTGTGAGCTTTTGTCAACACTTTGTGTCGCAAACCTCCTACATTTGGTACACAGATCCTCCCCTTGTATCTCTAGATTCCCTCTTTGTCTTAGGTGACTTCTTCCTATTTTCCTTGTCCAATCGCCTGCAGCATCTTCTACAGCTCATAGTCATCTTGCTGAGCCCTTTGAATGTTAGCCTTGAAGCTACTAGAGAAATGCAACTGGTTTAGACATACACTCCTAGCCACCTCTCTAACACCCAACTTAAGATCTGCAAACTTGCTCAATAGTTCTTCTTCTTTGATCATCATCCAAGCAACACTTAGAGACTTTCTGCTTAAGGCGTCTGCCATTATATTTGCCTTTATCAAATGATAGTTTATCTGAAAATCATAGTCGTTCAACAATTTCATCCATCTTCTTTGACACATATTGAGCTCTTTCTTATTAAAGAGATACTTCAGGCTTTTGTGATCGGAAAAGACTTAGAATTTCACTCCGTAAAGATAATGCCACCATACTTTCAGTGCAAACACAACTGCTGCAAGCTCCAGGTCGTGAGTTGGATAATTAACTTCATGCGGCCTTAACTGTCGCGAAGCATAGGCTACAAAAAGTTCTAGTGTTGCATCAAAACATACCCTAAACCATTCAATGAAGCATCACAATAAACTTTAAATGGTTTATGGGGTTCGGGCAATACGAGCACTAGTGCTGTAGTTAGCTTTTTCTTTAGCGCCAGGCACCTCGTGCTTCGTGCAAGTTCTCTGTGAAACTGGCGCCAAATGCCACGACTCGGCGTTTAGCGCCAGGTGTCTCGTAAGGTGTGCCCAGAACCATGCACTAGTGCCACTACCTGTCGTTTAGCGCCAGGCATCCATAAACCAAAGGAAAGCTGTTTGCCCCAGTGGCACTAAATGCCAAGACCGGCGTTTAGCGACAGTAGTGCATTTTGGTGCTCCACGGAAGGCTTTGATTTAGGTTTTAATTAATTTTCAAATTAAGAAAACAAAATCTTTTGGGGTTTATTGTATTTTATTTTCAAATCAATTAGGATTAGATATAAAAGGAGAAAAGATTTAGTCCTTTGGGCTCTCTTCCCTTCTTCTTTCTCATTCCGTATTTTTCAGACTTTTTACAACCCTAGATTTTTCTCTGATCCATGAGCAACTAAACCTCCTATGTTAAGTTTAGGAGCTCTGTTATTTTAATAGATTAATATTATTGTCATTCTTTCCTTAATCAATGCATTGGTTTATTTTCAAAGATTGGTTTTGTTCTTCATCCTAGGAATTAGAGTATATTGGAAGATAAATTGAATTCTGGTTGAACCTTGAAAAAGTTAAATCACTTGAATAAAAGCTTGAAATCAATTCCTCATAATTCTTTAATTACCTGGACTTAACGTCATATGTGATATATAATCATCTTATCTTTGGGTATTTAGGGTTTGTGTGGCTCATAAACTAGGATTGGACATAAACCTCTAATTTAAATTAAGTGACCAAGAAATTGGTGGTTGATTTGGTTGGAAGAGACTGAATTGCCAAGGAATTAGGATTTAATCAATTAGGGTTTGCCATGAATTGAACCTTTGCATGATTAAAGTGAGTGATAAGAACCGTTAATCCGAAAATTTAACATCTCCAAAACCTTAACTGTTTTCTCATATTAAATTCACAACCCATTCACTGTTTGCTTACTTGAATTCTTTGAATTACTATTTGATGCAATTTAGAACTCAAAACACTCTTAATTGCTTGTCTGACTAGCTCGATCACTCAACTATTGTTGCTCGATCCATTAATCCTCGTGGGATCGACACTCACTCACCTGAGTTATTACTTGGACGACCCGATGCACCTGCTAGTTAGTTTGTGGTATTCGAAAATCTATAACCAAATTTTTGGTGCCGTTACCAAGGATTAACTGTGATTGACAACTACCCATTGTTTTATTACCTAGATCAGACGCTTTCTTGCTTTAATTTGCTTATTTTTCCTTTTAATTTTCGAATTCCTTGCTTAAATTTTTCCTTGTTTTATTTTTTTATTTTTTATTTTTCCTTCTTGAATTTCGAAAATTTTTTTTAGTTTTCCTTTTTATTTTCGAGAAATTTCCCTTCTTTATATTTAGTTTATTTTATTTATTTTACTTAGTTTACCTCACTGGAAATTTTCTTCACTCTAACGTAGAGATTTTTACTTTTTCTTGTTTTCTGTTTGTTTATGAGTTAGAACAGGGACAAGAAACCCCTTCTTGAGTTTGATTCTGAGATTGAAAAGACCGTTAGAAGATGCCAACAACAGGCTATTTAGAGCTATTGAGAGTCTCGGAGATAATTCTAAGGAGGAAGCTAAAGAAAGCATCATGGAGCCAAATAACAACAATAATATTTCTATTTCTAACGCTTCCAATGCTCCTGAATAACCTAGAAGAACTCTTGGTTCTTACATTGCTCCAAATCCTACTTTCTATAGCAGTAGCATTTTTGTGCCCCTATGAATGCCAACAATTTTGAGTTGAAGCCTCAGCTAATGATGAGCGGATATTTTATACACATTTTAGTATTATTTTCTTAGTGTTTTTGGCTTTGGTTTGTTAAGTTTTATCAAGTTTTAGTGCAGAAATTACTTTTTGGATGCTACTTTGACTTTTTGTGTTTTTCTTATTTTTTTAGGTGATTTTTGAGTGATTCTGGCAAGTTTTGGAAAAGTCTGATTCAGAGGCTGAGAAAGGACTGCAGATGCTGTCAGATTCTGACCTTCATGAATTCAAACAAGCATTTCTAGCGCTACAGAGGTCAAAATGACGTGCTCTCAAATGCAATGGAAAGCTAACTTCCAGGACTTTCCAGCAATATATAATAGTCTATACTTGTCTTTGGAAATGAAGGCCCAAAATGGGCGTTGAACGCCTGAATCACCCTCTTTTTGGCTTTCAACTCCCCAAAGGGAGAAAGCTTGGCGTTTGGACGCCCAAAAAGGAGCAAGGCTGGCGTCTAACACCCCAAGAGGAGTCCCAACACATGGATTCACTCCAAGCTCAGCCCAAACACTCACCAAGTGGGTCCAAGAAGTGGATTTTCGCACTAGGAGTCCAGTCTATCTTATTTCTGTAATCTCTAGTTATTAGATTAGTATATATAGACAAGAGTTCACCTTTGTTAGGAACTCTTGCCTCTCTACACGTTTCATATTTTATTTTCTATAAGCTATGAGTAACTAAACCTCCTAGGTTAAGGTTAGGAGCTCTGCTGATTCTCATGGATTAATAATATTACTGTTTCTATTTCAATCTATGTTTGACACCATTCTAAGATGTATCTTCGTTCATCAAACTAATGAAACCGGGTGGAACGAGAGTATGACCCATTTTCTACATGGGTTCTTGCGAGTCCCTAGCGGGACAGCATTGAATCACAAGCTTGATTATACATCTCTTAGATGGCTAATCCACGACTTTGTTGGGGACATGGGAACATCTGTTCAGCCGAGGTACGGGG
The DNA here is from genome assembly GCF_003086295.3 of Arachis hypogaea. Lineage (NCBI taxonomy): Eukaryota > Viridiplantae > Streptophyta > Magnoliopsida > Fabales > Fabaceae > Arachis > Arachis hypogaea. Next base: position 96,969,690 of record NC_092049.1, read on the forward strand.
CGATTAGGGACTTTGTGGTATAGACTAGAATCATAAAGCTTCATTCTCCGATCAGAAGATCTGACCTTATCTGTGGTGTTTTGAGTAGGATCACCAGGGATTGAATTGCTAGACCAAGAAATTGGTGGTTGATTTGGTTGGAAGAGACTGAATTGCCAAGGAATTAGGATTTAATCAATTAGGGTTTGCCATGAATTGAACCTTTGCATGATTAAAGTGAGTGATAAGAACCGTTAATCCGAAAATTTAACATCTCCAAAACCTTAACTGTTTTCTCATATTAAATTCACAACCCATTCACTGTTTGCTTACTTGAATTCTTTGAATTACTATTTGATGCAATTTAGAACTCATAACTATTTTTAATTTATGAATACCATGGGAGTCTAGTGGATATTTGCAAATAATTTATGATTGTTTGGAATGACTGAATGATAAGTTTGAATTGCATTTGTGACTGAATGTGATGAATATGTATTTGATTTCTTGATTGTTTAGGAATGCTGAGAATTCTGATTGTTGAGTTGGAAAGTCGGTCTGATTTGTTGGTATTGAACTGAGATTTGAAAATGATTTCTGATTTTGGAAATGTTTGAAAAGAGGTTGAGAATGGTACGGTTGGGACCCGAAAAAGATGGCAAAGTCCGAGTTTTAGGGGAGACGTTGTCGAAATTTTATTATGAAACTTAAGACTTTGTTTGAAATATTTAGAAAAAGGTTGGACTTGAAAAATTGTATTATTTGGCTCTTGATTTATTAAGAAAAGATTTACATTTGGGTTTGATTTATTAAGAAAGACTTTATGTTTTGAGTTTGACTGTCGTCCTCCCTAAAGTCTCGAGACCCTACCGCGAGATTTACTTAATAAATAATTCTTTTAAAGAGTTTTCAATCTGAAATGGTTTTGAAGTTGGGTTGGGAAAATCATGGTTAAGAAAGAATTGGTTTTTATATGAAAGAAGAACTTGTTGTAAGTAAAGTGGTTTCAGAGGTTTGGAAAGCTTATAAAGAGAGGTGTTGGTTTTAAATAAAACTGACTTGAATTCGGTTTATTAAGTACACTACTAGAAAATTTGTTATTACAGATGGATATTTCCGACGGATTTTATCCCATGGAAATATAGACGGAATTTCAGAGGGATTTTTTGTCAGAAAACAAAAAAAAAATGAATTAGCATAAATTATAGATGGAAAAGAAAATTCGTCTGTAATTAAATAAATAAAAACGCTGCATTTTATTAAATTATTACAGATAGAAAATCCGTCTGTAATTTAAAATTTTCCGTCGAAAATATTGAGTTTACCCTAATTTTATCCCCAACTTATCGAGCTCCATTCACACTCCACACAAATTAAATGAGCTTGTTCCTCTCTCTGTCACTGAGTTGCTTCTTCTCTCTGTCGCCCCAGCTTCTTCCGCCGCTGCCGCCGCCACTCGCGTTGCAGGATCTCTCTTTGTCATCCCTTGCGTCGCACGGGCTCCCTCCGCTACCGCTCTCGTCGCATCTGTAGCGATTCGTGAAACTCATCTCAACTCGGTGGAAACTCGGTGGTTATTGTTGAATGGCGAAGCTTGAAGCGAAACTCGGAATGATAGTTGACTCTGTTGGTAACTTCTTCTCTGGCAAAGACCAACTTTTCTGGTGTGACCCTGACATCGTCGCTATAAGCCTTTTCTTTTTCTCGATTCTATTTTCTTTGTTCCTAATTTTCTAATGAGTACTCTTATGACGAAATTGTTGTCGTGTTGGATCATGTTGAAATTCGATGCTACTGTTGATGGAGATGAAACCATTGAGCTCAAAGATGAGGAGTCAAATTGAAGGTTGTTATGATCGATGTTGTTATTGTTGTAGAAGGAATCTTGGTTTTGGTGATTATTATTCTCAGGAGAGGAATTTACAACATTATTTTGTTGATGAATTTCCATGGATGATGATGATGACGAATGATGACACCATGTTGTTCGCATTGAAGCGGCTTCAAACTGATGAATTGGATGGTGCCGGTGATGGGACATGCCACCTGATGCCAAGGCATCTTAGGCTAGTTTCACTAGCATTTTTTCTGTTAGTTTTAGTTGTTTTATGCATTTTCTTGAGCTTAAAGTAACCAAGAATGGTTAAATGAATAACAAAGCAATGAACCATCCAAACAGTATGATTTTGATGCAATTTCCATGAGTTTTTAGTTATATTACTTGAATGCTATGAATGGAAGATTTCTCATGAAATTTTGCAAGACTTTGATGCAGTTGTTTGGATGATTTCAGGGAAGAAGAGGCTAGGCAAGGAAGCAACAAAATCAATAAAGGAAGCTTGAATATCACATGTGGAGTTTAAGTTCCAATTTAAGCTTAAACTGGAACTCAAACTACCAAGCCATATAATGCTGGGAACTATCAGTGGCGTTTAAGCTCCAGTTTAAGCTTAAACTGGAGCTTAAACGCCAAAATCATGAAAGCTGAGGAAAAGCTGAAAGTGGCGTTTAACCTCCAGTTTAACCTTAAACTGGAAGTTAAACGCCAGAAATGAGAAATGCACCAGGGAGCCATTTCCACGTTTAAGCTCCAGTTTAAGCTTAAACTGGAGCTTAAACGTGTTCGACCATTCTCCTCCAGGGTTGCTTTCTTCATTTCCACGTTTAAGCTTCAGTTTAACCTTAAACTAAAGCTTAAACGTGTTCGACAATCCACACTCCAGACTTGCCTTCTTCCATTTCCACGTTTAAGCTTCAGTTTAACCTTAAACTGAAGCTTAACGTGTTCGACAACTCCACACTCCAGACTTGCCTTCTTCCATTTCCACGTTTAAGCTTCAGTTTAACCTTAAACTGAAGCTTAAACGTGCTTGAATTATACCACCTCCAGGAGTGTCCAACGTTTAAGTTGCAGTTTAAGCTTAAACTGCAACTTAAACGCCACTAATTGAAAAGGTTTCTGGGCCAAAGATATTGCAGTTTAAGTTAGCATTTGAGCACAAACATTAACTTAAACGTACTCTGGTATGAAACCCAATTGAATATCATGGTTTATGGGATTGGGCCTGAAGAATTGATGAGTCTGGAATTTCAAAATTGTTGAGTCATGTGTCATTACTTGATTATCACTAAGTTGGCTCAATGAATGTTACAGAATTGGATCAGCAGCCTCATCAGGATTATGGATCATAAACCCAAAGCAAAAGGAAATCAGGGAAAGGCCTCAAAGCCCAAGAAACACAACAGAAGCTCAATTTAGAAAGTGTATAAATAGGATAGAATTTAAGTTGGTTGGCACTCGGGGGGAATTGGGGGATCACTTTTTCTAGTTTTCATACTTTTTGTAATTGAATTCAGAGCTATGACTCACTAAACCCCCTTTCATTGGGTTAGGGAGCTCTATTGTAATTCAATGAATCAATAATAGTTTTTATCTTCTTCTTCAACCTTTTCTCTTGAATTTTGTTAGAAAGCTTCTCGATCTAATTCTATTGGTTAGTTGTCTTGGGAAAGAAACTATCCATAATTGGAATCCTTCGGAACCTTGGGAAAGGAATGGAGGATTCATGCTAGAGAAGCTTTCTCACAGTGAATTGGATTGGGGTTTGGATGGATATTGTGACATGTAATCCTACCAAATTGTGGTTCATGAAACTGTGTGGTATAATCAGTGATCGAGCATCATCTCTTCTTATGAACATTTAAACCAAGGGATTGGGAATTTGTTTGTTTTTAGAGAGAATTTGTGAGCCAAGGGATTGGGATCCAATCATATAAGATTGCCAAGCAAAATTCAATGAATGCATTGGTTGAGGAAGGGATAAAAAAAATGTTTGATTCGGAGATCTCAATATCTCCTGAAACCCAATGAATTCCCCATTTCTGATCTATCACTTCTCTTTACATTTTGCAATTAAATTCATGCAATCACCCCGATCCCTTTTTAATTTCAGCAATTTAGCTTCTCGCTCTTTAATTCATGCAATTTTACATTCCGCAATTCTCATCTAAATCTTAATTCCGCTCAACTAGAACACACTTCTAATCCGAATTGCTCACTCAACCAATCCTTGTGGGATTCGACCTCACTCTATTGTGAGTTTTTACTTGACGATAACCGGTGCACTTGCCGGAAGGAATTTTTGCCGATCGTGCAATTTCTTAAAATCGTAGCATTAAGTTTATGGCGTCGTTGCCGGGGATTGGTTTTCGATTGACAATTCTCAAATTGGAAGTTAACTAGATTGAGCATTTTTCTTGCTTTGTTAATTCAGTTCAAGTTACTTGTTGAATTTTAATTTCTGCACTCTGTTACATGCTTTCTTTCTTTATGCCTTTAAATTCAAGCAACTAACTCACTGACTCACTAACTATTTGAATTAATTCCTCAACTGCTCTAACCATACTCTTCCATTAACTAAGAGTATTTCACTTGTTTGTTGCCTGTGCTGTGTTCTTGTATGACAGGTAGGAGAGGAGAGACATCAACTCCTCATTATACCGAACCAGAGAGGACCCTTCATAAACTTAGAAGGGAAGCAAGAGGGAAGAGAGTACTGGGAGAAGAAGAATCTGAAGGAGAATCTGAGGACAATTTTGAGGAAGCTCTAGATCTCAACATGGATAGAGAAGTTCACAACCATGAGAGAGCTGATGGAAACAATGCCATTCCCGAGAGGAGGGTTCTTGGTTCATACATAAACCCAACCTCTGGGAATTGTAGTAGCAGCATTCAGAAACCACCCATTCAGGCCAACAATTTTGAACTCAAACCACAGCTAATATCACTTGTGGAGGATCATTGTTCATTTGGTGGGAATGCTAATGAAGATCCAAACCAACATCTCACAAAATTCCTGAGAATTTGCGACACTGTGAAGTCCAATGGAGTCCAGGAAGATACCTATAAACTGCTCTTGTTCCCATTTTCACTTAGGGACAAGGCAGCTAAATGGCTGGAATCATTCCCAAGGGGGAGCCTAACAACCTGGGATGAGGTGGAAAGCAAGTTTCTGGCACGTTTCTACCCCCACAAAAGGTCAATAGGCTTCGATCTGAGGTTCAGACTTTTAGACAACAAGATGGTGAAACTCTCTACGAGGCATGGGAGAGGTTCAAGGATTTGACAAGGAAATGCCCACCAGACATGTTCCATGACTGGGTGCAATTTCATATTTTCTATGATGGACTTTCTTATGAATCAAGGAAGGCTGTAGACCATTCATCAGGAGGTTCATTGAACAGGAAAAAGACTGTGGAAGAAGCCATTGAAGTGATTGAGACAGTGGCTGAGAATGAGTACTACTATGCTTCAGAGAGACACAACACTAAGGGAGTCATGGAGCTGAACCATGTTGATACAATTTTAGCCCAAAACAAGGTGTTTGCCAAGCAACTAGCAGAGCTCACCAGGAAATTAGAAACAAAGCAAGTGGCTGCAATACACACACAAGATCAAGAGGAAGTAAGCACTGAAGGAGGTGATTGGGAAGAGGCCAATTATGTAGGAAATCAACAAAGGCAACCATATGATCCACATTCCAACACTTACAACCCAGGCTGGAAAAACCACCCAAACTTTGGGTGGGGAAACCAGCAAAACCAACATAACAAGTCCACATACCAAAACTCCAACCAAAGATCATACCAAGCCACACAAAACACTTACTCCCAACCATCATATCATGGCCAAAATAATCAACCTACCCAACCTAATCCGAACCAACAATTTCAAGATCAATTAAACAGGATAGAAGGAATGCTGGCAAACATGGGTCAGGACATAAGTGAGTTGAAAAGCTTTAGGGATGATGTGAGATCTACCTTAAGGAACCATGGTGAAAAACTCAAGAGGATGGAGTCTCAAGTAGGAGAGCTATCTCAACAGGCCCCCAAGTCAACTGCAGTGTTCCCTAGTGACACAGAAAAGAATCCTAAAGGGGAACAAAAGGGAGTGAGATGGGAAGAATGCAAGGCCATCACCATATTGAAGGAAGTCTCAGAAGAAGAAGGAATCAGACCCTCAGAACAGGAGCCAGAAATCTTGAAGGAAGGTGTGGAAGAAGCTAAGCAGGAAAGTGAAACTGAGCAAGCCAAGGAATTGCAAAAAGGCATGCTGGAAACATACCAACCGAAAGCACCATTTCCTCAGAGGTTAGGAGGAGGTGAAAAAGGGAAAACCTATTCAAGGTTTTTAGAGACATTTAAGTCTCTCCATATCAATATTCCCTTTCTTGAGATTCTCCAGCAGATGCCTACACATATCAAGTATTTAAAGGAATTGCTGAGCAAGAAAAGAGTTTTGAAGGGAGGACAAACTGTAATAATGAACAAAGAATGCAGTGCCCTCATCAAGAAGGACATAGTCTCTAAGAAAACAGACCCAGGAAGTTTTCATATCCCCTGCATCATAGGGGAAACAAAAATTTACAGAGGATTCTGTGATCTAGGAGCTAGCATAAATGTGATGCCTCTGACTCTTATGAAGAGGCTACAACTGAATGAGGTGAGATCCACTGATGTAATCATACAACTGGCTGACAAAACTCAGAAGCAAGCTGAAGGGGTAGTTGAAAATGTGCTGGTGAAGGTGGGAAATTATTTCTTCCCCACAGACTTTGTCATTTTGGACATGGAGGAAAGCTACCTACACCCTATCATTCTGGGAAGGCCATTTCTAGCCACTGCTAGAGTGCTCATAGATGTAGAACAAGGAGAGCTAATCTTGAGAATACATGATGAACAGCTCATTTTCAATGTTTTCAAACCTGCATCTGAGCCTGAACTAGAACCTGAAAAGCCTAAGGATGATAGTAGCCATCTGTGTTTGGAGGAAAGCAATCCAGCAGCTGAAACTTTGAAACAGTCCTTGGAAGGCAAACAAGAATTGCAAGAGTTAAAGCCACAAGAATCAATAGAAACAGATCAGAAGGATCCTCCTGGCATAAGGGTCAATGAAGAAATCCTCAAGAGAAAGGGAAGAATTGTAAAGAAAGTGCCAAGAGGGTGGAGAAACAAGAAAATCCCCACTGAAGGTTTCTCTCCGGGAGATAAAGTGATATCAAGTCATTATCTGCCAATCCCACCTGGCCTCAAAACCATTCCTTCCCAGCTCCCTCAAGTGTTCACAATCAGGAAAGTTCTTTCTATGGAACATTTGGAAATCATGAAGGAATCAAATGGGGACGTTTTCATAGTGAGAGGAGAGGACATCAAGCACTACAATCCACCCTAACAAGGGGCAACCGTCAAGCTAGTGACGTTAAAGAAGCGCTTCATGGGAGGCAACCCATGTTTTAGTATCCTTACTCTTTATTGTTTTGCTTTGCATCTAATAAAGCATGGTTTCTTATGCATGAACTTGAATCCTCAGGACAACTGTTGAAAGAGTGCACTAAACATTGCATGTAAAATACAATTGGTCTCTAAGTTTGGTGTGCCTGAAAGGCACCCCAAATTTTATTCAAATTGTATTCAATCTTTCATTCAAAGTGCACAACCAAACATTAAGTTTGGTGTTCCTCCTTGAACACAGTTAATGAAAAGCAAGAAGTTCCTCTGGATTTAGAAATTCATGACAAGTATACCATTTGCATGTTTTAATACTTTGATTTCAATTACTTTAGGTAGTAAAATTGTTTAGGATCAAAGAGCCAAAGTGACTATGATTTATTAGAATTATGCACATTCATTAAGGACAACCAACATGGATTTCATGTCATCAGGAGACATTACCAAACACTAAGTTTGGTGTCCAGTAATAAGTGTGCATAAATACAAGAGTCACGGCTATAAGCTCAGGAAGTCAATCATTGATTTACAATTCAAAAGAAGGAGAAATGAAAAAGGCAGTGATCCTTGAAGAAAGAGTGGAAGAAACAATGAAAAAAGCTGGATTCTGGACAAAGCTCATAAGAAAAGACAAAGGAAGTACAAGTGGTCAAAGAGAGACAAGAAGCAAGAAGAAACAGGACCCCAAGAGTCAAGAAGAACCAAGCAACAAATGAGAGGTGGTCTTGTTCCTTAATAATCAAATAATAGTTTGTGAAGTGTCTTTATGAGCTTTCTTTCATTTTAAGTCATTTAAGTTTTATGTGGAATTTCTAGTATGTTTGTCTGTTTAATGCTTTGAATAAAGTGAATGCCTAGATGTTTGGATATAACTTCACCTTCTTAAACAAATGCTTGCCATGCTTGTTCTGTTTCCAAAAATAAAAGAAAAGTTTGAACAAAAGTAGCTTGGCTCAATTAGTGACAAATCAAGTAGAATTAAGTGGTGGTATGCATGCTTGATTGTTTAGTCAGATCACTGGAAATTGAGTGTAGAATTATCATTTTTGTGTAGAAGTTTGAATACTGTCTATGGATCTTGATGAATAAATGTCTTTGGCCATGAAAAAGAAAGAAAAAGAAGAAGAAAAAAGCCACTGAAAAAGGGCAACCAAAATTTTGAGAAAATAAGCTAGGCACCAATGGTTTGAACTTCTGAGACAAATGCCTGTGGTGTTTATGTATTAAGGATATGCTTGGATGAATAGGTTCTGAGGAGTGTTTCAACACTTGGTAACTTGGGTTAACTAACCCGGGATTATCAACCAAAAGTCCATTATCAAGAGCAACCTAAATACAAAACATTTAGTCACACAAAGAGGTGCTGGGCACCAATGTCTCAAGAAGAAATGTGAACTAAAATGCCTGTAGTGGATATGTGTAGTGCACTGATAAGAAAAAGAAAATGCCAAAGGCTTGTGCAACACATGACACTAAGCAAACAAGGAGCAAAGGAGCTCTAAGAAAAAGAAAAGAAAAACAAAGAAGAGAAAAGTGCCAAGGACATAAGAATAACAAGAGGCCATAGCAGTGTTTGATGGATGCAATGAAAAAGTGATAATTTTACCTGATAAGAATGAAAAAGTGATGCTGCAACTTTCTGCATATAACCCTTTTTGATGAACTTCAAATGCTTGCTAATATAGCCAATGTAATTGCTTTCTGTTTCATACTTTCCTCTCAAATAACTCAGGACTTGCTTAGGGACAAGCAAGCATTAAGTTTGGTGTTGTGATGCCAAGGCATCTTAGGCTAGTTTCACTAGCATTTTTTCTGTTAGTTTTAGTTGTTTTATGCATTTTCTTGAGCTTAAAGTAACCAAGAATGGTTAAATGAATAACAAAGCAATGAACCATCCAAACAGTATGATTTTGATGCAATTTCCATGAGTTTTTAGTTATATTACTTGAATGCTATGAATGGAAGATTTCTCATGAAATTTTGCAAGACTTTGATGCAGTTGTTTGGATGATTTCAGGGAAGAAGAGGCTAGGCAAGGAAGCAACAAAATCAATAAAGGAAGCTTGAATATCACATGTGGAGTTTAAGTTCCAGTTTAAGCTTAAACTGGAACTCAAACTACCAAGCCATATAATGCTGGGAACTATCAGTGGCGTTTAAGCTCCAGTTTAAGCTTAAACTGGAGCTTAAACGCCAAAATCATGAAAGCTGAGGAAAAGCTGAAAGTGGCGTTTAACCTCCAGTTTAACCTTAAACTGGAAGTTAAACGCCAGAAATGAGAAATGCACCAGGGAGCCATTTCCACGTTTAAGCTCCAGTTTAAGCTTAAACTGGAGCTTAAACGTGTTCGACCATTCTCCTCCAGGGTTGCTTTCTTCATTTCCACGTTTAAGCTTCAGTTTAACCTTAAACTGAAGCTTAAACGTGTTCGACAATCCACACTCCAGACTTGCCTTCTTCCATTTCCACGTTTAAGCTTCAGTTTAACCTTAAACTGAAGCTTAAACGTGTTCGACAACTCCACACTCCAGACTTGCCTTCTTCCATTTCCACGTTTAAGCTTCAGTTTAACCTTAAACTGAAGCTTAAACGTGCTTGAATTATACCACCTCCAGGAGTGTCCAACGTTTAAGTTGCAGTTTAAGCTTAAACTGCAACTTAAACGCCACTAATTGAAAAGGTTTCTGGGCCAAAGATATTGCAGTTTAAGTTAGCATTTGAGCACAAACATTAACTTAAACGTACTCTGGTATGAAACCCAATTAAATATCATGGTTTATGGGATTGGGCCTGAAGAATTGATGAGTCTGGAATTTCAAAATTGTTGAGTCATGTGTCATTACTTGATTATCACTAAGTTGGCTCAATGAATGTTACAGAATTGGATCAGCAGCCTCATCAGGATTATGGATCATAAACCCAAAGCAAAAGGAAATCAGGGAAAGGCCTCAAAGCCCAAGAAACACAACAGAAGCTCAATTTAGAAAGTGTATAAATAGGATAGAATTTAAGTTGGTTGGCACTCGGGGGGGAATTGGGGGATCACTTTTTCTAGTTTTCATACTTTTTGTAATTGAATTCAGAGCTATGACTCACTAAACCCCCTTTCATTGGGTTAGGGAGCTCTATTGTAATTCAATGAATCAATAATAGTTTTTATCTTCTTCTTCAACCTTTTCTCTTGAATTTTGTTAGAAAGCTTCTCGATCTAATTCTATTGGTTAGTTGTCTTGGGAAAGAAACTATCCATAATTGGAATCCTTCGGAACCTTGGGAAAGGAATGGAGGATTCATGCTAGAGAAGCTTTCTCACAGTGAATTGGATTGGGGTTTGGATGGATATTGTGACATGTAATCCTATCAAATTGTGGTTCATGAAACTGTGTGGTATAATCAGTGATCGAGCATCATCTCTTCTTATGAACATTTAAACCAAGGGATTGGGAATTTGTTTGTTTTTAGAGAGAATTTGTGAGCCAAGGGATTGGGATCCAATCATATAAGATTGCCAAGCAAAATTCAATGAATGCATTGGTTGAGGAAGGGATAAAAAAAATGTTTGATTCGGAGATCTCAATATCTCCTGAAACCCAATGAATTCCCCATTTCTGATCTATCACTTCTCTTTACATTTTGCAATTAAATTCATGCAATCACCCCGATCCCTTTTTAATTTCAGCAATTTAGCTTCTCGCTCTTTAATTCATGCAATTTTACATTCCGCAATTCTCATCTAAATCTTAATTCCGCTCAACTAGAACACACTTCTAATCCGAATTGCTCACTCAACCAATCCTTGTGGGATTCGACCTCACTCTATTGTGAGTTTTTACTTGACGATAACCGGTGCACTTGCCGGAAGGAATTTTTGCCGATCGTGCAATTTCTTAAAATCGTAGCATTACCACCATTCAGAAAGAATTGGTTTTCCATTCAGCCTTTCCAGATCAAGTGACAAACAAGCAATTCTTTCTTTTCTTTTTTCTTTTTAATAATGAGCAAAAGTCTTAAAACCAGAACAGAGTTATGTATGTCCCTAAAATTTGAAGGATAAAATGATTTTTTTACATTAGAGAAGAAACAAAGAGAATTTTGAAGGAGGAGTGGTAGCAAATATGGTAAAAAGGGGACAACTGAAGTGATGATCAGATCAATTAAGGATAAACGTTCGTACTTTGTTTAGTTTAGTAGTTTAATTAAGCAATTGAAGTGCTGCCTCCCTTGCTCAGGTACCTAACGAGACCAAGAAAAATCTCTTGATTGTTTAGTTTATTAGTTCTTCAATATGGATAAACATTTATACTTTGTAATTTTGTTTAACATTTATATCATACTTTGTAATTTTGTTTCTTTTATTGTAAGCGATAAACGTTCATTTTCACAATTCACGCCAGTGGCAGTGTGTGAAGGAGAGGAAGAAGGAAGCAATGGCAATTCTCATATTGAGGGCTGCAATCATTCCTCACTCTCAACCACTTCTTCATTCTTCTATATCTAGTGGTATTGATGAAAATGCCAAAAAGAAGAAAAGACTATTGCTTCCTTGTTCTTCTTCTGAGCTCAACCCTGCAATTCGGTCAGCTACTGACCAAACTATATCTTATCTGATTCTCTTTCATGGTTTTAGACTTGTTTGGCCTTTCTTAAACATAGGTTTCTTTGTTGTTTCATGTTTGCTTATGTTGATAGGTCAGAGATTTCATTTTCTGTTAGGTTTTGCCTCCTTCCTCATCCAGACAAGGTACTAAGAGTGCTAAATTCTGATAAACCCATGTCATATTTATGTTTGGGTTGGTAATTAGTGGAAGCTAATAGAATGGAAAAAGATGGAGAGGAAAGCAAGGGAATGGAATGGAGTAGAGTGGTATAAACAGAATGGAGTAGAGTTCTTTTATATAGTGCAGCCTCTACATGTTGGGTTTCTTAGAGATAAGGGAGGTAACACAATTGATGTTCACTGGTACAAACAGAAGCAAAATCTTCACCATGTTAGTCCTAATTCTCATATCAAATACAAGAACGTGATCTATCATATATTTTACTATATAGAGGCTGAATTTTATTGATATCATGCAGGTTTGGGATGATAGCATAATTGAGACAGCAGAAGAAATATTCTATGGTTCTGAGATAGGCGACTTCATCAATGCCATTCAAGAAAACATTACGATATTTTGTTTTATGGTGCAATTTGCATAGAGGAGTAATTGAATCTATTTTTTTTCTAATTCAGACGTAAATCGAGCGCCATGAGAATATGATTCTTAAACAGGAAAATGAGAAGCTCCGAGCTGAGAACAGTGTGATGAGGGAAGCTATGGCAAACCCAATGTGCAACAACTGTGGTGGAGCAGCCATTCCAAGGCGAATTTCATTTGATGAGCATCAAATTAGAATTGAAAATGCTCGATTGAGGGATGAATTGAATCGTATATGTGCCTTGGCGAACAAGTTTCTCGGCAGGCCAATCTCATCATTGGCCAGCCCCATGTCCTTGCTTGCCTCGAATTCTGGTCTAGAGCTCGGTATTGGCAGGAATGGTTTTAGTGGTGGTTCAAGCAGTCTTGGCATGTCAATGGGGCTTGATTTTGGGGACTTTTCAGGGGGCACTATGCCTGCGATTTTCGGGATTAGATCACCTATGGGGTTGATGGGAAATGAAATCCATGCGGAGATATCTATGTATTGGAACTTGCATTAGTGGCTATGGACGAATTAATCAAGACGGCTCAGGCAGATAGCCCACTTTGGATTAAGATGGATGGCGGGGAGGAAATTCTGAACTAAGAAGAGTATGCAAGAATGTCTTCTTTTATTTCTCCAACATCTCCGGGATATGTAACTGAAGCTTCGAGAGAAAACGATGTAGTAATAATCAACAGTTCAGCTCTCGTTGAAACAATGATGGATTGGTATGAATATGTTGGCCAACTTCTTAGGTTTTGATGATATTTAACCATTAATTCAATACATTAGAAGCCATACTTTTCTTCTAGGTGTTCATAACTTGATGAGTTTATCGACCATTTCTGTGTTTAGGAACGATGGTCGGAGATGTTTCCTTCTATGATTTCTAGAGCTGTAACACTTGATGTTATAGCTAGTGGCATAGGTGGATCAAGAAATGGATCTTTGTAAGTGGTATGTCTCTATTCTGAATGTTTGTTTCTTTCCTGTTTAGCTGGAACTGATGACTGATAGGAGGGTCAAATAATAATGCTTTTCAGATGCAAGCGGAAATTCAATTGCTTTCGCCACTCATTCCTGTTTGTCAATTGAGCTTCCTCAGGTTTTGCAAGCAGCATGCAGAAGGGTTGTGGGTAGTAGTAGATGCTTCAGTTGATGCTGGTCGCAATTTTAAGAGGCTTCCATCAGACTTTCTTGTGCAAGATACACCAAACGGTTTCTTAAAGGCAAGTGTTGCTCTAAGTTACAATAAGATTTAGATATCTTTTACGTAGATTGTGATATTTTCTTTTGTAAGTTTCAAATGCATGCCATAAGGTTTTTCATAGCCAATATTTTGGTTTCCCAATATATTGCACTTGATTTCCACCATAGCTTTGTTATGGTATTAAATGTATATATAATGTTATTTGTCCTTAGATGTTTCTCTTGTTTATATTCTTGGGATCTTCAATCTATGCTTTGTAAACAATATATTAATGCTTATATTACCATCACCTTTTGTAAATACTATGGTGGAATGCAATAGTATAATAACGCATGCGATGTGATAATCCGTGCCACATGCTTTTTGTTACCATCATATTGATAACAATTCTTAATTTGCTAACACTAGGTTGGTTATTGAATTATGATTATCTTTGGTTTTTGTGTTTACAATGAACTAGTTTCTGTTTATAATAAACTAGATTCTAATCCAACCGGAAGTGGATGTGATTCAGAAGAAGCTACTGTTGAGGAATCTAATGGGAATAAGGATGCTATGGACTTTGAGATTCGTTCAAGAGAGAATATGGTGGGGAAACTAGTAAGAAGAAAGCACCATAAGGAAATTACTTTCCCTTTGGTGATCAACTCTTCTGAATCAAACCTATTAGGTTTAAGAAGAATTCATGCACATATGGTTGATGGATGCTAATTCATGTCCATTTTTTGACAAAGAATTCAGTTAATCTTTTTATAATATATGTAAAATTTAGTATGGTTGAACAATATACTAAGGATTATAGTTGATAATACACTTTGTTTATGTTTTGAATTATATTGACTTGCTTGTTTATAATAATTTTCTTTTAGTTTTATAATACGATGAATTTGTTTATTTTTTGTAATATTATAAATATTTGAATACAAATTAGATAAAAAATTGTATTAAATTTATATTTATTTTATATGAAAACAAGTTTATTTTGTAATTAGAAAAATAAAAAAAAAATCTATTTTAGCTTACTGACGTATTTACAGACGGATTTTCTGTCTGTAATCAGAGTGTGAGATGATTTTCCAAGGTTCAAATTACAGACGAAAAATCTATCAGAAAATCCGTCTATAATTACAGACAGAAAATCCGTCAGAAAATCTGTTTGTAGTTACAGACAAAAAATCCGTCTGTAATTACCGATAAAAAATCCGTCGGAAAGTTCGTTGGCTTTGGGAAATGGATGGAGAATTTACAGAGGAAAAATCCGTCGATAACTGGTAAAAATCCGTCGGTAATTTTTCGACAGAAAAAATCCGTCAGTAAATAATTTCCGACGAGGCTTTTACAGAGGGACAAAATCCATCAGTAATTTTGTCGGTAACCAAAAATCCGTCTGTAATATAGACCAAATCTGTCTGTATTAAGCCATTTTCTAGTTGTGGTAAGGGACCTCTACCACAGAAGAGTAGAAAACAGTGACTGAAAAGATATTGAGTGTTGTTGGGCCTTAGTGCCAAGTGTCTAGTGAGGACGGCGATATGTAATGCTCACTTGACACAATAGAGACGGCTCAGTGAGAACGACGATACGTAACGCTCACTAGAGGCTGTGGAATTTATGAGTGAATGATTGTGCGGGGATGCTTGTGTGTATGGACTGGCTTCCAGGAGAAAGTGGCACATGCTTCAGCTGGAGAATCAGCACCTGCAAGTACTTGCAGAGGTCATGTTCGGCATACTTCAGCTGGAGAATCAGCTTCTACAAGAAGTAAAAACTTGCAGAGGTTACGCCACTGGAATGTCTTATCTTACTTGCGAGTCGAATTGCGTCGAGTGCGGGTCGAAACCGACAAATGATCTCATTACCTGCAATAGGACTAGACATGCATCATCATTGTTTGCACATTTACATTTGATTGTGTTTGCTTATCTTGTCTCTCTGTGATTGTGCTGTTTGTCTTATTGCTATTCATTTGTGTGTTGATTTGTCATCACTTTAGTTTGCTTCTCTATTACTCATCTCTTTTATTTTTGCCATTCAATTATTGGTACTCATATTTGTATTTCATTGAATTCTGAGTTATTAATGCAATGGCTTATTCTTATTATGTTTAATTCCAAGTTTCCTCAAATTAATCATCAGAGTCAATTTTAATTTTACTGATTTAGTTCTAATTACCATATTTTCTATCTACTCCCTTTACATGTTTACGAAAATGGCATTCATGTCAATGGAGTAGGTTCCTAACTTGGCTTTGGAGTTGATTAATGGGAAACCCTTGAGTTGGAATACTCAAGTGTCAATAGATAATTGGAAATTGCTGCCAATTGAATATTTTTTTACTAACTCTAATCCCTCATTGGGAGGTGATTAGGACTTGTAAATCAAAGTTGGTGTTATCTACTTGACTTTCCTTTATTAATTAAAGGATAATTAAGTAGAAGCAATAACTTCTTACTATTACACTTGAGAAATTCAATGAGGATAGAAACTCCAATTAATCTTCTCCTAGCCAAGGCTTTTTAAATACACAACATCTCTTGTTAATTGCTTCTTACTCGTGGGTTGCGTTGTGCTTCTAGCACCCTACCAGCGTGATTCTAGCCTAACTCTCTGTAACTTTTTATTAGAAAGCAAACTTCGCATCGACGCGTATGCGTCAGCAGGTCATTAGCTCATGCGTTGGTTGTCTACCCACAACCCGACGTTACCCAGGGCGAACCCCGAATATGGTTTCTCACTGAGTGAGTCAGACACTGGTATCATCATGGGCGAACCCATGTCAATCAGGATATCGCGGCATCACGGATTTATCCGTGTCAGTCAGGCCAGAAATAATAATAATAATAATAATAATAATAATAATAATAATAATAATAATAATAATAATAATAATAATAATAATAATAATAATTCGCTATAGCTTAGAAAAATGCATCTCAATGAGAAACAAGCTATGAGTTAGATGGCCGTCCCCACATTAGCAATTGGCACAAAGGCCCAATCAAGCAACCAGTTCTCATATATAATTATCAGTTTTCAATCATTAGTTCATCATTCACAATTTCTCAATGATCTTTCTCATATATAATTATCAGTTTTTGTCATACCTCCGCATCACGAAATAATCAATCATACCTCCGCATCATCACATAATCATTCACACCTCCGTATCACCATACAATCGTTCACACCTCTACATCACCAGAAAGGTACACTTTCAGCCATTCATCAATCATAACATCAAAACGTTTAGGTTATAAGTATTCAAACTTCTTCAACATTTAATCGAGATAAAATTCCTTTTATTAATAAATCAAACTCAAATCAAAATCCTTTTATCAATAAATTAAACTCAAAACATAATACTTTTCTTAATAAATCAAACAAACAACATGACTCTTTCTGTAATAAATCAAAATCAAATAATATGATTCTTAAATCAAATTTTATTTTAAATAACAATTCAAACAAAGTCTCAGAGTTTTATAAAAATTTTGACAGCATCTCCTCTAAAATTCGGACTTAAACCACCTTTACGGGTTCCCTCTTTCTCAAGAATTCACCGGTGTTCCAACAAATATCAAAACAGCATAATTCTCAATAATCAATCTACCTTACTTCAGTTTAATAACCAATGTAATATTGTCAACATAACCAGGAAGAATCAGAATTTCCAAGAAATCAGTTCATCAAGTAAACTCTGACTCGTTCAACAGTTTTTAATTTGAATCTCGGTTCATTCGAATTCACTTCAACACTCAACACAACAATATCCAATCAAATTAGCATATCCAGTATGCAACGATTCCCAAACCAGCTTGCAATTGTGTCCACCATCACCAAATAAATCTCAATTCAACACCCAAATCAAGAAATCAACATAACCATAAATTCTAGCAACAATCACAGTCTCAATCCAATATCAATTAATCAATTACTCATACAAAACATTTATAAATTATTTATAATTATTCAATAAATTTTTTGGGCATTCTTAAATTAAAAATTTTTAATTTTAAAATGAACCCCCTACCTCAATGTCGCGTTAACAGGAAATCAGAGGCGGAATTGTTGCGGTAGCGGTTGAGCCAGCAAGAACAGTAGCTTCAACATCCACTGGCGTTTACAGCAGCAGCACCAGCGGTGACATGGACGTCATCTACCACTACAACTCACGACAACAACTCCAATGGTGGTTTCCGTGTTTCCAGCAATGGCGACAGTATGTGACAACGAGGGCGACAACAGTTCATCAGCAGGAGGAACGACCTCCTTCTTCCCCACCTCACCGTGTCTATTCCTGTTCTCTCAGTCTTGTTCGCTCTCTCTCACCTTTTGCACATACAACAATGACGGCGACTGTGGTAGCAGCGGCGGTGTTGGAGCCTTCGGTGGTGGCGAAGGAGTCAAGGTGTGGCGACGGTGACATAGTCGGCTTCTGTGGGTCAAAATCAGCACCTGTGCGTACGCATAGGTTTGTGCGTACGCACAAGGCAGGATCAAAATCAGCACATGTGCCCACGCACAGGCTGTGCCCATGCTCAGAACAGAATGGAAATCAGGACCTGTTCCCACGCACAGGAGGAAAATCAGCAAGTGTGCCCATGCACAGACCTATGCGTACGCACAGGTACCAGCGCATGCCTCCATTAAAAAGTCACGTGGACTTGTGTTTTGAGGGCTTTTTGGCCCATTTTTGAAGGCTTTGGAGCATATTTGAAGGGGGAAGCAACCATACATCATACCATAACATATCATACTTCATAGAATAGTTTTTAGGAGTAGTTGATAGTATTTTAGTTTTAGGTTTTCTCTCTTAGGGTTTTAATTAGGGTTTCAATGTAGCATTTTATACTTCAATTTTGTTCTTGGATTCTAGCTATTTTCATTGTAAGTATTTCTTTAATTTCTCTTTTATTATACCACTTGTTCTACACTTTCTTATATTTTCATTTCTCTTGCCAATTTATATGTAGTTTTGCAAGTTGTTGAATTTGATGTTTGATGCTTATTTCATGTTTGCTTGAGTTGCCTTTATTGATTTTGATCATTTATGGTTCATAGCTTTCATCAATTTCCCAACTTTGTCATGTTTTATGATTATGCCATCCATGTGTTTGATAAAATGTCAATTTTGATTATGGGGTAATTTCCACCCCTTGACTTGGGGAAAATGAGTTTATGGATTACTAGAGCCATAATGTCCAACATTTAGTGATAATTCTTGGGTTGTTAATTGTTATTGTTTCCACTAACGCTAGCTTTTTACCAATTAATTTGGTAAGTTATCTAGGATTTGTGGATTAATAACAATTATGCTCACTTAACTTACTCTCCGATGTTAAGGATTGACTTAGTGAGATTAATCCATCATAATTATCATAGTTATGGTTATGGCAAGAAAGGGATTCCATAACTCATCCCAAGTCAAGGTTTCATTTATGTTTTGAATTACATTTTCATCACTTTATAGTCTTACTTGTTCATATTACATACATAGTTCTTTTGTTCCCTTATTAGTTTATTAATTACAATTTTGTCTTGTTCTTTAATTCCTTTATTTTGTTTGCTTTCAATCATTGAAACCCCCTTTGCTTTCTCACAACAAAAATTGTATGCACTTGTTGGCACTAGTTCCTAGGGAGAATGACCCAGGAGTCTAAATACTCTCGGTTAAATTGGTTTGAATTGTGACATTATCTTGGATTAAATTTTGATTTGAGGATTGTTTGTTGGTCTAGGCTATACTCGCAATGAACCTTTATATATTTTGTGAAATTCTAGATCGACAATAGTTCTCTTCATCAAAATTTTGGCGCCGTTGCCGGGGAACTAGCATCATGAGTGCTATATTTTGGTTGTTATAAATATGTCGATAGTGTGAATAGATCCTTTTTGGGTTGTTTGCTTGTTTTTGTTGATAATTAGGATTTTGTTTCTTTTTGTTGCTTGATGTCTTTTGTTTTTGTTTTTAATTTTCTCTGAGTTATCACCCTCTTGATTTGGAGTTTGGTCGTGATCATTTTGTAGGGGTGATAACTTCAATTTTGGGATTGCATCATGGGATTGGCACATCAATTTTGGAAGGTGCAACCTCCTATATACTACAATGAGCCATACCCAACCCAAGGATATGGTGGATTTCACTTTGATTATACACCTCCACCATCATATACCTATGATCCATGCCCCCCAACATAACCCTCAATCACCATATTTTCAAACACTACACCACCACCACCATACACCTTCTTACATACCACCTCAAAATATTCACCAACGTGAATCACCTCCCATATATACAACCTTTCTCCCAAACTATGAACCTCATTCTTCACCCCAATGTGAAGCTTTTCCACCCTTGACCCAAGACCATCAAGACCTTCAAGCCTTTCTCCAAGAGTAAGAAGGATTCCAAAGGACACAAGGGCACTTCATGGCTACCATAGGCGAGGTGGTAAACCGCTTAATCCTCCTACGCTCAACCGATCAAGGCATTTCTCTTGAGGAATATGAGGGATCAACTAAAGCTTGTAGTGAAAAGGAGAGCATGGAGCCACAAGGGAAACAAGAATGATTAGAGCATGACAAGCAACAAGAGGGAGAAAGTGGAGCATTGGAATTGGAGGAGAGAAGGGGAGAATTGAGGGAGATTGATCAAGATGAGGATTTCATCATTGATGATTTTTTGTCCTCCTTGGTCAATCCCCTTAATGACTCTTATGAGCCTCTTCCCATTGAGCTTGAGGGAGACATGGAGGTAGACTTCTCACAACCTCCTTGTTATGATTTGAGTGATGAGGAAGAGAAAGTTGGTGAGAAAGCAATTCTGTTCCAAGAACATATTGAGTTGGTGGCAATTTCACCTATGAGCTTTATTGGCCCCCATCAATATGCTATCTTGGAGACGGACAACCAACTCAAGGTCCTTCTTGGGTTGGTACATGGTGGAGAAAGGAGTGTGGGTTGCCAAATGAGTCCAAAGCTCTTCAAGAAAATCAATTCAAGACTTGGAATTCAAGTGGGATGTGGAATACAATTGAGTGGTTTTTGGACAATGTTGAGGTACTTCAAGGGTAATGTGAGAGCTTGTCCATCTGGCTTGAAGCATAGAGAGCAACAAGAAGGAGGACGTGAAACTAGAATATGGGATCCCGGAGGAGCTTTAAGGACCAAGCATGGATGGAGATTCAAGGAGGAGTGGAAACACAAGCCACCCTAGCAAGAGTCTCCTCTACAAGTCCAACTTAAGGACTATAAACCAAAATGCTTGGTGGGAGACACCCCACCATGGTAACATCTTTCTTATCCCTTCTCTTTGTTATTAATCTTGGTTTATTGCATTTTTGTTTATCTTGGTTATCTTAGGATTAGTTTAATTTTGAATTTAGTTGGTTGATTTTGGTATGGATCATGATTTTGTGAAGTTTTGAATGTTTGGGATTGAATTTTGGTTGAGCTAAAGTTGAGTGAATTAGATTTTGAAAGAAAAATTTTTGGAAAAACAGGGCATGTGCGTGCGTACACCCTTGTGCGCACGCACACAACAACAAAATTCTATACACTGGTGCGTATGCACACTAGCCTATATGCCCTCTGTTGAGAGTGCTCGCACGCTATGTGCGTGCGCATCTCCCTCTATTTTGTGCTATGTGCGTGCGCACTCCTTTGTGCGTACGCACACGTCCTTACACCCACTCTGGTGGGAGCGCTCGCATGTCCTGTGCGCATGCACCCCTACCCATTTTTGCCCTTGTGCGTGTGCACGGACCTGTGTGCGCACGCACACATGATCTTTGTCTTTATAAAAAAAGGGGGTCTTCTGTGCGTACGCTCACCCCTTGTGCGTACGCACACGTCCTGATTCCCCCTCTGTTCATAGCACTCTCACACCTTGTGCGAGCGCACACCTTCCCTTTCTCACCTTGTGTGCATACGCACAAGTGCTGTTTTGAGCAAAATTTTGATTGCACTTTTCTTTGAACCCTAACGCACTTTCACACCCTCCACCCCTCTATCATCTTCCTTTTACTCGATTATATACTTGTTTTACTCAGTTTTCTTTGCATTTCATTTTCCTTTTAGTTATTATATTAGTCTTACTTTAGTTGTTTCTTAATTGAATAAATTGCAAGTGTTTGTTTTATGTTGATTGGGTTGCTTCTTGATTAAATTTCATCAATGCACTTATACTTTGCCTTAATTCACTAGTACCTAGTGGGTTTGAATACTCATGTTTTGATTGTACCACTAGGACAAATTATGTAAGTGCATTGAATTGAGTGAATTGACTTAAAATTACTTGTTCATCATGATTTTTCATGCTAAATTTATCACATGACCGATACTTGTTCCTTGTTAATGCTTTGCATTTGTTTGAGTGACTCAACTTGATTCTTATCATGCTTGTCATTTTTTTGTAACAAGTATCTTTACCATGTGACCTTTTATTTATGTTTCATGATGAATAAGAAGTTTTCTACTCATTATTGGATTGGTCATTGTTTATTGTGCTATTCTATACTAATTTTGCGCTTTTACTTGCAGAATTTCAATATCCAATATTCTCTAAATTCAATTCACTCTTGTTGTAGTTGCCTAAGTTTGCTTGTACTTAATTGATGATCATTCATTACTTGCATCTTAAACCATTTAGTTGAGGAACACATACTTACTTTTTGATTGTGTGGATGCTATTTTAATCGACCGTTGTGTGTATTCTAACCGCGCGCATAATTGGAACACATACACGGCTCATTGTCATCATACCACACCACTATGCAAACTCCTCAATTAGATGCTTATTAGTTTCTCCCTTTACCCTTTTGTGCTACTTGCCCTATAATTCCTAATTATACCTTATTCACTCTTTTTGAAGATGAGACATAATGGCAAAGAGCCGGGAGAGGAGGAGGACACCAAGGATGGAGATGCCAAGAAGACATTGAACTTGGCAATTTCCATGCAACCCGAGCCCCCGCATCCGCCAACTCAAGGTGGAGCTCTTGAGAGACACCCCCCAGATTGTGTTCGTGCACGGAGGACCGTGCAACGCTTAAGTGTGGGGGAGGATTCGTCATTTTGGGGTATAAACTTTCTTTTTCAAACACATTGCACTTTATTTTTTGTTTTCTTTTATTATGATTCTTGTAGATATTTGTTAGTATTTTTGACTATTGCATTTGCATGGTATATATTTATAGATAGAAGTTGTGATTTGATGATGTGAATAGCATAGTGCTTAGTTCAATTGTCCTAATTGTTCATGTTAGTTTTTGGTTGTTGAAAATTAGGAAGAGAACTAGGAAAATTTTGAAGATTGCATCCATCACAACATACATACATACATATAGGAATAATTTTAGTGAAAAACAACAAGGATTTCCAAGAATTTTTTGTTATAGGGCGTTATATTGAATTGATTTGGAAAATTAATTTTAAACTTGCTTGAATGATTTTTATGGAACATAGAAGAGAGAAAGAACAAAACAACCTTGTGAGTTGTTGAGCCTTAATGAGTGGTTATAATTTTTAACCACTATTTTTGTTCATTGTGTGCTACGCTCCTTCTATGATTGTAATCTTGGTTTTGCTTGATTCTTTATTTCCAATGTTTGATGTTTTGAATGCATTTAGCATGATTGAGGCCATTTTTTGTATTAAACTCACTCATCCATATGGACTTACCCTTGCATCTACCTTTGTTAACCCCTTTTGAGCCTCTTAATCTCCTTTGTTCTAATTGTTAGAACATCACAACCCTAAGCGGAAAATTATGAATTATCTTGAACTGCATCTTTGATTAGCTTAGGTTGAAGAGTGTGTCTCATTTAAGTATGGGGGGGGATTTTGGGAAATATTGGTAGTGAATGAAAAAATTGTATTGGGTATGCATTAAAAAAGAAAAATTTTGGAAAATGGGTGCACATTCATGTATCAATTTGCTTTAACCATATGCATTTGTCCTAGAAAAAGAAAAAATAGAAAAAAAATATATGAAAAAATAATAAGAAGGGACAAAGGTTGCCCTAAAGAAAAGAAAAAAAAATAAAATGAATAAGAAAAGCATATGTGGACTTGGATGAAAAAGATGCATGAATGAGTATAAAATGTGTGATTATGGGAAGTTAGGTTGCATATTTTGTTATTTGGTTAATATAGGTTGAGTGGAGCACTTGAGCTAATCAAAGATCCAATTCCTTAGTCCACTTAGCCATATTTATCCTACCTTAACTCTAACCCCATTACAACCCTCTAAAGATCTCATGATACTTGCACTCACGCATCACATATTTGTTGATTGTTAGATGAAAAGCAAATCCTTGAAAGCATGATTAGGAGGAGACTTGAGTGAATTGACCCTAAACACCGAGTGATTAGAATGTATACACACCTAATGAGGGTTCAATTACTAAATTCTATGTTTCCACACCTCTTGTCATGCATTCTTGCAAGTTGCTTCATTTTGATGAGTTGAATCAATTCTCTAGATTTTGGTTGCATTGGATTATTTCTTTGCTTAAGCCCTATATGTCTATACACTTGCTTGGAATTTGATTGTTTGTTTTCACCAAATCAATAGGAAATTATAGTTAGATAGATATATATAGTATAAACATACTTGCATGCATATAGATAGTTGCATTCAATAAGTTGTTTTCCTTTGATCATTCTCCTTGTTTGGTTTAGCATGAGGCCATGCTATTGTTTAAGTGTGGGGAAATTGATGAGTCCATATTTGACGATATATTTTAGCTTGAATTGGATGGATTTTATCATATAAACTCACACTTATTCACTAAAATAGCATACTTTTGTGTTTGATCCCTAAATTAAACCTAAATGTGAAACATGCATTTTTGTGCTTAAATTGAGCAATTTAATCCCACTTTTATTCCATTCGATATCGTGATATATTTGTTGAGTGATTTCAGGTCCTAGAGGCAAGAATGGTTTGGTAGAAGTGGAAGAAAGCATGCAAAAAGGGACAAAATATGAAAAAAACAGAGGAGAAAAACATCTCAGCCTGTGCCCACGCACAGCTTCTGTACCCATGCACAAGGGTCAAAATCAGCAAATGTGCGTACGCACAAGGCAGGGTCAAAATCAGCACCTGTGCCCACGCACAGGCTGTGCCCATGCTCAGAACAGAATGGAAATCAGCACCTGTGCCCACGCATAGGTCTGTGTCCACGCACAGGAGGAAAATCAGCAAGTGTGCCCATGCACAGACCTGTGTGTACGCACAGGTACCAGCGCATATATGCCTCCATTAAAAAGTCACGTGGACTCGCGTTTTGAGGGCTTTTTGGCCCATTTTTGAAGGCTTTGGAACATATTTGAAGGGGGAAGCAACCATACATCATACCATAATATATCATACTTCATAGAATAGTTTTTAGGAGTAGTTTTAGAGTAATTTAGTTTTAGGTTTTCTCTCTTAGGGTTTTAATTAGGGTTTCAATGTAGCATTTTATACTTCAATTTTGTTCTTGGATTCTAGCTATTTTCATTGTAAGTATTTTTTTAATTTCTCTTTTATTATACCACTTGTTCAACACTTTCTTATATTTTCATTTCTCTTGCCAATTTATATGTAGTTTTGCAAGTTGTTGAATTTGATGTTTGATGCTTATTTTATGTTTGTTTGAGTTGCCTTTATTGATTTTGATCATTTATGGTTCATAGCTTTCATCAATTTCCCAATTTTGCCATGTTTTATGATTATGGGGTAATTTTCACCCCTTGACTTGGGGAAAATGAGTTTATGGATTACTAGAGCCATAATGTCCAACATTTAGTGATAATTCTTGGGTTGTTAGTTGTTATTGTTTCCACTAACGCTAGCTTTTTACCAATTAATTTGGTAAGTTATCTAGGATTTGTGGATTAATAACAATTATTGCTCACTTAACTTACTCTCCGATGTTAAGGGTTGACTTAGTGAGATTAATCCATCATAATTATCAAAGTTATGGTTATGACAAGAAAGGGATTCCATAACTCATCCCAAGTCAAGGTTTCATTTATGCTTTGAATCACATTTTTATCACTTTATAGTCTTACTTGTTCATATTACATACATAGTTCTTTTGTTCCCTTATTAGTTTATTAATTGCAATTTTGTCTTGTTCTTTAATTCCTTTATTTTGTTTTCTTTCAATCATTGAAACCCCCTTTGCTTTCTCACAACCAAAATTGTATGCACTTGTTGGTACTAGTTCCTAGGGAGAACGACCAGGGAGTCTAAATACTCTCGGTTAAATTGGTTTGAATTGTGACATTATCTTGGATTAAATTTTGATTTGAGGATTGTTTGTTGGTCTAGGCTATACTCGCAACGAACCTTTATATATTTTGTGGAATTCTAGATCGACAATAGTTCTCTTCATCACCAGTGACTCCCTCGTGAGCGCTCTCTCTCTCGCAACATCAGCTTTAGTCTCTCTCAACTTCTCCCTCTCACCCACACGATGGCGGCTGCGGCGATGGCGACGGTGGCAGTGGCGCCCACCGGCACCGTCTCCCTCCTTCCCTCTCCTTCTTTCTTCTTCCTTCCTCTATCCTCCCTTTTCTGATTTCTTTCTGCGTGTGTGTAATGCGTTTTTGTGTGTGAGTGAGTGGCTCAGAGTGAAACGCGTGTGTGAATATGGAAGAGATTACTGTCGAAAGCGTATGTGTGTGTTGGGTAAATGGGGTTAGAGTTAATGAAATTAGGGTTTGAAATTGAGAATTTATGGTTAGGGTTAGGTTTTTATAAAGGAATAAAGATAGAATAGATATTTTGATAAAACTGGTGGATAAAATAATAATTTTTAAAACTAAATGTACTCTATTGAACCTTTTTGGCTACACTTTTAAAGCGTAACAAGAAAAAAACGTGGCGACAATGGTTAAACACAAAAAAAAAAAAAAACTACCAAAAAATATTAATCGTATACAAAACAAAACAAAAAGAAAAATATTATTTATACACTAAACACTCTTAACAATCATTAAAAAATACGATTATTACTAATTAATTGCATATTTAAAATATTTTTTAATTAATAAAATAAAGAAAACACCTATTTAGCTATTAAAAAAATACAGGTGTTAAAATCAGTGTTTATCATAAAAAGTATAGAGGTAACGGCGGGAGTTGGAAAAAAAAAATAAGAAAAGATATATGTCACTAACATTTTTCATTATTTGTTACCGAAACATTGGTAAGTTATTTATATATATGCTATTGTGCAGCCCACAATTTCTGCTATCTGCTGATGTTACTCAAATTTTAATTTAACTTTTTGTACAAGTGCAATATCTAGTGAACTGTACAAAGATTACAACTACTGTTTCAAATTAAATTAGAGAATATATTCCATACATTGCAAAGCATAATCAACAACCACCCTCAAAAGACACAGGGAAGAAAAAGCTAAGGGTGAAACTAACTATTATCACTCTAACCTTCTTAAACTATCTACACAAGAAATAACATTTGCTAATGACTAATAGAAAGAACATCACTACACCAATTTAACCCAAAGAAAATACTAAAAGATCAATTTAGAAAAGAACATCATCAGTGATAACTGACAATGATCTTAGCAAAGCTGCAGCTACGTTAATCCAGATCGATTCTGATAAATATGGTTACAGCATTGCAGGAGGACAGAAAGTTATAACATACCTTGAAGCCCTGCATCTATTAAGGCTACTAGAGTCATCATATGCATAACTATAAGCCTTAGGACAAATAGCCTTAAAAAGATGAGCAAATAGTGTAGGCTTGCAAGTTTTTGGATCAGAGTAACTGCCAGTGCAACAATACTTAGCTGATTGCATAGCCAAACAAGCACTCTTACACCCAACAACTTTCCCATTCCTCTTCACTTCAAGTGCTGAGGGACAACAAACATTCAAATCAACCTCACAAGAAGCTACGCCGCATCCGGCCCCGCCTCCTACCGGCTTCATGGACACCGGCAAGTTGAATCCGTCCACCAAGCTCACGTCGTAGAAATGGAGTGGCGATTTTGAGGAGCCAAGTGTCATTTCGACCACGGTTGCCGGAGGTATTCCTCCGTTGCCGTTACAATGTAGCTGGCCGTTGCAGTCACCCGTTAGGCAGTGGCCTTTTCCGTTTGTGTCGAAGGTGCAGCCTTGCCTGCCCCAAATCCTCCCCGACCACTTCTCCGGCACGTCCAGAACTACTTCTTCGCCACTTCCGAGGTGCATTCCGCCGTCTTGTGGAGTTGGTTGCCCTGCACTTCCAAGTATCCCTGGCCACACACTTTCAAGACAGTTGTTCACTATAATCAGTTGAGCTCCATCTGTAACCAATAGAATACATATGGTTAGAAATTAGAATGACAGCATTTTATTGAGAAGAAAGTCTTTTATACATTTTATTTGTTCACTTTTCATATATACTTTCTTAGTCAATGTATCAGAATACACATTAATGTGACAAAGGTAATCTTGCTTAGTGTTTTGGATCACACTAGTTATGTGACAAAGGTAATCCTGTCTCAAATTTCAACCGCTACATTGGCACTGGTTCTTTCCATGGAGACATCTTTACGAAAAATAATACAGTAAACTGTTAAATAATTGAATATATTTAATTAAATATGTTTGATTGAATTATCTAACAGTTAGTAACATACCATTGAAATTTTCAAAATATTAAAGATGAAAATGATGATAGTAAGGAAATAGATCCTCCCACTCCCATGTTTCTTATCCACGTGACCAATTCATACTGGAAAGAAAAAAAAGACACCCTTTTAAATTTTGTTGAGCTCGATTTAGCTGATTGAGTGACTCTTCTTCATGTGTATCCACCACAATTTAAGTCTATCTATTGTTTTCACATGACTTTGATATGAGTTGGATAAAAAAAAAAGCATAAATTATACGTTAATCATTGTAATAATAAAAAAACAATTATAGGTGAAATTAAGTATGTATATATAGGGGAAAAAAATACCCTTATGGCAAGTGACAAGTGCATTTACCAAATTAGCATTCAAAAACTCTCTTTACAAATACAGAGAGCAATCGACAAGGATTAAAAAGACGAAATAACATTACCTATGAACATGAAGGAGGAAAATGCAACAATGTAGAAGAGAATGGAGGAAGTTATTGCCATTGTTTAAGCTCAATTTTTTAGGTATATGGGTGAAGCTTCCTACCTATAGAGGCATGAGTAGTGGCAAGTGTGTGTGAGGATTTCAAGTTCCAAGTATTTTGCCCTCAACTATATAGGTCGTGCCAAGTGCTAACTTTTTGTTTATTATTTATAAACAACGTTTTTTATTTTGGTAACTTCCCGCTTTCACCCTCATGAAGCTTTTGTCTCGTGCCTTTATTTTCTCGACTTACTTTCAACTTTCTCTTTCATAACAAAGGGGGGCATATATGCATTGCTTCCAGCTGGAGATTTCTTTTCTACTTAACTGTTTAAATAAATTAATTATTATTGTTATTAATTAGTGAATCAATAATAATCACTTACTTGCTTACGAATTGTGAGAATTTGATTCAGGTTATATTCCTTACCAATTTTATTTTATCACTTAGTTATTTTCATGATTATTATGTCACATAATATTTATATACTCAAAAAATGTGAAACAATCAAATATGATTAAACAAATACTATATATTATATCATCTATAAAAGAATTTTAAAAATAATTTAATTTTAATTACGGATGACAATATACATTTACAAAGTAATACTAGAGAACTAATTTTTTCAGCCCACATCAGATAATATTTTAAAAATTATTTTGTTTATCTTAAATTATAAATTTTAAATTATAAATTCTAAATTTAAATCCTAAATTATAAATCTTAAAGTAAAGTTAGTTAACATTAGCTAACTAAAAAATAGTTTTATATACTTTTTCTTAATCGCTTGTTGTTACCTTAATAAAATAACTAATTTTTACTTCTGCTACATACATAAATAATCATTTAAAAATTGAATATGATTGAATAATTATTAAAAAATATTTTATATTGTCAAATATCAACACATTGAAATTAAATTCTTTAAAAATATAAATTAGATATAAAATTAAGGTAGTTTTTCTCTTTAATTTTCTTGATAATATGTATAGATGTAGTTTATTAAAATATTCTGTTTAGAATACTGCTATTTTGCTACTAACTTGGCAAGTTGCAGCATCTTTCATCAAATCAGAAAAATAAAGCAATTGTCAAAAAACTGTTGCATGTGATACGAACTTTAGTTTCATTAGATAATATTCCTATGATAAACTTTAACGACGTAGGATTCTTTTTCCTAGACATGGAAAACATAATAGCGCTAGCTAGAGTATTTTTGCTTTACATCACCAATATCTGCTTCTGTTATGAAATGGAAAGGCATAATAGCACAAACATAATTAAACCCATTACTTTTGTTCAGGCTTCTAGCTTAAGATTTCTTTTATTCTTAATTGGTGTCACATATGACTATTAATTTAAGCAAAATTGAATTACCTACAACTGTTTTGAAAAAAAAGAAAAACTTAACTATTCCGTTGGTTACTAAATTTTTAGTTAACTCTTTATACCTTTTTTTTTAATTGAATCTTTAAATTACTTTTAGTTTTGTAATTAGGACTTTTTTTTATGTCAAAAACGTTAAAATTAACAAAATATTTTTCTTAAAAAACATACAATAAAAAATTTAAGTAGACTTTTAATTATAAATACATTCAATTTGTGAAAAAATATTCAATTAATTCTAATATTTTTTATATTAGAAATGATCTAATTATAAAATTAAAAATAGAGTAGGACTCAATCGAAAGGGAAAAAAAGTATAGATACCTAATTACATATTTAGTAAAACTATAGGACCAACAGAATAATTAAACAAAAAAAAGAATTACTTGTCCTGCTCGTGATCCATGAAAACTTAATTAGTAATAACCTAGAAATTTTGTGATTTGATTGTTATTTTTATCAAGTATGATTTAAATGATTCGAAATATCAAGAGAAATAATAGGTGAACAAGTTATTTTCATAATCAAATTTAATTCAGTTTTTTTTGTAGTTTCTTATTTCTTCTTTATTTTTTTTTTTTGGGTTAAGTATGATTTTGGTCTCTTAGATATAGGTTGAAAATTTTTTTCATCCTAGACTTTTTTGTGCTTACAAAATCGTTCCTAAAGTTTAATTTAGTTTTAAAATTGTCCTTTTTATTTAAATCTTAAATTTTATTACCAAATTATCCCTAATCAAAAAAAATTATAAAATAAAAAAAGAAAAAAAAGGAGAAAGAAAGTTCTGGAGTTGAGAGAGAGAAGCAGAAGCACAGGGAAGGGGAAATGGTGGTGAGGGAAGCAGTGCTAGGGACAAGCCAATGACTGTGGTGGTCGCCGACGCTGGTAGCTACAGGAACAGAAACAAAGGTCACAACATTTGTCACGGTGGAGGAGAGAAGAATGGGTAGCTCGCCGGTGGTTGGGACATTGGGGCCGGCAGTGGCAGATCGACAGCAACAGCGAGCTTGTGGAGAAAAGTGGCCGGCTTCGGTGGTCTTTGTTCTGTGAGGGAATTGATGGCAAGGACAGGTGAACAGCTAGGTTGGCGAGGGACGAAGGAGGGAGATGTTGCGGCGGCCTGGGTTTCGACGGCGGCGCTAGGGTTTGGAGGTTTTGGGCTTGTGGAGAGGGGAAGAGAGAGGTGGAACCACGGAGATGGAGGTTACCTCGGCGATGGGTGATGTAGAGAGAGAGAGAAAGAGAAAGATGTGGCGGTGTTGTGACGTGTTCTGGGAAGGGAAAGGCTGCGCTTGTGGTGGCTGATGGCTTTCGACGGACGGCAACGGTGGGTGGCGGTTGGGAGGAAGAGGAAGATGAAAAGAAGGGGAGGAAGAAGGAGGGTAAAACCGGCACAGTAAGGGCAGCGACGGTCGGAGGTTAGGTTGATAGCTTCTGTTTCTTCTGCTTTTGATTTTGATTTTGTTTTGGTTGTTGTTGTGCGTCTTATTCTGATTCTATTTCTTTGAATTCATTGTTATTGCGCTTCTGATTTTATTGTTCTTTTGATTTCATTATTCTTCTGATTAAGTTATTGATGATGAAGAAGAAGAAAAAGAAGAAGAAATGCTGCTGTGATGGAGAAGAAGAACTGGATATTTTGGTAAAAAAAGATAAGGGTATTTTGATCTGAAGGACAATTTTAAAACCAAGTTAAACTTTAGGGACGATTTGTATAAAAAAAAAGATTGGGGACGAAAAAAAAGGCCTATACCTTAGAGACCAAAATCGTACTTAACACTTTTTTTGTCAATAAGTTATTGGACTAATTTGATTTAACTTAGTTATTATAATAACTTGGTCATATAGTATCATCAAATTAGTAATACGAAAAACTTTGTTTTCGGTAAAAAATAGAGGAACATTTGAAGAAAATAACATAAAAGCTTTTTTGTGGTATTGGGCTATGCCCAGAGAACCCTACCCAGATTCGTAACCCCTACCCGCCCAAACCTAAAACCCATTCTGATCGTTGTCTCTCAGAGTGTTGAATGTTGAATTAACACGCTAAGCACATGCTCCCATGGCCGCCATGACATGACCTTGTTAGCTCTACTTTTCAGTTGATCTTTGGGTCTGGAATCAGGACGAGAAGTGGTTGATGAAGTCCGTCTATGTCTCTCTGCTGGCATTATCCCTATTAGCTCCAACCATCTCTTCACCGCCGGTTGCTACAGCTTGGCCCTGGTGTAGCGATCCCAGATCCTTGCCCGTTGCCAGTGAGATCTTCACTACTCGCCTATGTTGATTCTCTCTTTAATTGGGTCTACTTTGGACTAGGATTCCCAAGGAGAAGACAATGCTATTTCTCTGAGTTAGCCCTTGTCGTTGAAACGTTGCCCACCATTTTGCTTGCCGTCCAAGACAGCCAGCGTCTTGAACTTCTGCTTGTGAGCTTTGCCATTCTAGGGATTGACTCGTTGTTTCTCTAGTTTGGTTTGTCACCCTCCCACCACCGTGACTGCCGTTTATGGCTTCCTCCACAAGAATTAAAGCAATTTTCCCTGGGGTTTCCAGCACATTTGTGGGTTCAATTGGTCGTTATACATTTTCTTAGCCAATTGGTTAACCAATTCGTTGCTATCTCGAGGAGTCCACTGATAAACTCCAATTTTGTGGTTTATCTTGTGCTTAATTTAGGGTATTTTATCACTTTTTTCCACATTTATTCAATGAAATAGCATGGTTTTGTAATTCTCCCTTGAATTGTGCTTAAATGTGAAAACATGCTTTTTAGGCCCTAAAATTGGTGATTTTAATTCACTTTAATTCCATTCAATGCCTTGATATATTTGTTAAGTGATTTCAGGTTCATGAGGCAAGTATTGGGTAGAAGAAGTGAGGAGAAAAGCATGCAAAGTGGGAGAACTCATGAAGAAATGAAGGAACCGTAAAGCTGTCAAGCCTGACCTGCTAGCACTCAATCGACCATAACTTGAGCTACAGAGGTCCAAATGAGGCGGTTTTAGTTGCGTTGGAAAGCTAACATCTGGGGCTTCGAAATGATATTAAATTTGTCATATGTTGCTTCGCGTACAGGGGCGCGCACGCGCCATGTACGCATGTGCATCGATTGAGCTCGTAGCCCACTAAAGTGAAATCGCCCCCAGCGATTTCTGAAGCACTTTGGGCCCAACCCAACTCATTTCTGATGCTATTTCATGCAGAATTCAAGATTGGAAAAGGGGGAGCAATTGTTTGGTAGCTTAGCATTATGTAGTTTAGTTTCTAGAGAGAGAAGCTCCCTCTTCTCTCTAGAATTAGGGTTCTTAGGATATTTCCATCTTAGATCTAAGTTTAATTCATGCTTTGATTTACTCTTCCTTTGCAATACTTCTTCTTCTACTCTTCCTCTTTCTATTTTTGCATTCAATTCATGTAATTCTCTACTTTTATGTTGATGCATTTTTGTTCTTCTATTTTCAATTCAATGCAATTTATGATTCATGTTCCTTTATTGTTGATTTGATTTTGTTGTTGTCTAATTCCTTGCAATTGAGTAGTGTAGATTTACATTCCTTGCAATTTACTATGTTTTCCTTTTATGTCTTCCAAGTGTTTGATAAAATGCTTGGTTGGATTTTAGTGTAGATTTTAGTGTTCTTGGCTTTGGTAGAGTAATTAGTGACGCTTGAGTTATCTAATTCCCGTGTTGATTGATAATTAGAAGTTGCTAATTGATTTGGATACCACTAAAGCTAGTCTTTTCCCTTGGGAGTTGGCTAGGACTTTTGGGATCAAATCAATTCATCCACTTGACTTTCCTCCATGGTTAGAGGTTAACTAAGTGGTAGTAATGGATAATTGTGGTCACAATTGAGGAGGATAACTAGGATAGGACTTCTAATTCTCATTCCTTGCCAAGACCTTTCTAGTTGTTAGTTTATTTTCATTGCTATTTACTTTTCATGCCTCTTATCCCAAAAAACCCCAAAATATCTCATAACCAATAACAAGACACTTTGTTGCAATTCCTAGGGAGAACGACCCGAGGTTCCAATACTTTGGTTTATAAATTTAGGGGTTTGTTACTTGTGACAAACAAATTTTTGTATGAAAGGACTATTTTTTGGTTTAGAAACTATACTTGCAACGAGAATTCATTTGTGAATTCTAAACCACACGAAAGTCCTCTCATCAAAATGGCACCGTTGCCGGGGAATCGCAATGGTGTTACATTATTGGTTATTGTATATATGTGAATATTGTGAATAGCTTGATTTTTGGATTGCTTGTTAGTTTTTGTTAGTTTTAGGACTTTGTTTCATTATTTCTTGTTAGCTTTTGTTTCTTATTTTCACTTTTCACTATGAATTCTCACTTTAGCTACGAGTGTGATTACAACTATGTTGTAGGAAATGGGAACTTCAATGAAGATGTGCATCAAAGATGGGATAACCAAAGGTGGAAGGAGCCATATGCATATGATCAATCCTCTTGGTAACAACCTCCACCAATGCACTATGAAGAAGAGCCATTCTATGATGCATACCAATCCAATGGTTATGGTGAATCCCCTTGTGACTTCCAAGAACCACCACCATACACCTATGAGCCATATCCTCAACATAGCCATCAACCATGCTCACAAGCCACCTTTCACCAACCATCTTCATATGACCCTGATCCATATCCATCCTACCAACAACCATATGAGCCATATGAACCACATGTAGAGCTACCACCATTCCAACATCAACATTTTCAAGAGCCACCCCCTCCATATTATTACCAAGATGAACCACCTCCAATGTATGAAAATTTCCAACCACAAGATGAATACTACTTTCCACCACAACCTCCCATGGAAGAATATTCATGCCCTTCAATCCAAGAGCCATATGATCCTACTCATGATATCCAAGAGGAGCAAGAGTCAAGGGATCGTTTCAAGGAGGAATTGGAACAATTCCAAGCAACCATGGAGTGTGTTGTGCAACAAATGGAAAGAAGGGAAAACATTAGACCACCACAACTCCACCAAGAAGAACCACCTTCCAACTCTAAATCCTTCCCCCAAATTGATGAACCCTTCCATTCACCCCAACCTCCAATGGATAATATCCTTAATGTTCTTGTTCAAGTACAAGAGGAGATGAAAAGGGATGTAGAACAATTCACGGCTGCCTTGGATGCGGTGGTAAATAGGTTAGCATCCCAATGCTTGAACACTCAAGGAACTCCCATGGCTACATGTGGAGAATCAAATAAAGAGCATAACATGAAGGAGAGATTGGTGGAGAATGAGGGAAGTTGCTTTATATTGGAACAATTGGAGGAAGCCATAATTGTTGAAGTAAAGGAAGAGATGGTTGAAGACTTAGGAGATGCGAAACCTCCTTAGGAACATAGAGTTGAAGAAAACCCCTCTAAGATGATTGAAATTGATGCTAGGGAGGAAAGTGCACACCTTCCAAGGCATATTCCATATGAAGCCTTGGATGGGATAGAGCAAGAATTGAGTTCCCTTGGTGAGGAAGATCAAGCACCAAGTCTTAGTGGTGAAGAATCCTTTGAACATGAAGAACCTTCCCCCATTGGATTTGAAAGCAATGTGGAGGTAAATCTCTCTCGTCCTCCCATTTATGATTTGAGTAAGGGAAAATGTTTAGATAAAATTGTTGAACAAATGATTGAAATTAAGAGATCTTGTGGAGAGGTGGAAGTCCTTAGAAAAAGGAGGATGGGAATTGAATACGCCTTGTTGGTATGCAAAATTGTTACTCAGGTTGTGAATTATTGTTCAAAATTGATTCCCTGGCGATGGCACCAAAAACGGATGCACAGAACCATGATCTAAACATATCTTCACAACTTCGCATAACTAACCAGCAAGTGCACTGGGTCGTCCAAGTAATAAACCTTACGTGAGTAAGGGTCGATCCCACAGAGATTGTTGGTATGAAGCAAGCTATGGTCACCTTGTAAATCTCAGTCAGGCAGATATAAAATAGTTATGGAGTTTTCGAAATTAATACTAAAATAAGGATAGAAATACTTATGTAAATCATTGGTGAGAATTTCAGATAAGCGTATGGAGATGCATTCATTCCTCTGAACCTCTGCTTTCCTGCTGTCTTCATCCAATCCGTCTTACTCCTTTCTATGGCTGGCTTTATGTAAGGATGTCACCGGTGCCAATGGCTACTTTCAATCCTCTCGGGAAAATGGTCCAAATGCTCTGTCACAGCACGGCTAATCGTCTGGAGGCATCACCCTTGTTGTTGGTTGCATCCTATTCCTCTCTGTGAAAATGGTCCGATGCGCTGTCACTGCATGGCTAATCATCTTGGAGGTTCTCGATCATACTGGAATAGAATTTACTATCCTTTTGCGTCGGTCACTACGCCCAGCACTCGCGAGTTTGGAGTTCGTCACAGTCATTCAATCCCAGAATCTTACTCGGAATACCACGGACAAGGTTTAGACTTTCCGGACTCTCATGAATGCCGTCATCAATCTAGCTTATACCACGAAGATTCTGATTAAGAGATCTAAGAGATACTCATTCAATCTAAGGTAGAACGGAAGTGGTTGTTAGGTACGCGTTCATAAGGAATGATGATGATTGTCACGTTCATCACATTCAGGTTGAAGTGCGAATGAATATCTTAGAAGCGAAATAAGATGAATTGAATGGAAAACAGTAGTACTTTGCATTAATCTTTGAGGAACAGCAGAGCTCCACACCTTAATCTATGGAGTGCAGAAACTCTACCGTTGAAAATACATAAGTAATGAAGGTCTAGGCATGGCCGAATGGCCAGCCCCCAAACGTGATCAATAGATCAAAAGATAATCCAAAGATGATCCAATACAATAGCAAAAGGTCCTATTTATAATAAACTAGCTACTAGGGTTTACAGAAGTAAGTAATTGATGCATAAATCCACTTTCGGGGCCCACTTGGTGTGTGCTTGGGCTGAGCTTGAAGTCTACACGTGGAGAGGTCATTCTTGGAGTTGAACGCCAGCTTTTGTGCTAGTTTGGGCGTTGAACTCCACTTTGCAACTTGTTTCTGGCGCTGGACGCCAGAATTGGGCAGAGATCTGGCGTTGAACGCCAGTTTGCGTCGTCTAAACTTGGGCAAAGTATGAACTATTATATATTGCTGGAAAGCCCTGGATGTCTACTTTCCAACGCAATTAGAAGCGCGCCATTTTGAGTTCTGTAACTCCAGAAAATCTATTTTGAGTGCAGGGAGGCCAGAATCCAACAACATCAGCAGTCCTTCTTCAACCTCGGAATCTGATTTTTGCTCAAGTTCCTCAATTTCAGCCAGAAAATACCTGAAATCACAGAAAAACACACAAACTCATAGTAAAGTCCAGAAATTTGAATTTAACATAAAAACTAATGAAAATATCCCTAAAAGTAACTAGATTCTACTAAAAACATACTAAAAACAATGCCAAAAAGCGTATAAATTACCCGCTCATCACAACACCAAACTTAAATTGTTGCTTGTCTCCAAGCAACTGAAAATCAAATAGGATAAAAAGAAGAGAATATACTATAAATTCCAAACTATCAATGAAACATAGCTCCAATCAAATGAGCGGGACTTATAGCTTTTTGCCTCTTGAATAGTTTTGGCATCTCACTTTATCCATTGAGGTTCAGAATGATTGGCATCTATAGGAACTCAGAGTTCAGATAGTGTTATTGATTCTCCTAGTTCAGTATGATGATTCTTGAACACAGCTATTTTATGAGTCTTGGCCGTGGCCCTAAGCACTTTGTTTTCCAGTATTACCACCGGATACATAAATGCCACAGACACATAATTGGGTGAACCTTTTCAGATTGTGACTCAGCTTTGCTAAAGGCCCCAATTAGAGGTGTCCAGGGTTCTTAAGCACACTCTTTTTTTGCTTTGGACCTTGACTTTAACCGCTCAGTCTCAAGTTTTCACTTGACACCTACACGCCACAAGCACATGGTTAAGGACAGCTTGGTTTAGCCGCTTAGGCTAGGATTTTATTCCTTTAGGCCCTCCTATCCACTGATGCTCAAAGCCTTGGGATCCTTTTTATTTACCCTTGCCTTTTGGTTTTAAGGGTTATTGGCTTTTTGCTCTTGCCTCTTGGTTTTAAGAGCTTTTGGCTTTTTCTGCTTGCTTTTTCTTTTTCTTTCTATTTTTTTTTTCGCCTATTTTTTTTTCTGCAAGCTTTGTTCTTTGCTGCTTTTTCTTGCTTCAAGAATCATTTTTATGATTTTTCAGATTATCAAATAACATGTCTCCTTGTCATCATTCTTTCAAGAGCCAACATATTTAACATTCTTAAACAACAACTTCAAAAGACATATGCACTGTTCAAGCATACATTCAGAAAACAAGAAGCATTGTCACCACATCAATATAATTAAACTAAGTTCAAGGATAAATTCAAAACTCATGTACTTCTTGTTCTTTTGAATTAAAACATTTTTCATTTAAGAGAGGTGATGGATTCATAGGACATTCATAACTTTAAGACAAAGTTACTAACTACTAATGATCATGTAATGAAGACACAAATATAGATAAGCACTTAACATAGAGAAAACGAAAAACAGAGAAAGTAAGAACAAGGAATGAGTCCACCTTAGTGATGGTGGCGTTTCCTTCTTGAGGAACCAATAATGTCCTTGAGCTCTTCTATGTCTCTTCCTTGTCTTTGTTGCTCCTTCCTCATTGCTTTTTGATCTTCTCTAATTTCATGAAGGATGATGGAGTGCTCTTGATGTTCCACCCTTAATTGTCCCATGTTGGAGCTTAGTTCTCCTAGGGAGGTGTTGATTTACTCCCAATAATTTTGTGGAGGAAAATGCATTTGAGGCATCTCCGGGATCTCATGGTGATGAGCTTCATGCGCCTCTTGAGCTCCATGAATGGGCTCTCTTGCTTGTTCCATCTTTTTCTTAGTGATGGGCTTGTCCTCTTTAATGAGGATATCTCCCTCTATGTCAATCCCAGCCGAATTGCATGAGTGGCAGATGAGGTGAGGAAAGGCTAACCTTGCCATAGTGGAGGACTTGTCAGCCACTTTGTAGAGTTCTTGAGGTATAATCTCATGAACTTCCACCTCTTCTCCAATCATGATGCTATGGATCATGATGGCCCGGTCTATAGTAACTTCAGACCGGTTGCTAGTGGGAATGATTGAGCATTGAATGAACTCCAACCATCCTCTAGCTACAGGCTTAAGGTCCAGTCTTCTTAGTTGAACCAGTTTGCCTTTTGAGTCAATCTTCCATTGAGCTCCTTCTACACATATGTCCATGAGGACTTGGTCCAACCTTTGATCAAAGTTGACTCTCCTTGTGTAGGGGCGTGCGTTCTCTTCCATGTTTGGCAAGTTGAATGCCAACCTCACATTTTCCGGACTAAAATCTAAGTATTTCCCCCGAACCATGGTGAGATAATTCTTTGGGTTCGGGTTCTTACTTTGATCATGGTTCCTAGTGATCCATGCATTAGCATAGAACTCTTGAACTATTAAGATACTGACTTGTTGGATGGGGTTTGTTAGAACTTCCCAATCTCTTCTTTGAATTTCATGTCGGATCTCCGGATACTCATTTCTTTTGAGTTTGAAAGGGACCTCAGGGATCACCTTCTTCTTGGCCACAACATCATAGAAGTGGTCTTGATGGGCTTTGGAGATGAACCTTTCCATCTCCCATGACTCGGAGGTGGAAGCTTTTGTCTTCCCTTTCCCTTTTCTAGAGGATTCTCCGGTCTTAGGTGCCATCAATGGTAATGGAAAAACAAAAAGCTTATGCTTTTACCATACCAAACTTAGAATTTTGCTCGCCCTCTAGCAAGAGAAGAAAGAATAGATGAAGAAGAAGAAGAAATGGAGGAGAGGGAGAAGGGGTTGTGTTTCGGCCAAGAAGAGAAGAGAAGGTTGTGTTGTGTGAAAATGAGGAAGAATGGAAGGCTTTATATAGGGAAGGGAGGGGGGTTAAGGTTCGGCCATTTAGGGTGGGTTTGGGTGGGAAATTGATTTTGAATTTTGAAGGTAGGTGGAGTTTATGAGGTAGGTTTATGGGGAAGAGTGGATGGATGTGAGTGGTGAAGAGGTGATGGGGAAGAGAGATTGAGGTGATTGGTGAAGGGTTTTGGGGAAGAGTTTTTATGGGATTGTGTGGAAGAGGGGTGAGAAGAAGTGAGTGGAGGTAGGTGGGGATCCTGTGGGGTCCACAGATCCTGAGGTGATCCTGTGGGATCCATAGATCCTGAGGTGTTCAAGGATTTACAACCTTGCACCAAATTAGGCATGTAAAATGCCCTTGCACACAACTCTGGGCGTTCAGCGCCAGGTTGGTGCTTGTTCTGGGCGTTGAACGCCCATTTGTAGCCTATTTCTGGCGTTGAACGCCAGAACCATGCTTGTTCTGGGCGTTCAGCGCCAGTTCTCCTCCAGGGTGCATTTCTGGCGTTCAAACGCCCAGATGCTGCCCATTTCTGGCGTTCAGCGCCAGAACCATGCTCTGTTCTGGCGTTGAACGCTCAAAACATGCTTGGTATGCGGAATCGTGATTACACTTTAATTATGTAAAATTCATTGCTCTTTCTTTCCCTGGAAATGGCGCCAAAAACATGATGCCAAAACCATGGTTCACAACTCCGTGTAACTTACCAGCAAGTGCACTGGGTCGTCCAAGTAATACCTTACGTGAGTGAGGGTCGAATCCCACGGAGATTGTTGGTATGAAGTAAGCTATGGTCACCTTGCAAATCTCAGTTAGGCAGATATAAATTGATAATGGTGTTTTCGAATTTAATATAATAAAATAGGGATAGAAATACTTATGTAATTCATTGGTAGGAATTTCAGATAAGCGAATGGAGATGCTTTTCGTTCCTCTGAACCTCTGCTTTCCTGCTATCTTCATCCAGTCAGTCTTACTCCTTTCCATGGCTGGCTTTATGTGATACATCACCATTGTCAACGGCTACTTTCGGTCATCTCTCGGGAAAATGATCCAATGCCCTGTCACGGCACGGCTAATCGTCTGGAGGCATCACCCTTGTCAATGGCTTCATCTTATCCTCTCAGTGAAAATGATCAACGCACCCTGTCACGGCACGGCTATTCATCTGTCGGTTCTCGATCATGCTGGAATAGGATTTACTATCCTTTTGTGTCTGTCACAAACCCCCTGCAATCGCGAGTTAGGAGCTCATCACAGTCATCCAATCATTGAATCCTACTCGGAATACCACAGACAAGGTTTAGACCTTCCGGATTCTCTTGAATGCCGCCATCATTCTAGCTTACGCCACGAAGATTCTGGTTAGGAGATCTAAGAGATACTCATTCAATCTAATGTAGAACGGAAGTGGTTGTCAGGCACGCGTTCATAGGGAATGATGATGATTGTCACGTTCATCACATTCAGGTTGAAGTGCGAATGAATATCTTAGAAGCGAAATAAGATGAATTGAATAGAAAACAGTAGTACTTTGCATTAATCTTTGAGGAACAGCAGAGCTCCACACCTTAATCTATAGAGTGTAGAAACTCTACCGTGAAAATTACATAAGTGAAAGGTCCAGGCATGGCCGAATGGCTAGCCCCTCTAATCTAAGAACCAGGCATCCAAAGATGTCAAATACAATAGTGAAATGTCCTATTTATAATAAACTAGCTACTAGGGTTTACAGAAGTAAGTAATTGATGCATAAATCCACTTCCGGGGCCCACTTGGTGTGTGCTTGGGCTGAGCTTGAGTATTTCACGTGTAGAGGTCCTTCTTGGAGTTGAACGCCAGCTTTTGTGCCAGTTTGGGCGTTCAACTCTGGTTTTGGCTCCTTTTCTGGCGCTGGACGCCAGATTTGGACAGAAAGCTAGCGTTGAATGCCAGTTTCCGTCGTCTATTCTTGGCCAAAGTATGGACTATTATATATTGCTGGAAAGCCCTGGATGTCTACTTTCCAACGCAATTGGAAGCGCGTCATTCCGAGTTCTGTAGCTCCAGAAAATCCACTTTGAGTGCAGGGAGGTCA
Organism: Arachis hypogaea; assembly: GCF_003086295.3. Lineage (NCBI taxonomy): Eukaryota > Viridiplantae > Streptophyta > Magnoliopsida > Fabales > Fabaceae > Arachis > Arachis hypogaea. The sequence goes on from NC_092049.1 coordinate 97,011,899, forward strand.
GAATCCAACAGCATCAGCAGTCCTTTTTCAACCTCTGAATCTGATTTCTGCTCAAGTCCCTCAATTTCAGCCAGAAAATACCTGAAATCATAGAAAAATACACAAACTCATAGTAAAGTCCAGAAATGTGAATTTAACATAAAAACTAATGAAAACATCCCTAAAAGTAACTAGATCCTACTAAAAATATACTAAAAACAATGTCAAAAAGCGTATAAATTATCCGCTCATCACAACACCAAACTTAAATTGTTGCTTGTCCCCAAGCAACTGAAAATCAAATAGGATAAAAAGAAGAGAATATACTATAAATTTCAAACTATCAATGAAATAGAGCTTCAATCATATGAGCGGGACTTATAGCTTTTTGCCTCTTGAATATTTTTGGCATCTCACTTTATCCATTGAAGTTTAGAATGATTGGCATCTATAGGAACTTCAGATTTTGAATAGTGTTATTGACTCTCCTAGTTCAGTATGATGATTCTTGAACACAGCTTCTTTATGAGTCTTGGCCGTGGCCCTAAGCACTTTGTTTTCCAGTATTACCACCGGATACATAAATGCCACAGACACATAATTGGGTGAACCTTTTCAGATTGTGACTCAGCTTTGCTAAAGTCCCCAATTAGAGGTGTCCAGGGTTCTTAAGCACACTCTTTTTTTGCTTTGGACCTTGACTTTAACCACTCAGTCTCAAGTTTTCACTTGACACCTTCACGCCACAAGCACATGGTTAGGGACAGCTTGGTTTAGCCGCTTAGACCAGGATTTTATTCCTTTTAGGCCCTCCTATCCACTGATGCTCAAAGCCTTGGGATCCTTTTTATTGCCCTTGCCTTTTGGTTTTAAGGGTTATTGGCTTTTTGCTCTTGCCTCTTGGTTTTAAGAGCTTTTGGCTTTTTCTGCTTGCTTTTTCTTTCTATTTTTTTTTCGCCCATTTTTTTTTCTGCAAGCTTTGTTCTTTGCTGCTTTTTCTTGCTTCAAGAATCATTTTTATGATTTTTCAGATTATCAAATAATATGTCTCCTAGTCATCATTCTTTCAAGAGCCAACATATTTAACATTCTTAAACAACAACTTCAAAAGACATATGCACTGTTCAAGCATACATTCAGAAAACAAGAAGCATTGTCACCACATCAATATAATTAAACTAAGTTCAAGGATAAATTCGAAACTCATGTACTTCTTGTTCTTTTGAATTAAAAATTTTTCATTTAAGAGAGGTGATGGATTCATAGGACATTCATAACTTTTAAGACATAGTTACTAACTACTAATGATCATGTAATGAAGACACAAACATAGATAAGCACATAACATAGAAAACGAAAAACAGAAGAAAGAAGAACAAGGAATGAATCCACCTTAGTGATGGTGGCGTTTCCTTCTTGAGGAACCAATGATGTCCTTGAGCTCTTCTATGTCTCTTCCTTGTCTTTGTTGCTCCTTCCTCATTGCTTTTTGATCTTCTCTTATTTCATGAAGCATGATGGAGTGCTCTTGATGTTTCACCCTTAGTTGTCCCATATTGGAACTCAATTCTCCTAGGGAGGTGTTGATTTGCTCCCAATAGTTTTGTGGAGGAAAGTGCATTTGAGGCATCTCCGGGATCTCATGGTGATGAGCTTCATACGCCTCTTGAGCTCCATGAATGGGCTCTCTTGCTTGCTCCATCTTTTTCTTAGTGATGGGCTTGTCCTCTTTAATGAGGATATCTCCCTCTATGTCAATCCCAGCCGAATTGCATAGGTGGCAGATGAGGTGAGGAAAGGCTAACCTTGCCATAGTGGAGGACTTGTCAGCCACCTTGTAGAGTTCTTGAGGTATAATCTCATGAACTTCCACCTCTTCTCCAATCATGATGCTATGGATCATGATGGCCTGGTCTATAGTAACTTCAGACCGGTTGCTTAGTGGGAATGATTGAGCATTGAATGAGCTCCAACCATCCTCTAGCTATAGGCTTGAGGTCCAATCTTCTTAGTTGAACCGGCTTGCCTTTGGAGTCAATCTTCCATTGAGCTCCTTCTACACATATGTCCATAAGGACTTGGTCCAACCTTTGATTAAAGTTGACCCTTCTAGTGTAGGGGCGTTCATCTCCTTGCATCATGGGCAAGTTAAACGCCAACCTCACATTCTCCAGACTAAAATCTAAGTATTTCCCCCGAACCATTGTAACATAGTTCTTTGGATCCGGGTTCTTACTTTGATCATGGTTCTTGGTGATCCATGCATTGGCATAGAACTCTTGAACCATTAGGATGCCGACTTGTTGGATGGGATTTGTTAGAACTTCCCAACCTCTTCTTTGAATTTCATGTCGGATCTCCGGATACTCATTTCTTTTGAGTTTGAAAGGGACCTCAGGGATCACCTTCTTCTTGGCCACAACATCATAGAAGTGGTCTTGATGGGCTTTGGAGATGAACCTTTCCATCTCCCATGACTCGGATGTGGAAGCTTTTATCTTCCCTTTCCCCTTTCTAGAGGATTCTCCGGTCTTAGGTGCCATCAATGGTAATGGAAAAACAAAAAGCTTATGCTTTTACCACACCAAACTTAGAATTTTGCTCACCCTCGAGCAATAAAGGAAAGAATAGATGAAGAAGAAGAAGAAATGGAGGAGAGGGAGAGTGGGAAGTGTTTCAGCCAAGAAGGGTGTAGAGGGATGTGTTGTGTGAATTTGATGAAGAATGGAGGGCTTTATATAGGGAAGGGAGGGGGGAAAGGTTTCGGCCATATGGATGGGTTTGGGTGGGAAATTGGTTTTGAATTTTGAAGGTAGGTGGAGTTTATGAGGTAGGTTTATGGGGAAGAGTGGATGGATGTGAGTGGTGAAGAGGTGATGGGGAAGAGAGTTTGAGGTGATTGGTGAAGGGTTTTTGGGGAAGAGTGTTTATGGGGTTGTGTGAAAGAAAGTGGTGAGAAGAAGTGAGTGGAGGTAGGTGGGGATCCTGTGGGGTCCACAGATCCTGAGGTGTTCAAGGATTTACATCCCTGCACCCATTAGGCATGTAAAAATGCCTTTGCACACAACTCTGGGCGTTCAGCGCCAGGTTGGTGGCCATTTTGGGCGTTCAACACCCATTTGTGTGCCATTTCTGGCGTTGAACGCCAGAACCATGCCTGTTCTGGCGTTCAGCGCCCAGAAGCTGCCCATTTTGGGCGTTCAGCGCCAGAACCATGCTCTGTTCTGGCGCTGAACGCCAGACAGATGCTCCTCCAGGGTGTGATTTTTCTTCTGCTGTTTTTGATTCAATTTTCAATTTTTCTATTTATTTTGTGAGTCCACATGATCATGAACCTATAAAGACATGAAAAACAATGAAAATAAAAATTAGATAAATAAAAATTGGGTTGCCTCCCAACAAGTGCTTCTTTAATGTCAATAGCTTGACAGTGGGCTCTCATGGAGCCTCACAGATGTGCAGAGCTTTGTTGAGACTCTCCAACACCAAACTTAGAGTTTGGATATGGGAGTTCAACACCAAACTTAGAGTTTGGTTGTGGCCTCCCAACACCAAACTTAGAGTTTGACTGTGGGGGCTCTGGTTGACTCTGCTTTAAGAGAAGCTTTTTCTGCTTCTTCTCCATGGTTGCAGAGGGAGATCCTTGAGTTTTAAACACAAGGGAGTCCTTATTCCATTGAAGGACTACTTTCACCTCTGTCAACATCAATCACAGCTCTTGCTGTGGCCAGGAAAGGTCTTCCTAGGATGATGGATTCATCCTCTTCCTTTCCAGTATCCAGGATTATGAAATCAATAGGGATGTAAAGGCCTTCAACCTTTACTAACACATCCTCTACTTGTCCATATGCCTGTTTTCTTGAATTGTCTGCCATCTCTAATGAGATTTTAGCAGCTTGCACCCCATAGATTCCCAGTTTCTCTATTACAGAGAGGGGCATGAGGTTTATTCCTGAACCAAGGTCACATAAAGCCTTAAAGATCATGGTGCCTATGGTACAGGGTATTATGAACTTTCCAGGATCCTGTCTCTTCTGAGGCAATGTCAGTTGATCCAGATCACTTAGTTCATTGATGAACAAGGGAGGTTCAACTTCCCAAGTATCAATGCCAAATAATTTGGCATTCAGCTTCATGATTGCACCAAGAAACTTGGCAGTTTGCTCTTCAGTAACATCCTCATTCTCTTCAGAAGAGGAATACTCATCAGAGCTCATGAAGGGCATAAGGAGGTTCAATGGAATCTCTATGGTCTCTAGATGAGCCTCAAAGTCCTTTGGTTCCTCAGAGGGAAGCTCCTTATTGATCACTGGACGTCCCAGGAGGTCTTCCTCCTTGGGATTCACGTCCTCCACTCCCCTAGTAGGTTCGGCCATGGTGCTTATGTCAATGGCCTTGCACTCTCCTTTTGGGTTCTCTTCTGTATTGCTTGGGAGAGTATTGGGAGGGATTTCAGTGATCCTTTTACTCAGCTGGCCCACTTGTGCTTCCAGATTTCTAATGGAAGATCTTGTTTCATTCATGAAACTTACAGTGGCCTTAGACAGATCAGAGACTAAGTTTGCCAAATTAAAAGTATTTTGTTCAGAGTTCTCTGTCTGTTGCTGAGTGGATGATGGAAAAGGCTTGCTATTGCTAAACCTATTTCTTCCACCATTATTAAAGCCTTGTTGAGGCTTTTGATCCTTCCATGAGAAATTTGGATGATTTCTCCATGATGAGTTATAGGTGTTTCCATAAGGTTCACCTAAGTAATTCACCTCTGCTATTACAGGGTTTTCAGGATCATAAGCTTCTTCTGCATAAGAAGCCTCTTGAGTACTGTTGGATGCAGCTTGCATTCCATTTAGACTCTGAGAAATCATATTGACTTGCTGAGTCAATATTTTATTCTGAGCCAATATGGCATTCAGAGTATCAACTTCAAGAACTCCCTTCTTTATAGGCGTCCCATTATTCACAGGATTCCTCTCAGAGGTGTACATAAACTGGTTATTAGCAACCATATCAATGAGTTCTTGAGCTTCTGCAGGCGTTTTCTTTAGGTGAATGGATCCACCTGCAGAGGTATCCAATGACATCTTAGATAACTCAGACAGACCATCATAAAATATATCCAGGATGGTCCATTCTGAAAGCATGTCAGAAGGACACTTTTTGGTCAACTGTTTGTATCTTTCCCAAGCTTCATAGAGGGATTCACCTTCTTTCTGTTTGAAGGTCTGAACATCCACTCTAAGCTTGCTCAGCTTTTGAGAAGGAAAGAACTTGGCTAAGAAAGCCGTGACCAGCTTATCCCAATAGTTCAGGCTGTCTCTGGGTTGAGAGTCCAACCAGATTCTAGCTCTGTCTCTTACAGCAAAAGGGAAAAGCATGAGCCTGTAGACTTCAGGATCTACTCCATTAGTCTTAACAGTATCACATATCTGCAAGAATTCAGTTAAGAACTGAAAAGGATCTTCAGATAGAAGTCCATGAAACTTGCAGTTCTGCTGCATCAGAGAAACTAATTGAGGTTTCAGCTCAAAGTTGTTTGCTCCAATGGCAGGAATGGAGATGCTTCTTCCATGTAAATTGGAATTAGGTGCAGTAAAGTCACCAAGCATCTTCCTTACATTATTATTATTTTTGGCTGCCATCTCCTCTTCCTGTTCGAAAATTTCTGAAAGGTTATCTCTGGATTGTTGTATTTTAGCTTCTCTTAGTTTCTTTTTCAGAGTCCTTTCAGGTTCTGGATCTGCTTCAACAAGAATGTTCTTGTCCTTGCTCCTGCTCATATGACAAAGAAGAGGGCACAGAAATGATCCGACACAAAACTCACCGGCAAGTGCACCGAGTCGCATCAAGTAATAATAACTCACGGGAGTGAGGTCGATCCCACAGGGATTGAAGGATTGAGCAATTTTAGTTTAGTGGTTGATTTAGTCAAGCGAATCAAGATTTGGTTGAGAGATTTGTGATTTGCAGAATTTAAATTGCATGAAATTAAAGAGAACTGAAATTTAAAGTGCTGAATCTTAAAGAGCAAGAAATTAAAGAGCAGAAGCTTAGAATGCAAGAAATGTAAATTGCAGAATCTTAGAGTGCAAGAAATGTAAATGGCTTGAATTGTAAAGGGAATTGGGAATTGGATTTGCAGAAATTAAACAAGGAAAAGTAAAATTTAACACACAAAAGAGTAGAAGATGGCTTGGATTGAACCGGATCTAAAACGGAAATGTAAATGAACATGAAAAGCGTTAAACAGAGAAAGTAAAATGATAATTCAGATCTCAGGACCCAAGAGACTAGATAACCAAGTCTAGATTTCAATGCCTTCCTAGATCCAACAAGAGCAATTGCAAAGGAAATGTAAATTGCAGAGAAAGTAGATGAAGAAGCAAGTAACAGAAACTGAAATTCAATTAAGCAGAAAATTTAAACAAGATCTCAAGGTGAGATTGAAACAGAAGTTCTTCAATTCTCCACCCAAGATCCGAAGCAAGAAAAGTAAAGAGTGCTCAAGCAAGAACAAGGAAGAAGAGAGATTAATTCTCCTCCCCAATTCTCTTGAATTCTAGAACAACAATGCCAAAATGTAAAAGTGAGCTCTCTACAAACTACCAAATCAAAACCGAAAAGAAAAGCTCCCGAAAAACTTAAATCCTATGCTATTTATACACTTTCTTCAAATGGTCTTCAAGCCTTCAATTGGGCCTTTGCTCTTGATGGAATTGGGTTGATAGAGGCCTTGGTTGATTGCTCTTGGAGTTTGGAGAAGAACCGAAGTGAACCGGGTTTGGAATCATGTAAGCTTGAGTAAAAGTTTGAGTAAAAGTTTGAGGCAAACTTTTACTCAAACTTTTCATATCAGCCACCCCATCCTTGTTGCTACCAACGTTTGAGCCAAAGTTTGGGGTCAAACTTTTGCTCAAACGTTGGCTCCCCCTTGCACACTCATGGCGCCAACGTTTGCCAAAAAGTTTGAGGCAAACGTTGGCGCAAACTTTTGCTCTCTAGGGTGTGTTGTTCATGGCGCCAACGTTTGCCAAAAAGTTTGAGGCAAACGTTGGCACAAACTTTTGCTCTCCAGGGTGTTGATTTGTGATGCCAACGTTTGCCAAAAAGTTTGAGGCAAACGTTGGGTCAAGCTTTTCTCCCAAAAGTTTGCCAAAAGGTTTGAGGCAAACTTTTGCTCAAGATTTTTGCCTAAAAGTTTGTGCAAAAGTTTGAGGCAAACTTTTGGTCAAGCTTTTTGCTCCCTGGTTCGTTTTCACTTATTCCAAAAGTTTGAGCTAAAGTTTGAGGCAAACTTTTGCTCAAACTTTTTGTCCTCTCTTCCTCCTAGCCATTCCTTCTTGCTTCAACCTTTCTCCAAGCTTTCTTCACCTATCATTAATCAACCAAACACATCAAAGCTATGCTCAAAATCATGAGTTTGTCATTCTTTCATAATATGTGGCAATTATAGCATAAATCCTCATGAAATTGCATTAATTCATATGTGGTTGATTAAATCAAAGGAAACATGGAAATCTACCCAATTGGCTTGCTTATGGCTCAAGAAAGTGCATAAATCAATTGAAAACAAAAGAAAAAGGCTAGTGAAACTAGGCTAAGATGACTTGTCATCACACAGAAAAAAAAATAATAATAATATGGATCCTTTATACCACAGTATAGGGATCCTTTGTGAGTGGAAGAAAAGAGGGAGACAAGGAATGGGATGTAAAGAAAGAAACACAACTGTGAGGAGGGCAGAGATGTGAGATGAGATGTTAGTAAATGAATAAATAAATAGAATAAGATGAGAGAGGGAGAATTTTCGAAAATAATTTTTGAAAAAGAGTTAGTGATTTTCGAAAATAGTTTTTGAAAAAAGGTTAGTATTTTTTTTTTCGAAAAATTTTAAAATCAAAAATAAAAATAATTAGTTAATAAAAAAGAATTTTTGAAAAAGAGGGAAGATATTTTCGAAAATTAGAGAGAGAGAGAGAGAGAGTTAGTTAGGTAGTTTTGAAAAAGTTAAGAAACAAACAAAAAGTTAGTTAGTTAGTTGAAACAAATTTTGAAAATCAATTTTGAAAAGATAAGAAGTTAGGAAGTTAAAAAATATATTTTGAAAATCAAATTTTTGAAAAAGATAAGATGAGAAGATATTTTTGAAAAGATATGATAGAAATTAGTTTATGAAAAAAGATTTGATTTTTAAAATCACAATTAATGACTTGATTCACAAGAAATCACAAAATATGATTCTAGAACTTAAAGTTTGAATCTTTCTTAACAAGCAAGTAACAAACTTGAAATTTTTGAATCAAAACATTAATTGTTATTGTTATTTTCGAAAATTTGGTATAAAAATAAGAAAAAAATTTTTGAAAAATATTTTTGGAAGTTTCGAAAATAACTAAGAAATTTGAAAAAGATTTGATTTTTGAAAAAGATTTTGAAAAAGATTTTGAAAAAGATAAGAATTTCAAATTGAAAATTTGATTTGAATCATAAGAAACAACTTGATTTTAAAAATTTTTGAAAAAGTCAAATCTAATTTTCGAATTTGATGAGAGAAAAAAGGGGAAGATATTTTTTTTTTATTTTTGAATTTTTTTATGAAGAGAGGGGAAAACAACAAAAAAGACTCAATGCATGAAAATTTTGAATCAACACAATGAATGCATGCATGAATGATATGAATGTCAAGATGAACACCAAGAACACTTTGAATGTCAAGATGAACATCAAGAACATATTTTTTGAAAAATTTTTTATGCAAAGAAAATATGTAAGACACCAAACTTAGAAATCTTTCATGTTTAGACTCTAAGAAACGAAAAATGCACATGTAAAACAAGAAAAGACACAAAACATGAAAACATCAAGATCAAACAAGAAGACTTACCAAGAACAACTTGAAGATCATGAAGAACACTATGAATGCATGATATTTTCGAAAAATGCAAGATGCATATGCAAGTGACACCAAACTTATGATATGACTCAAGACTCAAACAAGAAACACAAAATATTTTTGATTTTTATGATTTTCTAATTTTTTTTTGGATTTTTATTTTATATTTTTCGAAAATTATTTAGAAAGAAAGAAAAATAAGGATTCCAAAATTTTTAATATGAATTCCAGGAATCTTGCCATGTTAGTCTAAAGCTTCAGTCCAGGAATTAGACATGGCTCACTAGCCAGCCAAGCTTTCAATGAAAGCTCCGGTCCAAAACACTAGACATGGCCAATGGCCAGCCAAGCTTCAGCATGTAATTCAGACATGACATGCCTGACATACCCTACAGTCGTGTAACAGCTGATGGTTGGAAGCCTCAGTCCAAAATAATTTAGACATGACTTTACAGCCAGCCAGGCTTCACATGCTTCATGAAACACTAGAATTCATTCTTAAAAATTTTGAATCTAAATTTTTTTTTTCGAAAACAGGTGAGAAAATTTTTGAAATATTTTTTGAAAAACTTTTAAAAATAAAATAAAAATAAAATTACCTAATCTGAGCAATAAGATGAACCGTTAGTTGTCCAAACTCGAACAATCCCCAGCAACGGCGCCAAAAACTTGGTACGCGGAATCGTGATTACACTTTAATTATGTAAAATTCATTGCTCTTTCTTTCCCTGGAAATGGCGCCAAAAACATGATGCCAAAACCATGGTTCACAACTCCGTGTAACTAACCAGCAAGTGCACTGGGTCGTCCAAGTAATACCTTACGTGAGTAAGGGTCGAATCCCACGGAGATTGTTGGTATGAAGCAAGCTATGGTCACCTTGCAAATCTCAGTTAGGCAGATATAAATTGATAATGGTGTTTTCGAATTTAATATAATAAAATAGGGATAGAAATATTTATGTAATTCATTGGTAGGAATTTCAGATAAGCGAATGGAGATGCTTTTCGTTCCTCTGAACCTCTGCTTTCCTGCTATCTTCATCCAGTCAGTCTTACTCCTTTCCATGGCTGGCTTTATGTAATACATCACCATTGTCAACGGCTACTTTCGGTCATCTCTCGGGAAAATGATCCAATGCCCTGTCACGGCACGGCTAATCGTCTGGAGGCATCACCCTTGTCAATGGCTTCATCTTATCCTCTCAGTGAAAATGATCAACGCACCCTGTCACGGCACGGCTATTCATCTGTCGATTCTCGATCATGCTGGAATAGGATTTACTATCCTTTTGCGTCTGTCACTAACGCCCTGCAATCGCGAGTTAGGAGCTCGTCACAGTCATCCAATCATTGAATCCTACTCGGAATACCACAGACAAGGTTTAGACCTTCCGGATTCTCTTGAATGCCGCCATCATTCTAGCTTACGCCACGAAGATTCTGGTTAGGAGATCTAAGAGATACTCATTCAATCTAATGTAGAACGGAAGTGGTTGTCAGGCACGCGTTCATAGGGAATGATGATGATTGTCACGTTCATCACATTCAGGTTGAAGTGCGAATGAATATCTTAGAAACGAAATAAGATGAATTGAATAGAAAACAGTAGTACTTTGCATTAATCTTTGAGGAACAGCAGAGCTCCACACCTTAATCTATGGAGTGTAGAAACTCTATCGTGAAAATTACATAAGTGAAAGGTCCAGGCATGGCCGAATGGCCAGCCCCTCTAATCTAAGAACCAGGCGTCCAAAGATGTCAAATACAATAGTGAAATGTCCTATTTATAATAAACTAGCTACTAGGGTTTACAGAAGTAAGTAATTGATGCATAAATCCACTTCCGGGGCCCACTTGGTGTGTGCTTGGGCTGAGCTTGAGTGCTGCACGTGTAGAGGTCCTTCTTGGAGTTGAACGCCAGCTTTTGTGCCAGTTTGGGCGTTCAACTCTGGTTTTGGCTCCTTTTTTGGCGCTGGACGCCAGATTTGGGCAGAAAGCTGGCGTTGAACTCCAGTTTGCATCGTCTATTCTTGGCCAAAGTATGGACTATTATATATTGCTGGAAATCCCTGGATGTCTACTTTCCAACGCAATTGGAAGCGCACCATTCCGAGTTCTGTAGCTCCAGAAAATCCACTTTGAGTGCAGGGAGGTCAGAATCCAACAGCATCAGCAGTCCTTTTTCAACCTCTGAATCTGATTTCTGCTCAAGTCCCTCAATTTCAGCCAGAAAATACCTGAAATCACAAAAAAACACACAAACTCATAGTAAAGTCCAGAAATGTGAATTTAACATAAAAACTAATGAAAATATCCCTAAAAGTAACTAGATCCTACTAAAAACATACTAAAAACAATGTCAAAAAGCGTATAAATTATCCGCTCATCAATGCTTCTTACTGGCGTTTAAACGCCAGTAAGGTCTTCCTCCAGGGTGTGATTTTTCTTCTGCTGTTTTTAATTCCGTTTTCAATTTTTATATTTATTTTGTGACTCCACATGATCATGAACCTAATAAAACATGAAAAACAAAAATAAAATTAGATAATTAAACATTGGGTTGCCTCCCAACAAGCGCTTCTTTAATGTCAATAGCTTGACAGTGGGTTCTCATGGAGCCTCACAGATGTGCAGAGCTTTGTTGAAACCTCCCAACACCAAACTTAGAGTTTAGATATGGGGGTTTGACACCAAACTTAGAGTTTGGTTGTGGCCTCCCAACACCAAACTTAGAGTTTGACTGTGGGGGCTTTGGTTGACTCTACTTTGAGAGAAGCTTTTTCTGCTTCCTCTCCATGGATGCAGAGAGAGATCCTTGAGTTGTAAACACAAGGTTGTCCTTATTTAATTGAAGGATCAATTCTCCTCTGTCCACATCAATCACAGCTCTTGCTGCGGCTAGGAAAGGTCTTCCTAGGATGATGGATTCATCCTCTTCCTTTCCAGTATCCAGGACTATGAAATCAGCAGGGATGTAAAGGCCTTCAACCTTTACTAACACGTCCTCTACTTGTCCATAAGCCTGTTTTCTTGAATTGTCTGCCATCTCGAATGAGATTTTAGCAGCTTGCACCCCATAGATTCCCAGTTTCTCTATTACAGAGAGGGGCATAAGGTTTATTCCTGAACCAAGGTCACACAAAGCCTTAAAGATCATGGTGCCTATGGTATAAGGTATTATGAACTTTCCAGGATCCTGTCTCTTCTGAGGCAATGTCAGTTGATCCAGATCACTTAGTTCATTGGTGAACAAGGGAGGTTCATCTTCCCAAGTTTCAATACCAAATAATTTGGCATTTAGCTTCATGATTGCACCAAGGAACTTGGCAGCTTGCTCTTCAGTAACATCCTCATTTTCTTCAGAAGAGGAATACTCATCAGAGCTCATGAATGCCATAAGGAGGTTTAATGGAATCTCTATGGTCTCTAGATGAGCCTCAGAGTCCTTTGGTTCCTCAGAGGGAAGCTCCTTATTGATCACTGGACGTCCCAGGAGGTCTTCCTCCTTGGGATTCACGTCCTCTCCTTCCCTTATAGGTTTGGCCATGGTGCTTATGTCAATGGCCTTGCACTCTCCTTTTGGATTCTCTTCTGTGTTGCTTGGGAGAGTACTAGGAGGGATTTCAGTGATCCTTTTACTCAGCTGGCCCACTTGTGCTTCCAAATTTCTAATGGAAGACCTTGTTTCATTCATGAAACTTTCCGTGGTCTTGGATAGATCAGAGACTAAGTTTGCTAAATTAAAAGTATTTTGTTCAGAGTTCTCTGTCTGTTGCTGAGTGGATGATGGAAAAGGCTTGCTATTGCTAAACCTGTTTCTTCCACCATTATTAAAGCCTTGTTGAGGCTTTTGATCCTTCCATGAGAGATTTGGGTGATTTCTCCATGATGGATTATATGTGTTTCCATAAGGTCACCCATATAGTTTACCTCTACTATTGCAGGGTTCTCTGCATCATAAGCTTCTTCTTCAGAAGATGCCTCTTGAGTACTGTTGGATGCAGCTTGCATTCCATTCAGACTCTGAGAAATCATATTGACTTGCTGAGTCAATATTTTATTCTGAGCCAATATGGCATTTAGAGTATCAATTTTAAGAACTCCCTTCTTCATAGGCGTCGCATTACTCACAGGATTCCTCTCAGAAGTGTACATGAACTGGTTATTAGCAACCATGTCAATGAGCTCTTGAGCTTCTGCAGGTGTTTTCTTTAGGTGAATGGATCCACCTGCAGAAGTGTCCAATGACATCCTTGATAGCTCAGATAAACCATCATAGAATATATCCAGGATGGTCCATTCTGAAAGCATGTCAGAAGGACACTTTTTGGTTAGCTGCTTGTATCTTTCCCAAGCTTTATAGAGGGATTCACCTTCTTTCTGTCTGAAGGTTTGAACATCCACTCTAAGCTTGCTCAGCTTTTGAGGAGGAAAGAACTTGGCTAAGAAAGCCGTGACCAGCTTATCCCAAGAGTTCAGGCTATCTCTGGGTTGAGAGTCCAACCATACTCTAGCTCTGTCTCTTACAGAAAAAGGGAAAAGCATGAGCCTGTAGACTTCAGGATCTACTCCATTAGTCTTAACAGTATCACAGATCTGCAAGAATTCAGTTAAGAACTGAAAAGGATCTTCAGATGGAAGTCCATGAAACTTGCAGTTCTGCTGCATCAGAGAAACTAGCTGAGGTTTCAGCTCAAAATTGTTTGCTCCAATGGCAGGAATGGAGATGCTTCTTCCATGTAAATTGGAATTAGGTGCAGTAAAGTCACCAAGCATTCTCCTTGCATTATTGTTGTTGGGTTCGGCTGCCATCTCTTTTACTTGTTCGAAATTTTCAATAAGGTTGTCTCTGGATTGTTGCAATTTAGCTTCTCTTAGTTTTCTCTTCAGAGTCCTTTCTGGTTCTGGATCAGCTTCAACAAGAATGCCTTTTTCTTTGTCCCTGCTCATAAGAGAGAGAAGAGAAAAAGAAAAGAAGAGGAATCCTCTATATCACAGTAAAGAGGTTCCTTATTGTTAGTAGAAGAAGAAAAGAGGAAAAAATTCGAACACAGATAGAAGAGGGGGTTCGAATTTGGTGAGTGATGTAAGGAAGAGATGTTAGTAGATGAATAAATAAATAGAATAAGATGAGAGAGGGAGAGGATTTTCGAAAATAATTTTTGAAAAGGAGTTAGTAATTTTCGAAAAATAATTTTTGAAAAAGGTTAGTAATTTTTGAAAAGTTTAAAATCAAAAGTGAAAATAATTAATTAATTAAAAAGAATTTTTGAAAAAGGGGGAGATATTTTCGAAAATTAGAGAGAGAGAGTTAGTTAGGTGGTTTTGAAAAAGAAAAGAAACAAACAAAAAGTTAGTTAGTTAGTTGAAACAAATTTTGAAAAGATAAGAAGTTATGAGGTTAGAAAAGATATTTTGCAATCACTTTTTTGAAAAAGGTAAGATAAGAAGATATTTTTGGAAAGATATGATAGAAATTAGTTTTTGAAAAAGATTTGATTTTTAAAATCTCAATTAATGACTTGATTCACAAGAAATCACAAGATATGATTCTAGAACTTAAAGTTTGAATCTTTCTTAACAAGTAAGTAACAAACTTGAAATTTTTGAATCAAAACATTAATTGATGATATTATTTTCGAAAATATGATGTAAAATTAAGAAAAAGATTTTTGAAAAAGATTTTTGAAATTTTCGAAAATAACTAAAAAAAATTGAAAAAAGATTTGATTTTTGAAAAAGATTTTGAAAAAGATAAGATTTTTTTTTTAAATTGAAAATTTGATTTGACTCATAAAAACAACTAGATTTTAAAAATTTTTGAAAAAGTCAAATCTAATTTTCGAAATTTTAAGAGAGAAAAAGGGAAAGATATTTTTTGATTTTTGAATTTTTACGATGAGAGAGAAAAACAAGAAAAATGATGCAATGCATGAAAGTTATGGATCAAAACAATGAATGCATGCAAGAATGCTATGAATGTCAAGATGAACACCAAGAACACTATGAAGATCATGATGAACATCAAGAACACATTTTTGAAAAATTTTTAATGCAAAGAAAACATGCAAGACACCAAACTTAGAATTCTTTAATGCTTAGACATAAAGAATTCAGGAATGCATATGAAAAATAAGAAAAGACACAAAACATGCAAATGCAAAGATCAAACAAGAAGACTTACCAAGAACAACTTGAAGATCATGAAGAACACTATGAATGCATGAATTTTTTCGAAAAATGCAAGATGAACATGCAATTGACACCAAACTTACAACTTGACTCAAGACTCAAACAAGAAACATGAAATATTTTCTTTTATTTTTATGATTTTATGATTTTTTTGTATTTTCTTTTAATTTTAAAATTTTTTTTTTCGAAAATCATTTTGAAAAAGAAAAATAAGGATTCCAAAATTTTTAATATGAATTCCAGGAATCTTATGCTCTTTAGTCTAAAGCTCCAATCAAAGGGTCAGGCATGGCTTAATAGCCAGCCAAGCTTTAGTAAAAATATGAGTGTAATTCATTCAATTTTAAGCCAAAACTTCTGTCCAAAAGAATTTAGACATGGTTTTATAGCCAGCATGCTTCAACATGCTTCATGAAACTCTAGAATTCATTCTTAAAAATTATGAAGAAAAGTATATTTTTGAAAACATTTTTATTTTTTTCGAAAACAAAAGAAAAATTTTTGAAAGATTTTTGAAAACTTTTTGAAAACAAAATAAGAAGAAAATTACCTAATCTGAGCAACAGGATGAACCGTCAGTTGTCCAAACTCAAACAATCCTCGGCAACGGCGCCAAAAACTTGGTATGCGAAATTGTTACTCAGGTTGTAAATTATTGTTCGAAATTGATTCCCTGGTGATGGCACCAAAAACGGATGCACAGAACCATGGTCTAAACATATCTTCACAACTTCGCATAACTAACCAGCAAGTGCACTGGGTCGTCCAAGTAATAAACCTTTCGTGAGTAAGGGTCGATCCCACGGAGATTGTTGGTATGAAGCAAGCTATGGTCACCTTGTAAATCTCAGTCAGGCGGATATAAAATAGTTATGGAGTTTTCGAAATTAATACTAAAATAAGGATAGAAATACTTATGTAAATCATTGGTGAGAATTTCAGATAAGCGTATGGAGATGCATTCATTCCTCTGAACCTCTGGTTTCCTGCTGTCTTCATCCAATCCGTCTTACTCCTTTCTATGGCTGGCTTTATGCAAGGATGTCACCGGTGCCAATGGCTACTTTTAATCCTCTCGGGAAAATGGTCCAAATGCTTTGTCACAGCACGGCTAATCGTCTGGAGGCATCACCCTTGTCGTTGGTTGCATCCTATTCCTCTCTGTGAAAATGGTCCGATGCGCTGTCACTGCATGGCTAATCATCTTGGAGGTTCTCGATCATACTGGAATAGAATTTACTATCCTTTTGCGTCTGTCACTACGCCCAGCACTCGCGAGTTTGGAGTTCGTCACAGTCATTCAATCCCAGAATCCTACTCGGAATACCACGGACAAGGTTTAGACTTTCCGGACTCTCATGAATGCCGCCATCAATCTAGCTTATACCACGAAGATTCTGATTAAGAGATCTAAGAGATAATCATTCAATCTAAGGTAGAACGGAAGTGGTTGTCAGGCACGCGTTCATAAGGAATGATGATGATTGTCACATTCATCACATTCAGGTTGAAGTGCGAATGAATATCTTAGAAGCGAAATAAGATGAATTGAATAGAAAACAGTAGTACTTTGCATTAATCTTTGAGGAACAGCAGAGCTCCACACCTTAATCTATGGAGTGCAGAAACTCTACCGTTGAAAATACATAAGTAATGAAGGTCCAGGCATGGCTGAATGGCCAGCCCCCAAACGTGATCAATAGATCAAAAGATAATCCAAAGATGATCCAATACAATAGTAAAAGGTCCTATTTATAATAAACTAGCTACTAGGGTTTACAAAAGTAAGTAATTGATGCATAAATCCACTTCCGGAGCCCACTTGGTGTGTGCTTGGGCTGAGCTTGAAGTCTACACGTGGAGAGGTCATTCTTGGAGTTGAACGCCAGCTTTTGTGCCAGTTTGGACGTTGAACTCCACTTTGCAACTTGTTTCTGGCGCTGGACGCCAGAATTAGGCAGAGAGCTGGCGTTGAACGCCAGTTTGCGTCGTCTAAACTTGAGCAAAGTATGGACTATTATATATTTCTGGAAAGTGCTGGATGTCTACTTTCCAACGCAATTGGAAGCGTGCCATTTTGAGTTCTGTAGCTCTAGAAAATCCATTTTGAGTGCAGTAAGGTCAGAATCCAACAGCATCAGCAGTCCTTCTTCAACCTCTGAATCTGATTTTTGCTCAAGTCCCTCAATTTCAGCCAGAAAATACCTGAAATCACAGAAAAATACACAAACTCATAGTAAAGTCTAGAAATGTGAATTTAACATAAAAACTAATGAAAACATCCCTAAAAGTAACTAGATTCTACTAAAAACATACTAAAAATAATGCCAAAAAGCGTATAAATTATCCGCTCATCACTTGTCAAGACCCTTGGAATCACCTTTGCTTAGGTTGCCATCTACACCTTCATTTGAGTGGGTGAAACTCATTTCTATTATCTTTCTTATCCCACTTGAATATGATTTGCTTAAAACGGATGGCCAACTTAGGATGCTTTGTGGGATGAAGCGTAAAAGAAAGATGTTTCGTGGTTGGCATTGAAATCAAGGCTCATTATGGTTGATGCATCAAACATGAGATATAAAGGTTGGAGTAGTGCTCACCTAGATGGGTCTAGAAGGATTGTTGGTCACTTTATAGAGAATTCACCTTGCTCACCACCCGGATGGGCTAATAATGAGAATCTACTTCAAGACGGGTGTGAAAACAAAGTGTGGGACCCCAGATTACAAGGAGAAAATCAATTTTCGGAGCCCCAAACTTGTGAAGAACTCCATCAACACTTGGCGCAAATGATAAAAAATCTTGAGGCACAATGGAGAACCAAGCATTGGTGGATATTCCAAGATGGCTTCAAGCACAAGCCACCTTGATGAGGAGCTCCCCATAAGTCCAACTTAAGGATAATAAACAAAAGTGCTAGGTGGGAGACACCCCACCATGGTAACAGCTTTTCATTTTTTCTTTTTTACATATTGGTGAAATAGGTTTAATCTCATATTTTGATTGATTTGTTAAGTTTGTTTGGTAATCTAGTAGGTTAAATAAGGTTTTATGATGTTTTGGTAGTTGTTTGGAGGTTTGGAATGCTTGGTTTGGTGCAAAAACATAGAAAAATGTTGAAAAACAGAGCACCATCCACGCGTACGTGCACTCCATGCGTACGCGTGAATCAAGCAATTTCGGTCATCCACGCGGACGCGCCATGTACGCGTGGATTGAGTTTTTCCACCCCCTCCATACATTCACCCGAGAGTTGTGCCTGAAGTGTGCCAACTTTGTGCCCAGGACACGCGAACGCGTACCTTGCGCATCCTCGTCGACTCTCTGCCTTGTCATGCACACGTACGTGCACTTCACGCGTACGCGTCGCTTCTATTTTCATCAATCCACGCTTACGCGCACATGACGCGCACGCGTGGATTGTCCTGTTTTACTCATCTTCCTTTCTTCTCTTCTTTCCATTTCTTTCCTTATTCTCTCTTCTCTTCTTTTCTTTCCACCCCTCAAACATCATCCAACACTACCAAATATCATGTAACACCATTTCTTTTAGTTAGATTAATTTTTGTTTAACTTTTGTTTTCCATTATAAGTGTTGAATTACTAATCTTTTTTACTATTTACTGCTGCTGCTTATTGATAGGATCATTGTTGTTAATTGTACTTGTTGGATTTCTTTGTTGGGGTTGTATTTGGTTACTCGGTTGGGAATTTTTCATATTTAACACTTTTGAATACCAAGTACTTGTTACATTACCTTCATGCATCTTACCTCTTTGAATTTCATGTTTTGGCCACCATGCATTCATCACCCATTATTACGCAATCGTATATTATCAATGCATTTTTTTTAGGATGCTTGTTCTAAGTGACCATCAACTATTTCATGCATTGAGATTGTGGAATTGTGAAATTGGATCAAAGCTTACCTAGTGACATATTTTTGAGCTTTGTAAAGATTTGTGGGCCATGCTTGCGATGTGATTGATTTCCACTTCTATCTTCTTTTTTCTAAGTTCCATAGCATCCATGTGTTCCACCTCTATGCCACTTAGGTGTTGCAACAACTTCAATATGTGTCATTGATTGTTGTGTGAGTTTCATATACCATTTTGTTCACTAAGTCTACCTACACATCAATCAATGTCCATGCATTATCCAATTTCACAATTTCTTGATTAATTGCTTGAATGCTTTCATGCCTCTTCACTACTTGTGTGGTTGACTTAACCTACAAGTCTTTTAAAGTATCTCAAGCACACTAGAATGAGTGAAGTGCATGTTTTCTTTTGTATAATTGTGACATGATTTTTTTAAATACTAGGGTGTGAGTTCTAAACCGCATGCAAGTTAGGATCCACACACTTATTTTTCATTAATGTCACACTAATTCACTCACTCATTTCTAGTGATTTACCTCATTCCAACAATCCATGCTTCCTTTCTTGTGCATTTACTTGCCTTATTATCTCTTGTTTTCTATGTTCAGGATGAGTCATTGATGGGAAGTAGAAGCTGGTGAATTAAAAATTTATTAAAATGGTTACGTTGCAAGTATAGTTCTTAACTCCCCGAAAATCTGCCTATCAATTTAGAAATGTGTCACAGAAAGTTTAAATTAAAATTACTGGGAGTTTTAAGTCCCAGGTCGTCTCCCAACGAGTTGCAGAAAAGTGTGCTGTTTTATTAATCAGATGTTCCAAGAAGTTGAGCTAGGTAAATTGGGAATTAAATTGAGGAATTTTAAATAATATAAATAAAAGCCTTGACTGGGAATTGATTGGTTAGAATCTCTATCATTGATGGTGTGATTGTAAGATTAATTTGTAATTAATGGTTGTTCTGTTTGGTTATCCTTTACTAGGTAAGGGAAAGTCAAACAAGTGGGAATGCCAGATCTGTTCACAAGTTGCAACCCACTTAGTTCAAAGGGATTGGCGTCGGTGACAGGATAGCAATTCAACAATTAACCCAATTACAAATTTCTTTCAATCCTTCCAACTCAAGAGTTCCTTTTAATCAACTCCCCATCAAGTAAGGAAACTACTCACGCATTGTAAATAAAGAATCCATAGCATATGAAAGGGAATTAAAAGAAGACATGATTATTGGAATAGAAATTGAATTAAAAAGAAATAATCCTTGCATTAATTAATCATAAAAGTATCTAAATGACAAAATTAAACATAACAAAGAACATGGAAGATTAAATCCAAGTTAAGAGAACAAACTAGAATGATGAAGTCTTGATGAGGAAATAACTCTTCTCAATGTTCCAATGCTAAGATCAATTGAAAATTAAAATCCTAAAAACTAGAGAGAAAAACCTAAGAGAGTGAAAAACTAGATCTAAAACTACTCTGAATGAATGTGTCTGTTGTTTCTGCATATTCTCTGACTCTAGTCTTCTGTTCCGGGCCGAAAACTGGGCCGAAATAAGGTCCAAAATCGCCCCCAGCGGATTCTGCAGATTATGCAGATCGCACACGTCACGCGATCGCGTCATCCATGCGGATGCGTCGCTTGCGCTTTTTCCTCTCCACGCGTTCGCGTCGTCCATGCTACCGCGTCACTAGCGCTTTCCAATCCGCGCGGCCGCGCAAGCCATGCAGCCGCGTCGCTGCGATTTGCGCTCCTTCGCGTGGTCGCGTGAGCTATGCGACCGCGTCACTTCTCGCTGGTTATCTCCTCAAATTCTTGTGTTCCTTCCATTTTTGCTAGCTTCCTCTCCAATCTCCATCTCATTCATGCCCTATAAGGCCTGAAACACTTGAGACACAGATCACGGCATCGAATGGAATAAAGGAGAATTAAAAGTAAATAATTAAAGTCTCTAGGAAGCAATTTTCAAACATGTACTGAATTTAGGAAGGAAATCTAAATGCATGCTAAATTGATGAATAAGTGGGCAAGGATCATGACAAAACCACGCAATTAAACACAATATAAACCATAAAATAATAGTTTATCAGTCATCATAAGAAAAAACGGAAGCGGGAGAAGAACACGCAGCATCGGTTGACCTACCAACTGAAGGTAGCAACTAGGAGAGTCACCGTACCCCCTTGCTCATTTAGTGCACCGAGGACAGTGCAAACTTTTAAGTGTGGAGAGGTCGTCCGACCACTCGGCATTTTTGGGTGACAAGTTTCTAATCCCAACACTTTTGCACTTCATTTTAGGTCTTTTAGGATTTTTGGTTGCATTGCATATGTATATATTAAGCTTAGTCAAAATCATGATATTTTCCAAGAATTTTATCTATAAGGCACCCCAATTGAAAAAAAATTTTTTTTTTAGAACTTGCTTGAATTATATACTTTGTGGAACATGATTTTTGAGCTAAGAACACAAGCATGTGAGATTTGAACCTAATTGTGTGGTTACATCATATATAACCACTTGTTTTCATTCTTGTCTGCATTATTCTCTTCCTATGATTGTAATCTTTGATTTGTTTAATTCTATATGTCCATTATTCTGTGTATACATGCATTTATATGATTGAGGCCATTGTTCAAATAGCTCACTTACCCAAATAAGCCTACCTTTTATCTTCCATTGATAACCAATTTCAGCCTATGCTTAACCCATTTGTTCTTAATTGTAGCACATTACAAGCCTAAGTAAAAAGCAATAAATGTCCCTTGTTTGGATCTTTGATTAGCTTAGGCTAGTGAGGGTGTTCATCATTAGATTTTGGGAAAGTTGGGAACATTGGATAGAAATAAAAGTGTGTTTTTGTATTTGTGTTGAGAATCTTAGGAATTGGGTACATACTCATGTATTAATCATGTGTAACCATGCATTGATGTTCTTGTATATATTTTAGTTTGAAAAAAAGAAAAAAATATAATAATAAGAAAAAAATGAACGAGAAAAACAAAAAGAAAAAAATATATACATATAAAAAAAGAGAAAATAAATAATAGAAATAGAAAAAAAGAAAGACAAATAATTTCAACAAAAAGGGGACAAAATGTCCCAAAGCAAGGTTCAATAAAAGTCAATGCATATGGGTGGTGATAAAAAAGAGAATGCATGAGTGTGTGAAAAAGTGAAAAATGGGTAGTTAGGTTTGTTTCGAATTGTATAGGTTGTCATAGGTTAGGTGGGAAGTTTAAGTTAATCAAAGATTCAAATTTCAAGCTCACTTGACCATATGCATCCTACCTTGACCCTAACCCCATTACAACCTATAGGAATTCCTCATGATATTTGTATGCATGCATGAAATAATTGTTGATTGTTTGATGAAAAACAAATCTTGGAAAACATGATTAGGGGAGCAATTGTTTGGTAGTATAGCATCATTTAGGTTAGTTTCTAGAGAGAGAAGCTCCATCTTCTCTCTAGAATTAGGTTAGGTTAATCTCTCTTAGATTTGGGTTCAATTACATGTTTTCATCTTGTTTCTTTTATGGATTCTTGCTTTTACCCTTTCATTTTCATGATTTGTAGTGTTAGTTTCCCTTTTATGCTCTCTTTTATGTTCATGGATACTCATGTTGGATTTAGATCTCTTTTAATGCAATTTAATGTTTGATGTCCTTTTAATTGTTGATTTGAGTTGTGATTTACTTTCCTTGTAATTTGTAGTTGGTAGATTTTACTATTTCTTGTCATTTATTATGCTTTCCTTTATTACCCACCAAGTGTTTGACAAAATGCTTGGTTGGGCTTTAGAGTAGATTTTGAGCATTCTTGGCTTGGAAAGAGTAATTAGACAATCTTGAGTTATGAAAACCCAACTCATGTTGGTGATATAGAGTTGTTAGTTAATATTATTTCAATGACGCTAATCTTTTGCTAATTCAATTAGTGAGTTGATTAGGACTTTTGATTTGAGATTAACTAGTCTTATTTGACTTTCTCTCATGGAAGATAACTTACACCTTCTTCCAATGTTGGAGATGACGAAATGAGATAGATTCTTGTTATTATTGTGATATGATTGATTAGTCTTGTTTGACATTCTCCCTATGTGTTGGAGTTGACTAAATAAGATGAATTAATCATTGTATGACTAGGATAGAAAGCCTATGATCTCAATTCTTGCCATGAATGTTTCTCTTTATTAATTGCTTTCTTTAATTACTCTTTTTACTTTCCTTGTCATTTAATTTCTTGCCCTCTTATCAATCAAAACCCCCCCTTGCATCTTCATAGCCAATAATTAAACACTTCATTGCAATTCCTTGTGAGACAACCCGGAGTCTAAATACTCCGGTTAATTTTCATTGGGGTTTGTTACTCGTGACAACCAAATTTTTTATTGGCAGGATTGTTTGTTGGTTTGGAGCTATGCTTATAACGAAGTAATTCCTTTCTTTAGGAAGAAAATCTAGACCGACAACGATTCTTGCTATCATCCACGTGAAGCCGCAATCACTGATGGTGCTAGCTAGTTGTTGGATGTCCTAGAGAATCGGTTTAATCTCACTCATGCTGCTCTTCGCCTTTACAGCTTGAATAAGAGGTAAGCTATCACTACAAGAAAAATGCTGAGTACCATCGGATTTACCGTCGAAAACAATCGGATGGTAGAAACCTCGTGGGTAAATGTTTACCATCGGATTATTCTGTCCGACGGTAATTACTATCGAATTCTATGGCAGATTACCTGCTTGGAAAACCAATTTGTTACCGGCAGATTTTTTTCGACAATAATGTTGGCACCAAAAAATGTTGTTTCGCACCATATTACCATCGGATTATTCCAATGGTAATTCTGACGATAATGTCAATTTTTTTTTAAATTTAAATTATTTCACACAATTAGTGGTCAATTCATAAATAATGAAGAATTTTTATTTAAAATAATAATACAATGTTAAAATAATTTAAAAGTCAAGTACATCAAATAAATACAATGAAATAATAAAACAAAAAACTAATATCTACAGATTTAGGTAGTCGTCGTCATCATCGTAAGTCCCGTGGCCCTAAGTCGGTGGCGCAGAAGGTGGTGATGATATCCGTATGCCACCAACAGCGGTGCTGAATTATATATTATGCTATTTGAAACATTGTAACTTATATCAATCTACTCTATGACATATGCGACTTTAGAATTATATATTATGCTATTTGTCCAAAAAAATTAATGACATTTGAAACATTATAACTTGTCCAAGTACTCCATGTCATGCATAGTAAGTGATACATAGAACAGTTAACTGACCAGCGATGCGCATCTGGGCCTGGTACACCTCCATCTGAGCCTCCATACACTACATCCGCTCCAGCGACTCCCTAAACTCTAGCCTGAGCTCATCCGTATATGTCATGTGGGTGAGGATCTTCTGATACCTCTCCCAATAATCGTTAAGCTCCTGAGCCTGCTGATGAAGTCTGCACTGGAGCTCCTACACTTGCAGCCTCAAATTTACGCCTTCCTCGGGTTGGACGGCTCGACTGGTGGCAGAGCCTGATGACAGCCTCAACATCGTGGTGCAGAGGTTGCTGGCAAAGAACGACCCCATCACATATACGTGATTCTTGTACGAGAATGAGGGGGTTTCACGTCAAACCACATCGTGGCCGATGACTAAAGCCGCAGAGCTATTGGCGGTGACCTCCCCATTTTGCTGAGATTGCTGAGTCGCGATCTCTAGTCTCTGTGTGTAGGACTCCTGTGCAATTAACACAAGTTATTGTGATTAGTAAGACATATATAAAGTTAATCTCTAATAATTTCATAGCAGAAGATAATCAGATGTATGTTTACTCACATAATGGTCCTGAGGCCGCTAATTAGCAAATCTCACTTTGTTCTCCTTCAGCGTATGGGTGTACTTGAACGTCTTTGCCAATATGGTCTCACGGTCTAACGACTTTGATGACAAGTCATCTTAGCCTATTTTAGCTAGTCTTTTTCTTTAGTTTTCATTAGAATTATGCACTTTCTTGAGCTACAAGCAAGCTAATTGAGTAGATTTTCATGTTTCCCTTGATTGAACCAACCATATGTGAATTCATGCCATTTCATGAGGTTTTGTGCTATATTTGTTGCATATTATGAAAGAATGAATATCTCATGATTTTGAGCATAGCTTTGATTAGTTTGGTTGATTAATGATAGGTGAAGAAAGCTTGGAGAAAGGTTGAAGCAAAGAGGAATGGCTAGAAGTGAAGAATGGAAGTTGATCTTGGAGACATGAAGTTAGCCCCAACATTAGCCCCCTAACTTGGAGGCTAACGTTGGGCATGAAGTACTCCCTGGGCTCCCCACGTTTGAGCCAACGTTAGCCCCCTAACTTGGAGGCTAACGTTGGCACATGACATTGCAAGGAAGAGGCCAACGTTAGCTCCAACGTTAGCCCCCTAACTTGGAGGCTAACGTTGGCACATGACATTGCAAGGAAGAGGCCAACGTTAGCTCCAACGTTAGCCCCCTAACTTGGAGGCTAACGTTGGAACTTGAAATTCATCCCTGGGCAAGCCAACGTTTGCGCCAACGTTAGCCCCCTAACTTGGAGGCTAACGTTGGCACATGAGTTATAAAGTGGGAGAAGGCCAACGTTTGAGCCAACGTTAGCCCCCTAACTTGGAGGCTAACGTTGGCACATGAATCACAAAGGGAGGGGCACCAACGTTTGCGCCAACGTTAGCCCCCTAACTTGGAGGCTAACGTTGGCACCACTAGCACTAAGCAAGGCCAACGTTAGGGTCAAAGTTAGACCCCTAACGTTGGCACCAACGTCCAAACCAGAAAATCATGCTTGCTGCTATGAAAAGTTGGGGTCAAAGTTAGACCCCTAACTTTGGCCCTAACGTTGGGACCAACTATGGCTAACTTCAAAACCGGTTCAATTGGTTCACTTCGGTTCTTCTTCAAACTTCAAGAGCAATCAACCAAGGCCTCTTTCAACCCAATTCCACCAAGAACAAAGGCCCAACTCAAGGCTTGAAGATCATTTTGGAAAGTGTATAAATAGGATAGAATTCAAGTTATTCAGGGAGCTTTCCTTTTGGAATTTTCATAATAGTTTTCGGAGAGCTTTTGAACTTGAGTGAACTTTAATTTCTTTGCTTTCATTGCTTTCATTTTCCATTTACTTTTGTCTTGGATCTTGGATTGGAGAATTGAAGAAATTCTGTTTCAATCTCAATCTTGGATCTCTCTGTTTATTTACTGCTTAATTGAATTCCATTTCCGGTTCATTGTTCATCATCTCTTTTCTTTGCAATTTACAATTTCCTTGCTATTGTTCTTGTTGGATCTAGGAAGGCATTGAGATCTAGACTTAGTTTTCTAGTCTCTGGGTCCTGAGATCTGAATTTCTCATTTCAATTCCCTGTTTATTGCTTTTTCTGTTCATTTACTTTACTGCTTCAAGATCCGGTTCAATCTCAATTCCCTTTCCCTCTTCTGTTTGATGCAATTTAGTTTTTCCTTGTTTAAATTCTGCAAATCCATTCCCCAATTCCCTTTACATTTCAAGCAATTTCTATTCCTTGCACTTTAAGATTCCGCAATTTACATTTCTTGCACTTTAAGTTTCTGCCATTTAATTTCTTGTTCTTTAAGTTTCAGCAATTTATTTCTTGTTCTCTTTACTTCAATGCAAATTACATTCTGCAAGTCACAAATCACCCAACCAACACTTGATTCGCTTGACTAAATCAATCACTAAACTAAAATTGCTCAATCCTTCAATCCCTGTGGGATCGACCTCACTCCCGTGAGTTTTTATTACTTGATACGACCCGGTACACTTGCCGGTTAGTTTTGGGTGTTTTGGGAGAGATTTATTTTTCCTCCAAAATATATCATCAAGTTTTTGGCGCCGTTGCCGGGGATTGATTAGATTGACAATGATTAAGTGAGGTGGTGGTCTAGATCAAGCACTTTTTCTTTATTTTTCTTTAATTTTTGATTAACTCACTAACTGTTTGAATTTTTGCTTAAGCTAACTAAAACTTCATTCTAGCAGTAGATTGAAGTGTAACTGGTTTGTGTGCTCTTATGTTCTGCTTGTATGTCAGGTACAAGAAGAGCCATACCCAATTTTCATGAACAAGACGAAAGAACTCTCAGGAGGTTAAGAAGAGCTGAAAGAGGGAAAAGTATTGTTGGAGAAGAGGAATCAGACGAAGAATTCCACGAGATGGAAGGAGATACATCTAATCCAGAAGGAGGAGTCAATAATCAACCACAACAGAGGAGAGTATTGGCTTCCTATACCTTTGCAAATGCTAGACATTGTGGAAGTAGCATTCTCACCCCTAATGTCAATGCAAATAACTTTGAACTGAAGCCACAACTCATCACATTGGTCCAGAACAATTGCTCATTTGGGGGAGGACCATTGGAGGATCCAAATCAACATCTATCTACCTTCTTAAGGATCTGTGACACTGTCAAATCCAATGGCGTGAATCCTGAAACTTACAAGCTTCTATTGTTCCCGTTCTCATTAAGGGATAAGGCTGCACAATGGCTTGAAACTTTTCCCCAAGGGAGTATCACTAGTTGGGATGACTTGGTGACTAAATTTCTAGCCAAATTCTATCCACCCCAAAGAGTCATCAGGCTGAAAACCGAGGTGCAGACATTCACACAATTAGATGCCGAATCCTTGTATGAAGCATGGGAGAGGTACAAAGCCTTAATCAGAAAGTGTCCTCCAGAGATGTTCAACGAATGGGACGTGCTGCAAAATTTCTATGAAGGCCTGACATTGAAATCTCAGGAGGCATTAGATCATTCTGCTGGAGGTTCACTACAACTAATGAAAACTGCTGAGGAAGCTCAGAATCTTGTGGATATGGTGGCCAACAACCAATATTTCTTTGCTCATCAAAGAAGCCGCCAACCATCACAAAGAAGAGGAGTAATGGAGCTAGAAGGAGTGGATTCAATCCTAGCTCAAAACAAGATGATGCAGCAGCAAATTCAACAACAATTTGAGCAAATGGCCAAGAGGATTGATAGTCTCCAAGTTGCAGCAGTCAACACTAGCCAACCATCAACCACATGGGGACAGAGTGATGAAACTCAAGAAGAACAACAACAAGAGCAAGTTCAGTATATGCACAACCAAGGACCAAATGAAGTGTATGGTGATACATACAATCCATCCTGGAAGAATCACCCAAACCTCAGATGGGGAGATAACCATACCCAAAACCAACAACCATGGCAGAGGAACTCAAACCAACACAATCCAAGAAACAACCAAAATCACAACCAGCATCAGACTAACCAAAACCCCTTCAGAAAACCTCAAAACAACTACCCCAACATCAACCAATACCAATCTAATAACCAACCCACCAACCAAAGTGCCTACCATCCATCACCCACATCTCATAACCCACCTCAAGTATCACCTGAAGCCCAAAGAATCACTCACTTGGAAGCCATGATAGACAAAATGTTGAAACACCAAGAAATGGTAGCCAAGAATCAGGAAGCCTCTATAAAGAGCCTAGAGAGACAGATGGGGCAAATCTCCAAGCAAGTATCTGTTGAGAGATCTTCAAACTCACTGCCCAGTGACACAATTCCAAATCCCAAGGAAGAATGCAAGGCAATACAATTGAGGAGTGGGAGAACATTGATAAGCAACAATGACACTACAAGGAAGCAAGCAGAGAACATCAAAGAACCAACAGAGGATGAGAATCAAACAAAGGCAGATGAGGCTAAGGAGCAAGATGTGATGCCAAACAAAGACACTGAGAAACTCAAAGAGAAGAACAACCAGCCACATAGCTCAAAGGAAGTACCTCAGGGGCAGCAGCAAATGGGAAAAAGCATCACACCCCCACTACCTTACCCTCAGAGGTTCAACAAAGAGATTAAAGACAAGCATTTCCACAAATTCCTTGAGATTTTTAAGAAGCTGGAAATTAACATTCCCTTGGCTGAAGCACTTGAGCAAATGCCTCTATATTCTAAGTTTCTGAAGGATCTTATCAACAAGAAAAGAAGTTGGCTTGAAAGGGAAACCATATTACTCACTGAGGAATGCAGTGCTGTGATTCAACGAGGTATTCCACCAAAACTTAAGGATCCGGGAAGCTTTGTAGTCTCATGCACTATTGGCAAAATAATTCTCAACAAGGCTCTCTGTGACTTGGGTGCCAGCATCAACTTAATGCCTCTCTCAATGATGAGAAAACTTGCAATAGAAGAACTTAAACCCACCAGGATGTCACTAGTCATGGCTGACAGATCAATCAAGACACCTAATGGAATTGTGGAGAATCTGTTGGTGAAGATTGGGGAGTTTATCTTCCCAACAGATTTTGTAATTTTGGACACTGAAGAAGAAGGAAACGACTCAATCATTCTGGGAAGGCCATTTCTACACACAGCAAGGGCCATCATTGATGTAGAAAAAGGAGAAATGACCTTCAGGGTCCATAATGAACAAATGATCATAAATGTGTTCAAATCAATGCAAAACGCTCCTGAGCAAGAGGATTACGTGAGAGTGGATATGATAGACAGTTTGGTGGAAGAAACATTGGAAGAAAATTTTCAAGAGCAAGAAGGAAATCAAAGGGCAACAGAGGAACAAGTGGCTGAGACCTCTACTGAGCAAAATGAAAGGCAAGATAAGAAAGAAGATGTACCAAGACAAGAATTGAAACCTTTACCCACCCATCTCAAATATGCATTCCTTGACACATCGGAGAGTCTCCCAGTAATCATTAACTCATCCTTGACAAAGAAGGAAGAAGGAGAACTTCTTGACGTACTCAAAGCTCACAAAGATGCTTTAGGATGGACAATTGATGACCTGAAGGGAATCAGCCCTGCAGTATGTATGCATAAGATCCTCTTGGAAGATAATTCCAAACCAGTGGTTCAACCGCAAAGAAGATTAAATCCCACAATGAAGGAAGTTGTCCAGAAGGAAGTAATGAAGTTATGGAATGCAGGGATAATCTTCCCAATATCTGACAGCCCATGGGTAAGCCCGGTTCAAGTTGTACCAAAGAAGGGAGGGATGACGGTCATCACTAATGAGAAGAATGAATTGATCCCTACTAGAACAGTGACTGGGTGGAGAATGTGCATAGACTATAGAAGATTGAATGATGCCACCAGGAAGGATCATTTCCCTCTCCCATTCATTGATCAGATGCTGGAAAGGTTAGCCGGCCATGCCTATTACTGTTTTTTGGACGGATATTCTGGGTATAATCAAATCGTGGTAGACCCCAAGGACCAAGAGAAATCTGCCTTCACATGTCCATTTGGAGTTTTTGCGTATAGGAGGATGCCTTTTGGGCTCTGCAACGCCCCTGCCACATTTCAAAGGTGTATGCTCTCCATTTTCTCTGATATGGTCGAAAAATTTTTAGAAGTTTTCATGGATGATTTCTCTGTTTTTGGTGATAATTTCAATGCTTGCCTAAACCATCTAACCCTTGTCTTGAAACGGTGCCAAGAAACCAATTTGGTTTTAAACTGGGAGAAATGTCATTTCATGGTACCCGAAGGGATAGTTCTTGGCCATAAAGTTTCAAAAAAGGGGATAGAGGTTGATAAGGCAAAGGTTGAGATCATAAAAAAACTCCCACCACCAATTAATGTGAAATCTGTTAGAAGTTTCTTGGGGCATGCCGGATTTTACAGAAGGTTTATCAAGGACTTTTCAAAAATAGCCAAACCTTTAAGTAATCTGTTAATGCTTGATAACCCTTTTGTTTTTGATGAAAACTGTCAGCATGCATTTGAAACTTTAAAAAAGAAACTCACAACAGCACCAATCATCACACCTCCGGATTGGGGATTACCTTTTGAACTCATGTGTGATGCAAGTGACATTGCAATTGGTGCTGTAATTGGGCAAAAGAAGGGGAATTTGCATCATGTCATATATTATGCAAGTAAAGTGTTGAATGAGGCCCAAAGAAATTACACTACAACAGAAAAAGAGTTGCTAGCTGTAGTCTATGCATTTGATAAGTTTAGATCATATCTGATAGGATCAAAAGTTGTAGTTTACACTGATCATGCTGCACTTAAGTATTTGATGTCAAAGCAGGATGCTAAACCAAGACTCATCAGGTGGATACTGCTCCTACAAGAATTTTACATTGAGATAAGAGATAGGAAGGGCACTGAAAATCAGGTCGCTGATCATCTGTCAAGGCTACCACATGAAACAAATCAAAAAGCATCCCAGCCCATAAATGAAAGCTTCCCAGATGAGCACCTTCTGCAGATCCAGCAAGCACCTTGGTTTGCTGACATAGCAAATTACAAAGTGGGAAGGAAGATACCGCAAGAATTCTCTAAGCAACAAGTTAAGAAGTTGATCAAAGAAGCAAGGAAATTTTCATGGGATGAACCCTTCTTATTCAAGAGATGCTCTGATGGAGTGATCAGGAGGTGTATTCCTGAAAGTGAAGTGAGGGACATCTTGTGGCATTGTCATGGTTCAGCTTATGGTGGACACTTTGGCCCAGAAAAAACAGCCGCAAAAATACTGCAGAGTGGCTTCTATTGGCCAACTATTTTCAAGGATGCCAGAGAATATGTACACCAATGTAATGAATGCCAGAAAGCAGGAGGATTAACAAGAAGGAATGAGATGCCTCAAAATTTTATCTTAGAATTAGAATTGTTCGATCTATGGGGAATTGATTTCATGGGGCCTTTTCCTCCTTCCTATTCTTTTAGATACATCCAGGTAGCAGTGGAATATGTCTCAAAATGGGTAGAAGCCATAGCCACAACCACCTGTGATGCACAGATCGTCCTCCAATTCCTCAAAAAGCACATCTTCACTAGGTTTGGAGTGCCCAAAGGTCTTATTAGTGATGGTGGCAGTCACTTTTGCAACAAACAAATGGAGAAACTCCTTCACAAATATGGAGTAATTCACAAAGTAGCCACACCCTACCATCCTCAGACTAACGGCCAAGCTGAACTTGCAAATAGAGAATTAAAGAAGATCCTAGAGAAAACAGTGGGAATCACAAGAAAAGATTGGGCTAGAAAGCTAGAGGATGCATTGTGGGCGTATAGGACAGCTTTTAAAACTCCTATTGGCAAGTCACCCTTTCAGCTATTATATGGCAAATCCTACCACCTCCCTGTAGAGCTTGAACACAGAGCTTTTTGGGCCACTAAACTCCTCAACCTTGATCCCCAAGCTGCAGGAGAAAAAAGGTTGTTACAACTAAATGAACTGGATGAATTCAGACTGGAAGCTTATGAAAATGCGAAGATATACAAGGAGAAAGCTAAGAAATGGCATGACAAGAAGATCACAAAGAAGGAATTCAAGCCAGGACAACAAGTACTCCTGTATAATTCGAGGCTTAAAATCTTCCCTGGCAAACTGAAGTCTAAGTGGACTGGCCCATACTTGGTGACAAAGATTTTTCCCTATGGGAATATTGAACTGCTAGATGAGGCAACAAAGAATCAATTCACTGTAAATGGTCACAGAGCAAAGTTGTACTTGGGAGGACAATGGGTTAAGGAAAAAGAGGTTCAACACCTACAGCCCTCTTAAAAAGAATTGAAAGATGTCAAGCTAGTGACAATAAAAGAGCGCTTGTTGGGAGGCAACCCAACCTGAGGTAGTTTTCTTTTCATAGTTAGTTCAATAAAAAGGTTAAATGAGTAGTATGTATTGCAAGGAGCTAAGTTTGGTGTTTCACACCAAAACATATTAAGGGAGAATAAAGGATTCTAAGTTTGATGTTCCACCAAAATCTTACTTAAAAGCACATTCTCACTTTCTATATAAAGGGTCACTAGCTCCAAGCAATCTGACAAATCATTTAAGCATTGTCCGTGTCTAGTTTTCAGTTTTATTACCTTTAGCAAAGATTTAGGCTTTCACATATGGTTATGCATAAGAAACATGGCAAGAGACTAAGTTTGGTGTTCACACACCAAAGTAAGTTCAACCGCCTACAAGAAAGTCTTGCACACTAACAAATCATCTAAGGGCTTGAGAAACAAGCAACTTCCATTAACACTGCAGAAATTCAATCACTCTTCTGGAGGACTACTCACCATTAGCTGAGATGAAAGAAGAAGAAGCCACCAAGAGGTTGTATTGTCACTTAACTCCATCAGTATTAAATTGCTCTAATTTGGAAGTATGCATCAATTATGTTAGTGTAGTATGCATCAATTATGTTTTTGTTTTTTTTAAGAAGGCTGGTTTTCATGTTGGCTTGTGTGTTCATTTTCACTTAACAAGAAGCATATGTTATCCCCTGCATCTTTTATTTCAATAAAAGAACAGTTTGAATGTGAAGCAAGATAGTCTCTGTTAGTTAGAAGTAGAATAAAAGTAAGTGGTGGTATGTGTGTGATTGTATAATAGCTCACTTTTAGTGAATAAAGAGCTAGGATATCTCCTTCTAAGTAAAGAGTGGCCTACTGTCTATGAATCTCAATTGAATTGAAATCCTTGGTTAGAAAGAAAAACAAAAAGAAGGAAAGAACAAAGAAAGCCAAAAAGAAGCAAAACAAAAGAAAAACAAAAAGAAACAAAGCTGGACACCAATAGCTTGAACCTTAAAATATATGCCTGTGATGTCTTTGTACTAGGATCTGCTTGGATTAGTAAGCTCTTAGGAGTGCCTCAACACTTGGTGACTTGGGTTAACTAACCCGGGATCATCAGCTGAAAGTCCACTATCAAGAGCAACCTAACTACAAGACATTTAGTAGCCCAAAGAGGTGCTGGGCATCAATGTTTTAAGAAGGAATGTAAGCCAAGTGTCTATGGTGAATAATGTGTCAAGTATAAAGAAAAGAAAATGAACTTGCTACACATGACACTCAAATAAAGCTTATGAACAAAGTAATAACCAAGGATAAAGGAATAATGAGAGGTCATAGCAGTATGTCACTTGAAGCTTGAAGGAGATTTTCTAGGCCTAGGAGTCAATAAGAAGTGAGTATTTGCATATCCACATAAAACCCCATGAACTATCAATAATACTCTGCTAGCATGAACTTCCTCTTCCATTTCATTCTTTCTTCTTAATAATTCATTTCTTGCTTGGGGACAAGCAAGCTTTAAGTTTGGTGTTGTGATGACAAGTCATCTTAGCCTATTTTAGCTAGTCTTTTTCTTTAGTTTTCATTAGAATTATGCACTTTCTTGAGCTACAAGCAAGCTAATTGAGTAGATTTTCATGTTTCCCTTGATTGAACCAACCATATGTGAATTCATGCCATTTCATGAGGTTTTGTGCTATATTTGTTGCATATTATGAAAGAATGAATATCTCATGATTTTGAGCATAGCTTTGATTAGTTTGGTTGATTAATGATAGGTGAAGAAAGCTTGGAGAAAGGTTGAAGCAAAGAGGAATGGCTAGAAGTGAAGAATGGAAGTTGATCTTGGAGACATGAAGTTAGCCCCAACGTTAGCCCCCTAACTTGGAGGCTAACGTTGGGCATGAAGTACTCCCTGGGCTCCCCACGTTTGAGCCAACGTTAGCCCCCTAACTTGGAGGCTAACGTTGGCACATGACATTGCAAGGAAGAGGCCAACGTTAGCTCCAACGTTAGCCCCCTAACTTGGAGGCTAACGTTGGAACTTGAAATTCATCCCTGGGCAAGCCAACGTTTGCGCCAACGTTAGCCCCCTAACTTGGAGGCTAACGTTGGCACATGAGTTATAAAGTGGGAGAAGGCCAACGTTTGAGCCAACGTTAGCCCCCTAACTTGGAGGCTAACGTTGGCACATGAATCACAAAGGGAGGGGCACCAACGTTTGCGCCAACGTTAACCCCCTAACTTGGAGGCTAACGTTGGCACCACTAGCACTAAGCAAGGCCAACGTTAGGGTCAAAGTTAGACCCCTAACATTGGCACCAACGTCCAAACCAGAAAATCATGCTTGCTGCTATGAAAAGTTGGGGTCAAAGTTAGACCCCTAACTTTGGCCCTAACGTTGGGACCAACTATGGCTAACTTCAAAACCGGTTCAATTGGTTCACTTCGGTTCTTCTTCAAACTTCAAGAGCAATCAACCAAGGCCTCTTTCAACCCAATTCCACCAAGAACAAAGGCCCAACTCAAGGCTTGAAGATCATTTTGGAAAGTGTATAAATAGGATAGAATTCAAGTTATTCAGGGAGCTTTCCTTTTGGAATTTTCATAATAGTTTTCGGAGAGCTTTTGAACTTGAGTGAACTTTAATTTCTTTGCTTTCATTGCTTTCATTTTCCATTTACTTTTGTCTTGGATCTTGGATTGTAGAATTGAAGAAATTCTGTTTCAATCTCAATCTTGGATCTCTCTGTTTATTTACTGCTTAATTGAATTCCATTTCCGGTTCATTGTTCATCATCTCTTTTCTTTGCAATTTACAATTTCCTTGCTATTGTTCTTGTTGGATCTAGGAAGGCATTGAGATCTAGACTTAGTTTTCTAGTCTCTGGGTCCTGAGATCTGAATTTCTCATTTCAATTCCCTGTTTATTGCTTTTTCTATTCATTTACTTTACTGCTTCAAGATCCGGTTCAATCCCAATTCCCTTTCCCTCTTCTGTTTGATGCAATTTAGTTTTTCCTTGTTTAAATTCTGCAAATCCATTCCCCAATTCCCTTTACATTTCAAGCAATTTCTATTCCTTGCACTTTAAGATTCCGCAATTTACATTTCTTGCACTTTAAGTTTCTGCCATTTAATTTCTTGTTCTTTAAGTTTCAGCAATTTATTTCTTGTTCTCTTTACTTCAATGCAAATTACATTCTGCAAGTCACAAATCACCCAACCAACACTTGATTCGCTTGACTAAATCAATCACTAAACTAAAATTGCTCAATCCTTCAAT
This sequence comes from Arachis hypogaea, assembly GCF_003086295.3. Classification (NCBI taxonomy): domain Eukaryota; kingdom Viridiplantae; phylum Streptophyta; class Magnoliopsida; order Fabales; family Fabaceae; genus Arachis; species Arachis hypogaea. The sequence continues at coordinate 97,047,748 of NC_092049.1, forward strand.
CCCTGTGGGATCGACCTCACTCCCGTGAGTTTTTATTACTTGATACGACTCGGTACACTTGCCGGTTAGTTTTGGGTGTTTTGGGAGAGATTTATTTTTCCTCCAAAATATATCATCAGACTTCAATTACACAAGTTGCATTGAAATACAAAATTATTAGAATGCCTAGTAACGATATGCAAAACAAATACAATAAAGAAGTTATTAAAACAATTAAAGGAACTACATACCAGCTTGGTATTGGTCTTCGTGAAGGTCACCGAGCTGCTGGTGTAATTGGATGACCTGGCCGATGTTCGGTTAGCTTTGAACCCCACATCGGTCTCCCAATGAGCTAACAGGCCTTTCTTTACCTCCAGCCAGAGCCATTCCATCGGCTAGTCCCGCCATGACGAAAATCATCCAGCATCTGCTGGAGCCATCGACCTATTCCATGGTCGAATATATTTTGAATGGTCAGGCCGTGCTCAGCATCCCAAATGAAGTGCAATTGAAACAAAGAAGCTTTAAAATTAGTTAAGCAAGATAGAGGATAAAGTAGCTAAAAAGGTTTGAAATAGAAATAATGAAAGTAATTACCGTCCATTTCTCAAACCAGTGCTTCCTGGTCTCAGCGGGGATCTTTGTGTAGCTGGGCCGGGACTGGTCATACATCATCTTAATGACATTCGTCATCTCCTGAGTACACGTGTTCGGGTTCGGCAAAAACTGAAAACAACCCAAAAACAAGAATCAACTCTAATAATTAGATCTAGAAAACAGGAATCATAATCATTAAAACTAGATAACAAAAATCAGCAATCCAAATCAACCTAAATCCACTAAACAGGAATAAATTTTCAGGAACTTTTAGCAATAACAGGAGTCATAACCAATAAAACTAGAAAACAATGACCATCAATCCAAATCATCCTAAATCCACTAAACAGGAATCAATTTTTAGGAACTTTCAGCAATAACAGGAACCTTAATCATTAAAACTAGAAAATAATAACCAGCAATTAACGCTTAAATCAACTAAACTAAAAATAATTCAGGCACTTTTAGCGATAACCATAAATAGGAAATACATGAGCATTGAACGTGTTACTTACCCCATGCCGCCTGATAAACCCCAATTTTAGGGTTTATCTTGTGTTGAATTTAGTGCATTTTATCAACTTATCCCACATTTATTCAATGAAATTGTATGGTTTTGTGAATTTCTCCTAATTTGTACATAAGATTAAAAACAAGCTTTTTAGGCTCTTAATTTGCTAAATTTAATTCTCTTTTTTCCATTTGATGCCTTGATGTGTTTGCTCAGTGATTTTAGGCTTATAAGGCAAAGATTGGATTGAAGAAATGAAGAAAAAAGCATGTAAAAGTCGAGAATTCATGAAGAAATGAAGTTTGGAATTCTGCTCAGTTTCGCGTATGCGTGGTGACCAAAGATTTCATCAAGCGACGCGTACGCGTGACCTTCTGCGTATGCGTGACACTTGTTATGTGACTAACTTTAAGAAATCATGGCTGGCAATTTCTGAGCTCACTCAGGCCCAAATCCAACTCATTTCTGAAGTATTTGAGGCCAAATTCAAAAAGGAACAAGGGGGGAGCAATTAGGGTAGCTTAGGAACCATGCTTTAAGTCATTTTCTAGAGAGAGATGCTCCCTCTTTTCTCTAGAATTAGGGTATATTTAGGTTAATTTCATCTTAGATTTAGGTTTTAATCTTGTCTTGGTTTAGTTTTCCTTGCAATTTCTTATTCTCACATCTTTGTTCTCTTAGTTTACATTGTTAATTTCCCTTTTATGTCACTTTTATGTTTATGAACTCTTGTTGATTTTGATTTCTATTAATGCAATTTGATGTTTCTATGTTTATTGTTGCTTAATTAAGTTGTTATTATTATTTTCTTTCATTTGGTAGCTTTAGATTTTATTATTTATGCAATTTAACATGCTTTTCTTTTTATGCAGACCAAGTGTTTGATAAAATGGTTGACTTAGTTTTAGAGTTGAATTTTGAGCATTCTTGGCCTGAAAAGAGAAGTTTGGTAATTTTGAGTCATTAATACCCAATTTATGTTGGTGATCTAGAGTTGTTAGTTAATCTTGTTTCCATTGATGCTACTTATAGGTTGGGATTGACTAGGCCTACTTGATCTTCTTCCAATGTTGGAGATAACGTAATAGGCTTAACTCTTGGTAATTGTTGTGTTATGATTAATGACTAGGATAGAAGACCTTAATTCTCAATCCTTGCCATGAATGCCTCTTTAGCATTTATCATCTTTAGTTATTTTCTTTACTTTCTTGTCATTTAAATTCTTGCCATTTAATTTCTTGTCTTATCATCAACCCACTTGATCCCATAACCAATAATTGGGTATTTGATCGCAGTTCCTAGGGAGAATGACCCGGGAGTAATACTGATATGAAGATTTTTACCGGTTTAAAATTTAACAAAATAATTTCGTTGTAAGCATAGTCCAAACCGACAATCGATCCTCAAATCAAAGTTTAATTTTGGTAGTCACGAGTTCAAACCAATAAAAATAACCGAGAGTATTAGTCTCGGATTGTCTTCTCAAGGAATTGCAGTGAGGTGTGCGTACTATTGGTTATGGTATCCAACGGGTGGTTTGCAAATAACGGGACAAGAAATTAAAAAGGCAACAAAAGTAAAGCAAGCAACTAAAGAAAGCAAATACTAAAGAGAGACATTCATGGCAAGGATTGAGAATTTAGGCTTTCTATCCTAGTCATTAATTATAATACAATAATTAACAAGAGCTAATCCTAATTAGTCATCTTCAACAATGGAAGAAGGTATAATGTTATCTTCACTTGAGAGAAAGTCAAATAAGATTAGTTAATCTCAATCCAAAAGTCCTAATCAACTTACTAATTAAATTAGCAAGAGATTAGAGTCAATGGAAACTAACTAACAACTCTAGATCACCAATCTAAATAGCGTATTAATGACTCAAGATTACCTAATTTCTCATTCCAAGCCAAGAATGCTCAAAAATTCTACTCTAACATTCAACCAAGCATTTTGTCAAACACTTGGAATGTATAAAAGGGAAGCATATTAAATTGCAAGAAATATAAATTCTACAACTACCCAATTGCAAGGAAGCAATAACAACAACTCAATTAAACAATAAAGGAACATAAACATGAATTGCATTAAAAGGAAATCCAAATCCAACAATAGTGCATGAACATAAAAATGACATAAAAAAAATTAACAAGAGAACTAAGAGAGCAAGATGTAATAATAAGAAATTGAAAGGAAAACAAGATGAAAACAAGAAATTAACCTAGATTTAAGAGGAATTAACTTAGTCCTAACCTAATCCTAGAGAGAATATGGAGCTTCTCTCTCTAGAAACTACTTAAAGCAAGTTTCCTACACTAACTAATTGCTCCCCCTTTGATCCATCTTGAATTCTGCATGAAATAGCCTCAAAAATGAGTTGGATTTGGGCCTGGGAAGCTCAGAAATCGCCCCCAGCGAATTCACTTTAAGTGAGTCATGTGCCGCTCATAATCGGATCAAACCCACAATTGAATTTAGTTATTAAAATGATTTTACAAACTTGCAAGAAAAGAGATGATTATAGGTGAAAACATGTAATTGAGCAATCGAACCCTCACCGGATGTGTATCCGCTCTAGTCACTCAAGTGTATAGGGTTGACTCACAAAATTCTCCCCTAATCATGCTTTCCAAGATTTGTTTTTCATCTAACAATCAACAATTATTTCATGTATGCATACAAATATCATGAGAAGTTATCCATAGGTTGTAACGGGGCTAGGGTAAAGGTAAGATTGTATTTGGTTAAGTGGGCTAGAATTTGAATCTTTGATTAACTTAAACTTCCCACCTAACCTATGACAACCTATACAATTCTAAACAAACCTAACTACCCATAATTCTCACTTTTTCACACACTCATGCATTCTCTTTTTTATTACAACACATATGCATTGATTATTATTGCTTTACTTTGGGGCATTTTGTCCCCTTTTTATAGGTCCTTTTTTTGCTTTTCTTTTCTTTTTATATTTTTTTCTTTTTCTTTTTCTACATTTTTTCTTTTGATGAATTATATACAAAGGTACCAATGCATATGGTTTAAACATACTTAATACATGAGTATGTACCCAATTCCCAAAATTTTGGCAAAAATATAAAAATACCCTTTTATCCCAACCAATGTTCCCAAACTTCCCACAATTAAATGATAAACACTTTCACTAGCCTAAGCTAATCAAAGATCCAAACAAGGGACATTTATTATTTTTCGCTTTAAGGCTTGTAATGTGCTAAAATTAAGAATAAATGGGTTTAGAATAGGTTCAAAGTTGGCTAACAATAGAAGATAAAAGATAAGGCTATTTGGATAAGTGAGCTATTTAAAACGATGGCCTCAATCATATAAATGCGAGTACATAAAATAATGGACATAAAGAATCAAACAAATCAAAGATTACAATCATAGAAAGAGAATAATACACACAAGAATGAATATAAGTGGTTATATGATGTAACCACACAATTAGGCTCAAAATTCAGATGCTTATGTGTTCTTAGCTAAAAAACATGATCCACAATGTATAATTCAAGCAAGTTCTTAAACAAAAATTTTACTCAAATCAATTGGGGTGCCCTATAGATAAATTTCTTGAAAAATTTCATTATTTTGACTAAGTTTATTATATATACCCTAAATGAAGTGTTGTGATTGAGAAAGGTTAAAATTCCTTAGTTAAATTCCTATTTTCAAGCAAATCAATTCTCATATGCAACGGAATAAACTAAGGTTAATTATGTGCATTTTTTCAATCACAACTAATAAACTAAAATAACTATATAGATGCAGAATGCGATAAACTAAAAAGTATCCAAAATAACTAATATATACAAGAATCCAGAAGTGCAATAAAGTAAAAATGTGCAAGTACTGAAAATAAAACAAAATAAAGCAACATAAAATAAGAGTCTAAAATGGTCACCAAAATGAAATCCGCCAAAGACGGCGACCTCCCCACACTTAGAAGAAAGCATCGTCCTCGATGCTACAACTCAGGCTGGGTGATAGGGTCAACATCCACAGCTGGCTGAGGCTATGGCTCTGGCTGTTCCTCCACAGAAGTCTGCTGCTCATCAGAAGCCTGAGTCTCTGTGGGGCCTGAGTCTGTGTAGGGGCCTCTGCCTGCTGAGCCTCCTCCTCCTGAGCCTCAGACTGGTCGAAAAGAGTATCGGGCTCGGAGAGAATGTCGATGCCCAATGCTGCTATCATTCGTCTCAAGTGCTCATAACATCGGTTGTTGCGACGTTCTATCTAGTCCATGCGCTCGAAGAAGTGCTGCACGAGATGGTAGGTTGGCTGGGATGATGATGATGGTGCTGGCCTGGTGGATACATGTGGTGCTGTCGAGGGTCTGGCTGCTGCTGAAGAAGAAGCTGGCTCAGATGCTGTTGCTATGGCAGCTCGGTCTCTACGCTGGGCTGCTGGTCAGTCACCAACCCAAGTCCCCCACGGAATAACTTTCTTCTTGCTGTAGACTGCTGGTGGTGACTCATCTTCTGGTAGCCAAGGTACCCCAGCCCAGTGAGCGAGCTGTGTAACCAAACATAGAAAAAGGAAGGTTTTCCCTTATATGGGCCCGCTACAGGAATCGTCTAATGAGTTGGGGAAGGTACAGCTCCTTCCCCTCAAGGATGTACCAGATCATGACAAGCATATCAACTAGAATCTCGGTGAAGTGAGTGCTAGGCATGACATAATGGTACAGGATCTGCTGCCACACCTTAGCCTCCTTCGTCAGATACTCAAACTTCATGTCCTTGGGATTCACTTTAGAGGAATCCATCTCCCAAGGTGCACCTAGCTGGGCAACCGCACTGTGTAGTGCATCATAATCAAAGGTCATGCTTTGCAACTCCTCCTCAGCCCTTTGGAAAGCATCCTTATCACTGATTTTAGGCTGACAGTGGAGGATCTCCTCAATATCCACCTCTGTAACTATGACCTGCCTATCTCTGAGGTGAACTGAGTCAAGGGTCGCTCTGAAGAAATTGCAATAGAACTCTCAACTCATTCACTCTCGCTAGCTCTCTGTCTAGGAAGGCCCAACCCCTCTCCTCAATCCGGCACTTAGTATATTGTCTCAGATCGGAGGGGATAACTAGCTTTTTCTCCAAAATGAGCTTCTGTTCCTCAAAGTGCGGAAATCGGAGCTCACAATATAGATTGGTAAACTTCTCTGAGTTGGTAGTAGGCGTGGCTTGATCCGCCTTTTCTTTCTCAGAGAGACACTTCTCAGGTAGACCAGAGGTCACCCGTTCAATAGCTGACTGAGACCTCTTCCTTTTGCTGGAGGTGGCCTTGGCTTTCCATTTACCTCTGTCGGACATCCTAAAAAATAGAAATCACAAGATACAGAATATTAAGGAAAGCAGAGGAATGGGAACCAAGTATATAAACAACAGACAGAAAACAAAAAACAGAAGAGTATTGAGGTACATTCATGAAGTGAACCAAAGAAATAAATTCTTGGAATGCAAGAAAAATAGAATTCAGACATCAATCAGAAACACAATCCAAGAATTCATGCAATGATGGTAAAGATTCTTGTTTATTAAGAAACAACAATTATCATGCCCAAAAGAATATAAAAGAGTTAGTTTGCAAAACTAAAAAGAAAAGTTAGGAAGTCAATTAAGTCAAAAGTTAGAAAAGTGGGTTAAAAATTAGTGGCATGATAATTATTGAACTTAACCAAAAATAGGATAAAAAATTTTCAACACAAGCATGCTCACATTCATGAAGACGATGCAAGTCATTGATGATGAAATATGTTATGCACTATAAATGCAAAAAGGGGTGAGATCATCATCAATGAGGTTGGTCACTAAATTTGTAAAGATTGGTGTAAAAGAATTGAAATATGCACTTGGTGTAACCAAAAGAGGGTTGAAAACAATTTTTATTTTAAAAGGTTTACACCAGTGAAAAGCACCAATTATTACAAACATAAGAACCTCAATTAAAAGGAAACAAGTTCGAGTCAAATGGTAAAATTATGGAAATAGCTTCCTGGGCTAAAGAAGGTGGAAATTGAACTTGAACTATGAAGTTGAAAAAGTTATAACTTAAACTTAAAAGATTGAAAGCACAAAAGAGATTCACATTGACTTGGTTAATCAAGGTCCTATTTGACACAGAAATCCATCAAATAGTTCCTTGATTCTGTCAATCACAAATACACATGAAAGGGAACCAAAAGAAATGCGAAAATGCTGACCGAATGAATCAAGAATTGAACTTGGCCATAATAAAGCGTACCAAGGTAAAACAGCACCAAATTCAATTCACAATTTGCATCTTAATAGCATAAAATTTTTTGAAAATTTTGGCAGCATCTCGGCATAAAATTTGACGTTCCCAAATATAAACAAGCAGCAAAACTCAGCCCATATGAATTCAGAACAATTCAAATAGGTACAACAAACAGTAAATCCATATGATTCAGACAACATAAAGCTAGATCAGCATAGCAGCGATATACAGCTCAATTAAACCTCAAACATAATGAACAAAAATAGAACATTGCAAGCTCAAGTGAGTCAAATAAGAGCAGTACTTAATATCATGGCATCAAATACAGTAAGTAAATCGATGAGAGCAAACACCAAAATCAAATACATGAATCAATGAAGCATGTACCATATCAGACAGCAAAATCAATAAACATTTAATCCTAAATCCACTACTAAACAACTGAAATTTCCTAACCACATGCAATCTAAGCTAGCCTAATCAAACAGAAACTTAATTAACAACTAATACTAACATAGAAATTAATTAAAAGAAAATTAAAAACAGAAACAACAGAGGGAACTGGAACCTGGGAAGAAAAATAGGAGGAAAATGGAAGTGGCGAGAGAGATTGGAGAGTACAGTAGTGCCGAGATGGCTCACGGCGGCGCTGGCACGGTGGTGATGAGGCAGCGCAGCAGAGGAGAAGCAGAGCCGTAAAAGAGAGGTGGCTCAGGAAGCAGTACTTGGAGAATCAGGCGAGGTGGTTAACGAGGAGAGGAAGGGAAGAGTAGGGGTGGTAAGCGCCGGCGGCAAAGGTGGCCGTGGCGGTGCTGGAGGATGGGGAGAGGAAAGGACAGACAGAGGGGAAGAGGGGAAAAGAAGAAAGAGGAGAAGAAAAGGGGAGAGAAAGGGTGGTCGCCGGCGGTCTGGGGTCGCTGGACTGGTGCGCGCGGTGGTGGTTGATGGAGGCTATGGAGGTGGCAGTGGTATTTCTGGTTCTTGGAGGGAGATGAGAAAGAGACGTTGAGGGTGAAAGGGGACATGAAATGGTTAGGGTTTATGCGTTAGAGGCGTTAGTGAATTCAAATCCACAAGTACGCATGGATGACACGCGAGCGTGAAAGGAGGAAAAGAGGGTATGACGCGTACGCATCCTCGGTGCACACGCGTGAAGGGAGAGAAGGGAAGATGACGCGTAGGCGTGGGGCACAATTGTGCTAAACACAAAATTTCAACGCCCCTTTCGTGCAACTCTCTGGATTTGTATGGAGCAGCAGCAGCGTTGCGACGCGTACGCATCGCTTACGCACACGCGTGGAAGGCAAGAAAAACAAAGTGATGCGTAAGCGTCGCACAGGCGCACGCGTGTGCCGTGCCTCTTTTTTTTTTTAAACACCAAAACAGAGCTTAAAATTCTCCTAACACTATCTACAACTCCAAACTAACCAGAATGTAGATTAACAATATTTTTGAATTTTTGAGGATTTTTCACAAAATTTGAGAAAACTTGCAATTCAAGCAAAAAATCAAATTCAAAGAATCATCCGTATTCGAAGCATAAAACCAACAAATAACCTAGCAACCAAAACAAGACATACAAAAGAATAAAAGGAAAGAACTACCTAACGATGGCAACTCAATGCATTCATTGATTATATCTATAAAAGAAATAGAAAGAGTTTACCATGGTGGGGTGTCTTTCACCTAGCATTTTTATTTAAAGTCCTTAAGTTGGACATTTTGGGGAGCTCTAATCAAGGAGGCTTGTGCTTGAATTCATCCTCAAACTTCCACCAATGCTTGGACTTCAAGTGGTTGCCAGAATTTTCAACCAAGCGCACCAACTTTTGGTGGAGTTTTCCACAAGCTCGGAGCTCCCACAATTGATCCTCATGTATGCTGGGATCCCAAATCTTATTTTTACACCCATCTTCTAATTGATCGTCATTACTCCACTCGGGTGGCAAGCACATGGAATCCTCCTAGATCTTCTCAGTTGAGTATTATACCACCATTTGCACTTAGGGCTTGAAAACTCAACCATAGTGAACCTTAAATTGCAGTGCCGACCACTAACCAACTTTCTCTTATTTTCCATTCCACAGAGAGCTCTAAGTTGATCATCCATTTCAAGCAGACCATATTCAAGTGGGATGATAAAGCTTAGACGCAAGAGGTTTACCCACTTGCATGATGTAAGGAATGGTGGTGACTTAGGAAGGGGGACCTCCCCACACTTTGACAATGCAAGGTCTACTCCCTTGTGCTCTTCTTTAAATTCCTCCACCTCTTGACAAGAATCTTCAATTTCAATTCCTTGTTCACCAACTTCTTCTACACATTCTTCATTGCTTAAGTCATGTATCGGAGGTTGTGCATTAGTCTCCTCAACATCAAATTCACAACACAATGAGGACGATTCAACAATCTTAATACATTGGTTGGTGTGGAATTATCTTCAATGACAAGACTTGTCACTTGCTCAACTTCTTCCAATCCTTCATTACTTAATATATGCCTTAGGAGTTGCACATCCTCCTTAACATCGCTTTCTAGTCCAATAAAAGAAGGCTCAACAAGATCATCAAGGGGATTGATCAATGTGGACAAAAAATCACTAATGATGGAATCCACTTCTTGATCAATTTCCCTCAACTCTTTATCCACTTTCTTAACATCAATGACCTCAACTTCTTCCTCTTGATGCAAATCCTGCTTTAGCTCCTCTTCTTTACTTTGAAGCTTCAAATTCACTCCCTTACTATGCTCTTTGGTTAATTCTCCACATTCATCAATGGGAGTACTTGGGATGCATGAGCTTAGGTGGGAGGCCATGTTGTTAATGGCTTCCGCCATGGTAGCAACGATTACTTCTAGCTTTCTTAGCATTTTGCTTCTATTCTTTCCTTTGGATATAAGAACTAATATCTCTTGGTTGTTCTTGCAAGAAGGTTTGGAGAGCTTCATCCCTTGAAGGAGGTGGTGGAAGAGATAATTCATTGTTTAGAGGGAAGGTATCATAGTTGAAAGGTGGTTCATCTTGGTGAAAGTATAGAGGTGGTGTGTATGAAATTGATGGTTCTTGGGAATATTGATGTTGGAATAGTGGTGGCTCTAAGTATGGCTCATATGGTTGTTGGTATGGTGGATATGGGTTAGGATCGTATGGAGGTAAATAGTGGTAGGGGGCTTGGGAGTATGGCGGTTCAAAACTATGTTGAGGAGGAGATTCATAGGCATATGGTGATTGCGGTTGACAACCACAATGAGGGTCACCACATCCATTAGGTTGCTATGCATTAGGAGTTGGATTATACCTATAAGAAACCGGATGAGGTTGTTGCCACGAAGGGTGATTAATTCCTTGAGGCTCCTCCCATCTTTGATTGCTCCATCCTTGATGCATGTTGTCATTGTAGCTTCCATTCCTACAACATAATTTGAACCAAACTCATAGCCAAAGGGGTGAGAATTCATAGTAGCAAGAGAAAATGAAAACAAAACTAACAAGAGATAATGAAAGTAAACTCCTACAACTAGCAACACCAGCAAACAAACCAAAAATCAAGCTATTCACAATATTCACATATATACAATAACCAATAACAAGCACACATTGTAACTCCCCAACAATGACACCAAAAACTTGATATGAAGATTTTTATCGGTTCGGAATTTAACAAAATAATTTCGTTGTGAGCATAGCCCAAACCGATAATCAATCCTCAAATCAAAGTTTAATTTTGGTTGTCACGAGTGCAAACCAATAAAAATAACCGAGAGTATTAGTCCCGGGTCGTCTTCTCAAGGAATTGTAGTGAGGCGTGCGTACTATTGGTTATGGTATCCAAGGGGTGGTCTGCAAATAAGGGAACAAGAAATTAAAAAGGCAACAAAAGTAAAGCAAGCAACTAAAGAAAGCAAATACTAAAGAGAGACATTCATGGCAAGGATTGAGAATTTAGGCTTTCTATCCTAGTCATCAATTATAATACAATAATTAACAAGAGCTAATCCTAATTAGTCATCTCCAACAATGGAAGAAGGTATAATGTTATCTTCACATGAGAGAAAGTCAAATAAGACAAGTTAATCTCAATCCGAAAGTCCTAATCAACTTACTAATTAAATTAGCAAGAGATTAGAGTCAATGAAAACAATATTAACTAACAACTCTATATCACCAATCTAAATTGGGTATTAATGACTCAAGATTACCTAATTTCTCTTTCCAAGCCAAGAATGCTAAAAAACTCTACTCTAACATCCAACCAAGCCTTTTTGTCAAACACTTGGAAGGTATGAAAGGGAAGCATGTTAAATTGCAAGAAATATAAATTCTACAATGCAAGGAAGCAATAACAACAACTCAATTAAACAATAAAGGAACATAAACATGAATTGCATTAAAAGGAAATCCAAATCCAACAATAGTGCATGAACATAAAAATGACATAAAAGGAAAATTAACATGAGAACTAAGAGAGCAAGATGTAATAACAAGAAATTGAAAAGAAAACAAGATGAAAACAAGAAATTAACCTAGATTTAAGAGAAATTAACCTAGTCCTAACCTAATCCTAGAGAGAAGAGGGAGCTTTTTGGTAGCACGAATCCCCACACATTCGTACTGTTGTACCAGCAAGTGCACTGGGTCATCCAAGTAATACTTGAGCAAGTCAGGGTCGATCCCACGAGAATTGTTGGCTTGAAGCAAGCTATGGTTATCCTGCAGGTCTTAGTCAGGCAGATCAGCGGATACAATAATGCCACAGACACTTTATCTGGGTGAATCTTTTTAGATTGTGACTCAGCTTTGCTAGAGTCCCCAAATAGAGATGTCCAGAGTTCTTAAGCACACTCTTTTTGCTTTGGAGCTCAACTTTAACCACTCAATCTCAAGCTTTTCACTTGATACCTTCACGTCACAAGCACATGGTTAGGGACAGCTTGTTTGAGCTGCTTAGGCCAGGATTTTATTCCTTTAGGCCCTCCTATCTACTGATTGATAAACCCTGTTTTTATGGTTTATCTTGTATGGATTTTGAGGGTTTTATTGGTGTTCTTTCACACTTATTCATAAATAATGCACGATTTTGTGTTCCCTTCCCGATTTTGCTTCATGGATGAAAACATGCCTCTTTTACACTAAATGTGCCATATTTGAATCCTCTCCTATTACCATTTGATGCCGTGATCCGTTTGTTAAGTGATTCCAGAGTTCTTAGGGTAAGGATGGCTTAGAAGAGAAGAAGGAAGCATGCATTAATGGAAGGAGCATGGAAAATGAAGTTTTGGAACTTGAGCAGCGACGCGCACGCGTACCTTGCGCGTACGCGTGGATACGCGCTACTGGATCGGCACGAGGAAGCCAAAGCTAGAAGCCGGCGCATTCGCGTGGCTTATCCAGAACCTCATGGTCGCGCACGCGTGCTTGGCGCTTGCGCGTGGACCGTGAAAACCCTAGGGACGCGCACGCGTGCCGTACGCGTACGCGTCGGTGCCCGCACGTGATTTTTAAGAGAAAACGTGCCCAGCAAATTCACAAAAGTTGTGGGACCCAATTGGAACTAATTCTGGTGCCAAAACCCATAAGAAGACCAAGGGATGAAGGGGTTCTCATCTATTCACTCATTTTTAGATATTTTTCTAGTTAGTTTTGGAAGTTACACTTTGTAGAGAGAGAAACTCTAGCTTCTCTCTAGGGGTTTTCTTCTCAAATTGGAATTCTCTTGCATCCATTGGTAAGATCTATTGTCAATTCAACTCTACATTGCTTCCAATTGTAGATCTAGATTCTCCTACTCTCAATTTAGTTCTTGTTGTTCAAGTTGCTTGTGGATCTTAGCTTTTGGATGTTGTTACTTCTATTTCCATTAATTCATTGAGGTAATTTCATGTTCTTAGTTCTCAATTATTTAATTGTTGTTAATCTCTTTAATTGCAAGTTAATTCTCAATTTTACAATGTCTCTTGTCATTGTTCTCCAAGTGTTTGAGAAAATGCCAACTTTAACTATGGAGTAGACTTTTCATTCTTGTCTTAGGGGTTGAGATATTGGAGACACTTGAATTACCAATATCTTTTGTAGATTATCAATTGGAGAATGCTAATTGATTTACATGTCACTAAAGCTAGGCTTTCCAAGGGTTAGATTAGGACTTGTGAACTCAAATCGATTACTTTCACTTGACTTTTCTTAATACTAGAGGTTAACTAAGTGAAGCAATAACTAATTGTGATCACAATTGATAGAGATGATGATGATAGGAAGTCCAATCCTCACCTCTAGCCAAGGCCTTTATATTGCTTGATTCTCATTCACACTATTAGCTTGTTCCTCTCTTGTATGAAACTCCAAACACCAATATAGTTTCTAACCAACAACGTGCATCTTGGAGCACTCCTAGGGAGAACGACTCAGGAGTCATACTCTCAGTTATTGATTTTAGATTGTTTGATGTGGAATTGCGTGTCAGTTTAGACTATACTACGATTGGATTTGTTGATAAATTCTACACCGGCATAAAATCACTCATCACTGATGCTCAAAGTCTTGGATTCTTTTACCCTTGCCTTTTAGTTTAAAGGGTTACTGGCTTTTTGCTCTTGCCTTTTGATTTAAAAAGCTATTGGCTTTTTCTGCTTGCTTTTTATTTTTTTATTTTTTTTCTATTTTTCGACACTTTTTTTCCGCATGCAAGCTTTTTCTTTTTTTTTTGTTGCTTTTTCTTGCTTCAAGAATCAATTTATTTAGATTTTTCAGATCATCAATAATATTTTTTCTTTTTCTTTATTCTTTCAAGAGCCAGCATCCTAAAATTCAACTTCAAACATACATTGTTTATTCATACATTCATAAACTAAAGCAATGACACCACATCAAAATAATTAACTATTCTTTATTGGAGAACTCAAAAATTCATGCATATTTAATTCTTCTAAAAAAATCTTCTATTTTATTCATTGTTTAATGATGATAAGAGGAATAATTTATAGCTAACTGAAAAAATAAAAATTAATTTATTACTACTAATGCTTATGTAATACTAAAAATAAAAAGACATAAAATAAAAATAAAAATAAAGACTTAAATACTACTAGTGATCATGCAATTCTAAATATGAGACATACGAATTAAAATAATAGAAATATGAAAAACAGAAATTAGAATAGCCACAGAGTTGAAACTCAACAACCTTTAACTTAGGGGATGTTGGTTTCTTCAGGCTGTGGGACGCATGACTCTTCAACTTGAGGGGCACTAGGCTCTTCAGGGGAGAGCTTCTGGTGCTTCAGCTCCTCTAGCTCACGCCCTTGCTTCTCCTGCTCCTTGATCAACTTGCAAATCATGCTAGTCTGATCTTTCTGCTCCTCTCTAAGATGATCTAAAGTGCTCTGCAAGTGTATTACAGATGCCTTCAGCTGGTCCCAATATTCCATTGGAGGGATTTCTTGGGGAGGCTCAGGTGCCTTCCTTTTGAGTTGATCCTCTTCTATCTTGGAACTCTCCATCACCTGCTTGGTGATTGGTTTTTCCACTAGAATAAAGTGGTCTGATGGGATCAAAACCTTAGCCTCTTGGCATAGAAGAAAGATGAGATTTGGATAAGCTAGCATGGCATTAGTAGACACCCTATTTTCCAGCTTGTAAATCTCACAGGGGATTATTTGGTGGACTTCCACCTCATTCCCCATCATGATGCAGTAAATCATCATAGCTCTTGGAATATTGACTTCAGAGCGATTACTTTTGGGGAGTATAGAATGCCCAATGAAGTTTAGCCATCCTCTAGCAACAGGTTTGAGGTTGGCCCTTTTTAGCTGGCATGGCTTCCCTTTTGTATTCTCAATCCATTGAGTTCCAGGCAGGCATATGTCCTCTAGGACTTGATCTAGCTTTTGGTTGGCTACAACCCTTCTGTTGTATGACTCACGGTCATCTTTTTGCAGAGGTAGTTTGAGGATCTCTCTCACCCTGTCCAGGTGAAAGTACATAATCTTTCCTCTGACCATGGTGCGAAAAGTATGGAAGGCTGTTCCATCTTTCTTTTACTTATCTGTCATCCACATATTTGCATAGAATTCTCGGATCATGTTGTATCCAACATTTAATTCGTGATTACTTATAATCTCCCAGCCTTTCCTTCAAATCTGCTCTTGGATCTCCGGGTATTCTTCTTCTCCAAGGTTGAATCCTACCTCAGGGATTACTGGCCTTTTACTCATTATCTTATGATAATGTTCCTCATGTTGCTTGGTAAAGAATCGAACAGGTTTGAAGACAACTGTTAAGTTGTCTTCTTTCTTGTTTTTAGGGGCGGTCTTGCCACTTCTTGGAGCCATAGGATTGAATTCTTGATGAGAGAATAGGGCTCTTGCCACACCAAACTTAAAAATTTGCTCATCCTCGAGCAAAAAGTAAGAAAGAAAGAAGTAGAAAAGAGAATAGAAGAAGGAAAAAGAGGAGAGAATTTAAATGAGAGGTGGTGAGTGAGGGAGAGAGGCACGGTCATGCATATATATAGGGGGGAGGGATTTTTGAAAATAATCATGAAGGAAAGATAAAGATTTTAAAAAAGATAGAAAAAGATAAGTTGTTAAATTTAAAAGATAAGAAAAGATTTTAAGAGGATAGAAAAGGCTTTTAAGACAAGATAGGAAGTATGAAAAAGATTTCAAAGTCTAATAAAAGATATGAACAAGATAAGAAAAGATTTTGTATGCTCCTTCTTGGGCGTTAAACACCCAGCCAGGGCCTTCTGGCTGGCGTTTAACGCCAGGCTTGTGCTCCTTTTAGGGCATTAAATGCCCAGCCAGAACCTCCTGGCTGGTGTTTAACGCCAGGCCTGCTATCTCCATGGGCGTTTAAACGCCCAATAGTCTTCCCTTTCTAGCGTTTAAACGCCAGAAAGATCCTTACTTCAGGGTATTCTATTTGCTGTTTTGCATCATTTTATCTCTGTTTAAGCACTATTCATGATCACTAACATTAAAATCAACATAAAAAGTTTAATTAAAAATAAAAATAAAAATAATTAAAATAGAAGTAATTAGAGAATAAATAACATATAGGGAATCATTGCGTTGCCTCCCAACAAGTGCTTCTTTAATGTCTTTAGCTGGACTTTACTGTACTTAACTTAGTAACAGTATTGAGCCTCCTGGCTCTATATCGCCTTCAAGGTAATGTTTGACCCTCTGTCCATTGACAGTGAACCTTTTTTCTTTACCTTGAAGCTCTATATGCCCGTATGGTGATACACTAGTAATCACAATCGGTCTTGTCCAACTGGATTTGAGTTTCCCATGGAACAGTTTGAGTCTTTAGTTGAAGAGCAGGATCTTCTGTCCTGGTTCAAAGACTCTAGAAGCTAACTTCCTGTCATGCCACCTCTTTGCATTTTCCTTATAGATATTTGCATTTTCAAAAGCATTTAAGCGGAATTCATCCAACTTATTGAGTTGGAGCAGCCGTTTCTCTCCTGCTGCTTTAGCATCAAGGTTGAGGAATCTAGTAACCCAGTAAGCCTTGTGTTCTAATTCCACTGGCAAATGACAGGACTTCCCATATACCAGCTGATATGGTGAAGTTCCAATGGGGGTTTTGAAAGCTGTTCTGTATGCCCACGGAGCATCATCAAGCTTTCTAGCCCAATCCTTTCTAGAGGCACTTACTATCCTCTCTAGGATTCGCTTTAGTTCTCTATTTGAGACTTCAGCTTGCTCATTTGTTTTGGGATGATACGGTGTTACTACTTTATAGCGAACTCTGTAACGGCTTAAGACAGAATCCAGCTGTCTGTTGCAGAAATGAGTACCTCCATCACTAATTAGTATCCTAGGGACACCAAATCTGCTAAAGATATTCTTCTGGAGGAACTTCATTACTATTCTTGTGTCATTAGTGGGTGTTGCTGTTGCTTAAACCCATTTAGACACATAATCTACTACCACAAGGATGTAGATATTTGAGCATGAAGGCAGAAATGGTCCCATAAAATCTATGCCATACGTCAAACAACTCAATCTCTAGGATTCCTTATTGAGGCATGCTGTGACCATGAGGAAGATTGCCAGCTCTTTGGCAACTATCGCAGTTACAGACGAACTCTCTAGAATCCTTAAAAAGAGTAGGCCAATAAAAGCCACTTTGAAGAACCTTGGTGGCTGTTCGCTCACCTCCAAAGTGTCCTCCATAGTCTGAGCCATGGAAAGGCATAGAATTCTCTATGCCTCTTTTTCAGACACACAGTGTTGGATTATTCCATCCGAGCATCTCTTAAAGAGATATGGCTCATCCCATAGGTAATATCTTGCATCATGCATGAGTCTCCGGGCTTGCTGCCTAGACAATTCCTTGGGAATGAACCTTATAGCCTTGTAATTTGCAATGTCTGCAAACCAAGGTACTGTCCGGATGGCATAGAGTTGCTCATCTGGAAAGGATTCGAATATGTCAGTGGAGGGAGAAGAAGTCCCTGCTACTGGCTCAATCCGAGACAAGTGATCAGCCACCTCATTTTCTGTCCCTTTTTCTGTCTCTAATTTCTATATCACACTCTTGCAGGAGTAATATCCATCTTATAAGTCTGGTTTTAGAATTCTGCTTAGTGAGTAGATACTTTAGAGTAGCATGGTCATCATAAATAATGACCTTAGATCCTACTAGGTAGGATCTGAACTTGTCAATGGCATAGACCACTACAAGTAGCTCCTTTTCTGTAGTAGTGTAGTTTTTTTGTGCATCAATTAATACGCGACTGATAAACCCCATTTTTGTGGTTTATCTTGTGCTTATTTTAGGGGATTTTATCACCTTTTCCCACATTTATTCAATGAAATAGCATGGTTTTGTAATTCTCCCTTAAATTGTGCTTAAGTGTAAAAATATGCTTTTTACGCCCTTAAATTGGTGAATTTAATTCACTTTAATTCTATTCGATGCCGTGATGTGTTTATTGAGTGATTTCAGATTCATAAGGCAAGTATCGGATGGAAGAAATGAAAAGAAAAGCATACAAAGTGGAGAATGCATGAAGAATCAAGGATTGGGATTGCATCGATGAAGTCGCATGGCGAGGCGCACGCGCACATGACACATACGCGTGGATGGGAAATGACCAAGTGACGCGCACGCGCACATGGCGCGTACGCGTCGATACTCGCACGTGACCCATTTAAAGTAAAATCGCTGGGGGCGATTTCTGAGCTGCCCAGGCCCAAATCCAACTCGTTTTCTGAGTGTATTTCATGCAGAATTGAAGCTTGAGCAAGGAGGGAGCAATTGTTTGTAACTTAGCATCATGTAGGTTAGTTTTTAGAGAGAGAAGCTCCCTTTTCTCTCTAGAATTAGGGTTCTTAGGATATTTCCATCTTAGATCTAGGTCTAATTTCATGATTTCGTCTCATTTTCTTTGTGAATTCTTGCTTTTACACTTTTATTCTCTTAGTTTGTAGTGTTAATTTTACTTTTATGCTTCTTTCATGTTTATGAATACTCATATTAGATTTGGTTTACATTTAATACAATTTGATGTTTGATGTTTCCTTTATTGATGATTTGAGTTATGGATTCACTTTTCTTGCAATTGGTAGTTGGTAGACTTTATTGATTCTTGCAATTTATGATGTTTACTTTTATTGCACTCTAGATGTTTGATGAAATATTTTCTTTAATTATGGAGTAGTTTTCTTGACTCTTGGTCTAGGCTAAGGGAATTGGTTAAACTTGAGTCATTGGGTCTAATGGAATTGGTGATTTGAGAATCCTTGATGATCAATTTGATACCCATTGACACTAACCCACTACTGAGTTAATTAGTAGATAGGTTGGGACTTATGGGTTGATGTGATTAAACCTATTTGACGTACTTCAAGCTTAAGAGTAGACATTACGTACTTAAGGCTTTTGGGAAGTAGACTTAATAGGTTGGCCCCTCATAATTATCAATATTTGGTTTGTAGACAAGGATGACAATCTCAATTACCTATGTCTAGCCAAGAGTTCGTTTCCTTCATTTTATTAGTTATTGTTCATTTACTTTTCTTACCATTTATTTTCTTGCAAAAAAAAAACATATAAAATTAAACCCCTTGCCTCTTCATAGCTAATAATTGACCACTTCATTGCAATTCCTTGTGAGATGACCCGAAGTCTAAATACTTCGATTAATTCTTATTTGGGGTTTGTTCTTTGTGACAACCAATATTTTTGCATGTGAGGATTCTTTATCGGTGTAGAACTATACTTGCAATGAGAATTCGTTCAATTGAGGGAATTCTACACCTACAAAGAATTCGAGCATCAAAATGGCACCGTTGCCGGGGAGTTGCAGTGGTGCTATGTTATTGGCTATTGTATATATTGTGAATAGCTTGATTTTTGAGTTTGTTTGTTAGTTTTTGCTAGTTTTAGGATTTGGTTTTCTTTGTTTCCTATTAGAATTTGTCTTTGTTTTCTCTTATCACCATGAATTCTCATCACCTTGGCTATGAGTGTGGTTCAAACTATGTTGTAGGAAATGGAAGCTTTAATGAAGATTTACATCAAGGATTTGGAAATCAACGGTGGGAGGAGCCCCAAGCTTATAGACAATCTTCTTGGCAACAACCTCCTCCGGACTCTTATGGGTATAATCCTAATCCTAATGCATACCAATCTAATGTATGTGATGACCCTTATTGTGATTGTCAACCACAACCACCACATACATATGACCCTCTCCCTCAATATAGCCCTCAACAACCATACTCACAAGCTTCATATCACCATCCACCGCCATATGATCCCAACCCATATCCACTATACCAACCACCATATGAACCATATCTAGAGCCACCACCATTCCAACACCAATACTCCCGTGAACCACAAAGTCCATACACACCACCTCAAGAATTTTACCAATATGAACCACCTTCCAACTACAATACCCTTCCCTCAAACGATGAGCCCTTCTTTCACCACCACCTTCATCGGAAGACCTAGTGCGAGAGCAATAAGAACTTCTAGCTAGGTGTATGAAGCACAAAGAAGAGTTCAAGAAGATAGAAGCCATACTCGCCACCGTAGTGGAAGCCGTTAGTAACATGGTCTCATCCCGCTTAAGCCTATACGACCAAGGCACTCCCATTGTTGAATATGGAGAAGCAACCAAAAAGCTTAGCGAAGAGGTGATTTTGGAGCTCCAAGGTGAAGAAGAGGAATTAAAGCAAGAAGTCCAACAAGAGGAGAAGGTAGAGATGATTGAACAAAAGGAAGTAATGGTGGATGTTTAGGATATGTTGAGCGCATAAGAGAATCTCGAGTTAAAGAGCCCTCTTCCACAGAGATTGGAAGGGATGTTAAGGAGGAGAGTGATGTTACCGAAGTGGAAAGAGAGTTGAGGGAAATTGATCAAGAAGTGGATTCTATCATTAGTGATTTTTTGTCCACATTGATCAATCCCCTTGATGATCTTGTTGAGCCTTCTTCCATTGGACTAGAAAGCAATGTTGAGGAGGATGTGCAACCTTCAATGCATATTGTGAGTGAAGAATTGGAAGAAGTGTTCCAAGCAACAAGCCCTCCTATCTATGATGATTCCGCATCAACATATGATCATTTTGAGCTTGATGAGTCCTTCCCCACCAAGCTTGGGAGTGATGAGAAGGTATACTTCACTAAACCTCCCATTTATGATTTGAGTGATGGGGAAGAGATAGAAGAATTTGGAGAAGAAGAATGTGAACTTGAGGAGGCTTGGTAAGAGGTAGAGCTTGAAGAACCTTGCTAAGTGGTGGACACCTCTAGAAGAGGATGGACGGGAGTGGAGCGTGCTGTGTCAAGACCGTTGGGAATTCCTTGATGTGTGGAAATCATATTTCCACGCAAAACTCACCGGAAAGTGTACCGGATCGCATCAAGTAGTAATTACTCACAAGAGTGAGGTCGATCCCACATGAATTGATGGATTGAGCAATTTTAGTTAGGTGATGAATTTAGTTAAGCGAACAGTTGATGAATTGAGTGATTTTGATTGACAGAAGATAAATTGCAAGTAAATGGAAGTGCAGAATGTAAATTGAGCAGAAAAATAGAGTGCAGAAGGTAAATTGACTGAATCTAAAGATGCAGAAAGATTAAATTGCATGAAACTTAGAGTGCAAGAAAGTAAATAAACTGAAACTTAAATTACAAGAAAAGTAAATGGCTGAAACTTAAAATGTAAGAAATATAAATTTGCTGAATCTAAATTGCTGAGAAATGTAAATTGCTTGAAGAGTAAAAGGATTTGGTTGCTGGAATTTGGAATTGAACAAGAAATTGCAAATTAAAGTAAATCAGAAGCTCTGAGATGAAGAATTCGGATCTGGATCTCAGTAGCAAGAACAGAGATGGAAAAATTCTTCAAGAGACAAAACAATAAGAAAATTTGAGTCAATTGTGAAATCTTAAAGAGAAATTGAAGATCGAAGAAGAGCAATGAAATTTGAAACAGATCTAAATCTCAAATACTCTTTTGATCAAGCAGTAGAGAAATTTATTGAAGGAATTGAAATTGAAAACAACAGAGAAGATTTAAAGACAATCCTTAGATCAATTGAGAGGAAGAGTAAAAGATGATTCTCAGAATTTGAATCAATGGAGCTCTTCAATCTCAATTCAAGATCCAAAACAGAAAAGTAGAAGTTGCAGAGAATGAAAACAAAAAACTAAACTCAGATTCAATCCTTAGAACAATTGAGAAGAGAGGTAAAAGATGATTCTCAAACTTAGAATCAATGAAGCTCTTCAATCTCAATTCAAATTCCAAGAACAGAAATTACAAGTTGCAGAAGAAAGAAAATGCAGAAAGAAAACTCAGATCTAAATTCCCAAATCCCAAATTCAAAAACAAGTAAAATAAAAAAAATCAGCAAAAGGTCCCTTACAAATCAAATTAATTCCTATATATACACTTTCTATTTTGGTCTTCAAAGCTTGGAGTGAGCTTTTCAAAGTTGGCTTTGAATGAGAAATGGATTTTAAGAAGGATGGGTCCGGTTTGGCTTTGGTTCAATTGAATTGGAGGCATGGTTTAGCTCCCAAGGGAGTGCTGCGCTCGGTGTAGTGAGCATTGTGCTCACTTTCCTTGGTGAAGCATGCTTTTAGTGTAGCGCTCCCTAAGTGAGCATTGTGCTCACTATTTGAGAGCTACATCTTGTATTGAGTTCGTCCCCAGCTTCGATCCCTGGTGCTCCCCTTTTTTCCATGCTGCGCTCCCTTATTTTCCTTGGTGAAGGCACGAAAATGCTCACTTCAAGTGAGCATGGTGCTCACTTATTTGAGCGCTATTTGAGCACTCTTTGCCCCTCTTTGGTTTGATGTGCGACAATGCTCACTAGAGTGAGCATAGTGCTCACTTGATTTGAGCACCAGCCTTGTCTTGGCCTTGCTTCCCTTTTTAAAGAGCACGCAAATGCTCACTAGAGTGAGCATAATGCTCACTTGATTTGAGCACTCCTTTTCTTGGCCTTTGTTGAGTGCTAGCCTTGTGCTCCTTCATGGTTGAGCGCCACGATTTATTTTTTGGGCCACACTTTTGAAAGCGTGCTCAATCTTTAAAAGTGTGCCAAAATTTCCTCTTTCTACTATTTCTTCACCTACAAGCAACCACACAAACATTTCAAAGTATCACTAAATTCACAAGGTTTCTAATTCATTCATGAAATCAACTAATTCTAGCTTAAACCCTATGATTTTGTGTCAAATAAATGATGGTTGATTGATTTAACATAATCATGAAAATCCACTCCAAATCACTTACTTATTGTGCAAGAAAGTGCATAAAACCTAATGAAACTAATGAAAAATGCTTGTAAAACTAGCATAAAATGACTTGTCATCACAACGCCAAACTTAAATCTTGCTTGTCCCCAAGCAAGCATTAAACATTGAGAAGAAATGAAATGAAATAGAGAAGCATACATGTCCTTATTTAGCAGATAATAGAATTAAGACTATGGGGTTTCATGCAGACAAACATGCAGCTCATTTATTCTTTGTTGATGAATAAGAAATGCTTCTTTGAGGATTCACTAAAGTTGCTGTCATAATGCCTTGCTTTTTGATTGATCCCTTTGGTTTTTTCCTTCTTTCTTCTGCTTAGAAAGCTTATTTCTTAATGAAAGCTTGGTGGCAAGTGTTGCAGCAGCCTTTTGGCTCAATTTTTGCTCAACACTTCTTTACCACAGACACTTGGCTCACGAATTCTTCCTAGGAACATTGATGCCCAGCATCTCTTTGGATCACTAAATGCTTTGTAACTAGGTTGCTCTTGATAATGGACTTTCGGTTGATAATCCCGAATTAGTTAATCCAAGTTACCAAGTTTTGAAATACTCCTCAGAACCTAATTGTCCAAGCATATCCTAGTACAAAAAGTATCACAGGCATGTGTCCTAAGGTCCAAGCTATTGGTGTCTAGCCTTTATTGTTTGTTTCTTTGCCAATTCTTGGCTTTTCTCTTTCTTTTTCTTTCTTATTTTGCTTCATTCTCAAGGGATGCTCATTAATAAAAGGTTTTATAGCAGCAGCTTAGTTCACACTACAAAGAACATCCTATTATGCAACTTTTATTATTGAGCTAATCATTAAATCAAGAAAGCACTACCACTGAACTTCATTCTAATTCCTACAATATTGGACATTTACTCTCTATGTCAAACATTTTTCTCTTATTGATGCATAAGGGAACAAAACAGAATTTAGCAGATGAGCATAACAAGCATAATGCAAATCCTAACAAGAAAACTACTCAAGATATGAAAATGCAAAACATAAAACATTTGATTAAAACTATGAAAAGAACTCCACCACCTCTAATTGTCTTGCTCTTTTCCTTTGCTGCTCTCTCCTTTCTTCTTCTTCTTCTTCTTCTTCTTCTTCTTCTTCTTCTTCTTCTTCTTCTTCTTCTTCTTCTTCTTCCTCTTCTTCTTTCTTTCTTTCTTGGGGTTCTTCAACAGGGCACCTACGATCCCAGATCTTGTCTACCTGATCCCAAAGCCTAGCCTCCTTCAATCCTTGTTGCATGTGCGTTGTATTTTTCTTGGCATATGCTCTCTGATTGTCTACCAACTTTTGGTATTGCTCAAATGGCTTGATCTGTTCGTTCAATGCTGGCATGCTATGGACTACATAGTCCAACTTTGCTTGAGTTGCTGTATCATATTCCATTCTATCCACATGCCTATGCTCTCCAATTGTATGGTAGATATTCTTCCATTGGTAGAGATTTTGGGTGTACTCCCCATACTTGGACTGTCGTAGGGACAATCTATTGAATGATTCTTGAAAGTTTGCTGATTGTTCCCCTTGCCCCTCAAGAATTTTTGCTTGAAACTCCCTTTGTTGTTCCAATATCTAGAGCTGGAAGTTGTCTTGCTTGTCCATCATTTGCTTCTGCCAATGCAGTTGTTGTTCACGATCCTTCAAATATTGCTCTTGCTGTTGCAAGTATAGCTCTTGTTGCCTCAGATATTGCTCCTATGCTCTCATGTGTTGTTGAGACATTTCTTCAATGGCTCTTTGCAATTGGCTCATGTCCATTGCACCAGGAGCTTGTTTTCCCTCCACTTGTGGTCTCCTTCCTCTACCTTGAGCTCTTTCTTCCTTTTGGTTGTCATCATCAGTGGCACCTTCCATTCTTTGCCTTGTAATTCCCCTGCTTCCTTTTACCTTCTCTGTATCTTCATCCCCAAAAAGTACCCTAGCCCTATTGCACAACCTCAGAATAGTGCTTGGGTGACCAAGCCTTCTTTTGCCTGTATCCTCAGCTATCTCCTGAATGCTGTCTGCTATGAACTGTGGGATGTTGATTTTTCCTCCCTTCAAGATGCAATACGTAAAGATGGCTCTCTCGATTGTGACTCCTAAGGTATTCGCAGTAGGGAGTATAGATCTCCTCACTATCTCATACCACCCTTTGGCTTCAGGTATGAGATCTATTCTTTTCAAGTGGCTTGGAGCTCCCTCTGAGTCCCTTTCCCAGTCTCTGCCTTCTAAGCATAAGCCATGTAATATTTCATTTGGGTCATTCTCACCCTGCAGTCTTTCCTCAAAGCTAAGTTCTCCATAGGTTATTACTCTCAGCTGCAGGACTCTTATAATGGATGGTGGACTAAAATCTACCTCAACACCCCTAACATAGCTCTTATAAGGAGGGCTGTTGATGAGCGGATAATTTATACGCTTTTTGACATTGTTTTTAGTATGTTTTTAGTAGGATCTAGTTACTTTTAGGGATGTTTTCCTTAGTTTTTATGTTAAATTCACATTTCTGGACTTTACTATGAGTTTGTGTGTTTTTCTGTGATTTCAGGTATTTTCTGGCTGAAATTGAGGGACTTGAGCAGAAATCAGATTCAGAGGTTGAAAAAGGACTGCTGATGCTGTTGGATTCTGACCTCCCTGAACTCAAAGTAGATTTTCTGGAGCTACAGAACTCGAAATGGCGCGCTTCCAATTGCGTTGGAAAGTAGACATCCAGGGATTTCCAGCAATATATAATAGTCCATACTTTGGCCAAGAATTGACGACGTAAACTGGCGTTCAACGCCAGCCTTCTGCCCAAATCTGGCGTCCAGCGCCAGAAAAGGATCCAAAACCAGAGTTGAACGCCCAAACTGGCACAGAAACTGGCGTTCAACTCCACAAATGGCCTCTGCACGTGTAACACTCAAGCCCAAGCCCAAGCACACACCAAGTGGGCCCCGGAAGTGGATTTATGCATCAATTACTTACTCATGTAAACCCTAGTAGCTAGTTTATTATAAATAGGACCTCTTACTATTGTATTAGGCATCTTTGAACGCATTGTTCTTAGACCATGGGGGCTGGCCACACGGCCATGCCTGGACCTTCACTTATGTATTTTCAACGGTAGAGTTTCTACACTCCATAGATTAAGGTGTGGAGCTCTGCTGTTCCTCAAAGATTAATGCAAAGTACTACTGTTTTCTATTCAATTCTTCTTATTTCGCTTCTAAGATATCCATTCGCACCCAAGAACGTGATGAAGGTGATGATTATGTGTGACGCTCATCATCCTTCCCCCTTATGAACGCGTGTCTGACAAACACTTCTGTTCTACATGAATTAAGCTAGAATGAGTATCTCTTAGATCTCCTAACCAGAATCTTCGTGGCGTAAGCTAGAATGATGGCGGCATTCAAGAGAATCCGGAAGGTCTAAACCTTGTCTGTGGTATTCTGAGTAGGATTCAATGATTGAATGACTGTGACGAGCTTCAAACTCGCGAGTGCTGGGCGTTAGTGACAGACGCAAAAGGAGGGTGAATCCTATTCCAGCATGATCGGGAACCGACAGATGAATAGCCGTGCCGTGACAGGGTGCGTGAGCATATTATTCACTGAGAGGAGGGGATGTAGCCACTGACAACGGTGATGCCCTTGCATAAAGCCAGCCATGGAAAGGAGTAAGACTGATTGGATGAAGATAGCAGGAAAGCAGAGGTTCAGAGGAACGAAAAGCATCTCCATTCGCTTATCTGAAATTCCTACCAATGATTTACATAAGTATCTCTATCCCTATTTTATTATATAATATTCGAAAACAACATTATCACTTTATATCCGCCTGACTGAGATTTACAAGGTGACCATAGCTTGCTTCATACCAACAATCTCCGTGGGATTCGACCCTTACTCACGTAAGGTATTACTTGGACGACCCAGTGCACTTGCTGGTCAGTTGTATCGAAGTTGTGACAATTATGAATTAAGATCAGAGCACCAAGCTCTGAAGCCATTACCAGGGATTGTTCGAGCCTGGACATCACAATTTCGTGCACCAGCTGTCCTTGCTTGTCTTTACAACATTTGCGTAGAATTCTCTTATCATGACTGTATTTATGTCTGTGAGGGGCTCACACAAAAGTTCCCGTTTCATCTCTGCGGTGATTTTCCTCATGATAGGATACTCTCCATTATGAAGTCTAAAGCCCATTTCTGGGATGATGTGCTTCGATTCCATGATCCTATGATACCTTGATTCATGAAAATGAGATTTAAATCTCCTTGTATCATAAGTTGGTGGTTCGGCTACTGCTGGTTCTTTTTCCTTCCTTCTCTTAGAACTTGATGAAGCCATGAATTTAAAAAGAATGGAGAAGAAAAGATGAACTTGGGTTAAGGCACGGTCTTGTTATGAAAGGGGAGGGGAGATAAGTTGCTGTTGGGTATTTTGTGTTGTCTTTGGGTAAATAGGGGCTACTGTAACGTGTTTGGGATGAAGACGTGAGTGAGACAAAAGCAAATAGATGAGGAGGTCTTGTATGAAGAGAGAAAGGATATGTGAGCTAGGAAGTGTCACCATCTATTTATAGTCAAGGAATGAATCTTTGGAACAAAACCACAAGTGGGAAAGCTTCGGTTGAGCAAAATGAAGGGTGAAGATTGAGCAAAACATTATATAAAGCTTATAGCATGGACGGCTAGCATGCAAAGATGAAGGAAGACAAGGATTGCTCCCCCATTGGATGCATGTGGTTCGGCCTCCAAGGCATTAATGCATGCAGATTTTGTCTCCAAGAGAGCACCATTCCCTAGGCACATGTGACTCTCTTTTCATTTTGTCATAACCGTGCATGCTCCCTTTTGTCTTCTTCTCAATCTCCCTTGTACCTATATAATTAAATCAATACAATGGTAAGCTTTAAGGTTTGAATTACGGTGGTGTAGTGCCAAGCAATAAAGAAAAATAAAATTCTACATGTTCCTTATTCATAAATAACTAATTGAGCTCCTTAGATAGTGAACCGAAATTTGGTGAACACCAAACTTGTCCCCTGCTAAGTGATCCATATAAAATGCAAAAAATCCATAAGACATAATGAACAACATAATGACATATATGGTTCATCTATTCATAAATTTGATCTTTAAGCAAAATGGTTTTTCTGAGATTCAATGCATATGTAGACACTAAACTTAGTGTTTGGCTATATACTCCACCTGAATGAATAAGTATATATCCTAAGATAGCTTGAGAAGCTATTTTGGAGTGCCTTTAGGTACACCAAACTTAGGAATCAGACATATGCTTCACAATGATATGTGCAATTATCAAATCTGCTTGTAAGAACTCAAATATATGCTAGGAGAACCATTTATTGAAATTAAAACAAAGCAAGAATATTAAATCATAGACTGCCTCCCATGGAGCGCTCTTTTATTGTCATTAGCTTGACATTGACTCCTTATTACGGTGGCTGATGATTGTGGTACCTCAGTTTGTCTCCTCTCACTGTAAGCTTTCTTCCAGTGCCTTGATGTTCAATTTCTGTATGCTCCAGTGAGAGTATCCTATTGATAGTGTAGTAATCATCAGATTGTTGCTCTGTCCTCAACTGTTGGTAGATTAGTTGCTCTTTATCTCCCTTTGAGAATTCTTCAGTTGGGATCTTTTTATTTTTTCACCCTTTTAGGGCCATTTTCTTGTTTTTCTTCCCCTTTTTTAGTGATCCTTCAGCTTTGACAGTAGGCTGTATTTTGGGATCTGTCTTCTTAGTGGCTAACACCTCACTTTTTTCTTGCTTTCTCTCATCATTCTGCACAGTCTCATTCTCCTTTTGTCCTGATTTGCTGCTTGTCTCTTGCTTTGGAGGGGAACTAATGAGTATCTCCTTAGATTCTTCCTTCCAATGCAAGTATTCTCTGTCATCCTTCATGCAGTTTTCCTTTTCATCAGTATGCTGTGCTTCTGGAAAGACATTTAGAGTGATGCTCTTATCATGTACCCTTAGGGTCAATTCTCCTTGTTCAACATCCATGATGGCCCTTGCTGTGGCCAGGAATGGTCTTCCCAAGATAATAGAGTTACTCCCTTCTTCTCCTAGGTCCAGGATTACAAAGTCTGCAGGGAATATAAACTTATCCACCTTGATCAAAAGGTTTTCAATCACTCCTTTGGGAAATACCAATGATTTGTCCACGAGCTCTAGTGACATCTGTGTGGGCTTTACCTCCTCTATGCATAGCTTTCTCATCATAGAATAAGGCATTAGATTGATGCTGGCTCCTAAGTCACATAGTGTTTTTTTAATGGTCATATTACCAATGGTGCAAGGTAAGAAGAAGCTCCCAGGGTCTTGGAGTTTTGGAGGGAGCCCTTTTTGGATCACTGCACTGCATTCTTGTGTCAGAAGCACTGTTTCTTTCTTATGCCAACTTCTCTTTTTGTTGATGAGCTCCTTTAGGAACTTTACATATAGAGGCATCTGCTCTAATACTTCAGCAAGTGGGATATTAATCTCCAGCTTCTTGAAGACTTCAAGGAACTTGGGGAATTGTTGATCCTTGAGTTCTTTTTGTAGTCTTTGAGGATATGGCAGAGGAGGTGTGTAAGTCTTTACTTCCTTCCTCTGTTCTTGTGATGATCCCTCCATGACTTGTTTCCCTTTCCTTGAAGCTTGGAGCTGCTCATCTTTTTCTTTAAGCTTCTCCTGTTCTTGCTCGTCTTCTTCCTTGTTGCTGGCTTTGTCATTATCCATAGGCTTCTTGTCGACTTCTTTGTCATTCACCAAGGTTCTTCCACTCCTTAATTGGATAGCTTTACATTCTTCTTTGGGATTCGGAATGGTATCACTTAGGAGTGAGTTGGTTGGTCTCTCAATCACTACTTGCTTGGACAGTTGCCCAATCTGCCTTTCTAAGTTTCTCATTGAGGCTTCATGATTCTTGCTGGTCATCTCCTGATGTTTCATCATCTTTTCCATTAGTATCTCCAAGTTTGAGATCCTTTGAGCATCTTGTGGTATTTGTGGCTAGTTGTAGGATGTTGAGGGTGGATGATAGTTGTTTTGGTTAGTGGCTAGGTTGTTGGGTGGATAATAGCTGGAATTTAGGTAGTTGTTTTGGGGTTTTTTGTATGGATTTTAGTTAGTGTTCTGCTGGTTGTGGTTATTTGTGTTTCTTGAGTTATTCTGGTTTGAATTCTTTTGCCAAGGCTGCTAGTTTTGATTGTCTCCCCACCTTAGATTGGGATGGTTTCTCCAAGAGGGGTTGTATGTGTCTCCATGGAATTCATTCTGGCTGGATCCTTGGTTGTGCATGTAGTTCACTTATTCCTGCTACTGATCTTCATAATTTTCCTCATTTTGTCCCCACCCAGCTGGTGGTTGATTGGTGACATTTACTGATGCAACTTGCAGACTATCAATCCTCTTAGCCATCTGCTCAAATTGTTGCTGGATTTGCTGATGCATCACCTTGTTTTGAGCTAGAATAGTGTCCACACCTTCCAACTCCAGTACACCCTTTCTCTGGGCTGGTTGGCATTGTCTTTATTGAACAAAGAAGTATTTATTATTTGCCACCATATCTATGAGGTTTTGGGCTTCCTCTGCTGTCTTCATTAGTTGCAATGAACCTCTTGTTGAATGATCTAATGCTTCCTGAGCTTTCAGAGTCAATCCTTCATAGAAGTTCTGAAGTATGTCCCATTCATTGAACATTTCAGGGGGGCATTTTCTAATCAAGGCCTTGTATCTCTCCCAAGCCTCATAGAGGGATTCTGTATCCATCTGTGTGAAGGTTTGCACCTCTGTCTTCAATCTGATAATCCTTTGAGGTGGGTAGAACTTGGTTAGGAATTTGCTCACTAGATCCTCCCAGCTAGTGATACTTTCTTGTGGAAAGGCTTCCAGCCATTGAGTAGCTTTTTCCCTAAATGAAAATGGGAACAGTAAGAGTTTATATATGTCTGGATGCACACCATTGGATTTCACTGTGTCACAGATCCTCAGGAAGATAGATAAATGCTGATTTGGATCTTCTAGTGGGCTTCCTCCATATGAGCAGTTATTTTGTACCAAAGTGTTGAGCTGGGGCTTCAATTCAAAGTTGTTTGCATTGACATTTGGGGTAAGGATGCTACTCCCACAATGCATTGGATTAGCAAATGTGTAAAAAGCCAAGACTCTCTTCTGGGGTTGACCATTGTTGTTGGCTACTCCCACTGGTGGATTTGTTGGATTCTCCTCCATTTCTTGGTATTCTTCTTCAGAAGCTTCTTCACCAATGACCTCCTTTTCTCTGGCTTCCCTTCTCAGTCTTCGAAGAGTCCTCTCGTCTTGATCACAGAAGGTAGGGATCTCTCTCCTTGCCTCTGTCATACAACAGCAAGAAAAACACACAGAAAAAAACCAGAAAATAAAACAATTCACTCTACTGCTAGAGTGAGGTTATGGTTAGCTTAAACAAAAATTCAAACAGTTAGTGTGCTTATTAGAAACAAAGAAAAAGAAAAGAAAAATGCTTAATCTAGACTATCACCCTACTTAATCATTGTCAATCTAGATCAATCCCCGACAATGGTGCCAAAAACTTGATGTGTGGAAATCAGATTTTTACACAAAACTCATCGGCAAGTGCACCGGGGGCATCAAGTAGTAATTACTTACAAGAGTGAGGTCAATCCCATAGGATTGATGGATTGAGAAATTTTAGTTAGGTGATGAATTTAGTTAGGCGAACAATTGATGAATTGAGTGATTTTGATTGACAGAAGATAAATTGCAAGTAAATAGAAGTGCAGAATGTAAATTGAGCAGAAAAATAGAGTGCAGAAGGTAAATTGACTGAATCTAAAGGTGCAGAAAGATTAAATGGCATGAAACTTAAAGTGTAAGAAAGTAAATAAACTGAAAATTAAATTGCAAGAAAAGTAAATGGCTGAAACTTAAAGTGCAAGAAATATAAATTTGCTGAATCTAAATTACTGAGAAATATAAATTGCTTGAAGAGTAAAAGGATTTGGGTACCGGGATTTGGAATTGAACAAGAAATTGCAAACTAAAGTAAATCAGAAGCTCTGAGATGAAGAATTCGGATTTGGATCTCAGTAGCAAGAACAGAGATGGAAAAATTCTTCAAGAGACAAAACAACAAGAAAATTTGAGTCAATTGTGAAATCTTAAAGAGAAATTGAAGATCGAAGAAGAGCAATGAGATTTGAAACATATCTAAATCTCAATTATTCTTTTGATCAAGCATTAGAAAAATTTGCAGAAGGAATTGAAATTGAAAACAGCAGAGAAGATTTAAAGCCAATCCTTAGATCAATTGAAAGGAAGAGTAAAAGATGATTCTCAGAATTTGAATCAATGGAGCTCTTCAATCTCAATTCAAGATCCAAAACAGAAAAGTAGAAGTTGCAGAGAATGAAAACAGAAAACTAAACTCAGATTCAATCCTTAGAACAATTGAGAAGAGAGGTAAAAGATGATTCTCAAACTTAGAATCAATGAAGCTCTTCAATCTCAATTCAAATTCCAAGAACAGAAATTACAAGTTGCAGAAGAAAGAAAATGCAGAAAGAAAACTCAGATCTAAATTCCCAAATCCCAAATTCAAAAACAAGTAAAATAAAAAAATCAGCAAAAGGTCCCTTACAAATCAAATTAATTCATATATATACACTTTCTATTTTGGTCTTCAAAGCTTGGAGTGGGCTTTTCAAATTTGGCCTTGAATGAGAAATAGATTTCAAGAAGGATGGGTCTGGTTTGGCTTTGGTTCAATTGAATTGGAGGCATGGTTTAGCTCCCAGGGGAGTGCTGCGCTCGGTTTAGTGAGCATTGTGCTCACTTTCCTTGGTGAAGCATGCTTTTAGTGTAGCGCTCACTAAGTGAGCATTGTGCTCATTATTTGAGCGCTACATCTTGTATTGAGTGCGTCCCCAGCTTCGATCCCTGGTGCTCCCCTTTTTTCCATGCTACGCTCCCTTATTTTCCTTGGTGAAGGCACGAAAATGCTCACTTCAAGTGAGCATGGTGCTCACTTATTTGAGTGCTATTTGAGCGCTCTTTTCCCCTCTTTGGTTTGATGTGCAACAATGCTCACTAGAGTGAGCATAGTGTTCACTTGAATTGAGCACCAGCCTTGTCTTGGCCTTTCTTCCTTTGCTGAAGAGCACGCAAATGCTCACTAGAGTGAGCATAGTGCTCACTTGATTTGAGCACTCCTTGTCTTGGCCTTTATTGAGCACTGGCCTTGTGCTCCTTCATGGTTTAGCGCCACGCTTTATTTTTATGGGCCACGCTTTTGAAAGTGTGCTCAATCTTCAAAAGTGTGCCAAAATTTTCTCTTTCTACTATTTCTTCACCTACAAGCAAACACACAAACATGTCAAAGTATCACTAAATTCACAAGGTTTCTAATTCATTCATAAAATCAACTAATTCTAGCTTAAACCCTATGATTGATGGGTGGAAATCAAATTCCACACAAAAACTCACCGGCAAGTGTACCGAGTCGCATCAAGTAGTAATAACTCACAAGAGTGAGGTCGATCCCACAAGGATTGATGGATCAAGCAATTTTAGTGGGTGATTAGTTTAGTCAAGATAACATTGGTGAATTGAAGTGAAATTGAAGCAACAAAATGTAAATAGCAGTGAATTTAAATTTACAGACAGTAAGGTGGACAGAAGCTTAAAGAGCAAGAAATGTAAATTGACAGAATCTTAAATGACAAGAAATATAAATTGCACCAAATTTAAAGTGGGGCCGGGTGCTGGAAATAAAAGAAAGCAATGAAGCAAGCAATCAAAGAGATCTTGAGAACAAGTGACAGGAAATTTAAAATGCAGGAAAATTAAATTCAGATCACAGTAGCTCAAATGTAAAGTGCAGAAGGACAAAAGTGCAGGAAAGTAAATTGGGATCAACGGAAAAGGGAATTGAGGTGCAGGAAAATTTAAATTGCTTAGAATTGTAAATCAAGCTCACAGCAAACTCATGTAAAATTTCAGAAAGCAAAATTGTAGAAGAGAAGATTTAGAAACATGAAATTTCATAAACCAAATTGACAATTGCAGAAAAAGTAAAAGTGTTTCAAAGAGAATTCTATATTCTACTCTACTCCTAATGCTCTCTAGCAGAGCCAGCCTTCCTTAATGAAATGGAATTGATGCCTTTATATAGGCTTTTCAAAATGAAAATGTAATTGAAATTGAAAACAAATTTAAATGAAATTCCTAATCTAGCTTGTTCTTGTGCCTTTGAGTGATGATGTGGGCTTCGCTTGCTTTGGATATGAAGAGAGATGGGTCCGGTTGGCCTTGGTTCAATTGGTTTGGAGGCATGGGTCAAGGTTGCTTGGTTCAAGTTGGTTTGGTGTCCTTCCAGGGGAGCGCTCAGTCATGTAAGGCAACGTAGCGCTCCTTGCCTTGTCCCAAGCTCGTGCCCTTCGAACCAAGCCTTGTTCATAGCGCTACGTTAAGTGATGCAACGTAGCGCTCCTTGCCTTTGAGTGAAGCTTCCTGTTCGAACCCTGGCTCTCCCATTATGAGTGTCGTGCTTCATTTTTATCTTTGGGGATGCCCTAAAACATTAACAAAGTTAACGTAGCGCTCTCTCTTTGAGCGCTGATGCCTTGTGATTTGGCATCCCTTGAGGAGCCAATAGAATATTTATACAATGTGTACAATGGAGGTTTAGGGAGTATTAGAAATATAATCATTAGTGTCACCTTTTCCTATCAGCTGAAGCTTTTGGGATGAGTGGTATCATGACATGGTATTAAAGTGCTAGATCCGAAAGGTCAAGAGTTCGATCCTTGCTGAACCCCAAATTTAGTTTAAGCTTTTGGGAAGATGTTTATTATTGCTAGTACTCGGATGGTTATTCTAGATAGTATGGGGGATGTTCATTTTATAACTCAATAGCCCATTGTACACATTGTAAAAATAGTCCATTGTCTCCCGAGCAGGATCCATTGATTTAACGCTACATTCTTTAATTTCATTTGCTTATTAATGCCAAGCTTCTTAATGAACGCTAAGCCAATTGGCTGCTTGTATTCTATGCATGCATGCTTTCATTTATTTTATTCTAATGCATTAACGTTTAAGCTTGATGAAATGCATGCTTTAATAATCCATTGGCATTAGTGGCATTAATGAAATGCATGCTTTAATTGGCTTAATTAATTAGTAATGCCAATTAACTCATTTAACGTCCTGGTTCATTCATTGGCATTAAAAATCAAATGATTCATGCATGCATGCTTCCATTATTTTACTTAGTAATGCCGTTACTTCATGCATGCTTTCATTATTAATTCATGCATGCATAAGGCATTAATGCTTGATAATAAGGCCAAGGCTTCATGGTCATGGAAAGCGTGGCCTAAGGCATCAAAGTGTGCTCCAACTTCAAAGTGTGCCCTAAAACTCTTGTTTTCTCTTTTTTTGGCTTATTTTGTGCTCTTTTGCTTCTTATTTCCTACAAAGTTTATCAAATCAAAAGATCAAAGAAATATACCATTTATGCACAAAAGAATGTAATATTTAAGCACTAATTATCAATTTCTTGTATGAAAAGCATAGAAAAATATGACATGATGACATGTCATCAAAACACCAAACTTAAACCTTGCTTGTCCCCAAACAAGAAAAGAATCATGCAATAAATATTGACAATCCAAGATAAGAAGAATAGCAACTCAATGTTCATGGTTAGCTAGTTTTCTATGCATGCTTCAATCACAAAAGAAATGTAAATGATTGATACTTCTATCTAGCTCAATTTATGAAATCTTTTTCTTTTATTTCTTCCTTGAAACAAGCTTTTGATTTTTTTTATTAGTTTCTCCTTTTGGGTGCTTTGCCCCATGAGTTGATAACAAAGCTACGACTCTAAATGCTTTGTTTTCAAGTATTACCACTTGATACATAAGCACCACAAGCATTTAATTATAGGACTTTATTAAGCTCATTTATTTCTTTTCTTGACTCTCTAATCATTGATGCTCAGAGCCTTGAGCTTTGAGGGAGTGCTTTTTGCACTTTGAGCCTAGCCTTGACTTCTAAGTGTTTTGTTTTCAAGCTTTTTGCTTGATACATAAACACTACAAGTACTTAACAACTTAATTGTCATTGGTACTCAGAGCCTTCAGCTTTCTCATTCTTTCCCTTTTTCTTTTATTGCCTTAATTTGCAATTGCTTCTTCAAGGTTTTCATGATTTCAAAAGATTTCACAAAATGTCCTAGATGAAAACTTCAATTAAATAAGATCTAATGCAATTGAGCAACAATTAACCATACTAGCCTTCCAATACTTGTATGCACATGCTAAATCCTTCTTTAATTCCTTGTTTGTTTATGATCATGATATTTTATTGCTTTTGAATTCACAAAACTCAAGTTGGTAGTCATAATGTCACAGCAACATGTTGCAAATCAAAATTCAGGCTATGCTTATCCATAACACACATGTAAACAGGGAAAATAAATACAATCATGCAATCTAAAGTGCTGGAAACAAATGAGAGGAAAATGAACTTTACAACCTTGTAATTCACCTTCTCTACTGTTATCCTTTTCCTTCTATTCTTCCCTTTCCCTTGCCAAACTCAGAATGCTTGCTCATCCTCAAGCAACAATTAGAACAATGGCTATGGGGCTAAGATGGATCATGAATGTCTTACACAATGAAATGTTAGTAGTTCATGTGTTTTAAGCAAGCAAAATTAAAATTAACCATCAAGGCACAGGAAACGGAGACATTGTGATTGCAAACATAAGAGGGTGTGCATGATACATTGCATAAAAATATAAGTGGCACACCAAACTTAGTGTGACACTTTCACTTGGAGTTGATTCAAGTATCCAGTAAGGATTGGAAGCAAATTTTGTTGCATAGCAACACCAAACTTAGAACGCAGTCACATGTCCATTTTGTTTGAACTAAAACTAAGCAAATGAAACTGTTATATGTTGGATACAATCACCAAGCCAAGAATCTGTCATGAATGAGGATTTCTTGGTGATATATTAACAAAAACAGTTAATAAAAGAAAGCATTAAAAACAAGGAGATGACTAAAACAAAGAGAAAACTAAAATTGTCTAACTAAACGAAAGATAACACTGTAAAGGGCCTTATGATTATGCAGACAAGTGGTGTTGCTGAATGAATTGCATAGAAAAGTAAGTGGCACACCAAACTTAGAATCTTAGTGTGACACTTCCATGTAGAATCGATGCAATCATTCAAAGGGATTGAAAACAAATTGTTGCAGGGCAACACCAAACTTAGAATGTAACTATATGCCAATTTATTGAAATTTAAACAAAGCAAAGATAGAAAGTAAACAAAGCAAAGAAATGTTACCTACGGTTGACATGTTCTTCACTTTATTCCTCTTCTTCCAGTTTGTTAAGAGGAATGACCTCAAAGGGGGAGAAGATTCAGCTAGTGTCCCTTGTCTTGGCCTCTCCTCAGCAAGTTTCCTTTTTTAAATGGCTTGATTGAGCTTGCTTACTAGATCAGGGACAGAATTGGTGCTCTTGTTAGTTGCCTTCACTTCTTGGATATCAAGACTTGGTGGTTGTGTGATTGTTAGAGTGATTTCTTCATCAAGAGCCTTTTGAATTGTTGGTTCCATGAGCTCTTCCTCTATGTACCTATCTGCTTCACTTGAGTGTGAATTTTCTTGACTGTTTTCCTCACTTTCTTGTTCTTCCACTTCCTCTTTTGCACTCAACATTTGAGTTAATAGCACTTTCATGGAGGATGTCTGTTGTTCTTCCCAAGATTTCTTCATCTCCTCTTCATATCTTTTAATCACAGGTTCAAGCACTGATAATTTTTAGTTCAGGAAAGTTTGCGAGGGTTGTGAGTCTTCATGTTCCTTTGTCATCTCAAATGGCTTTTGTGGATATGCAATTTCAGGTTCAAATGCCTCCTCCAACTCATTCTTCATTAACATTTTGCTTGACACAGGGGCCTCTTCATCTTCCTTCTCCACTTCTTCCTTTTTATCCACCAATTGATCTTCGCCTTCCACTACAAGAAAAACACCCGTTCAGGTACACTTGAAAAGTGTAGCCAAAAGTGAAAAAAAATGATGCCTTAGGCTACGGCTACGCTTTTTGGGCTACGGCTACGCTTTTTGGGGTGATTCCTATTCGGCCGTTGCCTATTCTCAAAGGCTACGCTTTTCTGCACCAAGGGCTACGCTTTTGGTGTTTGGGAATAGGCTACACTTTTCAAGTGATACTGTCCAGGACCAAAGGCTACGCTTTTCAGCTTTCGTTCTTCCAGAATAGGCTACGCTTTTCAACCCTACTGCATCACTTGTAAAGCGTAACCACATTGTATACCATATCTACTTTTTATAAGCGTAGCCTTAGGTCCCTCTTTTTTTTTTTGTATACTATAGCTACTGTATATAAGCGTAGCCTTAGGTCCCTTATTATTTTTTTTATTTTCTATATATATATATATAAACAGAAATTTCTGATAATCTTTTTATCTAAAATCTAATGAGAATATAATTATATATATAATCCTGTATTTTTAATTAAATTAGTTAATTATTATAAAATAAAAATAAATACATAATAATACCATACAATAATCTTTAAATAATAAAAATTATCCTGAAACAAAATATATTTATATAATGAACCAAAAATATTAAAATGATAATAATTTTGAGTATTCATACATCTCACATTAGAATAAGCATATTCATATCAAAATATGAATGAGACCACTTAGAGTTTACTACTAATATATTAGGAAAAACCAAAATATTGTATCC
The DNA here is from genome assembly GCF_003086295.3 of Arachis hypogaea. NCBI lineage: Eukaryota > Viridiplantae > Streptophyta > Magnoliopsida > Fabales > Fabaceae > Arachis > Arachis hypogaea. The sequence continues at coordinate 97,086,669 of NC_092049.1, forward strand.
TACATAACTATCTTCTAAAAAAAGTCATTAATCTTCTGATAACAGAAAAAAACCGTTGATGTCAAATAGAGCACCTAGCATGACCGAATCGAACATATATTGAAGCAAATTCTTGGCTTCTCCCATTGAGCGCAACTGATTCCAGGCTTCCAGTGTCCCCTATTCGTAAAGGCTCGTTCTCATTCCTTTGCCTCGGAAAGCTGAGAAGCCATTGCCACAAGTGATATTCAGAATCAAAACATATAATTTTTATTCATAATGATATCAAAATCTAATACTTAAATATTTAAACACTCAAACCATTGTTTATATGACAATTTTTATTTAGAAATTGTGCAAGTAGATAACTAGTTTATAGTCTAAGTTTAACTAAACCAATATTAACAATCATCACCAACATGTATATCCGAACATAGCCCACTAAAATATACTACAAAAATACATATTTTCTAAGTCAATTTGGTTGCAATAAAGTAGCATCTCTGCCATTAATTTAATATAAATTATCTATTTAGACAAACAACTTAATAGGTGCTCATTCACATCAACTTTCGAGTAAGTTCTAGCTGTCTAAAAGAAGCTGAACAGCACTAAAATAAACACTTCAAGAAGCAATAGACACCAATGTTTTTTAATAACAATTAGTGAGGGTTATTAGGTTAATTTTGTAAAATTTATTGTTGTTATTAGTACAGAAACTGTTAAATGCTAACAGCCTAACACATATGCCTAGAACAGCTTCAAAAGTTAATTGAATAATCAAGACTACATGTTTCTTTTATGTGCTCATTAAGTCATTAGAGTTAGAAAGTCCCAAATAATCTAGCAAGCACTTAGAAAGCATTTCATCATTTTCTGGATAAAGCTTATGATTTATGAATTAATAAGAGCTTTGACAACTGGACTCAGTGCAAGAGCCACAACATTTCTAGCCTTATCATAAGTCTATTCATAAATAAAAAACAAATAGTTAAATGCAGTGAGTCTTACTGAGGAATATGAAGAATGTTTTTTTCTTTTTACTTTGGGTACAAATACCATATTGAGAGGAGGTTTCTGAATAATACTATAGTCATGCAATCTTAACACCAAATAAAATAAAATAGAATAAAGTTCAGAATGGGATTACCTTAAGCTGATTTGTGGACAAAAAAGAGTTTATCCCATGCAATGGCGCTCCCATTGGGAAGCGAAAATCTAGTTCTGCATTGGAAAACTAAGTTATGAATAATGTGTCATGTAACTATTATCTTTTCGTAAGGTGTAGTGCAATTGGAGTAAGAGGGAAAGCAAGAAGAGAATAATCAACAAGAACAAAACTCAGTATTACAGCCCAAAATATACCTCCAATTTGACCCCCCTCTTCTTTGTTTACAAAATTGTGAGTGTGATCCTTTACAAGTAGATTGTTATTTGCACCCGCCTATTCCAGATAAAGAAAAAGAAAAAGCAAGTGGAATGAATGGATACACAACGAAAATGAACACATCAAGTGAAGTCAATAATAGAGGTTCTTGTCCTTGATAGAAGTGACACTTGTAATATGTTCATAACCGAAAAAAGAGTTGAGAAAGAATACAGCTGCTAAAGATGATGAAGAACTTGCATTATGGCTACAAGCAAAAACCAACCTTTTTCATCAATCGGAAGAGAATAGAAAACACAATTGAAAATAAGCATGAGACCAATATATATTTATAATGATCCAAAATTACTAGGCAAAAATTAATTTAACAAGGCAAAAAATTCTGATTGGTGTATAATTACTAGCAAAGTAGCAAGGAGGGGAGATAGATAACACTTTTTATTGTTATTTATTTGTTTATGATTCTGACCCATTGAAAATAGGAGAGGGGGTAATGTACTAATCTAAAAGAAATGGCAAAGCTATATTTTTGGAAGAGGAGGGTAATTGACCCATCAAGGGGAAAATTGATAAGCATTTGAAAATAGTGTCCACTATGTCTCATGAAAAGTTCAAAATCAGATTAGATAGAATTGGGCTTAGCTCAATTGTAGTTGTTCCCATTTAAAGATAATCGAAATCAGCACAATATTTTCATAACAATAGTGCACATGATTGACAATTGATAAATTTAAGTTCATCTGTTCCTAGAGACATATAACCTCTAGAATTATAAACATAACAATATCAATAATATTAAGTTATTCTTCTTCCTATTTAATTTACAATAGAACAGAGCATGCACAACACTTTATTCAACTGAACTATATATACATGTGACATTGCAGCAGCAACAATTGATGCAACTCATGGTAAAACAAATATATTAATTCTCAGATCAAAATGTCCAAAGAGACCACCATAATGATGCAAAACCTTGCTATAAGCATATTCTACCAATGGTTACTAAAAACAAACCTTGATTGAGTAAAAGATCCCATCAGCATTGGCAAGAAGCACACCAACATCAGAAGCCTGGTCCTGTATGCAAAAGGGGTGACTAAAGGCAGGAGAAAACATAAGGAAACTAATATCACATTGCCAATGAGACATGCTTCCAATATTTAGAAATAACAAAAGAAACTTTGGGCATATTTGGATAACATTTGAAGGTTCAGAAGAAATAAAGGCCTAATTCACCAGTACAGAGAAGAAAAAATTTCCAGCAATACACCATTATCCCAAGAGAAATGTAATAAAAACTCATGTAACATAGCTCACCAAGCATAGTTACGTTGAGTCCAGATAGTTACCTTTATAAGTTGAGTCCAGATAGTTACCTTTATAGTTAGCTTTATAATCTTACAACAAAGCATATTAACAAAAATGTACAAAATAGGTTGCAATTTGGCTTAGGTGCAGGAATTACATTTAAAGCACGAACGCACACAGAGCAACATTCATTTTTCCTTTTTGGTTCAGTCACTATGCATTCAGTAATAGGAATGAAAAAGATGAAGATGAAAGAACGAATGGATGAATTTAGCAGAAGCTACACTTACTAATAGTTTCTCCTCTTTTCCGATTAAATGACACCAAGAGAAAATGAAAGCCTATTGCTTGCCATTGATCCTGCAGGAAAATACAATTCAGGTGGATTGTTCTGAAGCTAAAATCCCCAATTCCTAGTGGCATATCCAGTAGCTAAAATCCCCAAATAAAAACCCTAAATCAAAACCCCAAACCTCTCAAATTTCATAGAACCAACTGAAAATTGATACATACCACCGTTCTGAAGCTAAAACCCCCCAATTCCTAGTGGCCCAAATAAAACCCCTAAATTGAAACCCTAAACCTCTCAAATTTCACAGAACCAACTGAAAATTGATACATACCACTAGCCATTGTTGTTCATCATCATCAGCACAGCCACACACACCTTCTACATTGAAAGAACAGGGCCGAAGGAAACTCACATGGGATCGACGGTGAAGAAAGCTGACCAACTGAATTAATGGCCGAAACAAGAAGATGAAGACGACCGCCACCCGAGGGACAAGATGCTGGTTCCGTCTTCTTCTGCCACCAGCGAAGTGAGCACAGGGAAGGCGGCGACTGAGTGTGACATGGTGACGACACAAACTGCAACGACGAGCTTGAGTCTGAGACAGTGAGTGCGCGCGCGAGACCGAGAGAGAAGTGAGCTAGAGACCGGAGACGAGAGGTGAGAGCAACGAGAGAACAGAGAAGAGAGTGACGAGAGAGAACAGAGAAGAGAGACGAAGGGGGGATATGACACCGTTTCTGATTTGGTGAAAAGGTGAAAAAAAATTTCCCTTTACAGTCAACGGCGACGGTGAGAAGGGGAAGGAGATGAGTGTTGAAAGGTGAGAATGGCGAAGGTGAGGGTTGTTGTGCGCGAAAGGTTAGAGAAGGTGAGGGTCTCACTTTTCGAATTGAAGGTGTGACTTGTGAGGTTTAGTTGTTGCGGGAGAAAGGGTTCGTGTGTGCTTTTGGAGGGAATTGAAAGTGGAATAAAAAATTTACCAAGTGTTGTTAGGACTTGGCCATGCATACATTAGGCATCACTTTTGAAGGGCACCCAAAACTTAACAAATAGGTTACCCTCTAAAAGCGTTCCCTTAGATACGAAAAATGAACCCATAGATATCAACATACGGCTACGCTTTATAAGTGATTTCTATAATACCTACGGCTACACTTTTTAAATGATGCCACAATTGTGTATCTTTTTCTCTTGTGAAAAGGAAACACGGAGAAAAGCATAGCCTATTCTATGAATAGGCTACGCTTTTCAAATGTAGCTTAAAAAAAGTGTGGCTGAATGGGTATTTTTCTTGTAGTGTTCCTTGCTTAGCGATTCTCTGTTTCTTCTTGCTTGCTCCAAATATCCATTCATCTTATTGTAGAGGGTTTCTTGCCTTTTCCAAGATTGTTCTTGTCTTTCAAAAAATTCTCTAGACTTTTGAAGGGGGTCCTCTACTACTGGCTCAAAAGATAAAGGCTGAGAGTGATTTTGTGGACATGGATGTGTTATGGTGAGGTTGTTTTGACGGTTATGGAGTGAATTTTGTGAGTTGTGGAATGAATTTTGTGGTTGGTGAGATGAGTTGTATGGATCTTGGAGAAAACTGTGTGTTGAGGCATAATCAAGAGATGATGTCTCTTGCTGAGTGTCATATGGAGCACCAGAATTCCCTTCCCAGCCATAGTTAGTGTTAGCATCATAATAGTATGATTTACTTTGTGGCTCTGGGAGATGATCATGCTCTTTCATTCCTTGGTGATACTCTCAACCACCATTAGAATAATGACTTGCATCATTTTGTGGTGGAGGGAAATATCCCATATGATTCTCTTGCTCATCTTGTGTCTCTGAAGCAAATCTCCATGGATTGGAGTACTCAGAACTTGTATTTTCTTGGTGATATTCCCAGCCACCATTAGAGATTGGTGATGGTGGGTAATATCCCATAAAATTTTTTTGATCACAAGATGAGTTGAACTCCATTTACATTTTGTAAAACACAACACCATTGAAAATTAAAATTCATGTCACAGAGAAAGAATTTCTTAGTGAGGCAATAACTCAAACACCTTGCTATCAACTTAAAACAGAGAACAAAAACAAAGAAAATGCTTGATCTAGACTTCTCACCCACTTAATCATTGTTGATCTAAATCAATCCCCGATAACGGTACCAAAAACTTGATGGGTTGGAAATCAAATTCCACACCAAAACTCACCGGCAAGTGTACCGGGTCGCATCAAGTAGTAATAACTCACAAGAGTGAGGTCGATCCCACAGGGATTGATGGATCAAGCAACTTTAGTGGGTGATTAGTTTAGTCAAGCTAACATTGGTGAATTGAAGTGAAATTGAAGCAACAGAATGTAAATAGCAGTGAATTTAAATTTGCAGAAAGTAAAGTGGACAGAAGCTTAAAGAGCAAGAAATGTAAATTGACAGAATCTTAAATGACAAGAAATATAAATTGCATCAAATGTAAAGGGGGGCTGAGTGCTGGAAATTAAAGAAAGCAATGAAGCAAGCAATCAAAGAGATCTTGAGAACAAGTGACAGGAAATTTAAAGTGCAGAAAAATTAAATTCATACCACAGTAGCTCAAATGTAAAGTGTAGAAGAACAAAAGTGCAGGAAAGTAAATTAGGATCAACGAAAAAGGGAATTGAAGTGCAAGGGAAATTTAAATTGCTTAGAATTGTAAATCAAGCTCACAGCAAACTTATGTAAAATTTCAGAAAGCAAAATTGTAGAAGAGAAGATTTAGAAACATGAAATTTCATAAATCAAATTGACAATTGCAGAAAAAGTAAAAGTGTTTCAAAAAGAATTCTCTATTCTACTCTACTCTTAATGCTCTCTAGCAGAGCCAGCCTTCCTTAACGAAATGGAATTGATGCCTTTATATAGGCTTTACAAAATGAAAATGTTATTGAAATTGAAAACAAATTTAAATGAAATTCTTAGATAGCTTGTTCTTGTGCCTTTGAGTGATGATGTGGGCTTTGCTTGCTTTGAATTTGAAGAGAGATGGGTCCGGTTGGCCTTGGTTCAATTAGTTTGGAGGCATGGGTCAAGGTTGCTTAGTTCAAGTTCATTTGGTGTCCTTCCAGGGGAGCGCTCGGTCATGTAAGGCAACGTAGCGCTCCTTGCCTTGTCCCAGGCTCGTGCCCTTCGAACCAAGCCTTGTTCATAGCGCTACGTTAAGTAATGCAACGTAGCGCTCCTTGCCTTTGAGTGAAGCTTCCTGTTCGAACCCTGGCTCTCCCATTATGAGTGTCGCACTTCACTTTTATCTTTGGGGAGGCCCGAAAACGTTCACAAAGTTAACGTAGCGCTCTCTCTTTGAGCGCTGATGCCTTGTGATTTGGCATTCCTTGAGCGCTCCGTGAACTCTCCCAACGTAGTATCCTTGCTTTCCTTTGGATGGGCTGCCCGAAAGCGTTAACTTTGTGAACGCTAGCATTAATTGATTTAACGCTACATGCTTTAATTTCATTTGCTTATTAATGCCAAGCTTCTTAATGAACGCTAAGCCAATTGGGTGCTTGTATTCTATGCATGCATGCTTTCATTTATTTTATTCTAATGCATTAACGTTTAAGCTTGATGAAATGCATGCTTTAATAATCCATTGGCATTAGTGGCATTAATGAAATGCATGCTTTAATTGGCTTAATTAATTAGTAATGCCAATTAACTCATTTAACGTCCTGGTTCATTCATTGGCATTAAAAATCAAATGATTCATGCATGCATGCTTCCATTATTTTACTTAGTAATGCCGTTACTTCATGCATGCTTTCATTATTAATTCATGCATGCATAAGGCATTAATGCATGATAATAAGGCCAAGGCTTAATGGTCATGGGCCACGCTTTTAAAAGCGTGGCCTAAGGTATCAAAGTGTGCTCCAACTTTAAAGTGTGCCCCAAAACTCTTTTTTCTCTTTTTTGGCTTATTTTGTGCTCTTTTGTTTCTTTTTATTCTTATTTCCTACAAAATTTATCAAATCAAAAGATCAAAGAAATATACCATTTAAGCACAAAAGAATACAATATTTAAGCACTAATTATCAATTTCTTGTATGAAAATGCATAGAAAAACATGACATGATGAGATGCCATCAATGATTTTGTGTCAAATAAATGATGGTTGATTGATTTAACATAATCATGAAAATCCACTCCAAATCACTTACTTATTGTGCAAAAAAGTGCATAAAACCTAATGAGACTAATGAAAAATGCTTGTAAAACTAGCATAAAATGACTTGTCATCACTCCTCCACCTAGGTTGTCATCTAATCCTTCATTTGAGTGGGTAAAACTTCTAACTCTTAGCTTCATTATCCCACTTAAATTTGGTTTGCTTGAGACGGATGGCCAACTTAGGGCGCTTTGTGGAATTAAGCGTAAGAAGAGGATGTTTAGTGGTTGGCGTTGTAAGTCTAGGCTCATTATGGTTGGAAGCTCAAAATCGAAGAGCATGGATTGGTGTAATGCTTAATTGAATGGGTCTAGGAGGGTAATTTGGTGCCTTCACGAGAATTCATCTCTCTTGCTACCCGGAGGAATTCACCATGATCAACTCAAGGACGGGTGTGAAAACAAAGTGTGGGATCCCGGATCGCGCAAGGAGGACCAACTTTGGGAGCCCATGGTTTATGAAGAACTCCATCAAAGCTTGGAGTTATTTACTTTAAATGATGAAGCACAATGGAAGTCCAAGCATTGGTGGATGTTCAAAGATGGATTCAATCACAAGCCACCTTGTTGAGGAGCTCCCCATAAGTCTAACTTAAGGACAATAAACAAAAGTGCTAGGTGGGAGACACCCCCACCATGGTAAAATCTTTCCCTTTTGTTCCTCTTTGTAAATATTGGTAATGTAGGTTTAATTTCATATTTTGTTTAGATAGTTGAGTTTATTTGGGAGTCTAGTAGGTTAAATAAGGTTTTATGATGTTTGGTAGCTGTTTGGAGGTTTGGAATGCTTGGTTTGGTGCAAAAACATAGAACAATTTTGAAAAACAGAGCACCATCCACACGTACGCACACTTCACGCGTACGCGTGACTCAAGTATTGTCAACCATCCACGCGCGCGTGCCATGCATGCGTACGCATGGATTGCATATTTACACCTCCAAGCCATTTTTCCTGAGAGTCACCTGAACAGCGCGCGTGCACTGTGCTTTTCGTGCAAACTGGTCACGCGTACGCGCACCTTACGCATACGCGTCGCTCTCGAAATAACCCATTGACGTGCATGCGTGCTGCGCGCATACGTGTCGCTTCCATTTCACCGTTCCACGCACATGCGTCAGTGACGCGCACGCGTGGGCTGCCCTGCATCAACCATCTTCTTTTCTTCTCTTCTTTCCATTTCTTTCCTTCTTCTCTCCTCTCTTCTTTTCTTTCCACCCTTCAAACATCATCCAATACTACCAAACACCATTTAACACCATTTCTTTTAGTCAGTATTTAGTTAGTTTAACTTTCGTTTATTTTTCATTTTCCATTAAGTGTTGGGTTACTATTCTTGTTTACTGTTTACTGCTGCTTATTACTAATAGGATGTTAGTTTAAAATCATTGTTGTTAATTGTCATGGTTGGATTTCTTTGTTGAGGTTATATTTGATTACTTGGTTTGGAACTTTTCATGCTTAATGCTTTTGAATACCAAGTACATGTTACATTGCCTTCATGCATCTTAACTCTTTGAATTGCATGTTTTGGCCACCATGCATTCATCATCTATTGTTAGGCAATTGTTCATTGTCAATGCGTTTTTTAGGGGATGCTTGTTTATGATTGACCCTTTGTTCATATCACCTATTTCATGCATCGAGATTTGTGGAATTGTGGAATTGGATCGAAAGCTTACTTAATGACATATTTTTTAGCTTTCTAAGCTTTGTGGACCATGCTTGCTATGTGAGTGATTTTGACTTCTATATTCTTTTTCCTAAGTTCCATAGCATCCATGTGTTTCGCCTCTATGTCAATTAGGTGTTGCAACAACTTCAATAGGTGTCATTGATTGTTGTGTAAGTTTCATATACCATTAGGTTCATCAAGTTTACCTACACATCAATCAATGCCCATGCATTATCCAATTTCACAATTGCTTGATTTTTGCTTGAATGATTTTATGCTTCTTCACTACTTGTTTGGTTGCCTTAACCTACAAGTCTTTTAAAGTATCTCAAGCACACTAGAATGAGTGAAGTGTATACTTTCTTTTGTGTACTTGTGACATAACTTTTTATGCTAGTATGTGTGCGTTCTAAACCGCATGCAATTTTAGAACCCACACACCTATTTTTCATCAATGTCACACCAATTCACTCACTCAATTCTAGTGATTTACCTCATTCCAACAATTCACGCTTCCTTGATTTTGTATTTTCTCATCTTACGGTGTTTATTTTGTTTTTCATGATTGATGCACCATAAGCGAAAACGGAAGCGAGAGGAAGAACACGCAGCAACCGGTTGACCTACCAGCTGAAGGTGGCAACTCGGAAAGTCGCCGTACCCCCTTGCTCATTTAGTGCACCGAGGACGGTGCAAACTTTTAAGTGTGGGGAGGTCGTCTGACCACTCGGCGTTTTTGGGTGACAAGTTTCTAATCCCAACACTTTTACATTTTATTTTAGGATTTTTAGTTGCATTTTCTTGCATTGCATATGTATATATTAAGCTTAGTAAAAATCATGATAGTTTCCAAGGATTTTATCTATAGGACACCCCAATTGATTGAAAAAAAAGTTTTTTAGAACTTGCTTGAATTATATATTTTGTGGATCATGTTTTGAGCTAAGAACACAAGCATGTAAGTTTTGAGCCTAATTGTGTGGTTACATCATACAACCACTTATTTTCATTCTTGTGTGCATTATTCTCTTCCTATGATTGTAATCTTTGATTTGTTTGATTCTTTATGTCCATTATTTTGTGTATACATGTACTTATACGATTGAGGCCATTGTTTCAAATAGCTCACTTACACCAAATAGCCTACCTTTTATCTTCCATTGTTAGCCAATTTTGAGCCTAAGCTTAACCCAATTGTTCTTAATTATAACACATTACAAGTCTAAGTGAAAAATAATAAATGTCCCTTATTTGGATCTTTGATTAACTTAGACTAGTGAGAGTGTTCATCATTTGATTTGGGAGAGTTGGGAACATTGGGTAGAGATAAAAGTGTGTTGGTGTTTATGTTAAAGATTTGGGAATTGGGTGCATACTCATGCATTAAATATAAAACCATATGCATTGGTACTTGTATATATACCTTTTTGTCAAAAAAATAAAAAATAAAAAAAAATAAAAAAAGAAAGAAAAAGAATTGCAATAAAAAGGGGACAAAAATGCCCCAAAGTTCAAGGTTCAATAAAAATCAATGCATATGTGTGGCGATCAAAAGAGAATGCATGAGTATGTGGAAAAAGTGAAGAATGGGTAGTTAGGTTTGTTTAGAATTGTACAGGTTGTCATAAGTTAGGTGGGAGGTTTAAGGTAATCAAAGATTCAAATTTCAAGCTCACTTGACCATATGCACCCTACCTTGACCCTAGCCCCATTATAACCTATGGAAAAGTCCTCATGATAATTGTGTGCATGCATGAAGTAATTGTTGATTGTTAGATGAAAAATAAATCTTGGAAAGCATGATTAGGGGGGAATTGAGTGAATCAACCCCATACACTTGAGCGACTAGAGCGGATACACATACGGTGAGGGTTCGATCGCTCAATTACATGTCTCCGCCCATGATCATCTTTTCTTGCAAGTTTGTAAGCTCTTTCAATGATTCAATTCAATTGTGGGTTGATTTGATTGCTATTGCTTTAGCCCTTGTACATGTATATGTATTCTTGGAAATTGATTGTTTTGACCAAGCAGAGGCATTCATGTAGATAGATTGCATTTAGATAGATAGTTGCATGTAGCTAATTTGCATTGAATAAATGTGATACCATACCCTTTGCTTCTTTCTTGATTTTAGCATGAGGACATGCTTAGTTTAAGTGTGGGGAGGTTTGATAAACCCCAATTTTTTGGTTTATCTTGTGCTTATTTTAGGGGATTTTATCACCTTTTCCCATATTTATTCAATGAAATAGCATAGTTTTATAATTCTCCCTTAAATTGTGCTTAAGTGTAAAAACATGCTTTTTAGGCCCTTAAATTGGTGAATTTAATTCACTTTAATTCCATTCGATGCCGTGATGTGTTTATTGAGTGATTTCAGGTTCATAAGGCAAGTATCGGATGGAAAAAAATGAAAAGGAAAGCATACAAAGTGGAGAATGCATGAAGAAACAAGGATTGAGATTGCATCGATGGACGCGCACACGCACCTGGCACGTGCGCGCAAAAGTGAAGTCGCATGGCGACGCGTACGCGCACATGACGCGTACGCGTGGATGGGAAATGACCAAGCGACGCGCACGCGCACATGGCGCGTACGCGTCGATACTCGCACGTGACCCACTTAAAGTGAAATTGCTGGGGGCAATTTCTGAGCTGCCCAAGCCCAAATCCAACTCGTTTTCTAAGTGTATTTCATGCAGAATTGAAGCTTGAGCAAGGGTGGAGCAATTGTTTGTAACTTAGCATCATGTAGGTTAGTTTCTAGAGAGAGAAGCTCCCTCTTCTCTCTAGAATTAGGGTTCTTAGGATATTACCATCTTAGATCTAGGTCCAATTTCATGATTTCATCTTATTTCCTTTATGAATTCTTGCTTCTACACTTTCATTCTCTTAGTATGTAGTGTTAATTTTACTTTTATGCTTCTTTCATGTTTATGAATACTCATGTTGGATTTGGTTTACATTTAATGCAATTTGATGTTTGATATTTCCTTTATTGATGATTTGAGTTGTGGATTTACTTTTCTTGCAATTGGTAGTTGGTAGACTTTATGGATTCTTGCAATTTATGATGTTTACTTTTATTGCACTCTAGATGTTTGATGAAATGTTTTCTTTAATTATGGAGTAGTTTTCTTGACTCTTGGCCTAGGCTAAGAAAATTGGGTAAACTTGAGTCATTGGGTCTAATGGAATTGGTGATTTGAGAATCCTTGGTGATCAATTTGATACCCATTGACACTAACCCACTACTGAGTTAATTAGTAGATAGGTTGGGACTTATGAGTTGATGTGATCAAACCTATTTGACGTACTTCAAGCTTAGGAGTAGACATTACGTACTTAAGGCTTTTGGGAAGTAGACTTAATAGGTTGGCCCCTCATAATTATCAATATTTGGTTTGTAGACAAGGATGGTAATCTCAGTTACCTATGTCTAGCCAAGAGTTCGTTTCCTTCATTTTATTAGTTATTGTTTATTTACTTTTCTTACCATTTATTTTCTTGCAAAAAAAATATAAAATTAAACCCCTTGCCCCTTCATAGCCAATAATTGACCACTTCATTGCAATTCCTTGTGAGACGACCCGGAGTCTAAATACTTTATTTAATTCTTATTTGGGGTTTGTTCTTTGTGACAACTAATATTTTTGCATGTGAGGATTTTTTGTCGGTGTAGAACTATACTTGCAACGAGAATTCATTCAATTGAGGGAATTCTACACCATACAAAGAATTCGAGCATCAGCGACTAGCATAATAAATGACATGCAGAAGCTTGTTATGTCTCTGCCCCAGGACTGCGCCAATTGCATGATCACTGACATCATATATTAGTTCAAATGGTAAGTCCCAAGTGGGTGCAGAGATGATAGGAGCAGTGACAAGCTTGGCTTTTAGAGTTTCAAAGGTGTGCATGCATTCTTGGTCAAAGACGAATGGAACATCAATGGCCACTAGATTACACTGGGATTTTGCAATTTTTGAAAAATCTTTTATGAACCTCTTGTAGAATCCTGCATGTCCTAGGAAACTTCTAATTGCCTTGACATTAGTAGGTGGAAGCAAGCGTTCTATCACTTCCACCTTAGCTTGATCCGCTTCTATCCGCTTGTTTGAGATCCGGTGTCCAAAAATAATGCCTTCAGTTACCATGAATTGGCATTTCTCCCAGTTTAGAACTAGGTTTGTTTCTTGGCATCTTTTCAGAACTCGGGTCAAATGATCATGACAGGAGTTAAATGAGTCTCCAAATACAGAGAAGTCATCCATGGGCACTTCAAGGAACTTCTCTACCATATCAGAGAAGATGGATAACATACATCTCCAAAAGGTGGCAGGTGCATTGCACAGGCCAAATGGCATTCGTCTATAGGCAAACACGCCAGATGGACATGTGAATGCTGTCTTTTCTTGATCCTGTGGATCCACTGCTATTTGATTGTATCCTGAATATCCATCCGGGAGACAATAAAAAGCATGACCTAGTGTCTTTCTAGCATTTGGTCAATGAAGGATAAAAGAAAGTGATCTTTCCTGGTGGCGTCATTGAGTCTTCTGTAATCAATGCACATACGCCACCCTGTAACTGTCCTTTTTGTGATCAGCTCATTTTTTTCATTATGAACCATTGTCATGCCTCCCTTCTTAGGAACAACCTGGATAGGGCTCACCCAGGGGCTGTCAGAAATGGGGTAAATAATCCCAGCCTCCCAGAGCTTAGTGACTTCCTTCTGCACTACTTCCTTCATAGCTGGATTCAATCGCCTTTATGGTTGTACCACTGGTTTGGCATTATCCTCCCGCAGGATTTTATGCATGCATTGGGCTGGGCTTATATCCTTAAGGTCACTTATAGTCCACCCAAGGGCGGTCCTATGTGTTTTGAGCATTTTAATTAGTGCTTCTTCTTCCTGTGGCTTTAAGGCAGAGCTTATGATCACATGATAAGTGTCTCCATCTCCTAGAAATGCATATTTCAAGGAGGATGATAATGGCTTAAGCTCAAGCTTTGGAGGCTTCTCCTTTTTCTCAGAGGTTTCCAAAGGTTCCTCTGAATCAGGCTGAGTATCATCAAGGATATCATTCAGCCCTTCCTTGAGGCTTTCGGCCATGTTGACCTTTTCCACCAGTGAGTCGATGAGGTCAATGCTCATGCATTCCTCAGGAATGTATGGATGCTGCATAGCCTTGACAGCATTTAGTACGAATTTTTCCTCATTGACTCTTAGGGTTACTTCCCCTTTTTCAACATCAATGAGGGTCCGTCCTGTAACTAGGAAGGGTCTCCCTAGGATAAGGGATGCACTCTTGTGCCCTTCCATGTCCAACACCACAAAGTCAGTGGAAAAAGCAAATGGTCCAACCCTGATAATCATGTCTTCAATTACTCCTAATGGTATCTTAATAGAACCATCAGCAAGTTGAAGGCATATGTGGGTTGGTTTGACTTCATCAGTCAAACAGAGCTTCTTTATTAAAGAAGCAGGTATTAGGTTGATGCTTGCCCCAAGGTCACATAGAGCTATCCTTGTACAAGTATAACCTAGAGTGCATGGTATCATAAAGCTTCCAGGATCCTTAAGCTTCTCTGGCAAGCTGTTTTGAATGATTGCACTGCACTCTTCAGTAAGGAGGACTGTTTCTGTCTCTCTCCAATCCTTCTTATGACTTAAGATGTCCTTCATGAACTTAGCATAAGAATGTATCTGTTCAAGAGCTTCTGCAAAAGAGATCTTGATCTCTAATGTTCTAAGATACTCCGCAAAGCGGACAAACTGTTTATCCCTTTTCTCTTAATAGAGTTTCTGAGAAAATGACATCTTAGCCTTGTATTCATCAACCTTGGTTGATGAAGGCCGAATGCCATGTGAGTTGGAAGGGGGGTTACCAGCTTGCTTAGGAGGGTTGTTGTTAGTGAGTGACTGACCTCCCTTGCATGGGCGTTCAACGCCAAGGGTTCTGCCTCCTTGGGCGTTTGAACGCCCAGTCTCTGCCCTTTCCTGGCGTTCAACGCCAAGAGTGATATCTCCCTGGGCGTTTGAACGAACAGAGCTATCCTGTGCAAAGACATGGGTTCCTTTCTTATTGTACTGAGGTTGGGTGTTTAAGGATTTCCCACTCCTCAGTTGAATAGTCTGGCATTCTTCTGTTATCTACTTAGATAACTGCTGCCTCGTTTGGCTCAGCTGGGCTTCTACATTCCTGTTAGAAGCATGAGTTTCTTGCAAAGCCTCTTGCAAGTCCAGTAGTTGCTGGGCAAGGGTGTGCAGTTGCTGAGTCAATGGGCCATCCTGTTCTGGAGGGTTAGGTTCAGTAGCTACTGCCTTAACCTCTCCTTTTATAGAAGGCTCAGGAGATGAGTATAGATGCTAATTAGTGGCAACTGTCTTAATAAGCTCTTGAGCTTCTCCTATGGTCTTTCTCATGTGTATAGAACCACCAGCAGAGTGGTCTAAAGACATTCTAGCCATGTCTAAAAGTCCATAGTAGAAGATGTCTAATTGTACCTGTTCCCAGGTTTACCTGAAACTGTAGGTCGATCTCGGACGAGATCTTCTGTACGGGTCGGAGCTGACGCGTCAAGCTAGTGGGTGGTGGCCAGAGTTGTCGTGTCCGACTTGTTGGACTGGCAATGCTGCTGATCCTTTGTCACCGGAGGGTGGTGGTACCTACAAGGGATTCCGATGCTTAAGTTAGCAAGGGTATTAAGCAGGTTTTTTGTAGAATCAGAGTATGAGTTATACCAGGGTGCTCCAGTGTATTTATAGTAGTGTGGAGTGACCTTTCTGGAGATAAGATAGTTATCTTATCTTATCCTATCTTTGAGTGAAGTCATCTTATCTTCAAGGGAACTGCCCTTATCTCTATAGGCTTAGACTGCCTTTGGATTTAGGTCGTGTTCCTCTGTTTGGGCCCTTTTTAGGCTTTTCTGGTGATTTGGCCGAGCTCTTTGAGAAGAGATCGGATAGCTCTGTCCTGAAGAGGTCGGTTGACTTGTCGTTTAAACATCCCGGGTCGGACAGTTCGACCTAGGGTATGAACAGTGCCCCTGCTCGAGTGTGGTCTTCCCTTTGAGGTCGAGTCCTTGGTTTTAGGACTTCGATCCTTCAAAGCCGAACTCGAGCATTTGTCGACTTCTTCTTTGTAGAGTTTCCCTTTGAATGCAGAACGTTTTCTTTCTTTTAATTTTTTAAAACAGGCGTTCCTTTGTTCTTTTGAAACGTGCGTCTCTCTGCCTTGGGAACGTGCGAGGGTTTAATAACCCATTAATTCTTCCCTTTGCTGTTTTTCCCCCTTTTCTTCATTTTGAATTTAGTTTTCTCAGTTTCTTTTGCTTCCAAACCTTTCGCTTTCGCTTTTGCTTTTGTTTCTCTCATCCCTTTGCATTCCTTCGTTTTTGCTTTGAGGTGCTTTTTCTATTCGCTTCGACGCAAGGGTGCTTCGTTGTCGCCGTATCCTCCGAACTGTTGGAGAAAGTTTGGATTTTTCTGTTATTGCTGTGTCTTTGTTGTAATGTGTGGTCTGGGATTTTCTTTCGTCTTTTTGCATGAACCTTTTCTCCCTTCCTGATGGTTGAAGCTTTTAGGGTTTTGCATGTTGCATATTGCTGCTTCGGATTATTTTTTGATGTTTTCTGAGTTTTATAAACTGCGCCTGTTTACTTCTGAGAAGATTGCCTCTTGATTTTTGTCCTGTTGATAATTTTCTTTGTTGATGGGTTTGTAGAAGACGATGGTTTTCTGTTAACTTACTTTGATTTGCGTTTTTCTTCCTTGGAGCATTTTCTTAGAGTCTTTGCTGGGATGTTTAGCCTTTGTAATCTTTTCTGAGTCTTTACTCTGTGTCACTGCCTCCAAAGGATGCCCCTAGACCTTGGTGTGTATCTTGGGGTCTTCCTTTTACTATTTGTACTGCTCTTAGTCATGTTTTGTCCGAGCTATTTTGATTTCGCCCGAGCTGTTCTGGTTAGTAATCCATTTTCTTTTTCTTGTTGTAGGACTAGTTGGCCATGTCTTCTTGCAAAAATATTGTTGAGACATCTTCTAAGGTTCCTGAGGGGATGTCCGACTGGTTGGACTCCCTTGTGTTAATGTGTGTTTTCGTGGTGAATGCTGAGTTTTGTGTGGAGCTTAGGAAACATCACCGACTCTGTAAGAATAGAGATCAAGAAAGGAACTATGAGTTGGTAGCGCCTGATTCTGATGAAAGGGTTTGCTTTCCTGCTCTGATCCGGGGGGAACGTCCTTTCTTTTATGCTTATGACTATTTTTTCAGCCAGCTGAATATTACTTTTCCTTTCACTTCCTTTGAGACCGACTTATTGTGGACGTGTAATGTAGCTCCGTTCCAGCTCCATCCGAACTCCTGGGGTTTTATCAAGATCTTCCAGCTGCTTTGCCAAGAGTTGGACGTCACACCTTCTCAGACTCTCTTTCTTTAACTTTTTTGTTTTAACTAAGCCCGGGATTTCCTCAAAAAAGAAAGCCTCTTGGATTTCCTTTAGATCTGCCAAGGGACATAAAGTTTTTACTATGTATGATGAGTCTTTTAGGGACTTTAAGAATTACTTTTTTAAGGTCCGAGCTATTGAGGGAGCTCGACCATTTTTCTTAGAAGCGAATAATGAACCTGCCTTCCCCTTGTGTTGGCAAAAGAATGTGGTGGTGTCTCGATACACATGGGAGATGCTTGACGAGGTCGAGCAGGCTTTTGTAAACATTTTGGAAGATGTTTGAGGGGAACTCCCCATCTTGATACTAAGAAATTTTTGGGGGATCCTTCCCTTGTCCGAACTGCATTAGGTATTGATCGACGTATTTTTGCTCTGAAATGCTTTGCTTCCTTTATTTCCACTTTGTAACTTACTTCTTTGGTTGATTTTGTTTTTTTAGAGATGGCCAGGAATAATGATTCCATGAAAGCCTTTAAAAAGGCGAGGAAGGCTATAGCTGCTCTGAACATCTCAGCCAAAGCGGCTGGGGAAGGATCCTCTCATGTTCTGCCAAAACAGCCAGTACCGAGCTCTCCTGGACCGAGGAGGATGATTTTTACCCCTCGGGTTCATATGATCGATCCTCCCCAGACTTGTTCTGCTACCTCTTCTCCTACTGTTGCTCCTCCTCCAAAAAGACAGAGGACTGTTGAGCCCTTCAATCTGGATGCTCTCGACTTTGATGCTTGATGAGCGGATATTTTATACGCTTTTTGGGGTTAATTTCATATAGTTTTTAGTATGTTTTAGTTAGTTTTTAGTTTATTTCCATTAGTTTTTAGGAAAAATTCATATTTCTGGACTTTACTATGAGTTGTGTATTTTTCTGTAAGTTCAGGTATTTTTCTGGCTAAAATTGAGGGAGCTGAGCAAAAATCTGATTCAGGCTGAAAAAGGACTGCTGATGTTGTTGGATTCTGACCTCCCTGCACTCAAAGTAGATTTTCTGGAGCTATAGAACTCGAAATGGCGCGCTTCCAATTGCATTGGAAAGTAGACATCCAGAGCTTTCCAAAAATATATAATAGTCCATACTTTGCTCAAGGATAGATGACATAAATTGGCGTTCAACGCCAGTTCTCTGCCCAATTCTGGCGTCCAGCGCCAGAAAAGGATTAAAAGTTGGAGTTCAACGCCAGAAATGGATCCAAACCTGGCGTTGAACGCCCAAAATGGCCTTATGCACGTGAATTGCTTAAGTCTTAGCCCCAGCACACACCAAGTGGGCCCCAGAAGTGGATCTCTGCACCATCTATCATAGTCTACTCACTTTTTGTAAACCTAGGCTACTAGTTTAGTATTTAAACAACTTTTAGAGACTTATTTTGGATCTCATGACATTTTTAGATCTGAACTTTGTACTCTTTGACGGCATGAGTCTCTAAACTCCATTGTTGGGGGTGAGGAGCTGTGCTGTGTCTCGATGAATTAATGCAAGTATTTATGTTTTCCATTCAAACACGCTTGTTCCTATCTAAGATGTTCATTCGCGCTTAACTGTGATGAAGGTGATGATCCGTGACATTCATCACCTTCCTCAAACCATGAACGTGTGCCTAACAACCACCTCCGTTCTATATCCGATTGAATGAGTATCTCTTAGATTCCTTAATCGGAATCTCCGTGGTATAAGCTAGAACTGATGGCGGCATTCATGAGAATCCAGAAAGTCTAAACCTTGTCTGTGGTATTCCGAGTAGGATTCAATGATCGAATGACTGTGACGAGCTTCAAACTCGCGAGTGCTGGGCGTTAATGACAGACGCAATAGGATGAAGAATCCTATTCCAGTATGATCGAGAACCGACAGATGATTAGCCGTGCTGTGACAGAGCATGTGAGCATATTCTTCACTGAGAGGATGGGATGTAGCCATTGACAATGGTGATCCCCTACATACAGCTTGCCATAGGAGGACGTGCGTGCGTGAATTAGAAGACAGAGGAAAGCAGAGATTCAGAAGACAAAGCATCTCCAAAACTCCAACATATTCTCCATTACTGCATAACAAGTAACCTTTAATTTATGCTCTCTTGGTTATTCGTAATTCAACTGATAAACATAATTGACTTCCTGACTAAGATTTACAAGATAACCATAGACTGCTTTAAACCAACAATCTCCGTGGGATTCGACCCTTACTCACGTGAGGTATTACTTGGACGACCCAGTGCACTTGCTGGTTAGTGGTACGAGTTGTGAAAAGTGTGATTCACAATTTGTGCACCAAGTTTTTGGCGCCGTTGCCGGAGATTGTTCGTGTTTGAACAACTGACGGATTATTTTGTTGCTTAGATTAGGAAAATTTTCCTTTTTGGTTTAGAGTCTCTTATTATTGTTCTTGGTTAAAAATATCCTTCTTTAAAACAACTGTTACATTTACTGCCCAATTGGCTAGAGCGTTAGTCTAAGTCCGTGGCAGTTTGGTACACTCTTTTTAAAATCTTTTTCAAAAATAATATTTTCTCTATTAAATTTTGTGCCAAACTTTAAGTTTGGTGTTTTCCTGTTGATTTCCCTTGATTTTCGAAAATTTTGGTTTGGTTTTCTTAAAATTTTTAAGTTTGGTGTTCCTTGGTGTTTTCTCTCCAAATTTTTCGAAAACAAGGAGCATTAGATCTAAAAATTTTAAATCTTGTGCTATTTTATTGTTTTTCTCTCTCCTCACTAAATTCAAAAATATCTTTTCTCTCTAATTTTAAAACAAATTTTCGAAAATTATTTTTTTTTAAAAAAAAAATTTTACATTTTTTTTTTCAAAATTTAAAATCTTTTCCAAATCATATCTTTTTCAAAACTTCCTTACCACTTTCTCTTCCCTCATTTTTTCGAAAATCTTCACCTATTCTTATTTATTTTATTAATTTATTTTATTTTCAAAATAAATAAATAAATATTTTCTCTATTTTACATCATCTCCCTTTCTCCATCATGGACCTAAGCAGAAATGAACAGTCCAGGAGGACTCTGGGGTCATATTCTAACCCCTCTACTGCTTCATATGGGAGTAGTATCTGCATACCCTCCATTGGAGTCAGTAGCTTTGAGTTGAATCCTCAGCTCATTATCATGGTGCAGCAAAGTTGCCAGTATTCCGGTCTTCCACAGGAAGAACCTACAGAGTTTCTGGCACAGTTTTTACAAATTGCTGACACAGTACATGATAAAGAAATAGATCAGGATGTCTACAGACTATTACTGTTTCCATTCGCTGTAAAAGATCAAGCTAAGAGGTGGTTGAATAACCAACCTAAGGCCAGCATAAGGACATGGAAACAGTTGACAGAAAAATTCCTGAATCAATATTTCCCTCCAAAAAGGATGACACAGCTAAGGCTGGACATCCAAGGCTTTAAACAAGGAGATAATGAATCTCTTTATGATGCCTGGGAGAGATACAAAGAGATGCTACGAAAATGCCCCTCTGAAATGTTTTCAGAGTGGGTTCAGTTAGACATCTTCTACTATGGGCTTGTAGAAGGAGCTCAGATGTCTCTAGATTACTCAGCTGGTGGATCTATCCACATGAGAAAGACAATTGAAGAGGCTCAAGAGCTCATTGATACAGTTGCCAGGAATCAGCATCTGTACCTAAGCAGCAACCCTTCCATGAATGAAGAGGTTAAAACAGTAACTGCTGAACTCAGTCCTGTAAAACAAGCTGCTGAATTCAATCAGCAATTGAACTTTCTAACAAAGCAGCTAGCCGAATTTAAAGACAGGCTACAAGAGACAAGAATGGCTAATATACATATGGAAGAACAGTTTAGGCAAACAAAGCAGCAGCTATCAAGACAAATAACAGAAGAATGCCAAGCAGTTCAATTAAGAAGTGGGAAAACATTAAATACCCCACCTCAAGGCAGCAAAAAAACTAAGGAATGAGCAAACCACCCGAAATTCACCTGAGGACAATAAGAGCCCAGGGAAAAATAATTCTGGCACTAAAACGCCAGAAAATTGGTGGAAGGCTGGCGCTGAACGCCCAGACCATGCCCAAAACTGGCGTTCAATGCCAGAAACAAGGCAGGATTGGCGTTCAACGCCAAAAATGGGCAAGGATCTGGCGTTGAACGCCCAAATTGGGCAAGATATGGCGCTGAACGCCCAAAATGGGCACAGTTCTGGCGTTCAGACGCCAGGAACAGATAAGTAGTTGGCGTCTAACGTCACTCCAGTTGCTAACTCTGGCACTCAATTGCCAGTGAGGAATCAGACACACACAAATGCTGATAACAACCCCTCTAAAAAGGCTTCTTCAACCACTTCTGTAGGCAATAAACCTATAGCAACTAAGGTTGAAGAATATAAAGCCAAGATACCTTATCCTCAAAAACTCCGGAAAGAGGAGCAGGATAAGCAATTTGCTCGCTTTGCAGATTACCTCAGGACTTTTGAAATAAAGATTCCATTTGCAGAAGCACTTGAGCAAATACCTTCTTATGCCAAGTTCATGAAAGAGATCTTGAGTCATAAAAAGGATTGGAGAGAAACAGAAAGAGTTCTCCTTACTGAAGAATGCAGTGCAGTCATTCTGAAAAGCTTTCCTGAGAAGCTTAAAGACCCTGGGAGTTTTCTGATACCATGCATATTAGAAGGTAATTGCACCAAGACAGCTTTATGCGATCTTGGGGCAAGCATCAACCTAATACCTGCATCCACTATCAGAAAGCTTGGCTTAACTGAAGAAGTTAAACCAACCCGGATATGTCTCCAACTTGCTGATGGTTCCACTAAATACCCATCAGGCGTGATTGAAGACATGATTGTCAGAGTTGGGCCATTCGCCTTTCCCACTGACTTTGTTGTGCTGGAAATGGAGGAGCACAAGAGTGCTACCCTCATTCTAGGAAGACCCTTCCTAGCAACTGGACGATCCCTCATTGACGTCCAACAGGGGGAAATAACCCTGAGAGTCAATGATGAATTCAAGTTGAACGCTGTCAAAGCCATGCAGCATCCAAACACATCAAAAGACTGCATGAAAGTTGATCTTATTGACTCTTTGGTAGAAGAGATCAACATGGCTGAGAGTCTTGAATCAGAGTTGGAAAACATCTTTAAAGATGTTCAGCCTGATTTAGAGGATTCAGAGGACATGAAAGAGCCTCTGAAATTTCTTCTGGAAGAGGAAAAACCTCCTAAACCCGAGCTCAAGCCATTACCGCCATCCTTGAAATACGCGTTTCTGGGAGAAGGTGACACTTTTCCAGTGATCATAAGCTCTGCTTTAAATTCACAGGAAGAGGAGGCACTTATTCAAGTGCTAAGGACACACAAGACAGCTCTTGGGTGGTCCATAGGTGACCTTAAGGGCATAAGCCCAGCTAGATGCATGCACAAAATCTTATTGGAGGATAATGCTAAACCAGTGGTTCAACCACAGAGGCAGCTAAATCCAGCCATGAAAGAAGTGGTGCAGAAAGAGGTCACCAAATTACTAGAGGCTGGGATTATTTATCCTATTTCTGATAGCCCCTAGGTGAGCCCTGTCCAAGTCGTCCCAAAAAAGGGAGGCATGACAGTGATTCATAATGAAAAAAATGAACTGGTTCCTACAAGAACAGTTACAGGGTGGCGCATGTGTATTGACTACAGAAGGCTCAATACAGCCACCAGAAAGGATCATTTTCCTTTACCATTCATAGACCAGATGCTAGAAAGACTAGCAGGTCATGATTATTACTGCTTTTTGGATGGCTACTCAGGCTATAACCAGATTGCAGTAGATCCCCAAGATCAAGAGAAAACAGCATTCACATGTCCATCTGGAGTGTTTACTTATAGAAGGATGCCATTTGGGCTGTGTAATGCGCCTGCAACCTTCCAGAGATGCATGCTCTCTATTTTCTCTGATATAGTGGAAAAATTTCTGGAAGTCTTAATGGATGACTTCTCAGTATATGGAGACTCATTCAGCTCCTGTCTTGATCACCTAAAACTTGTTCTGAAAAGATGCCAAGAAACCAACCTAGTTTTAAACTGGGAAAAATGTCACTTCATGGTGACTGAAAGGATTGTTCTTGGGCATAAAATTTCAAACAAGGGAATAGAGGTGGATCAAGCAAAAATAGAGGTAATTGAAAAATTACCACCACCTGCCAATGTTAAGGCAATCAGAAGCTTTCTGGGGCACGCAGGATTCTATAGGAGGTTTATAAAGGATTTTTCAAAAATCGCAAAACCTCTAAGCAATCTGCTAGCTGCTGACACGCCATTTGTGTTTGACACAGAGTGCCTGCAGGCGTTCGAAATGCTGAAAGCTAAGCTGGTCACAGCACCAGTCATTTCTGCACCAGACTGGACGTTACCATTTGAGCTAATGTGTGATGCCAGTGATCACGCCATTGGTACAGTATTGGGACAGAGGCATGACAAGCTTCTGCATGTCATTTATTATGCTAGTCGCATTTTAAATGATGCCCAGAAAAACTACACAACCACAGAAAAAGAATTACTTGCAGTGGTTTACGCCATTGACAAGTTCAGATCATACTTAGTAGGATCAAAAGTGATTGGGTATACTGATCATGCTGCTCTTAAATATCTACTCACAAAGCAGGATTCAAAACCCAGGCTCATCAGATGGGTGTTGCTTCTGCAAGAGTTTGATATAGAAATAAGAGACAGAAAAGGGACAGAGAACCAAGTGGCTGATCATCTGTCCCGGATAGAGCCAGTAGAAGGGACGTCCCTCCCCTCTCTTGAGATCTCTGAGACGTTTCCGGATGAGCATTTATTTGCCATTCAGGAAGCACCATGGTTTGCCGATATTGCAAACTATAAAGCTGCAAGGTTCATACCCAAGGAGTACAACAGGATACAAAAGAAGAAATTAATTACTGATGCAAAGTACTACTTGTGGGATGAATCCTATCTCCTTAAGAGATGTGCAGACGGAATAATCCGTAGGTGTGTGCCTAGAGAAGAGGCGCAGAGAATCCTATGGCATTGCCATGGATCTCAATATGGAGGCCATTTGGGAGGTGAGCAAACAGCAACCAAGGTCCTCCAATGTGGCTTCTATTGGCCCACACTCTATAAAGATTCCCGAGAGTTTGTACGTAACTGTGACAGTTGCCAAAGAGCTGGTAATCTGCCTCATGGTTACGCCATGCCTCAACAAGGAATCTTAGAAATTGAGTTGTTTGACGTATGGGGAATTGACTTCATGGGACCGTTCCCACCATCATACTCAAACACTTATATTCTGGTGGCAGTTGACTATGTATCAAAATGGGTTGAGGCCATTGCCATACCCACCAATGATACTAAGACAGTGCTGAAGTTCCTCCAAAAACATATCTTTAGCAGATTTGGTGTCCCTAGAGTACTAATCAGTGATGGGGGCACTCACTTCTGCAATAAACAGCTTTACTCTGCCATGGTTCAGTATGGAATTTGCCACAAGGTGGCTACTCCATATCATCCACAAACTAATGAGCAAGTTGAAGTCTCTAACAAAGAATTAAAGAGAATCCTAGAACGGACAGTAAATACCCGTAGAAAGGATTGGGCACGGAGCTTGGATGATGCTCTGTGGGCTTACAGAACAGCATTCAAGACCCCTATAGGGACCTCTCCATACCAACTGGTGTATGGTAAGGCATGTCACCTGCCCGTGGAACTGGAACATAAGGCCTACTGGGCAACCAGATTCCTAAACTTTGATGCCAAATTAGCAGGAGAAAAAAGATTGCTCCAGCTAAATGAGCTAGAGGAGTTCAGATTCACAGCTTTCGAAAATGCCAAGCTTTATAAAGAGAAATAAAAAAAGTGGCATGACAGAAAGCTGTCATCTAGAATCTTTGAACCAGGACAGAAGGTTCTGCTGTTCAACTCTAAACTCAGGCTATTCCCCGGGAAATTGAAATCCCGGTGGAGGGGACCATACGTGATTACAAGCGTATCACCATATGGTTATGTAGAGCTTCAAGATGTTGACTCTGACAAGAAGTTCATTGTTAATGGACAGAGAATCAAGCACTATCTTGAAGGCAATGTTGAGCAAGAGTGCTCAAGGTTGAAGCTAGATTAAAAGCTCAGCAAGGTCCAGCTAAGGACATTAAAGAAGCGCTTGTTGGGAGGCAACCCAATTTTTATTTATTTTCATGGTTTTTCATGTTTTATTAGATTCATGATCATGTGGAGTCACAAAATAAATATTAAAAATTGAAAACGGAATCAAAAACAGCAGAAGAAAAATCACACCCTGGAGGAAGCACCTGTCTGGCGTTCAACGCCAGAACAGAGCATGGTTCTGGCGCTGAACGCCCAAAATGGGCAACATCCTGGCGCTGAACGCTCAGAACAAGCATGGTTCTGGTGTTCAACGCCAGAAATGGCTAGTAAATGGGCGTTGAACGCCCAAAATGGGCACCAACCTGGCGCTGAACGCCCAGAGTTGTGTGCAAGGGCATTTTGCATGCCTAAATTGGTGCAGGGATGTAAATGCCTTGACACCTCAAGATCTGTGGACCTCACAGGATCATTTCAAGATCTGTGGACTCTACAAGATCCCCACCTTCCCTCCTCATAATCCTAGTTTTTTTCCACATCTTCTTCTTCATCTATTCCTTCTTCTTTTGCTCGAGGGCGAGCAACATTCTAAGTTTGGTGTGGTAAAACAATTATGTGAAGGATCTATAGCTCAGTGGTAGAACATGTGGCTGCAAATCAAGAGATCCCTGAGATACCTCAGGGGATGCACTTCCCTCCACATAATTATTGGAAGCAACTGAGGATAGAAATACCAAAAATCACTAGGAATCAAGCCACAAAGGCAAGGAAGAGACATAAAAGAGCTCAAGAACATCATTGGTGCCTCAAGAAGGAAATGCCATCATCACTAAGGTGGACTCGTTCCTTGTTCTTACTTTCTCTGTTTTTCGTTTTCTCTATGTTAAGTGCTTATCTATGTTTGTGTCTTCATTACATGATCATTAGTAGTAATTAGTGTCTATTTTGATTTTATCCCCAATTAAGTTATAGACTATTTTTCTCATCATCAGCAAACATGAATAAAATAGTAGATCTTTTGAATAAGAGGCAATAAAATTTCGAGTTTTTAATAAGAAAAATTCTAATTAGTAACATGTGGTGGCAATGCTTTCTGTCTTCTGAATGAATGCTTGAACAGTGCATATGTCTTTTGAATTTGTTGTTTAAGACTGTTAAATATGTTGGCTCTTGAAAGAATGATGAACATGAGACATGTTATTGATAATCTGAAAAATCATAAAAATGATTCTTGAAGCAAGAAAAAGCAGCAAAGAGCAAAGCTTGCAGAAAATATATATATATATATAATAAAATAGGCGAAAAAAAATTATAGAAAGAAAAAGAAAAAGCAAGCAGAAAAAGCCAAAAGCTCTTAAAACCAAGAGGCAAGAGCAAAAAGCCAATAACCCTTAAAACCAAAAGGCAAGGGCAAATAAAAAGGATCCCAAGGCTTTGAGCATCAGTGGATAGGAGGGCCTAGAGGAATAAAATCCTGGTCTAAGCGGCTAAACCAAGCTGTCCCTAACCATGTGCTTGTGGCGTGTAGGTGTCAAGTGAGAACTTGAGACTGAGCGGTTAAAGTCAAGGTCCAAAGCAAAAAGAAGAGTGTGCTTAAGAACCCTGGACACCTCTAATTGGGGGCTTTAGCAAAGCTGAGCCACAATCTGAAAAGGTTCACCCAATTATGTGTCTGTGGCATTTATGTATCCGGTGGTAATACTGGAAAACAAAGTGCTTAGGGCCACGGCCAAGACTCATAAAATAGCTGTGTTCAAGAATCATCACACTAAAATAGGAGAATCAATAATACTATCTGAATTCTAAGTTCCTATAGATGCCAATCACTCTGAGCTTCATTGGATAAAGTGAGATGCCAAAACTGTTCAGAAGCAAAAAGCTACTAGTCCCGCTCATCTAATTAGAATCTGAGCTTCACTCAAAAACTCTGAGATATTATTGCTTCTCAACTTATTAGTCTTCTATTTTATTTGTCTAGTTGCTTGAGGACAAGCAACAGTTTAAGTTTGGTGTTGTGATGAGCGGATATTTTATACGCTTTTTGGGGTTAATTTCATATAGTTTTTAGTATGTTTTAGTTAGTTTTTAATTTATTTCCATTAGTTTTTAGGAAAAATTCATATTTCTGGACTTTACTATGAGTTGTGTGTTTTTCTGTAATTTCAGGTATTTTTCTGGCTGAAATTGAGGGAGCTGAGCAAAAATCTGATTCAGGCTGAAAAAGGACTGCTGATGCTGTTGGATTCTGACCTCCCTGCACTCAAAGTGGATTTTCTGGCGCTACAGAACTCGAAATAGCGCGCTTCCAATTGCGTTGGAAAGTAGACATCCAGGGCTTTCCAGAAATATATAATAGTCCATACTTTGCTCAAGGATAGATGACGTAAACTGGCGTTCAACGCCAGTTCTCTGCCCAATTCTGGCGTCCAGCGCCAGAAAAGGATTAAAAGTTGGAGTTCAACGCCAGAAATGGATCCAAACCTGGCGTTGAACACCCAAAATGGCCTTATGCACGTGAATTGCTTAAGTCTCAGCCCCAGCACACACCAAGTGGGCCCCAGAAGTGGATCTCTGCACCATCTATCATAGTCTACTCACTTTTTGTAAACCTAGGCTACTAGTTTAGTATTTAAACAACTTTTAGAGACTTATTTTGGATCTCATGACATTTTTAGATCTGAACTTTGTACTCTTTGATGGCATGAGTCTCTAAACTCCATTGTTGGGGGTGAGGAGCTCTGCTGTGACTCGATGAATTAATGCAAGTATTTATGTTTTCCATTCAAACACGCTTGTTCCTATCTAAGATGTTCATTCGCGCTTAACTGTGATGAAGGTGATGATCCGTGACATTCATCACCTTCCTCAAACCATGAACGTGTGCCTAACAACCACCTCCGTTCTATATCCGATTGAATGAGTATCTCTTAGATTCCTTAATCGGAATCTCCGTGGTATAAGCTAGAACTGATGGCGGCATTCATGAGAATCCGGAAAGTCTAAACCTTGTCTGTGGTATTCCGAGTAGGATTCAATGATCGAATAACTGTGACGAGCTTCAAACTCGCGAGTGCTGGGCGTTAGTGACAGACGCAATAGGATGAAGAATCCTATTCCAGTATGATCGAGAACCGACAGATGATTAGCCATGCTGTGACAGAGCATGTGAGCATATTCTTCACTGAGAGGATGGGATGTAGCCATTGACGATGGTGATCCCCTACATACAGCTTGCCATAGGAGGACGTGCGTGCGTGAATTAGAAGACAGAGGAAAGCAGAGATTCAGAAGACAAAGCATCTCCAAAACTCCAACATATTCTCCATTACTGCATAACAAGTAACCTTTAATTTATGCTCTCTTGGTTATTCGCAATTCAACTGATAAACATAATTGACTTCCTGACTAATATTTACAAGATAACCATAGACTGCTTCAAACCAACAATCTCCGTGGGATTCGACCCTTACTCACGTGAGGTATTACTTGGACGACCCAGTGCACTTGCTGGTTAGTGGTACGAGTTGTGAAAAGTGTGATTCACAATTTGTGCACCAATGCTGTCGGGTTTGTTGATCAGGAAATTGGTCCCTATGGTGTCATTGCTACTGACGACGTTTCTCTTCTTTGTTACTTGGAGTTTATTACTCGGAGCAGTGTTAGGATGGCACATATGGGGGCGGCTCTATACTGAACGGCCCAGGATCTTTCCATTCATGCAACAAAGGCTTTTATGGAGGAAGCCAAGTCGGAGTTCGACCGGATCAAGGGTTTGAAGGAGGAGCTCGAGGTGAAGGTGACCAAACTGGAAAAAGAATTGGAGGGTGAGAAGGCTCAGGCTATTGCCTTGGCGGCTTCTGCGAAGTTATCTGAGGATATGGCGTTGAGGCATAAGGAGAGCTATGTCACAACTTATAGAGAAATTATGGGCCTTAGGGAGGATTTGGAGTCTGTCCGAGTTGACTATGCCGAGCTTCAGGGTCATCTTGTAGGCAATGTAAATGCTGCTTATGAGAATTTGAAGGATTAAGTTCAAGTTCTTGCGCCCGAGCTTGACCTTACTCTTTCCAGCTTGGATAACGTTGTAAAAGATGGTAAGATTGTCCTTGATGATCCTGATGATGATGATGTTGACCCTCCTCCTGTACCTTCTGCCAAAGTCTCTGTTGCCCAGCCTTCCTCAACTCTGGCAGCTGAAGTCTGTTAGTCCGAGTCTGATCCTGACGTCCAGATCCTGAACCGGGATGATGGGACGGTAGATGCGATACCTCTTCAGACTCGTCCTCCTTCACCTCGGGATGCTATTACTGGGAAGTCTTTGGAATAATTATTTCTGATGTTTTGTATATAGCCCGGCTTGTGGGCTTTGAACTCTTTATTTTGTAATTTGTGGTTTCTGACTGCTGGATACTTTTAGTTGCTTTTTTGTTAGCAACTTTATTTTTGGAAAAAACAAGGTAGTTTCTCTGGCTTTTGGGGTCGACTTCAGGTGGCCTCTTGAGTCTTGTTATTATTATAACCTTGTTTCTTTTTTGTGATATGCTTGTCTGCACCTATCTGACACCTTCTAGGTTCTTGGGAGCGTTGGAGCCTTGTTGTCCGATCTCTTTTGATTGCCTTCATACTTTCATACTTGTAGCTTGATTCTTTTGAGGTCGTGGATTTCTGGGTCCAACTTTGTATGCTTTCTGTCGGCCGACTTCTTCATTTCGGCCTGAAGTTATTTCTAGTAATCCATTTTGTTTGGACCTTTGTCAGGTCTCTTTTATGGATTACTTTATAACTTGTGATTTTGTTGGGATGACTTCGTCATGTCGATCCCTTCTAAGTTATTTTTAGTAATCCATTTCATTTGGACCTTTGTCAGGTCTCTTTTATGGATTACTTTATAACTTGTGCTTTTGCTGGGACGACTTCGTCATGTCGATCCCTTCTAAGTTATTTCTAGTAATCCATTTCATTTTGACCTTTGTCAGGTCTCTTTTATGGATTACTTTATAACTTGTGCTTTTGCTGGGACGACTTCGTCATGTCGATCCCTTCTAAGTTATTTTTAGTAATCCATTTCATTTGGACCTTTGTCAGGTCTCTTTTATAGATTACTTTATAACTTGTGCTTTTTGCTGGGACGACTTCGTCATGTCGATCCCTTCTAAGTTATTTCTACTAATCCTCTTTTTTAGGGCTGGCCAGGCCTCTTTCTAGGGATTTACTTTTTATAACTTTTTTGTTATGGTCGACTGGTCTGACTTCTTCATGTCGGTCCGTCTTTTAAGTTATTTTTTAGCAACCCATTTTATTTAAGACCTCGTCAGGTCCTTTCTTATGGGTCACTTTTGATAACTTCTTGCATTTAATCTGTTTTTGTCGCTTTTCATCTTTGCCGATTTTGTAGAAATTGGGTTTGATCTTCGGTTTGTCGACCTATGATGAATTCGGTTTTCATCTTTTGTTGGTCTTTATCCTGATCGAGCAGTGAGTTTGATTTTCACTTTTTGCCGATCTGTAGCTTTATAATCGGACGATGAATTTTGTGTTTCAGATTAATACGTCTTGGTAAAGAGGATTTGTAGAGAATCTAAAAAAACTTTATTCAAGATAGAAAATATACAAATATATTCATACGGGTGTTTTCCCACTAAGTCGGCCAGTTTGTAGATCTTGGTTTGGCGCCTCATTAAAAAATCTTTTCAGGAAAAAGAGTGCACCTTGTCCTAAGATCTTTATTACCTCTAATTATAACACTTTCTTAGGTTGCAGGTGTGCCATGACCTTGGAAGCTCTCGCCCTTCGAGTTCGGACAGCCTGTGGTAGTCCTTTCCAAGTACTTCTATGACTCGGTAGGGTCCTTTCCAGTTTGCTGCCAGCTTTCCTTCTCCAGGTCGAGTTATTCTGATATCATTTTGGATTAGGATGAGATCGTTCTCGGCAAAACTTTGCGGCACTACCTTTTGATTGTATCTTGAAGCCATTCTACATTTTAAGACCTCTTCTCTGATCCGAGCTCTTTCTTGGATTTCTGAAAGTTGGTCGAGTTCTTCCCTTTGAAGTTGGGAGTTGGCCTCTTCACTGTAGTGGATCACTCTGGGCGATTGATGAGCGGATAATTTATACGCTTTTTGACATTGTTTTTAGTATGTTTTTAGTAGGATCTAGTTACTTTTAGGGATGTTTTCATTAGTTTTTATGTTAAATTCACATTTCTGGACTTTACTATGAGTTTGTGTGTTTTTCTGTGATTTCAGGTATTTTTTGGCTGAAATTGAGGGACTTGAGCAGAAATCAGATTCAGAGGTTGAAGAAGGACTGCTGATGCTGTTGGATTCTGACCTCCCTGCACTCAAAGTGGATTTTCTAGAGCTACAGAACTCGAAATGGCGCGCTTCCAATTGCATTGGAAAGTAAACATCCAGGGCTTTCCATCAATAGATAATAGTCCATACTTTGGCCAAGAATAGACGACGTAAACTGGCGTTCAACGCCAGTTTTCTGCCCAAATCTGGCGTCCAGCGCCAGAAAAGGAGCCAAAACCAGAGTTGAACGCCCAAACTGGCACAAAAGCTGGCGTTCAACTCCAAGAAGGACCTCTACACGTGCAACACTCAAAGCTCAGCCCGAGCACACACCAAGTGGGCCCCAGAAGTGGATTTATGCATCAATTACTTACTTTTGTAAACCCTAGTAGCTAGTTTATTATAAATAGGACATTTCACTATTGTATTTGACATCTTTGGATGCCTGGTTCTTAGATCAGATGGGCTGGCCATCTCGGCCATGCCTGGACCTTTCACTTATGTAATCTTAACGGTAGAGTTTCTATACTCCATAGATTAAGGTGTGGAGCTCTGCTGTTCCTCAAAGATTAATGCAAAGTACTACTGTTTTCTATTCAATTCATCTTATTTCGCTTCTAAGATATTCATTCGCACTTCAACCTGAATGTGATGAACGTGACAATCATCATCATTCCCTATGAACACGTGCCTGACAACCACTTCTGTTCTACCTTCGACTGAATGGGTATCTCTTAGATCTCCTAACCAGAATCTTCGTGGCGTAAGCTAGAATGATGGCGGCATTCAAGAGAATCCGGAAAGTCTAAACCTTGTCTGTGGTATTCCGAGTAGGATTCAATGAATGAATGACTGTGACGAGCTCCAAACTCGCGATTGCAGGGCGTTAGTGACAGACGCAAAAGGATAGTAAATCCTATTCCAGCATGATCGAGAACCGACAGATGAATAGCCGTGCCGTGACAGGGTGCGTTGACCATTTTCACTGAGAGGATAAGATGAAGCCATTGACAAGGGTGATGCCTCCAGACGATTAGCCGTGCCGTGACAGGGCATTGGATCATTTTCCCGAGAGATGACCGAAAGTAGCCATTGACAGTGGTGATGTATCACATAAAGCCAGCCATGGAAAGGAGTAAGACTGATTGCATGAAGATAGCAGGAAAGCAGAGGTTCAGAGGAACGAAAAGCATCTCCATTTGCTTATCTGAAATTCCTACCAATGATTTACATAAGTACCTCTATCCCTATTCTATTATTTATTATTCGAAAACACCATTATCAATTTATATCTGCCTAACTAAGATTTGCAAGGTGACCATAGCTTGCTTCATACCATCAATCTCCGTGGGATTCGACCCTTACTCACGTAAGGTATTACTTGGACGACCCAGTGCACTTGTTGGTTAGTTACACGGAGTTGTGAACCATGGTCTTGGCATCATGTTTTTTTGTGCCATTACCAGGGAAAGAAAGAGCAATGAACCTTACATAATTAAAGTGTAATCACGATTCCGCGTACCAAGTTTTTGGCGCCGTTGCCGGGGATTGTTCGAGTTTGGACAACTGACGGTTCATCTTGTTGCTCAGATTAGGTAATTTTCTTTTTGTTTTGTTTTCAAAAATTTTTCAAAAAAAAAAATTTCAAAAATTTCTCTTTTGTTTTCGAAAAAAAAAATGTTTTCAAAAATATATTTTTCTTCAGAATTTTTAAGAATGAATTCTAGTGTTTCATGATGATTTGTTGAATCCTGGCTGGCTGTAAGCCATGTCTAATCTTTTGGACTGGGGTTTCAACTTACCATCACAAAAGAAGAGATTCTCACACACTTAGTTGCTCTATACTTGAAAAGTATCCATATCTGCTGAAGCTTGGCTGGCCATTGGCCATGTCTAGTGTTTTGGACTGGAGCTTTCATTGAAAGCTTGGCTGGCTAGTGAGCCATGTCTAATTCCTGGACTGAAGCTTTAGACTAACATGGCAAGATTCCTGGAATTCATATTAAAAATTTTGGAATCCTTATTTTTTTTCTTTTACAAATAATTTTCGAAAAAAATCCAAAAAAAAAATTAGAAAATCATAAAAATAAAAAATATTTTGTGTTTTTTGTTTGAGTCTTGAGTCATATCATAAGTTTGGTGTCAATTGCATATGCATCTTGCATTTTTCGAAAATACATGCATTCATAGTGTTCTTCATGATCTTCAAGTTGTTCTTGGTAAGTCTTCTTGTTTGATCTTTGCATTTGCATGTTTTGTGTCTTTTCTTGTTTTTCATATGCATTCTTGAATTCTTAGTGTCTAAGCATTAAAGAATTCTAAGTTTGGTGTCTTGCATATTTTTTTGCATAAAAATTTTTTTTTTTCAAAATTGTGTTCTTGATGTTCATCATGATCTTCATAGTGTTCTTGGTGTTCATCTTGACATTCATAGCATTCTTGCATGCATTCAATGTTTTGATCTAAAATTCTCATGCATTGCATCATTTTTCTTGTTTTTCTCTCTCATCATAAAAATTCAAAAATCAAAAAATTATCTTTCCTTTCTTCTCTCTCATAAATTCGAAAATTGAATTTGACTTTTTCAAAAATTTTTAAAATCTAGTTGTTTTCATGAGTCAAATCAAATTTTCAATTTAAAATTCTTATCTATTTTTTTCAAAATCTTTTTCAAAAATCAAATCTTTTTCAATTTTTTTAGTTATTTTCAAAAATTTCAAAAATATTTTTCAAAAATCTTCTTCTTAATTTTACATCATATTTTCGAAAATAACATCATCAATTAATGTTTTGATTCAAAAATTTCAAGTTTGTTACTTGCTTGTTAAGAAAGATTCAAACTTTAAGTTCTAGAATCATATCTTGTGATTTCTTATGAATCAAGTCATTAATTGAGATTTTAAAAATCAAATCTTTTTCAAAACTAATTTCTAAAATATCTTCTTATCTTACTTTTTTCAAAAAGTTGGTTTCAAAATATCTTTTCTAACCTCCTAACTTCTTATCTTTTCAAAATTTGTTTCAACTAACTAACTAACTTTTTGTTTGTTTCTTAACTTTTTCAAAACTACCTAACTAACTCTCTCTCTCTAATTTTCGAAAATATCTTCCCTCTTTTTCAAAAATTTCTTTTTAATTAACTAATTATTCTTATTTTTATTTTTGATTTTAAAAATTTTCAAAAAATACTAACATTTTTCAAAAACCAATTTCGAAAATCACTAACTCTTTTTCAAAAATATTTTTCAAAAAATTCTCCCTCTCTCATCTCATTCTATTTATTTATTCATCTACTAACATCTCATCTCACATCTCAACCCTCCTCACAGCTGTGTTTCTTCCATTATATTACATTCTTTGTCTCCCCCTCTTCTTCTACTCACACAGGGATCCTATACTGTGGTATAAAGGACCTCTATTATTATTATTATTTTTCTGTGCCCTCTTCTTTGTCATATGAGCAGGAGCAAGGACAAGAATATTCTTGTTGAAGCAGATCCGGAACCTGAAAGGACTCTGAAGAGAAAATTAAGAGAAGCTAAATTACAACAATCCAGAAATAACCTTTCAGAAATTTTCGAACAGGAAGAGGAGATGGCAGCCGAAAATAATAATAATGTAAGGAAGATGCTTGGTGACTTTACTACACCTAATTCCAATTTACATGGAAGAAGCATCTCCATTCCTGCCATTGGAGCAAACAACTTTGAGCTGAAACCTCAATTAGTTTCTCTGATGCAGCAGAACTGCAAGTTTCATGGACTTCCATCTGAAGATCCTTTTCAATTCTTAACTGAATTCTTGCAGATATGTGATACTGTTAAGACTAATGGAGTAGATCCTGAAGTCTACAGGCTCATGCTTTTCCCTTTTGCTGTAAGAGACAGAGCTAGATTATGGTTGGATTCTCAACCCAAAGACAGCCTGAACTCTTGGGATAAGCTGGTCACGGCTTTCTTAGCCAAGTACTTTCCTCCTCAAAAGCTGAGCAAGCTTAGAGCTGATGTTCAAACCTTCAGATAGAAAGAAGGTGAATCCCTCTATGAAGCTTGGGAAAGATACAAACAGTTGACCAAAAAGTGTCCTTCTGACATGCTTTCAGAATGGACCATCCTGGATATATTCTATGATGGTTTATCTGAGTTATCAAAGATGTCATTGGATACCTCTGCAGGTGGATCCATTCACCTAAAGAAAACACCTGTAGAAGCACAAGAACTCATTGACATGGTTGCTAATAACCAGTTCATGTACACTTCTGAAAGGAATCCTGTGAATAATGGGACGCATATGAAGAAGGGAGTTCTTGAAGTTGATACTC
Source organism: Arachis hypogaea (assembly GCF_003086295.3). Taxonomy (NCBI): domain Eukaryota; kingdom Viridiplantae; phylum Streptophyta; class Magnoliopsida; order Fabales; family Fabaceae; genus Arachis; species Arachis hypogaea. The sequence goes on from NC_092049.1 coordinate 97,122,636, forward strand.
TGAATGCCATATTGGCTCAGAACAAAATATTAACTCAGCAAGTCAATATGATCTCTCAGAGTCTGAATGGAATGCAAGCTGCATCCAACAGTACTCAAGAGGCTTCTTATGAAGAAAAAGCTTATGATCCTAAAAACCCTGCAATAGCAGAGGTAAATTATTTAGGTGAACCTTATGGAAACACCTATAACTCATCATGGAGAAATCATCCAAATTTCTCATGGAAGGATCAAAAGCCTCAACAAGGCTTTAATAATGGTGGAAGAAACAGGTTTAGCAATAATAAACCTTTTCCATCATCCACTCAGCAACAGACAGAGAACTCTGAACAAAATACTTCTAATTTGGCAAACTTAGTCTCTGATCTGTCTAAGGCTACTGTAAGTTTCATGAATGAAACAGGATCTTCCATTAGAAATTTGGAAGCACAAGTGGGCCAGCTGAGTAAAAGGATCACTGAAATCCCTCCTAGTACTCTCCCAAGCAATACAGAAGAGAATCCAAAAGGAGAGTGCAAGGCCATTGACATAAGCACCATGGCAGAACCCAAAGAGGGAGAGGAGGACGTGAATCCCAAGGAGGAAGACCTCCTGGGACATCCAGTGATCAATAAGGAGCTTCCTTCTGAGGAACCAAAGGACTCTGAGGCTCATCTAGAGACCATAGAGATTCCATTGAACCTCCTTATGCCCTTCATGAGCTCTGATGAGTATTCCTCTTCTGAAGAGAATGAGGATGTTACTGAAGAGCAAACTGCCAAGTTTCTTGGTGCAATCATGAAGCTGAATGCCAAATTATTTGGCATTGATGCTTGGGAAGTTGAACCTCCCTTGTTCATCAATGAACTAAGTGATCTGGATCAACTGACATTGCCTCAGAAGAGACAGGATCCTGGAAAGTTCATAATACCTTGTACTATAGGCACCATGATCTTTAAGGCTCTGTGTGACCATGGTTCAGGGATAAACCTCATGCCCCTCTCTGTAATAGAGAAACTGGAAATCTATGGGGTGCAAGCTGCTAAAATCTCATTAGAGATGGCAGACAGTTCAAGAAAACAGGCTTATGGACAAGTAGAGGACGTGTTAGTAAAGGTTGAAGGCCTTTACATCCCTGCTGATTTCATAGTCCTGGATACTGGAAAGGAAGAGGATGAATCTATCATCCTAGGAAGACCTTTCCTAGCCACAGCAAGAGCTGTGATTGATGTGGACAGAGGAGAATTAGTCCTTCAATGGAATGAGGACTCCCTTGTGTTTAAAACTCAAGGATCTCCCTCTGCAACCATGGAGAGGAAGCATGAAAAGCTTCTCTCAAAGCAGAGTCAACCCAAGCCCCCACAGTGAAACTCTAAGTTTGGTGTTGGGAGGCCACAACCAAACTCTAAGTTTGGTGTTGAACTCCCATATCAAACTCTAAGTTTGGTGTTGGAGAGTCTCAACAAAGCTCTGCACATCTGTGAGGCTCCATGAGAGCCCACTGTCAAGCTATTGACATTAAAGAAGCGCTTGTTGGGAGGCAACCCAATTTTTATTTATCTAACTATATTTTTCTTAGTTATATGTCTTTATAGGTTCATGATCATGTGGAGTCACAAAATAAACGAAAAATTTAGAAACAGAATCAAAAACAGCAGAAGAAAAATCACACCCTGGAGGAAGCATCTGCCTGGCGTTCAACGCCAGAACAGAGCATGGTTCTGGCGCTGAACGCCCAAAATGGGCAGCATCCTGGCGCTGAACGCCCAGAACAAGCATGGTTCTGGCGTTCAACGCCAGAAATGGCAACAAATGGGCGTTGAACGCCCAAAATGGGCACCAACCTGGCGCTGAACGCCCAGAGTTGTGTGCAAGGGCATTTTGCATGCCTAAATTGGTGCAGGGATGTAAATGCCTTGACACCTCAAGATCTGTAGACCCCACAGGATCATCTCAGGATCTGTGGACCCACAGGATCATCTCAGGATCTGTGAATCTCACAGGATCCCCACCCACCTCACCCTCTATCTCTCCATTCATGACCATCCCTTCTGTTTTCCATCCACCACTCACATCCATACACACATCCCTACATCTCCTCCATATCTTCTTCTTCTTCTATTCCTTCTTCTTTTGCTCGAGAGCGAGCAACATTCTAAGTTTGGTGTGGTAAAAGCATAAGCTTTTTGTTTTTCCATTACCATTGATGGCACCTAAACCTCTAAAAGAGGGGAAGGGAAGACAAAGGCTTCCACCTCCGAGTCATGGGGGATGGAAAGATTCATCTCAAGGGTCTATAGCTCAGTGGTAGAACATGTGGCTGCAAATCAAGAGATCCCTGAGATACCTCAGGGGAGGCACTTCCCTCCACATAAATATTAGGAGCAAATCAACACCTCCCTAGGAGAATTAAGTTCCAACATGGGACAATTAAGGGTGGAACATCAAAAGCACTCCATCATCCTTCATGAAATAAGAGAAGATCAAAAAGCAATGAGGGAGGAGCAACAAAGACAAGGAAGAGACATAGAAGAGCTCAAGGACATCTTTGGTTCCTCAAGAAGGAAACGCCACCATCACTAAGGTGGATTCATTCCTTGTTCTTATTTCTTCTGTTTTTCGTTTTCTATGTTATGTGCTTATCTATGTTTGTGTCTTCATTACATGATCATTAGTAGTTAGTAACTATGCCTTAAAGTTATGAATGTCCTATGAATCCATCACCTCTCTTAAAATAAAAACTGTTTTAATTCAAAAGAACAAGAAGTACATGAGTTTCGAATTTATCCTTGAACTTAGCTTAATTATATTGATGTGGTGACAATACTTCTTGTTTTCTGAATGTATGCTTGAACAGTGCATATATCTTTTGAAGTTGTTGTTTAAGAATGTTAAATATGTTGGCTCTTGAAAGAATGATGACTAGGAAACATGTTATTTGATAATCTGAAAAATCATAAAAATGATTCTTGAAGCAAGAAAAAGCAGCAAAGAACAAAGCTTGTAGAAAAAAAAATAGGCGAAAAAAATATAGAAAGAAAAAAAAAAAGAAAAAGCAAGCAGAAAAAGCTAAAGCTCTAAAAACCAAGAGGCAAGAGCAAAAAGCCAATAACCCTTAAAACCAAAAGGCAAGGGCAAATAAAAAGGATCCCAAGGCTTTGAGCATCAGTGGATAGGAGGGCCTAAAGGAATAAAATCCTAGTCTAAGCGGCTAAACCAAGCTGTCCCTAACCATGTGCTTGTGGCGTGTAGGTGTCAAGTGAAAACTTGAGACTGAGCAGTTAAAGTCAAGGTCCAAAGCAAAAAAAGAGTGTGCTTAAGAACCCTGGACACCTCTAATTGGAGACTTTAGCAAAGCTGAGTCACAATCTGAAAAGGTTCACCCAGTTATGTGTCTGTGGCATTTATGTATCCGGTGGTAATACTGGAAAACAAAGTGCTTAGGGCCACGGCCAAAACTCATAAAGAAGCTGTGTTCAAGAATCATCATACTGAACTAGGAGAATCAATAACACTATCTAAAATCTGAGTTTCTATAGATGCCAATCGTTCTGAACCTCAATGGATAAAGTGAGATGCCAAAACTATTCAAGAGGCAAAAAGCTATAAGTCCCGCTCATCTGATTGAAGCTCTGTTTCATTGATAGTTTGGAATTTATAGTATATTCTCTTCTTTTTATCCTGTTTGATTTTCAGTTGCTTGGGGACAAGCAACAATTTAAGTTTGGTGTTGTGATGAGCGGATAATTTATACGCTTTTTGACATTGTTTTTAGTATGTTTTTAGTAGGATCTAGTTACTTTTAGGGATGTTTTCATTAGTTTTTATGTTAAATTCACATTTCTGGACTTTACTATGAGTTTGTGTATTTTTCTGTGATTTCAGGTATTTTCTGGCTGAAATTGAGGGACTTGAGCAGAAATCAGATTCAGAGGTTGAAGAAGGACTGCTGATGCTGTTGGATTCTGACCTTCCTGCACTCAAAGTGGCACAAAAGCTGGCGTTCAACTCCAAGAAGGACCTCTACACGTGCAACACTCAAAGCTCAGCCCGAGCACACACCAAGTGGGCCCCAGAAGTGGATTTATGCATCAATTACTTACTTCTGTAAACCCTAGTAGCTAGTTTATTATAAATAGGACATTTCACTATTGTATTTGACATCTTTGGACGCCTGGTTCTTAGATAAGAGGGGCTGGCCATCTCGGCCATGCCTGGACCTTTCACTTATGTAATTTTAACGGTAGAGTTTCTACACTCCATAGATTAAGGTGTGGAGCTCTGCTGTTCCTCAAAGATTAATGCAAAGTACTACTGTTTTCTATTCAATTCATCTTATTTCGCTTCTAAGATATTCATTCGCACTTCAACCTGAATGTGATGAACGTGACAATCATCATCATTCCCTATGAACGCGTGCCTGACAACCACTTCCGTTCTACCTTCGACTGAATGGGTATCTCTTAGATCTCCTAACCAGAATCTTCGTGGCGTAAGCTAGAATGATGGCGGCATTCAAGAGAATCCAGAAAGTCTAAACCTTGTCTGTGGTATTTCGAGTAGGATTCAATGAATGAATGACTGTGACGAGCTCCAAACTCGCGATTGCAGGGCGTTAGTGACAGACGCAAAAGGATAGTAAATCCTATTCCAGCATGATCGAGAACCGACAGATGAATAGCCGTGCCGTGACAGGGTGCGTTGACCATTTTCACTGAGAGGATAAGATGAAGCCATTGACAAGGGTGATGCCTCCAGACGATTAGCCGTGCCGTGACAGGGCATTGGATCATTTTCCCGAGAGATGACCGAAAGTAGCCATTGACAGTGGTGATGTATCACATAAAGCCAGCCATGGAAAGGAGTAAGACTGATTGGATGAAGATAGCAGGAAAGCAGAGGTTCAGAGGAATGAAAAGCATCTCCATTCGCTTATCTGAAATTCCTACCAATGATTTACATAAGTACCTCTATCCCTATTCTATTATTTATTATTCGAAAACACCGTTATCAATTTATATCTGCCTAACTGAGATTTGCAAGGTAACCATAGCTTGCTTCATACCAACAATCTCCGTGGGATTCGACCCTTACTCACGTAAGGTATTACTTGGACGACCCAGTGCACTTGCTGGTTAGTTACACGGAGTTGTGAACCATGGTCTTGGCATCATGTTTTTTTGGCGCCATTACCAGGGAAAGAAAGAGCAATGAACCTTACATAATTAAAGTGTAATCACGATTCCGCGTACCAGCGATCCTTCTTCAACCTCCACTGGGATCATTGCCTCCATTCCGTAAGCTAATCGGAAAGGTGATTCCTTTGTGGTGGAGTGTGGAGTTGTCCGATATGCCCATAGGACTTGTGGGAGCTCTTCAACCCAGGCTCCCTTTGCATCCTGTAATCTCCGTTTTAACCCGGCTAGTATGACTTTATTAGTAGCTTCTGTTTGTCCATTGGCCTGGGGTGTTCTACGGATGTGAATTGGTGTTTTATGTTCAAATCGGCCACCAATTTTCTAAAGCCTGCATCTGTGAATTGATTGCCATTGTCTGTGGCAATGGAGTATGGAACCCTAAACCTTGTGACAATGTTTCTATATAGGAATTTTCGACTTCTTTGAGCAGTGGCGTTAGCTAGGGGTTCTGCCTCAATCCATTTTGTGAAATAGTCTACTCCCACGATAAGGAATTTGACTTGTCTGGATCTTTGAGGAAAAGGACCGAGAAGATCGAGTCCCCATTTTGCGAATGGCTAGGGTGAGGTTACGCTGATAAGCTCCTCTGGTGGGGCGATGTGAAAGTTGGCATGTTTCTGACATGGTGGACATGTCTTTACGAATTCTTGTTGCTTCTTTTTGTAAAGCCGGCCAATAAAATTCGGCCCTGAGTACTTTTTTGGTGAGAGCTTGCGCTCCGAGGTGGTTACCACAGATGCCACTGTGTACTTCTTCTAAAACTTCCTTTATGTTGGAAGTCGGCACACATTTTAACAGTGGTGTTGAGATCTCTCTCTTGTATAGAGTGTTGTTTATGATGGTGTAGTATTGTGCCTCCCGTTTTAACCTCTTTGCTTCCTTCTTATCTGTAGGGAGTGTTTCTGTTTTGAGGTAGTTAATTATGGGAGTCATCCATCCTTGATCTAAACCTGTTATGGTTAGGACCTTTTCTTCTTCCGAGATTGACGGGTTCTGCAGCATTTCCTGGATGAGGCTTCTATTGTTGCCCCCTGCTTTGGTGCTGGCTAATTTTGAGAGTACATCAGCTAAAGCATTCTGTTCTCGAAGTATATGGCGGACCTTATATTCCCCAAGTTGTCTGAGTTGTTCCCTGGTTTTGTCTAAGTACTTTTTCATGGTGGGATCCTTGGCTTGGTAGCTCCCTGCTATTTGTGAGGTGACTACTTGTGAGTCGATGAAGATGGTAAGCTTTTGAGCTCCAACCTCCTTAGCCAGCTTCAAACCGGCTAGTAGTGCCTCGTATTCGGCCTGGTTGTTTGAAGCAGGGAACCCGAATTTGAGGAAAAGTTCGATTTGTGTTCCCTAATCACTTTCTATTATCACGCCTGCGCCACTTCCAGTTTTGTTTGAGGAACTGTCTACATAGAGATTTCATTCTGTAGGGATTTTCGGAGTGTCGGTAAACTCTGCAATGAAGTCGGCCAGATATTGTGATTTAATGGCTGTCCGAGCTTCATACTGAAGGTCGAATTCGGACAACTCGACTGCCCATTGCAAGATTCTTTCTGCTAAGTCTATTTTTTGCAAAATGCCTTTTATGGGCTGGTTGGTCCGAACTCTGATGATGTGGGCTTGGAAATATGGACGAAGTCGTCGAGATGTTAGTATGAGAGCATAAGAGAATTTTTCTATTTTTTGGTAGTTCAGTTCGGACCCTTGTAGTGCTTTGCTGATGAAGTATATCGGTTGTTGTCCACTGTCGTCTTCTCGGACCAGTGTTGAGGCTACTGCTCGATTTCCTACTGCAAGGTATAATACAAGTGGTTTTCCTTCCCGTGGCTGAGTTAAGATAGGTGGTTGTCCTAGGAACCTTTTGAAATCTTGGAAGGCCTGTTTGCACTCTGTTGTCCATTCAAATCTCTTCCCCTTCTGTAGAGTGGCGTAGAAGGGGAGAGATCTTATTGCTGATCCAGCTAGAAATCTGGACAAGGCTGCCAATCTTCCATTGATTTGTTGTACCTCTTTGACACAAGTCAGACTTTTCATGTCGAGTATAGCCTGGCATTTATCCAGATTTGCCTCGATTCCTCTTTGTGTGAGCATAAAACCCAAGAATTTGCTAGCTTCTACTGCGAAGGTGCATTTTGCAGCGTTAAATCGTATGCCATGCCCTTTTATAGTGTCAAATACTTGGGTGAGGTCGGACAGTAACGACTCTTCACTTTGTGTCTTTATCAACATGTCATCCACGTAGACTTCCATGACTTTCCTGATGTGGTCTGCAAAGACTTTATTCATTAATCTTAGATAAGTGGCTCCTGCGTTTTTGAGTCCGAACGGCATGACGATGTAGCAGTAGTTCACTTTCGGGGTTAAGAATGAGGTTTTTTCTTGATCAGGTGGGTACATCGGGATTTGATTGTATCCCGAATAGACATCCATAAACGAGAGGTATTTGTATCCGGAGGAGGCATCCACCAGGGCGTTGATACTTGGGAGAGGATAAGGATCTTTTGGGCAGGCTTTGTTGAGATCGGTGTAGTCGGTGCACATCCGCCACTTCCCATTTGATTTTTTCACCAAGACGACGTTAGCTAGCCATAGTGGGTACTTGACTTCTCTTATGAATCCTGCCTCCAGTAGAGCTTGCACCTGTTCTTCCACGGCTTGGGATCGTTCTGGTCCGAGCTTTCTACGTCTCTACTGTACTAGCCGAGACCCTGGGTAAACTGCCAACTTGTGGCACATTAACTTAGGGTCTATGCCCGGCATGTCTGCGGCTTTCCATGCAAAGAGGTCGACATTATCTCGCAGGAAACGTATAAGGGACTCTTTTTTGTCTCCCTTTAGGACTGTGCCAATATTGGTCGTTTTATCTAGAGTATCCCCGATTTGAACATTTTCTGTTTCGCCTTCAGGTTGTCGATGAAGTTCTTCTCGTCCTTGAACTCTCTCGAGCTCTATGGTGTGAATTTCTTCTCCTTTGCCCCTGAGGTTCAGACTCTCATTGTAGTAGCGGCGCGCTGTCTTTTGGTCTGCCCTTACTGTTGCGATTCCTTCTGTGGTCGGGAACTTCATGCACAGATGTGGGTCGAGACTACTGCGCTGAGCTGATTCAGCGTTGTCTGACCTATCAGGGCATTGTAGGCTGTACTTACGTTGACCACAATGTAGTCTATATTGAGTGTCCTTGACCAATTTCCTTTCCCGAAGGTTGTGTGTAATGAGATGTATCCAAGTAGTTGGATTGGAGTGTCTCCCAGCCCGAATAGGTTGTTTGGATATGCTTTGAGCTCTTTTTCCTCTAGGCCGAGTTTGTCGAAGGCTGCTTTGAATAATATGTCAGCCGAGCTTCCCTGGTCTACCAGCGTGCGGTGGAGATTAGCGTTGGCTAATATGATAGTGATGACCACGGGATCGTCATGTCCTGAAATGACGCCAACTGCGTCCTCTTTTGTTAAGGTGATAGTGGGGAGTTCAGGCGCTCATTCTCTTCCTTTGACATGATATACTTCCTTCATATGTCTTTTGCGAGATGATTTGGAGATTCCTCCTCCTACGAATCCTCCATGTATCATGTGGACATGTCTCTCCGGGGTACAAGGTGGTCGTTCAGTTCGTCCGACCTCTTCGTCCCTTCTTCTTTTTCTAGGCTCATCTGATTTGTTGGCTAGGTACCGATCTAGTCTCCCTTCTCTTACCAATTTTTCTATGATGTTCTTCAAATCAAAGCACTCGTTGGTGGGATGTCTATATATTCGATGGTATTCATAGTATTCTGTCCGATTTCCTCCTCCTTTCTTACTTTTGAGTGGACGAGGTGGGGGTATCTTTTCAGTGTGGCATACTTCTCGATAGACATCCACAAGATACACCCGAAGAGGGGTGTAATTGTGGTATTTTTTTATCTTCTCCCCGTGCTGATATTCTTTTTTCTTGGTCTCTTTATCTTTATAGGAGAATCTGGATTTTGAGGTCTCTCCTAATCGGGAGTTTTTCTCCATGTTGATGTATTTTTCTGCTCATTCTTGTACTTCATTTAGAGATGTGGGATGTTTTTTCGATATGGAGTGACTAAAGGGTCCCTCTCGTAGGCCGTTGATGAGGCCCATAATGGCTGCTTCTGTTGGTAAATTTTGTATGTCCAAACATGCCTTGTTGAATCTTTCCATGTAATTGCGAAGGCTTTCCCGATCTCCTTGCTTGATCCCTAGTAGACTTGGAGCATGTTTAGTTTTATCCTTCTGGATGGAGAATCTGGCTAGAAAATTTTTGGCCAAGTCGTCAAAGCTTGAGATGGACCTGGGGGGTAGGTTGTCAAACCATTTAATTTTTATCTTTGTTAGAGTAGTTAGGAAGGCTTTGCACCGAGTTGCGTTTGAGGCGTCGGTGAGATACATTCTGCTTCGGAAGTTGCTAAGATGATGGCCGGGGTCTGTCGTGCCATCGTATAGAGTCATGTCAGGAGGTTTGAAGTCTTTTGTGATTTTAGTCTTCATGATCTCTTTGGTGAACGGGTCTTGGTCTTTGCGGGAGCCATCGTCGTGGCTAGATCTGGTAGTTTTGGTTTTGAGATCGGCTTCAATCTTTAGGAGCTTGTCCTCTAATTCGCGACGTCGCCTGGCTTCTCTTCGTAAGTCTCTCTCGGCTTCCCGTTGATACTCAACCTCTTTTTCGAGTTGTTTTAGGCGATCCTGAAGTGCCTTCATGGCTCCCGTGCTTGGGGGGTCCTTGTCTTTGTTAGGTTGAGAAGTATCATCCAGTGTAACCTCCACGTTCTTATGTGGCGTTCAATTTTCCAAATCAGAGTCATGGTCGTTGTTCAGGTTATCCGCCATGGTGATGGGATGACTTCCAGGTCCCCGGCAATGACGCCAATGTTTCGAGATTTACCTGAAACTGTAGGTCGATCTCGAACGAGATCTTCTGTATGGGTCAGAGCTGACGCATCCGGCTAGTAGGTGGCGGCCGGAGCTGTCGTGTCCGACTTGTTGGACTGGCAATGCTGCTGATCCTTTGTCACCGGAGGATGGTGGTACCTGCAAGGGACTCCGATGCTTAAGTTAGCGAGGGTATTAAGTAGGTTTTTTGTAGAATCAGAGTATGAGTTATACCTGGGTGCTTCAGTGTATTTATAGTAGTGTGGAGTGACCTTTCTGGAGATAAGATAGTTATCTTATCTTATCTTATCTTTGAGTGAAGTCATCTTATCTTTAAGGGAACCGCCCCTATCTCTATAGGCTTAGACTGCCTTTGGATTTGGGTCGTGTTCCTCTGTTTGAGAAGAGATCGGATAGCTCTGTCCTGAAGAGGTCGGTTGACTTGTCGTTTAAACATCCCGGGTCGGACAGTTCAACCCAGGGTATGAACAGTACCCATTCTGAAAATATTTTAGTGGGACATTTTCTTAACATCCTTCTATACCTTTCCCAAGCATCATAAAGAGATTCACTATCTCCTTGTCTGAAGCCTTAGATGTCCAGTCTCAGCTGGGTCATCTTTCTTGGGGGAAAGTATTGATTTAAAAACTTGTCTACTAACTGTTTCCAAGTTTTTAAACTAGCTTTAGGCTAGTTATCCAACCACCTTTTTGCTTGGTCCTTTACAGCAAAAGGAAAAAGCAGTAATCTGTAGATATCTTGGTCTACTCCCTCACTGTGTACTGTGTCAGCAATCTTTAAGAAATTTGCCAGAAACTCTGTAGGTTCTTCCTGAGAAAGCCCAGAATACTAGCAGTTTTGCTGCACTAGAGAAATGAGTTGAGGGTTCACTTTAAAGTTACTTGCTCTGATGTGAGGTATGCTAATACTTCTTCCATAGAAGTCAGCAGTGGGATTCGTATAAGATCTCAGAGTTCTTATGAACTCTTCATTCCCATTTAGATTCATGATTAAGAAAGATAGAGGATGAAGAAGGAAGAATGAAGATAGAAGACGTAGAAGGAGAAATAGAAGTAGAGAAAATAAACAATAATTAAAATATATATTTTTTATTTATTTATTTAGACCAAAATTAAAATTAATTAATTAAAAAAAATTAAAAATTAATTATTGAAATTCGAAAAAGAAGAGAGAGAAAGAGAAGAAAAATTTTTGAAAATAGAATTGGATGGGTTTTCATCATATAAACTTGCACTTATTCCCTTGAATAGCATGCTTTTGAACTTTCCTTCCAAATTGCGCTTGATTATGAAAATATGCTCTTTCGTGTTCAAGTTAATCTATTTATTCCGGTTGCCTTCCATTCGATGCCTTGATGTTATTTGTGAGTGATTCCAGGTGTATAAGGTAGGAATGGGTTGGAGAAAATGGAAGAAGAGCATGCAAAGTGGAGGAAACATGAAGAATCAAAGGAGATGAATTCAGAGACGTGTGCGTGTGCACGGCTGCCTGTGCATACGCACAGCTGCCCAATCAAAGCGCATGGATTGCTTCGAGCGCGTTGCACATCCATTCAAGCATCGTCTAGTGTGTGTGCGCACGACTACTTGTGCGTACGCACAGGACGGGATTTTTCGCAAGGTGTGCGGACGCAAGCATCTGTGCGTCCGTACAGGTGTCTGCATATGACTTCATTAAAATGGCACGTGACTCGCGATTTAGGAGCTTTGGAGGCCCATTTCTGAAGTCTTTTAGCTCATATTGGAGGGGAAATGAGGAAGATAACATAGCATATCATTAGTATAGTTTTAGGAGTAGTAGTAGGAAGCTTTAGTTAGTTTTTCTCTAAGTTTTTCATCATCTCTATTAGGGTTTATATTAGGGTTTTACATTCAAGTGCCATTTCCATTTTTGATCTTGGATTTTGCTAGCTTTCATTGTAAGTATTCTCTTGTTATTACTCTTTATAGTTACATTGTCATTACTCTTTCTTCTAATTCAAGTTATAGTTCAATTTTGCTTCTTTCTTGCAATTTTAATTTCTTGTTGATGAATTTGATGTTTGATGTTTGTTTCATGCTTTCTTGTGTTATTCTTGTTGATTGAGATCAATTATTGCTTTTAGTTTCAAGCCTTTTCTCATTTTCTCCATGTTTAAAGTTTTTGCCCACCAAGTGTTTGACAAAATGTCAAACATGGTTTTAGGCTAAATTTTTTGTTCTTGGCTTGGGTAAAGTGAGAAATTGGGTTTCTTGAGTTGGAATATCCAACATTTAGTTTCAATTCTTGGATTGTTAATTGTTCTTGTTCCCACTAACACTAATTTGTTGCTAAGCCAATTAGCAAACAATTTAGGATTTGTGGGTTGGGAACACTTATGCTCATTTAACTTACCTTCCAATGTGAGGGTTGATCAAGTGAGATTAATCCATCATAATTGTCATAATTGTGGTTCCAACAAGGAAAGGACCCTTAGCTCACTCCAAGACAAGACTCTTTTTTATGCTTTTAATCTTTCATATACTTCTATGTTGATCTCTTTTATACTTTACTTGTTTATATTACATAGTCGGTTCTTTATTTTCTTCATTAGTTCAATCATTAAAATTTTGCATGTTCTTTTATTTCTTTATATGTTCATTTCTTCATTGACAACCCCTTGATCACTACAACTGGATTTGCACACTCATTGTTCTAAAAGTACTCCTTGGGAGACGACTCAGGAGTCAAATACTCTCGGTTTTGAATTAGTTTTGAATTGTGACACATCTTGTGAGTTTCCAATTTGATCGGCGGCCAACTTGTTGGGTTAGGACTATACTTACAATGCTAATTCTATTTTTGGATAATCGAGTTCCTAACCTATATGCGATTTGGCCATCGTCAAGGAATTAGTTAGGGAGTTTGAAAAAGAAGAGAGAGAGGATATGCAATTAATAAAATAAAAAGATTTTAATTTAAGATTTGTAATTTGAAAATTTAAATTTAAATTTTGAAAATTGAATTTGAAATTTGAAAATTAAAATTTTGAATTTAAAATTTTGAATTTTGAAAATTTATATTTTGAAATTTGAAATTTGAAAAGATTTAATTTTTAAAATTGAAATTTGAAATTTAAAATTTGGATTTGGAAATTGAATTTTGAAAGTTGAAATTTTAAATTTGAAATAAGATAAGAATTTTGAAAAAATATGATTTTTGAAAAAGATAAGATTTTTAATTTTGAAAAGATCTGATTTTTGAAAATTTAAAACTAAGATAAGATAAGATAATAATTTAAAAATTAAAATCTAAATTTTTAACTTAAAAATTTCGAAAATATGGTTAGGATAAAAATAGAAAAGATATTTTTTTATTTTTGAATTTAATGATGAAAGAGAAAAACAAGTAAAAGACTCAAGACTTAAAATTTTTAGATTTAATGCCCCTAATTTTCGAAAATTTTTGGAGAGAAACACAAAGGGACACCAAACTTAAAAATTTTAAAATCAAACACACAAAAAATACAAGAACACTTTGAAGACTAACAAGAACAAGACTCAAAAACTCAGAAAACACAAGAACATGTACAGAACACCAAACTTAAAACTTTTGAACATCAATCATAAAATTTTCGAAAAATTGAAAGAGAAACACAAGAAAACACCAAACTTAAGATTTTTAAAAAATCAAACACAAATTTTTGAAAAATATAAAGAAAATAAAGAAGAAGACACTAATTTTAATGGAATTTTAGAAGATCTCAAAATTTTTGGAACTGGAAAGCAGGAACATGCATGACTCACTATCAAGAACAAGGATTAAACAAAGAAAAGAAAAATAATTTTAAATTTTTTTTTAATTTTCAAAAAAACAGAGAAGAAGAAAATAAAAATTAAAAGACTCAAACAAAATCAAAGATCAAACAAAGGAAAGAAAAATATTTTTTAAAAATTTTTTACCAATTTTTGAAAAAAACAGGGAAGAAGAAAATAAAAATTTAAAGACTCAATAAAATAAAAATTACCTGATCTAGGGAGTAAGATAATCCGTCAGTTTGTCCAAACTCGAACAATTCCCGGCAACGACGCCAAAAACTTAGTAGCACAAATCCCCACACCTTCGTACTGTTGTACCAGCAAGTGTACTAGGTCGTCCAAGTAATACCTGAGCATGTCAGGGTCGATCCCACGAGGATTGTTGGCTTAAAGCAAGCTATGGTTATCCTGCAGGTCTTAGTTAGGCAGATTAGATGGATTTAACGTGTTTGAATATTGTATAAATTACTTTTTATATCAAATATCAAATAGAGTCAGTAATGGTAGTAGAGAAAAAGAGTAATTAGAACTCAGAAGTCGTGTAAACTGTGAAAAAAAGTAATAGGAATAAGGTAAAGGATTGGAGTTGCTTAGTCTTTCTGAATTAATTCTAGTATCACTGTCTTCTCTGCTTGTCAATGACTTCTTCTATGGTAGGTTGTATGTGATCAATGCCATGGGCCGTGGTCATTGATCTCCTCTGCTACAGATTGAACGCCATTGGTCGTGGTCATGCAATCTGACGAAGGGTGAAGCGCTTAACAGTCCATTCTCTTGGGCTGCGTTTGTTTCTGTGGACAGGACACAGAGACATGGACAATACACATGTAAAACGTGTTTAGACAGAGAGATATGGACACTGGACACAATGTCTCTGGGACACTTTTTTTTTATTTTTGTGTCCACTTTTAAACGAAGGACACTGATGGACACGGAAATAAGATGGTGGACATGGGATTTTTAATAAAATTTTTTCTCCTTTTTGTCCATGGTTATTTTACATTATTCCACTATTACCCCTTATATTGTCTTGTGAAAATCCCTAACCTTAGCTTTTCTTCACCGTCGTTTCCAGGTACTCTCTCTTCTTCTTGCTCTCTCTTTTCATTCTTCATCTTCTTCTTGCTCTTTCTGTCATCGTCTTCTACTTCGATCTCTTCTTCCTCTTCTTTTACTTCTTTCACAGCAATATCTTCTTCTTGCTCTCTGTTTCTGTCTCTCTTTCATCTTCTTCTTTTTCCTGATTCTTAATCTTCTTTTTTCTTTCTGATTCTTTTATTGATTTCTTTTAGGGTTCTTTTCTCTTCTAATTTTGTATCTTCTTATCTTTTTTATTTTTTATTGGTTTTTTGTGTGCAGCCAATTACTGCTTGTTCTTGTTACAATTTTCAAAAGCCTGTTTATCTCTTTATCAGTCACATAATCAGATATTACTCTGCCTATCCCTTTATTGTTTCTTAGTTTTGTTTTTATTTTTCTATTCAAAAGAATTCCGTTCTACTTTATCTTTATTTTTTTCATTTTTAATTTTTTATGATTTTTCAATCTAAAAATCATATAAGAAGAAGAACTACATTCTTTTCTTTGACAAAATGTTAAATGTTTATAATGATAGTATGAATGAATAAATGAAAAAAAAATTTTGAATTTTAATATGTTGATGTATTTGTTCATAATGAAAGAATGAATGAAAAAATTGTATTGAATTTGTCTCTTGTTATTAGTTTGAACTAAAAATTAAAATAATTAGTGAGTTATTTTGTTGTTGCTCTTATGGCTGTTGTGCTCATTGTTGCTAATAATTATATAGTTGTTTTTTATGTGTTGATTAGGGAAGAATGGAACCATCGGATCGCTCTGAGCAATTTAGACGATTTCTTTTTTTATTTTATGATTCAGGCTGAACTTGAAGCTGTTATGATATTAGTTTTAATGTTTGTATTTTTGTATTTGAGAAATAGGAGAAGAGGACATTACTTGATTAGGAATAGAGAAATTAATACTAATCCCTTAAGGCGGAATGTATTAAACCGCATAATATGAGGGGGCGATAGAAATTGCATTTGGGAATTAAGGATGAGCATGGATGCATTAGGAAGATTGTGTAAGTTACTAAAAGTTCAAGGTGGATTAAGAGATGAATGTCATGTAAGTATACCTGAGCAAGTGATTACGTTTTTAATAATACTAGCTCATCATAAAAAGAATCGCACACTTCAAGTTAGATTTTATAGGTCAGGAGAAACAATAAGTAGATATTTCAACAAGGTGTTATCCTCGGTCATACGTGTCCAAAGTCTATTGTTTGCAAAAGCTGTTCTTGTTCCAAATGACTGCATAGATCCCAGATGGAAATGGTTCAAGGTAAATGTAGTAAATAATTGAGGTAGTGGTTTTGTATAATCTATAATTTTGTATATAATTAGTCTTGACACTTTAATTTCTTTGGTTTAGGGTTGTCTAGGAGCATTAGATGGAACATATATAGATGTGACTGTCCCTGAAAAAGACAAATCAAGATACCGAACAAGAAAAGGTAAGATATCAACTAATGTCCTAGGCGTATGTAATCGAGATATGAATTTCGTATACGTACTTAGTGGATGGGAAGGATCCGCTTCGGATTCAAGAATCCTTAGAGATGCCATTTCACGTCGTAATAACCTCAAGATACCAATTGGTATGTAATTCTTAATTTTTAGATATCAAAAACATTTCAATGTTTTTCGTTCATTCGAATTCCTTAGTCCTCATAATGTATCTCTTTCGATTTATAGGGAATTATTATTTAGTGGATGCGGGTTATACTAATTGCAAGGGATTTCTAGCACCATATAAGCATACTCGATACCACGTACAAGAATGGGCTCATGGTAGAAATGCTCCTAGAAATTTTCGAGAATATTTTAACAAGAAGCACTCTTCAGCTAGGAACATTATTGAGCGTTGTTTTGGTTTACTCAAGAAGAGATGGGCAATTTTGAGAAGCCCTTGTTTCTATAAAATTAAGACACAAAATAGAATAATTATTGCTTGTTGTCTACTACAAAACTTTCTTCGGCTTAATATAGAATTCGACCCTGAAGAGGACACATTACTTGATGAGGAGCATGTGCTTATTGGAGAGGATCATGGTGGTAACGAAGATGGTGATGATGACATGATTGAGAGTGTAGAGGCCATCAATGACTGGACTGCTTGGCGAGACAATTTAACAAACGAAATGTACAACGAGTGGATGAATTCTCGAGTCAATTAGTTAATTTCTTTTTTTTATGTGTGTTTTATTAGATTATTTCAATTTGTTTTGTTGGACATTTGTTGTAAGAGCTAATTGTAAAACTTTAATTATGTGAACTACATATGTAGCACTTTATTAAATGTATTATATTTTATAAGTTATTACAATGATGACATCATGTATATGCAATGTTTATTTGAATTTTGATTGAGTTAATGTAGATTATAGGAAAAAATGGACAGACATGTCTGGACTGACGAAGAGATAGAGGCATTTGTCAGTTTTATGGAGGAGCTTGTCATTGAAGGAGGAAGAGCTGATGCGGGTCAGTTTAGACCTGGATCTTTTGAGAATCTTGCTACAAAAATGAATGAAAAATTTCCAGGTGGTAGCTTTCAAATAAGTCATTGCAAGAATAAGGCCAAAAGGCTAAAAGAGTAGTATCAATTTGAAGTTAATATGGCAGTCTGTAGCGGTTTCGGATGGGATGATGTGAAACAATATGTGGTTATGGATAACAAAGAAATCCTAGCTGCATATTTGAAAGTTGGTTTTCTAGTTTGAATTTACTATTTATATTCTGTTCAACATCTATTTCTGTCCTTCTATGATATTTTTGTATTTTCTTTTCCCAGAAACAAGGACAAAGATTGTATACTCCAGGGAAGCCCTTTTCCCTTGTATCCGCGTTTAAAAAAAATATTTTGTAAAGTAAGAGCAAGTGGAGTGGATGCTGTAAGTGGCAATGACGTTGAAGAAGAAGTACAAAAAGATGGAGATGAAGAAACGGATGATGAAGAATTTTTTATGTTTAACTCAAATCATGATTTCAGTGAATCTCTTCCCCAACAATCTAATTATGTGGGTTCATCTTCTAAGAGAAAACAAGAAAAGAAACCACACTCATCTAAAGCGACGAAAGACACCAACATGATGAAGGAGCTAACTAAGACCCTAAAATATGTGTTTGATCAACAGGGAAAGCGTTTGGATGCATTTGCTCAGGCTATGATAAACACTCATGAAGAAAAAAGGATTGGTGACATGCTTAGTGAGCTTGGCTTCACAGATGATAAAATTATTTCTATTGCACTCAAGTTCTCCACAAATCTTCAGCTGGAGAAAACCTTTTGGTCACTAGGACATAATCAAAAAGCTGGATTTGCCAGAGCTATATTGCATAGTTAGAGTTAGAGTTAATCTCTTTTCAAGAAACAAATTACTGAAGTTAGTATTATGTTTTATGTTAATTTGTGTGTTAGGATGTGACATGTGATACATTTAGTTATGTGGTTCTAATGTGAATTGTACATTGATTTTTTGTTAGTGCAGATTTTTTACTTTATGTTAGTGAAGATTTTAGGATTTTGTTTTAAAATTTTGCATTACGTTTATAGTGCAGAATTTTAATGCAGAAATTAGTTTGTTAGTGCAGAAATCTAATTTTATGTTAAGGCAAAATTTGGGAGAAAAAATTGGTTTAGTTAGAGCATAAATCTAATTATATGTTAGTTCAAAATTTTGACATATATTTAGTGCAGACTTGATGCAGAATTTGGTTTAAGCACAAGTTGTTCATGTTATCTCGGTAGCCATTGGCAGCTGCTGCATAGTTCTATAACGCCATGTCTAAATTTACTTCTCAAACAAATATAGTGTTAACTTTGAATCCAAATTAACTAATGTTAAATGCAAGTCCACTCTTTGATTATTTATTTTATTTTTCCTCTTTTTTCCATTTTTCAGGCACGTTAACAAGATGTACTATAATACAAAACATAAGTGATCAATGATCATTCAGTAGAACAAGAAAATATATAACATCTTCATAACGAATCGTAACTCTTCCATTATTAAGAGTATGAAAATTGGCCATACAAGGAAACTACATAGAAAGGCTTATAAAAGTTTAAATATAAGGAATGAATCTAGGTATGTGTGCATTGAATTGTGAGTTTTTATGAATACAATACTATTTTTATGACTAAGAACATTACATTAGAAAGAAGAGAGCCTTGCAATTTTTCTAAACTTCTCATAGGATACCCAGAATACAAATTGCCATGGAAGCTAATGTGTGGGCGTAAACTTTATCATCAAATATCTTGCTTCTAATAACCAATTGTTTGGCATGATCATAGCATGCTAATTCTCCCATGTTCACCAAGAATGCTCTTTGGACATCAGGCAAAACACACTTCCACATCCCTTTCAATCCTTTGGCCTGTACAATCTTTCTAAAAGCACCTTGACAAGATCGGCTAGACTTGCTGTAACCTGTATAACTAAGAGTAAAAATCTTATGGGTAAAATAAAGAATATTCACATATAAAGATATAAGCATCAATGTAAGGGTCTTTCATCTAACTTTAGTAGTATAACTAATCATCAACAATAACAACAGAGTCAAAATATTCAATCACCAAAAAACTGAGGGCAATTGGATCCAGGCATAAACAAAGTTCGACAATTTTATCCAAAATCTCCTTAAAAAGCATAGATTAAACAATCACCATAGGAACAGTGAGAACTGAGAACAATCATAGATTAAACAATTGAATTTATAACTCAATCTCAACAAAATCAATTCAATATGAACGGACTGAATTCAAATAAAAATTCAAAACATTAAAAGTTAACGAGAGGGTTGAAGCAGAGAAGAAGAGACTTGAGACCTGAGACCTGAAAGGGTTGAAGCAGAGACTACATACTTGAGACACCACAAAAGCTAGAACATCAGCAACTGTGAAACTCCATGCGAATAGTTAACGAGATATATTATACAATATATTGTAATAAATTATTCAAATTTTCATGTTAAAAATTGTGAACAAGGAGCAATTGAGAAAAAGAATAATTGAAAAGGGAGATTTTCGAAACCCTAATTCCTTACCCAAATAAACTTTTCTCTGACATGTTTAAATCAAGGTTAAGGGAAAAACATCAATTTACTTGTCTTTTTTTTTTTATCAAATCAAGGATTTGAAACATCTTCTTCAAATCTAATGAAAATCAAATAGGATAGAACTTACAAAGACAAGATTCAGAACAACAACCGAAAAGAGAAGGAAGAGAGACTGCGTGGGCAGAAACAGAAAACGAGTTGGCAGCGGCACGAGAAATAAGAAACGTCGTGCAGGTGGAACAAGGATCATTCCTCCACCGTTCTTGGGGAAGGGTACGGTTAGGGTGGCAGTGAAGGAGTCCGAGACGGAGATAGTGAGAGGTGGGTATGAATGTTAAAATTAAATATGTATATTTTAGTAATTTTATATCATATTGTAGTCTTGTTCATATTAATCCAAACATTATACTAGACATTACATTAGTGTATTATCTATTGTATCCAAACATAATACATAAAGAGTAATTTTTAGTGTCTTTGTCTCAGTGTCTCTGTCTTAGTGTCATGTCATGTCCTGTCTACAGAAACAAACGCAGCCTTGGCGATCCTACTTAAAATGCCATAGACAAGGTCAAATCTTCCAGATCAGAGGATGCTGCTTCTTAGGATTCTAGCCTATACCACAGAGACCCTAATCTTCCAAGAAATCAGCTGAATTGGTGTCTCGAGAAGTCCCCAATGAAGTCGTGGATTAACATAGCTGTTGGCTCGTTCTTTCCAGTCACGTATTCATACGAACCCAAGTAGACGCGGGTGTTTGTCAGGTACATTCGTCTTAATGTGATGAACAGAGCTGATTATCTGATCATCCTATTCACCACGATGAAGATCGAGTATACATCTTAGAAATAAATCAAACACGGATCGAAGAAGAAATAGTAATACTTTTATTAATTCATAGGACTCAGCAGGGCTCTTCCCCTCAACCAGGAGGTTTAGAAACTCATACTGATGTGAAAAATAAAGTAATACACGAAAATATGCTGAATGATGGTGAAAAGTGATGTAAAGTCCGAATGATCATGTAAAATAACTCTTAAATACTAAACTAATGACTAGTAAGGGTAAAACAATCTTTTTAGTAATAAAAATCCACTTCTGGGGCCCACTTGGTGAGTGTTTGGGATGATCTTTGATGAGATCCACGTGCTATGAGGTCTTTTGGGCGTGGAACGCCAGCTAGGGGGTCCTCCCTGGGCGTTTGGACGCCAGGTTCTGCTCCTTGGGCGCTGGACGCCAGAAAGGGGGCAGGAAGCTGGCGTTGGATGCCAATTTTGGGCCTTCTAGTCTGAAACAAAGTATGGACTATTATTCATTGTTAGAAACTGGAAAGCTCTGGAAGTCAGCTTTCCATAGCTGTTGAGAATGCTCCATTTGGACTTTTGTAGCTCCAGAAAATCTCTTCTGAGTGCAAGGAGGTCAGATCTGGACAACATCTGCAGTACTTTCTCTGTCTCTGAATCAGACTTTTGCTCCAGCTCCTCAATTTCATCCAGAAAATACCTGAAATGGTACAAAAACACAAAAACTCATGGTAGAACCCAAAAATATAAATTTAACACTAAAACCTGTAAAAACTTAACAAAAACCAAACAAAACATACTAAAAACTATATGAAAACTATGCCAAAAAGCGTATAAAATATCTGCTCATTACTTATCTCTCTAGAAACTACCTAAAGCATGTTTCCTACACTAACTAATTGCTCCCCCTTTGATCCATCTTAAATTCTGCAGGAAATAGCCTTGTAAATGAGTTGGATTTGGGCTTGGGAAGCTCAGAAATCGCCCCCAGCGAATTCCCTTTAAGTGAGTCACGTGCCGCTCGTCACGGGTGCGCGTCGCTGGCCAAAATTCCTCCTCATGCATATACGTGGGTGACGCGTGCACATGGCTTGCAGATCTTCTTTTCATGTGTACGCGTAGGTGACACGTGCGTGTGGCCTTCAATTCTCCAAATGCTCATTTCTTCATGAATTCTCCACTTTGCATACTTTTCTCTTCACTTCTTCTATCCAATACTTACCTTATGAATATGAAATCACTCAACAAATATATCAAGGCATTGAATGGAATTAAGGTGAATTAAAATTAGCGATTTAAAGGCCTAAAAAGCATATTTTTACTCTTAAGCACAAATTAGGAGAAATTCACAAAACCATGCTATTTCATTGAATAAATGTGAGAAAAGTTGATAAAATCCCCCGAATTCAAGCCAAGATAAACAACAAAATTGGGGTTTATCAAATACTCTCGGTTATTTTTATTAGGTTGAACTTGTGACAACCAAAATTAAACTTTGATGCGGGTCAATTGTTAGTTTGGAACTATACTCTCCGGTTTCTTATGGTTACAATCCACCCCAAAATGCACACCAATATGAACCAATTCCTCAACATAGCCCTTTACAATCTTACTCACAAGCCACACCATACTACCAAACAGCTCCATATGATCCTAACCCATATCCGCCATACCAACAACTATATGAACCATACTTAGAGCCACCACCATTCCAACACCAATACTCCCAAGAACCATCACTTCCATATACACTACCTTAAGACTTTCACCAATATGAACCACCTTCCAACTATGATACCTTTCTTCCAAATAATGAGCCTTTTTCATTACCATCTCCTTTATTAAATGAAGTTCTCCAACCCTTAATGCAAGAACAAAGAGTGCTTCTCTCTATTCTCCAAAGGCAAGAAGAAGAACAAATGAGGCAAGAAGAAGACCTCCAAAAGATGGCTACCTTAGCTGAAGCGATGAACCACTTAATCTCATTGTGCTTTTGTCATCAAGATACTCCCATCGGCAAATGTGGAACTGCAACTGAGAAGAATAGTGAGAAAGAGAACTTGGAGCTTCAAGGAAAAAAAGAGGAGTTGAAGCAAGAATTACAACAAGAGAAAAAAGTTGGGATACTTGAACCAGAAGAAGTGGTTGAAGAATTAAGAGAGGTTGAGTAAGAAGTGGATTCTAGATTTGAGGACACTTCCACACCAATTAGTAATATTGATGATTTTGTGAAAGTAGTCAAACTTTCTTCCATTGAAATGGAAATTGATGTTGAAGAGGACCGTGCACAATCTCCGAGACATGATTCAAGCAATGAGGAAGAATCAAGAGAAGTTGAGCAAGCGACAAGTTCCATTATTGAAGATAATTTCACACCAACTAATGATTTCTTTGAATTTGATGAACCTTCTTCCATTGAATTTGAGGTTGATGTTAAGATAGATTTTACATTACCTCCGAGTTATGACATGAGTGATGGAGAAGAGTTAGAAGAAGTTGGTGAGGAAGTAATTGAACATGAGGAACCTTGTCGAGAGGTGGAAATTGCCTTGCCCAAGTTGTCAGAGACCTCTTTTCCTAAGTCACCATCATCCACCTTAACATTTGAGTGGGTAAAATTCTTATCCTTAAGCTTTATTATTCCACTTGAATATGGTTTGCTTGAGATGGATGGTCAACTTAGAGCTCTTTGTGGATTTAAGAGCAAAAGAGAAATAGTTAGTGGTTGGAATTGACATTCAAGGATCATTATGGTTGTATGTTCAAAGTTTAAGTGCAAAGGTTGGTGTAGTACTCAATTGAGATGATCTAGGAGAGTTTGGTGCTTAAATTAGAATTCACAAACCTTGTCACCCGAATGGAAGCATGAAGATCAAGAAGAAAGGGTGTTGACATACAAGGTTTGGGACCCCAGAATACACATCAACCATCATCAATCTTGGGGTTTTGTTACTTGCTTGAGATCTATTAGGAGCTTGGTGTGCCTAGTTTGGGATCCCGGAGGCTATTGAAAATGCAAACATTGGTAGGAATTCAAGGAAGAATTCAAGCATAAGCCACTATAGCAAGGGCAACCCCTTCAATTGTCTAACTTAAGGATAATAAACAAAAGTGCTAGGTGGGAGATACCCCACCACGGTAAACTCTTCTCATTTTCTCTTTTGTATATAGTTGATGAATAAATTAAGTTTCCGTTGTTAGGTACTTCCTTTCTCTATATCATTCTTGTATATATTTCTCTTAGATGTTAGTTGCTTGGGTAAATTTTTTGTTTAGGTTGCATATTTGAATAGTCAATAATTTTTTCTTGAATTGCCTTTTTGTTTTGCATTGCATGTTTAAAGATTTTGTTAATTTTGTTAGTTTGCTTGGTAGAATTTTTGTTTTAAGTCACATGTTTGAATAATTGACAATCTTGTTGAAAATCTTGTTTTGAGTTGTATTTTTGTTTGAATTGAATAGTTGAATGCCTGAATAGTTTTAGAAGTTAAAGATTTTGTTAATTTTGAAGTTTAGCTTATCGTAAGAGAGAGAGAGAGAGAGAGAGAGAGAGTCACGCGTACGCATGCCCCACGCATACGCGTGACCCCCAAAATTTGGCCATGCATCAACTATGCGTGGACTGTGCACCGCATGGCCTGCACAGAGAGTTGTGCCAGGACCATGCAGGAACTGTGCCTTGGGCACGACTGTACGTTATGCGTACGTGTTCCCCACGTGTACGCGTTGTCTCCCATCTTTCCCTTGTCTCGCGTACACGTGACCACCCCCTGTTTCACCCACTCTTCTTTTCTCTTCTTCTCTCCATTTCTTTTCTTCTTTTCTCTTCTCTTCTCCTCTTTCCTTCTTCTAACCATCATCTACCACTAGTATTCACCATCCACCATCATCTTCTTTATTTAGTTAGCTAGTTAGTTAGTTAGTTTAATTTTCTGTAGTGGATAAGTGTTAGATTATTGATTTGATTTGCTATTTCTTGATGCTGAAATTGTTTATTGTTGAATTTCTTTACTGAGGTTATAATTTGTTGCTTGGTATTGAATTTTTCTTCTTTGATATTTTTACATACCAAGTACTTGTGAATTACCTTTCAAGCATTCTAAATCTTTTGAATTGCAGGTTCTGGCCATCATGTGATTTAAATTCTTTAACCATGACTAGGTAATTTTTTGATGCTGGATGATGTGTATTTATCTTAATGCATTGTGTTGCATGATCATATGCATCCATATTTTATGCTTATGCCATAATGACATGTTACTCCTTAGTTGTCTAACTATATGCTCTACACATTCTTCAAACTATTCATTCTGGCATAAAGCTTCATTTGTGAAATTGGATTGTAAGCTCACCTGGGGATTTTTTTTTTAAATTCTCAAGCTATATAGACCATGCTTGGTATGTGATTGATTTTCACTTCTATCTCTCTTTTCCTAAGTTGCATAGCACCCATGTTCCACCTTCTATGACAATTAGGTGATACAAACTAAACTTCAAAGTATGTCATTGATTGATGTGTGACTTCCATATTTTCTTCGGTTCATTGAATTCTCTTACACATCAATCAATGTCCAATTATTATCCATTTCATAATTGCTTGATTATTTGCTTGAGTGCTTTCATACTTCTTTATTGCTTGCTTGTTTGTTTTAACTTACAAGTTTTCTTTAGAGTATCTCAAGCACACTAGAGTGAGTGAAGTGCATACTTCTTTTATATAATTGTGACATAGCTTTCAATGCTAGTGTGTATGTTCTAAATCGCACGCAACTTGGAATTCACACACTTATTTTCATTCATGTCACGCACTGATTCACTCACTTCATTTTGGTGATCATCACCTCATTCCAACAATTTGCGCTTCCTTCCCTTTGAGTTTACTCATTTACTATTTTATATCTTCAGGATGAGTCATCATTAGCAACAAAGGAAGCAGAAGAAATAACATGAAGTAGCCAGTTTATCCACCAGCTGAAGGTGGCAATCCATGTAGTCACCGTATCCCTTTGCTCGTCTTTGAATGCATCAAGGATGGTGCAAACTTTTAAGAGTGGGGAGGTTGTCCGACCAATCGGCTAATCTTGGGTGAAATTTTCTAACTCCAACACTTTTACATTTTAATTTTTCTATTACTACTAGGTCATTTAGAATTTTTAGTTGTATTTTTTTTGTTTGCATATATATAATAAGCTTAGTCAAAATAATGCAATTTTTCAAGGAATTTATTATCTATAGGGCACCCCAATTAATTTGAGTAAAAAAAAATTTCATTGAACTTGCTTGAATTATATATTGTGGAACATGTTTTTGAGCTAAGAACACATAAGTTTGTGAGTTTTTGAGCCTAATTGTGTGGTTGCATCATATAACCACTATTTTCCTTCTTGTGCGTTATTTTTTCTCTATGATTGTAATCTTTGATTTGTTTGGTTCTTTATGTCCATTATTTTTTGTATGAATGCATTTATATAGGCCTTTATTTCATTTGAGCCCACATACCTAAATGGCCTTACCTTTTTATCCATCTTTGTTAACCAATTTTGAGCCTGTTTAATCTCTTTTGTTCTTAATTTTAGCGCATCACTATCCCTAAGTGAAAAACAATAAATGTTCTTAATTTGAATCTTTGATTAGGTTAGATTAGTGAGAGTGTATATCATTTAAGTGGAGAAAGTTTACAAATATTGGTTGAGATAAAAGTGTATTTTTGAGTTTTTATTAAAAATCTTGGAAGTTGGGTACATACTCATGCATTGAATGTTGAACCATATGCATTAATCTTTTTGTATATATTATGCTATTGAAATAATAATAATAATAATAATAATAATAATAATAATAATAATAATAATAATAATAATAATAATAATAATAATAATAATAATAATAATAATAATAATAATAATATAGAAAAATAAGAAAAAAAAAGAAGGAAAAGAATAAAAAGGGGTCAAAATGCCCCAAGAAAAGTAATAAGAATAATGCATATGGGATATGAATTGAAAAGAAGGCTTGAGTGTGTGAAAAAGTGAAGAATGGGTAGTTAGGTTTGTATTTGAATTGTATAGGTTGTTATATATATTAGGTGAGAGCTTAAGTTAGTCAAAGATTCAAATTTCATGCTCACTTGACCATATGCATCCTTACCTTGACCCCTAGCCCCATTACAACCTATGAAAATCCCTTACGATATTTGTATGCATACATTGAATACCTATTGATTATTAAATAAAAAACAAATCTTAGAAAGCATGATTAGAGGAGAATTGAGTGAATCAACCCTAAACACTCGAGTGATTAGAGCATATACACATCCGATGAGGGGTTCGATTACTCAATTTTATGTTTTCACTTATGATCATCTCTTATCTTGCAAGTTTATAAATTCTTTTCTAGAACTCAATTGAATTGTGGATTTGATTTTATTCAATGAAATAGCATAGTTTTGTGAATTTCTCCTAATTTGCACTTAAGATTAAAAACATGTTTTTTAGGCTCTTAATTTGCTAAATTTAATTAGCTTTTTTTCTATTAGATGCCTTGATGTGTTTGCTCAGTGATTTCAGCTTTAGAAGGCAAAGATTGGATTGAAGAAATGAAGAAAAAAGCATGTAAAAGTGGAGAATTCATGAAGAAATAAAGCTTGGAATTCTGCCCAGTTCCGTGTATGCGTGACTAGAGATTTCGTCAAGCTCTGCGTACGTGTGACACTTGTCACGTGAGTAACTTTAAGAAATTGTAGCTGGCGATTTCTGAGCTCACTCAGGCCCAAATCCAACTCATTTCTGAAGTATTTGAGGCCAAATTCAAGAAAGAACAAGGGGAGAGGAATTAGGATAACTTAGGAACCATGTTTTAGGTCATTTTCTAGAGAGAGAATAGTCTCTTTATAATTAGGATAGATTTAGGTTTTAATCTTGTCTTGGTTTAGTTTTCCTTGTAATTTCTTGTTCTCACATCTTTGTTCTCTTAGTTTACATTGTTTATTTCCCTTTTATGTCACTTTTATGTTTATGAACTCTTGTTGATTTTGATTTATATTAATACAATTTGATGTTTCTATGTTTATTGTTGCTTAATTAAGTTGTTATTATTATTTTCTTGCATTTGGTAGCTGGTGCACAAAATTACAATCACACTTTTGCAACTCCGCACAACTAACCAGCAAGTGCACTGGGTCGTCCAAGTAATACCTTACGTGAGTAAGGGTCGATCCTACGGAGATTGTCGGCTTGAAGCAAGCTATGGTTATCTTGTAACTCTTAGTCAGGATATCAATAATTCTCAGATTTAATTGTAAAAAGTAAAAGAACATGAAATAAATACTTGTTATGCAGTAATGAAGAACAGGTTGAGGCTTTGGAGATGTTTTGTCTTCTGAATCTCTGCTTTCCTACTATCTTCTTCTTCATGCATGAAAGGCTCCTTCCATGGCAAGCTTTAAGTTGGGAATCACCGTTGTCACTGGCTACTTCTCATCCTCTCAGTGAAAATGTTCCAAATGCACTGTCACCGCACGGCTAATCATCTGTCGGTTTTCGATCACGTCGGAATAGGATCCATTGATCCTTTTGCGTCTGTCACTACGCCCAACACTCGCGAGTTTGAAGCTCGTCACAGTCATCCCTTCCCAGATCCAACTGAGAATACCACAAACAAGGTTTAGACGTTCCGAATCTCAGGAATGGCCGCCAATAATTCTAGCTTATACCACGAAGACTCTGATCTGAATCATGAGGCTAAGAGATATGCATTCAATCTAAGGTAGAACGGAGGTGGTTGTCAGGCACGCGTTCATAGGTGAGAATGATGATGAGTGTCACGAATCATCACATTCATCAGGTTGAAGTGCGAATGAATATCTTAGAATAGAAGCAAGCGTGATAGAATGGAATACAGTAATAATTGCATTAATTCATGAAGAATAGCAGAGCTCCTCACCCCCAACAATGGGGTTTAGAGACTCATGCCGTAGAGAATACAATATGAAATGTGTAAAGTGTCATGAGGTATAAGATGAATCACTAAAAGTAGTTTTTATAGTAAACTGGTGACCTAGGGTTACAGAAAATGAGTAAGCTAGGGTGTTTAGTGTAAAAATCCACTTCCGGGGCCCACTTGGTGTGTGCTTGGGCTGAGCATTGAAGCTTTCATGTGTAGAGACTTTTTTTGGAGTTAAACGCCAGCTTTTGTGCCAGTTTGGGCGTTTAACTCCAGCTTTTGTGCCAGTTCTGGAGTTAAACGCCAGAATTCTTGAGCTGACTTGGAACGCCTGTTTGGGCCATCAAATCTCGGGAAAAGTATGGACTATTATATATTTTTGGAAATCCCAGGATGTTTACTTTCTAACGCAATTGAGAGCGTGCCAATTGGGCTTCTGTAGCTCCAGAAAATCCACTTCGAGTGCAGGGAGGTCAGAATACAACAGCATTTGCAGTCCTTTTTCAGCCTCTGAATTAGATTTTTGCTCAGGTCCCTCAATTTCAGCCAGAAAATACCTAAAATCAAAGAAAAACACACAAACTCATAGTAAAGTCCAGAAAAGTGAATTTTAAATAAAAACTAATAAAAATATAATAAAAACTAACTAAAATATACTAAAAACAGTGCCAAAAAGCGTATAAATTATCCGCTCATCACAACACCAAACTTAAATTGTTGCTTGTCCCCAAGCAACTGAAAATCAAATAGGATAAAAAGAAGAGAATATACAATGAATTCCAAAAACATCTATGAAGATCAGTATTAATTAGATGAGCGGGGCTTTTAGCTTTTTGCCTCTGAACAGTTTTGGCGTCTCACTTTATCCTTTGAAGTTCAGAATGTTTGGCTTCTATAGGAACTCAGAATCCAGATAGTGTTATTGATTCTCCTAGTTAAGTATGTTGATTCTTGAACACAGCTACTTTATGAGTCTTGGCCGTGACCCAAAGCATTTTGTTTTCCAGTATTACCACCGGATACATAAATGCCACAGACATATAACTAGGTGAACCCTTTCAGATTGTGACTCAGCTTTGCTAGACTCCCCAATTAGAGGTGTCCAGAGCTCTTAAGCACACTCTTTTTGCTTTGGACCACGACTTTAATCGCTTAGTCTCAAGTTTTCACTTGACACATTCACACCACAAGCACATGGTTAGGGATAGCTTGGTTTAGCCGCTTAGGCCAGGATTTTATTCCTGTGGGCCCTCTTATCCACTGATGCTCAAAGCCTTGGATCCTTTTTATTACCCTTGCCTTTTGGTTTAAAGGGCTATTGGCTTTTTCTGCTTGTTTTTTTTTTTCACTGCTTTTTGTTGCTTCAAGAATCAATTTTATGATTTTTCAGATCATCAAATAACATTTCTCCTTTTCCCATCATTCTTTCAAGAGCCAACAATTTTAATATTCATAAACAATCAAATTCAAAAATATGCACTGTTCAAGCATTTATTCAGAAAAACAATAGTATTGCCACCACATCAAGATATCTAAACTATTTTAAAATTCAAAATTCATGCACTTCTTTTTCTTTTTCAATTAAAACATTTTTTTATTTAAGAAAGGTGATGGATTCATAGGACATTCATAGCTTTAAGACATAAACCTTAAATTTTTATTAATTATGGAATAAAAATAAGGCTCAAAAATAAATATAAGAGCAGACCCATAATAATAGAAGACAGAAAATTAAAAGCAGAAAAATAAATGACTCTTAAAATAGACTCTTAATAATAAAGGTTATCACAGAGTTAGGACTCAACAACCTTGATTTTGAGAAGTGGATGCTCCCTCAATCTGTGGGGTGCTTGGTCCTTCAAGGGAGAGCTTCTAGCGCTTCAGCTCCTGTAGCTCACGCCCCTGCTTCTCCTGTTCCTTCAGTAGTTTGCAGAGCATGCAGTTTTGATTCTGCTGTTCTTCCTTAAGTTGTTTCATAGCTTCTTGCAGCTTGGTAACAGATGCTTCTAGGCAGGTCCAGTAGTCAATTTCAGGAATTTCTGGGAGGAACTCCTGTGACCTCCTTTTTATGGAGTTATCTTGAACTTGTCCTTCCATTGACTTCTTGGTGATTGGGTGTTCGATTGGGATGAATTCATCTACTCCCATCCTCACCCCAGCATGTTTATATAGCAGAGAAATTAAACTTGGGTAGGCCAGTTTGGCTTCAGTGGAGTTCTTGTTTGCAATTGTGTAAATCTCACAAGAAATCAGATGATGAATCTCCACTTCTTTTCCAAGCATAATACAATTAATCATCACTGCTCTTTTGACAGTGACCTCAGAGCGGTTGCTAGTGGGCATTATAGAACGCCCAATGAAGTCCAGCCAGTCTCTTGCAACTGGTTTGAGATCTCCCCTCTTGAGTTGGTTTGGGACACCTTTGAATTGGTTATCCACTTAGTTCCAGGGAGGCATATGTCCTCTAGAACTTGATCCAACCCCTTATCTACTCTCACCATTCTCCTATTAAAGGATTCTGGATCATCTTGTAGTTGAGGCAGTTTGAAGACCTCTCTTATTTTGTCCAGATGGAAGTAAATAAGCCTCCCTCTGACCATAGCTCGGTAGGTGTGAAAGGCGGTTCCAGTTATTCTCTGCTTATCTGTCAGCCACAAATTTGAGTAGAATTCCTGAACCATGTTTCTTCCAACCTTTGTCTCAGGATTGGCCAGAATTTCCCATCCTCTATTTCGAATTTGCTCTTAGATCTCCGGATATTCATCTTCTTTCTTGCCTCTTGAATTGGTTTGTTTTCCCTTAGGTGCCATGATCTTGATGAGTCTTAGCTCAGTGATCACGGAAAAACACACCAAACTTAGAGGTTTGCTTGTCCTCAAGCAAAAGAAAGGAAAGGGGAGAGAGAGGAGAAGAGCCAAATTCGAATGGTGGAGAGGAGGGGATGGCCGAATGTACATTTATAGGAGGAGGGGAGGGATTTCGAAAAATTTGAAAGAGATATGACATAGAGATATGATTGATGGAAGAAAATAAAATCATAATATGAAAAAGATGAGATTTGTAATTGAAAAAGATATAAAGATGTTAAATCTGAAAATTTGGTTATGCATCTAAGAAATAAGAGATGATATGATGAGTTGAAAAAGATTTGGAAAGAAATTAAGAGGATAATTGAGTTTTTGAAAAGATTTGGGAATGATTTGAAAGAAAATTGAAAAGAGATTTAGAAAATTGTTGAATTTTGGAAAATTGAGGGTGAATGATGAAAGTTTGAAACATGTTTATGCAGAAAATTATGAGTTAAAACATGAAAATTTGAAAAAATTTGAAGTTGGAAACAAAATCTCCTCCCCCTGCCTTTCTGGCGTTAAACACCCAATTGTTGGCCATTATGGGCGTTTAACGCCCAGCCAGGTACCCTGGCTGGCGTTAAACGCCAGAAACCCCTTTATCACTCAGCATTTTTCTGAACGCCTAGGATGCTGCAATTCTGGCGTTAAACGCCCATAATGGTGCCCATTCTGGCGTTTAACGCCCAAAATGGTACCTTTACTGGCGTTAAACGCCCAGAATGGTACCCATTCTGGCGTTTAACGCCCAAAATGCCCTTTACTGGCATTTTCTTGCCAGCAAGCTCCTTTTCTCTGCTTTTTGCACTGAATCCTTCTGTAACTCTGTGAATTCCTTCAATTTTGATGATTAACCTTTGAAGAAAAATGTATATCAAACTTCTACAAGTATTAATTAAAACAAATAACTTGCTAATGGCTGGGTTGCCTCCCAGCAAGTGCTTCTTTATTGTCTTTAGCTGGACCTTTACTGAGCTTCATTCAAGCCTCAGTTTTGAGCATTCTTGCTCAAAATTACTTTCAAGATAATGTTTGATTCTCTGTCCATTAACAATGAACTTTTTGTCAGAATCAATATCTTGAAGCTCAACATATCCATATGGTGACACTTCTGTAATCACATATGGTCCCCTCCACCGGGATTTTAATTTCCCGGGGAATAATCTGAGTCTAGAGTTGAACAGCAGAACTTTTTGTCCTGGCTCAAAGACTCTGGATGACAATTTCTTGTCATGCCACTTTTTTGCTTTTTCCTTATAAATTTTTGCATTTTCAAAAGCATTGAGTCTGAACTCCTCTAGCTCATTTAGCTGGAGTAATCTTTTCTCACCAGCTAACTTAGCATCCAGGTTTAGGAATCTGGTTGCCCAGTAGGCTTTATGTTCCAGTTCCACGGGCAGATGACAGGCCTTGCCATACACAAGCTGGTATGGAGAGG
The DNA here is from genome assembly GCF_003086295.3 of Arachis hypogaea. Lineage (NCBI taxonomy): Eukaryota > Viridiplantae > Streptophyta > Magnoliopsida > Fabales > Fabaceae > Arachis > Arachis hypogaea. Next base: position 97,155,648 of record NC_092049.1, read on the forward strand.
TTCCTATAGGAGTCTTGAATGCTGTTCTGTATGCCCACATGGCATCATCCAAGCTCTTTGCCCAATCCTTTCTACGGGCAATTACAGTCCGTTCCAGGATTCTCTTTAGTTCTCTATTAGAGACTTCAGCCTGCCCATTTGTCTGTGGATGATACGGAGTTGCTACTTTGTGGCTAATTCCATATCGAACCATAGCAGAGTAAAGATGTTTATTGCATAAATGGGTGCCCCCATCACTGATTAGTACTTTGGGAACACCAAATCTGCTGAAAATATGTTTTTGGAGGAACTTCAGCACAGTCTTGGTATCATTAGTGGGTGTGGCAATTGCCTCCACCCATTTAGATACGTAGTCTACTGCCACCAGAATGTAAGTGTTTGAGTATGATGGTGGGAAAGGACCCATGAAGTCAATACCCCATACATCAAACAACTCAATCTCTAAGATCCCTTGTTGAGGCATGGCATAACCATGAGGCAAGTTACCAGCTCTTTGGCAACTGTCACAGTTACGCACAAACTCTCGGGCATCTCTATATAGAGTAGGCCAATAGAAGCCACATTGGAGGACTTTAGTGGCTGTTCGCTCACTTCCAAAATGTCCTCCATACTGTGATCCATGGCAATGCCACAGGATCTTCTGTGCCTCCTCTCTAGGGACGCATCTGCGGATCATTCCGTCTGCGCATCTCTTAAAGAGATATGGTTCATCCCATAAGTAGTACTTTGCATCAGAAATTAGTTTTTTCTTTTGCAACCTGCTGTACTCCTGGGGTATGAACCTCACAGCTTTATAATTTGCAATGTCTGCAAACCATGGTTCTTCCTGAATGGCAAAAAGTTGCTCATCCGGAAAGGTCTCAGAGATCTCAGTAGGAGGGAGGGACACCCCTGCTACTGGTTCTATCCGGGACAAGTGATCAGCTACCTGGTTCTCTGTCCCTTTTCTGTCTCTTATTTTTATATTAAACTCTTGCAGAAGCAACACCCATCTTATGAGCCTGGGTTTTGAATCCTGCTTTGTGAGTAGATATTTAAGAGCAGCATGGTCAGTATACACAATTACTTTTGAACCTACTAAATAGGATCTAAACTTGTCAATGGCATAAACCACTGCAAGTAACTCCTTTTCTGTGGTTGTGTAATTCTTCTGTGCGTCATTTAGAACACGACTGGCATAGTGAATGACGTGCAGAAGCTTGTTATGCCTTTGTCCCAACACTGCACCAATGGCATGGTCACTGGCATCACACATTAATTCGAATGGTAATGTCCAGTCAGGTGCAGAGATGACTGGTGCTGTGACCAGCTTGGCTTTCAGGGTCTCAAACGCCTGCAGACACTCTGTGTCAAACACAAATGGCATGTCAGCAGCTAGCAGGTTGCTTAGAGGTTTTGCAATTTTTGAAAAATTCTTTATGAACCTCCTATAGAATCCTGCATGCCCCAGAAAGCTTCTGATTGCCTTAACATTGGGAGGTGATGGTAATTTCTCAATTACCTCTACCTTGGCTTGATCTATCTCTATCCCCTTGCTTGAAATTTTGTGCCCAAGGACAATTTCTTCAGTCACCATAAAGTGACATTTTTCCCAGTTTAAGACCAGGTTAGTCTCTTGGCACCTTTTTAGGACAAGTGCTAGATGATCAAGACAAGAGCAGAATGAGTCTCTAAATACTGAGAAGTCATCTATGAAGACTTCCAGAAACTTCTCTACCATATCAGAGAAGATAGAGAGCATGCACCTCTGAAAGGTTGCAGGTGCATTGCATAGACCAAAAGGCATTCTTCTGTAAGCAAATACTCCAGATGGACATGTGAATGCTATTTTCTCTTGGTCTTGAGAATCCACTGCAATTTAGTTGTAGCCTGAATAGCCATCCAAAAAGCATTAGTATTCATGGCCTGCTAGTCTCTCTAGCATCTGGTCTATGAATGGTAAAGGAAAATGATCCTTTCTGGTGGCTGTATTGAGCCTTCTGTAGTCAATACACATACGCCACCCTATAACTGTTCTTGTGGGAACCAGTTCATTCTTTTCATTATGAACCACTGTCATGCCTCCCTTCTTGGGGACAACTTGGACAGGGCTCACCCAAGGGCTTTCAGAAATAGGATAAATAATCCCAGTCTCTAGTAACTTAGTGACCTCTTTCTGCACCACTTCCTTCATGGCTGGATTTAGCCGCCTCTGTGGTTGAACCACTGGCTTGGCATCATCCTCTAATAGGATTTTGTGCATGCATCTTGCTGGGCTAATGCCCTTAAGGTCACTTATGGACCATCCAAGAGCTGTCTTGTGTGTCCTTAGCACTTGAATTAGTGCTTTCTCTTCTTGTGGATTTAAAGCAGAGCTTATGATCACTGGAAAAGTGTCACCCTCTCCCAGAAATGCATATTTCAGGGATGGTGGTAGTGGTTTGAGCTCTGGTTTAGGAGGTTTCTCCTCTTCCTGAGGGATTTTTAGAGGTTCTTTTATTTCCTCTGGTTCCTCCAAATCAGGCTGAACATCTTTAAAGATGTCCTCTAGCTCTGATTCAAGACTCTCAGTCATATTGATCTCTTCCACCAAAGAGTCAATAATATCAGTGCTCATGCAGTCATTTGATGTGTCTGGATGCTGCATAGCTTTGACAGCATTTAACTTGAACTCATCCTCATTGACTCTCAGGGTCACTTCCCCTTTTTGTACATCAATAAGAGTTCGTCCAGTTGCTAGGAAAGGTCTTCCTAGAATGAGAGTTGCGCTCTTGTGCTCCTCCATTTCCAGCACTACAAAGTCAGTGGGAAAGGCAAATGGCCCAACCTTGACAATCATGTCCTCAATGATGCCTGATGGATATTTAATGGAGCCATCAACAAGTTGAAGACATATCCGGGTTGGTTTGACTTCTTCAGTCAACCCAAGCTTTCTGATAGTGGATGCAGGTATTAGGTTGATACTTGCTCCAAGGTCACATAGAGCTGTCTTGGTACAAGCACCCTCTAATGTGCATGGTATCATAAAGCTTCCTGGATCTTGAAGCTTTTCTGGTAAGCTTTTTAGAATGACTGCACTGCATTCTTCAGTGAGAAACACTCTTTCAGTTTCTCTCCAATCCTTCTTATGACTTAAGATCTCTTTCATGAACTTAGCATAAGAGGGTATTTGCTCAAGTACTTCTGCAAACGGGATCTTTATTTCAAGAGTCCTGAGATAGTCTGCAAAGCGGACAAATTGTTTATCATGTTCCGCTTGGCAAAGCTTCTGAGGATAAGGCATCTTGGCTTTATATTCTTCAACCTTAGTTGCTGCAGGTTTATTCCCTACAGAAGTGGTTGGAGAAGCCTTCTTAGAGGGGTTACTATCAGCACTTGCAGGTGTCTGATTCCTCATTGGCATTTGAACGCCAGGATTGGGTGTTGGATGGGCGTTTAATGCCAGCTTCCCACCCTTTTCTGGCGTTTAACGCCAGAACTGGACAAGGAATGGGCGTTTAATGCCAACTTTTCCCCCTTTTCTGGCGTTTGAACGCCAGAGTTATTCCTCTCTGGGCTCTTGATGTCCTCAGAGGGATTTTGCGCAGTGGTTTGGTCATCCTCTGTCATTTGTTCCTTTCTTGACTTTTTGTTACTTTGAGCTGAGTTATTCAATGTCTTCCCGCTCCTTAGTTGGACAGTTTGGCATTCTTCTGTTATCTATTTAGATAGCTGCTGTCTTGTCTGATTCAATTGTGCTTCTATATTCTTGTTAGTATTTTTAGTGTCTTGTAGCATCTCTTTGAATTCTGCTAATTGTTTTGTCATAAGGAGTAATTGCTGATTAAGTTCAACAATCTGTTCTTGAGGATTAGGATCTGTAGTTACTACCATAGCCTCTTCTTTTATGGAGGACTCACTGTTTAAGTACAGATGTTGATTTCTAGCAACTGTATCTATGAGTTCTTGAGCCTCTTCAATTATTTTTCTCATGTGTATAGATCCACCAGCTGAGTGGTCTAGAGACATTTGAGCTCTTTCTGTAAGCCCATAGAAAAAGATGTCTAACTGTACCCACTCTGAAAACATTTCAGAGGGGCATTTCCTTAGCATCCCTCTATACCTCTCCCAGGCATTATAAAGGGATTCATGATCCTCTTGTTTAAAGCCTTGGATGTCCAGCCTTAGCTGTGTCATCCCTTTTGGAGGGTAAAATTGATTCAGGAATTTGTCTGATAACTGTCTCTATGTTTTTATGCTTGCTGTGGGTTAGTTATTTAACCACCTCTTAGCTTGATCTTTTATAGCAAATGGAAACAGTAATAATCTGTAGACATCCTGATCCACTTCTTTATCACGTACTGTGTCAGCAATTTGTAAGAACTGTGCCAGAAACTCAGTAGGTTCTTCCTGTGGAAGACCGGAATACTGGCAATTTTGCTGCACCATGATAATGAGCTGAGGATTTAGCTCAAAACTGCTTGCTTTGATAGGAGGTATACAGATGCTACTCCCATATGCAGTTGTAATGAGGTTAGCATATGACCCCAGAGTCCTTCTGGACTGTTTATTTCCACTTATGTCCATGATGGAGAAAAGCGAATTGATATGAATTACAAATAAATTATATTTTTAAATATATATATATATATTTTAATTAAAAGTAACCGAAAATAAAATAAAATAAATGGGAGATAAAATAATACTTTCGAAAATTAGAAGAAAATGAAATAAAAGCAAATTGAAAACTAAATTAATTAATTAGTTAAAAAGATTTTGGAAAAAGTAATCAAAAAGATATGATTGAAAATTATTTTAAAAAAGATATGATTGAAAAGATTTGATTTTTGAAAAGATTTGAAAATATCAATTTTTGAAATTAGAATTTTGACTTCACTAAAAAGAAAATATATGATTTTGAAAATCTTTGACTACTTTAATGCCAAATTTCGAAAATTATGAGTAAAATAAGGAAAAGATATTTTTTTTATTTTTGAATTTTAATGAGGAAAGAGAAAAACAACAAAATGACACTAAACTTAGAAATTTTAGATCAAAACAGAGATGACAAACAAAAAAACTTTGAATGTCAAGGTGAACACCAAGAACACTTTGAAGATCAAGATGAACACCAAGAACAAAATTTTGAAAATTTTTTTAGTAAATAAAAGCACAAAAACACAACAAACTTAAAATTTTTAGAAAATCAAACACAAATTTTCGAAAAATTAAAGGAAAACACAAAGAAGACACCAAACTTAGAATTTTTAAAAATCAAGAAAGAACTAAGGACATGCAATTTCGAAAAATTAAAAGAAAATAAAAGCATGCAATTGACACCAAACTTAAAATATGAAACTAAACTCAAATAAAAGACTCTAAACCAATAAAAATTAAATATTCCTAATCTAAGCAACAAGATAAACCGTCAGTTGTCCAAACTCAAACAATCTCTGGCAACGGCGCCAAAAACTTGGTGCACAAAATTACAATCACACTTTTGCAACTCCGCACAACTAACCAGCAACTGAACTGGGTCGTCCAAGTAATACCTTACGTGAATAAGGGTCGATCCCACGGAGATTGTCGGCTTGAAGCAAGCTATGGTTATCTTGTAACTCTTAGTCAGGATATCAATAATTCTCAGATTTAATTGTAAAAAGTAAAAGAACATGAAATAAATACTTGTTATGCAGTAATGAAGAACAGGTTGAGGCTTTGGAGATGATTTGTCTTCTGAATCTCTGCTTTCCTACTATCTTCTTCTTCATGCACGAAAGGCTCCTTCCATAGCAAGCTTTAAGTTGGGCATCACCGTTGTCAATGGCTACTTCCCGTCCTCTCAGTGAAAATGTTCCAAATGCGCTTTCACCGCACGACTAATCATCTGTCGGTTCTCGATCATGTCGGAATAGGATCCATTGATCTTTTTGCGTCTGTCACTATGCCCAACACTCGCGAGTTTGAAGCTCGTCACAGTCATCCCTTCCCAGATCCTACTCAGAATACCACAGACAAGGTTTAGACATTCTGGATCTCAGGAATGGCCACCAATAATTCTAGCTTATACCACGAAGACTCTGATCTGAATCATGAGGCTAAGAGATATGCATTCAATCTAAGGTAGAACGGAGGTGGTTGTCAGGCACGCGTTCATAGGTGAGAATGATGATGAGTGTCACGAATCATCACATTCATCAGGTTGAAGTGCGAATGAATATCTTAGAATAGAAGCAAGCGTGATAGAATGGAAAACAGTAGTAATTGCATTAATTCATGAAGAACAGCAGAGCTCCTCACCCCCAACAATAGGGTTTAGAGACTCATGCCGTAGAGAATACAATATGAAACGTGTAAAGTTTCATGAGGTACAAGATGAATCACTAAAAGTAGTTTTTATAGTAAACTGGTGACCTAGGGTTACAGAAAATGAGTAAGCTAGGGTGTTTAGTGTAAAAATCCACTTCCAGGGCCCACTTGGTGTGTGCTTGGGCTGAGCATTAAAGCTTTCATGTGTAGAGACTTTTCTTGGAGTTAAACGCCAGCTTTTATGCCAGTTTGGGCGTTTAACTCCAGCTTTTGTGCCAGTTCTGGAGTTAAACGCAAGAATTCTTGAGCTAACTTGGAACACCTGTTTAGGCCATCAAATCTCGGAAAAAGTATGGACTATTATATATTTTTGGAAAGCCCAGGATGTTTACTTTCTAACGCAATTGAGAGCGTGCCAATTGGGCTTCTGTAGCTTCAGAAAATCCACTTTGAGTGCAGGGAGGTCAGAATCCAACAGCATCTGTAGTCCTTTTTCAGCCTCTGAATCAGATTTTTGTTCAGGTCCCTCAATTTCAGCCAGAAAATACCTGAAATCATAGAAAAATACACAAACTCATAGTAAAGTCCAGAAAAATGAATTTTAAATAAAAACTAATAAAAATATAATAAAAACTAACTAAAATATACTAAAAACACACTAAAAACAGTGCCAAAAAGCATATAAATTATCCGCTCATCAATAGCTTTAGATTTTATTATTCATGCAATTTAACATACTTTTCTTTTTATGCACACTAAGTGTTTGATAAAATGCTTGGCTTAGTTTTAGAGTAGAATTTTGAGCATTCTTGGCTTAGAAAGAGAAGCTTGGTAATCTTGAGTCATTAATACCCGATTTATGTTGGTGATCTAGAGTTGTTTGTTAATCTTGTTTCCATTGATGCTACTTATGGATTGGGATTGACTAGGCCTACTTGATCTTCTTCCAATGTTGGAGATAACATAATAGGCTTAACTCTTTGTAATTATTGTGTTTTGATTAATGACTAGGATAGAAGACCTTGATTCTCAATCCTTTCCATGAATGCCTCTTTAGCATTTATCATCTTTCGTTGTTTTCATTACTTTCTTGTCATTTAAATTCTTGCCATTTAATTTCTTGCCTTATCATTAACCCACTTGATTCCATAACCAATAATTGGGCATTCGATTGCAATTCCTAGGAAGAACGACCCAGGAGTAATACTCTCGATTATTTTTATTGGGTTGAACTTGTGACAACCAAAATTAAACTTTGATGCGGGCCGATTGTTGGTTTGGAACTATAATTGCAACGAAGCGATTCTCTTACTGAGAAGAAATTATGAACTGATGTTTGGCTCTGTATCACCGCCATCAGGCCAAATGCGTAACCGTGTATTGGGAGGTGGTGGAGGGGCATCAGTTGGTGCCTCACTTTTGTGGCTAGACTCTAGGGCCGCAGCATCCGTCACTGGAGTTGGCGTCGTCATGGATGCGGGTTGTTGAGCGATCTGAGGCGGTGTCACTGCCGTGGACGGAGGCACGTAGTTGGGCTTAAGGACCATGATGAATGGTTGGTCCGCTAAACCCGTAACATGTGGCATGACTGGGGTGGTTGGAATAGAGGGAGAGGATCCAGAAGTCCCAGGGTACCAGAAGAAACACTCCCTCTACCCCGACCACAGCTACAACCACGACCAGCAGCCTGATTAGCAGCACCTCTTCCTGTCTTCATGTCTGCATATATCAAATTATCAAACAATCTTAGCAACAATTTCTTAATAAAACAGTCATCAATGCAGCAATTAACAACAATTAACACAATTAGACAATTTTGAACACTTCAAGTATTTAAAATCTAATGCATTAAATCAAACATAACTTAACCAACCTAAATCCACTAAGATTAGAAAACTAAATTGAACTAACTTCAAAACTGATTCAACATTAAAATTCTTATTCTACTCAAATTTGAACTAAATTAAACTAAAATTAAAAAATTGTCAAACAATCTCAGCAATAACCTAAATACACTAAGATTAGAAAACTAACCTGAACTAACTTTGAAACCCGATTCAAAATTAAAATTCTAATTCTACTCAAACCTAAACTAGATTAAATAAAAATTAAACACTTATCAAATAATCTCAACAACAATTTCTCAGCAAAACAATTATCAACGCAATAATTAACATAATTAGACAATTTCAAATACTTCAACTATTCAAAATCTAATGTATTGAATATAACCTAATATAATCAACCTAAATACATTAAGATTAGAAAACTAAAGTGAACAAACTTTGAAACCAATTCAAAAATAAAATTAAAATTTTAGTCAAACCTAAACTACATTAAACTAAAATTAAATGAATTGAAAAAAGAGTTGTTCATTGAACCTATAATGAAGAATAGCATAAATAAGGGAAGACGTGGATGTTACAGTGGTGGCCGTCAAAGTTGCTATAGTGGCAAATGGTGGTGACTGAAGATGGTGTTGGCGGCAGATGGTGGTGACTGCGAAGGAGAGAGAGAGAGAGAGAGGCATGGGAAGAAGAAGAAGAAGAAAGAGGGGTGGTGACGATGGAGAGGTGACAATGGCGATGCTCTCGGCAGCAACAGGAGGGGGCAGGGAACGGAGGTGGTGGCGGTGATGAGAGAGAAGGTGGAGATGAAGAGAGAGTGTGTGAAATTCAAAATGGGGGAGACTACTTCCGCACTTTCATTTAGGGCATTGTTGCCATCGGATTCACCGTTGGATTAATCTGACGGTAACATTTTCCATGTACCCAAAACGCAGCATTTCACTAAACTTTATTACTGTCAGATCTTCCCGCCGGTAAATCCAACAGTAGTGGGCACGCCAAAAAATTTTTTTCCCTCCAAATATTACCGTTGACGTTACTGTCGAAATTGGTATTCCGACAGTAATATTTTTGTCTTATGAATTTGCTACCTAATCTTACGGTAAATCCGACGAAAATCTCGCCGCTAATATTCGACGCTAAATTTGACTGTACTCAACATTTTTTTGTAGTGTATCATATTCTATGAGATAGTTTATATTTAAATTCTTTGCTAAAACTAAAGCTTTTCTCATTGCATCTGCTTCTACTGTTAGACTGGAAGAGTACCATCCCTTGTTGGATGTTCCCGTAAGAAGATTGCCTAAATTATCCCAGATAACCACCACAGTTGCTCCTATTGATGACTCCTTTCTGAAAGCCATGTCCATGTTCACTTTAAGCCAACTTCCTGGTGGAGGTCTCCAGGTAATTCTCCTTTTATTAGTATTTCTTCTGTCTGTATTTGATTATGATTTGTTCTGCTGTTGTTGCGGATTATTCTCCTATTATGTTGCCCGTTTGAACTTTGCTTTCATAGTACTTGCCCTGATAATAATAGAGCTGGGACAAATATTTTCATTTTGAAAAATCACAAATTTCTTGTTTTCCATATTTCCCAACACATAAAACCCATCTTACTCCCTAAAATCTCAGTGTCCTATTTTCCTTCTTGCCTTATCTTCATACACATCTATAACATTGATGCACTAAAAGAAGTGACATTTTCTAATGTTAGAATACATTGACTCTGTGCTCCAAACCATGTGGCTCTAGTCCATGGGCAGAGGAGAAGCGCATGGTCAATGGTCTCCCTTTCTTTCCTACAAATTTGACATATAGGGCTCTTGGTAATATTTTTAAAAATATTGTTGTTCACTAGAATTATATCTATATGGCTTTCCATAGAAAAAAAAAAAGGATCTTAGGAGGTATTTGCATCCTCCAAACTTCTTTCTAAATATCCCTCATGTCTTCACTTGTGGTTGCTATCTCCCTGTCCCTTTCCTTTTTTTTTTTTTTTGCCAAATGATAGCTAGTTTTTATTGTATAAATCACATCTCTATCTGTATGGCCAAAATAACCGATCCTTCCTTCGAATAAAACTTGCTGGGGTCTGTAAGATCTTTCCAATAATACTTGGTGGAAATATTAATGACTTTTTTCTCGTTCCACCCCCTTCTTCATGAAGTAACTCCCTTACTCTTTGACCTGAATTATTTATATTAGCTTGAACCCTCCCCATTTCAAGAACCCAATTGTCCTCCAAAATCATGATTTTCTCCCTATTTTCAACGCACCATCTACCATTTTTTCTAAAAAAATTTCTTCCTATAACCAAGCTCTTCGATGCCCAAGATGCATCCCTACCTATATTTGCCTCCCAAAAATTAGATTCAGCAAAATAGATAGCTTTTAATACTTTCACCCAAATTGTTTTTGAATTTTCAATTACCCTCCAAGCTTGCTTTGCTAAGTGTGCTAAATTTTGGCATTGAAGTTCCCTAAAGCCCAAGCCTCCATTTCATTTGCTTTTACACAATTTACTTTAACTTTTTCAATGGATACCTTTCTCCTTTTCAGCTAGCATCAGCCCACCAAAACTTAGCTATCCTGCCTCCAATCCTTAATTTGGTTGAATTTAACTTATTTTATCAGTAACCATATTGCAACAATTTAATTTGGACCATGCTAGTTCATAGCCGAAAAGAACTTTTCTCTAAACAAATAATCAACATTGTTTTAAACTACGTATTCAAATTAACAAGCTTTATTGGAGCACTAGCAACTGTGGCCTTATTATTTAGGCCTAAATTATGCTTCTGTAAGCAGGCCATGGTTCAAAGCCAGTGTCCATATTGTGTGATGCTAAGTTATGTCGGGTTTACATTTGCATAAGAAAAAATAAAAAAAGAAACTTTTATTTTATTATTTTAATATCTTGATTTTATTTTTATTTTTGAAAAAAATATCATAAAATATTAAAAATTTAATTCCAAACCAAAAACGTCTACAATTTAAATTCTCTTATAATATATAAAAAAAAATACTTCATTAAGTTATTATGTTTATGTGTTGGATATATTATGGACAAAACATTCAATGATACTTATCTGATATGCGTGTTTCACTTTTTAATTTTTCTTAATAAAAAATAATAATAAAAAATATTTTTTCAGAGCACACCTAAATACAATAAGATTTTAAAAATCGAACCAGCCATGAAATCATTTTAGTTATTGGTTTACCAGTTTAAAAATTCAACTGATTCAACAATGATTATATAAAATTATAAATGAACATACAAAAATATATTAATAATATAAATTATAACACCATCTAAAGTATTATAATATTATTTAAATATACAAACTGATAGTACAATAGCAAAATTAAATAAATTAAATATAAATATATTCTAATATAAATTTTAAAAAATACATAAATTAAAAGATTAATGCCACTCAAAGTCTCATAATTCCATATAACCACAACACAAGAGTCAAATATAAAGAAAATAACCAAATATCAAAAACCAACAATAAAGATTATATATATATAATGTTATAAGCAAGGTAGTCAAAATTGTGTTTCAACTCGTGAAAACGCATGATTTCACATTTCTGCATCTTGCTTCTCATCCATAACCAAGTTGCATCGTGTGGAATCGCCATGCAAAAATGCAGAGCCACCAGAAGCGCTGTTTTGCCGCGATGTTGCGTTCAAGATTGAAGAAGCTCTTTTCTTGGCCCTGATTGCAGTACAATCCAACTCAATGGTCCAATCTGAATAGAAGACTATGGACGATGGAGGAGCCCTAGAAGACTGGCAGTAAATTTTCTAATCTCTTAACTTTTCTCACTTTACAGTTTATCTCCATGGCCAAAATTTCAAAATTTTACCTTTCTCAAGTCTCTCACTCTGACTTTCTCTAACTCTATCTCTCTATCCCTCTGAAGTTTGAATTTTGCGCGACCAAAATCTCCAATTTGGAGTGTCACCGACTCGGCCGAAGGTTTGTTGCCATTGTTGTTGAATCAGACTGGTGGTTGCTGGACTGCGTGAGCGTCACTTTGCGATTGCAATTTACGAGACTTTCTGGCTCTGTCTCTTTGTCTCTGCTTCTCTGGCTCTACCGCTCTAGCTCTGGAATCTGGATTTTTGCTGTTATTCTCCTCAACTTCACTGGTAGTTCAGGTAAGTTAAGACCTTTTTTATTTTTATCCTCTTCAATGTTCAATCTATTGTTGTGCTTGTTTATTATTGATTATGTTCATATGTTGTAGGTTAAATTTGTATTGCCCATCTTTGTTGTAACACCCTACCATACAGAGTCTTATTCTTAAGTCATAATTCAGAGATGGCAAGGTATTACGACCTCTAAAACCAAAATTTAGTACGTATAGTAGTATGAATAATTGATTATAACTAGGAGCCTTTATAGAAAAAGGGTAAAATAAAAACCGTAACTCGAACGCGCAACACTCCGATCGATAACGTAATGAGCAAAGGATAAGCTAACGCAAGATCATATATATACAAAGAGTGTCAAAAACGGGAATATCAAGACTCAAAATCCGGCTGCGAAGATAACCGGTCCGAGCATAGCAATATATACATATAATAAAATAAGGAAAACCCCAAAAGAAACCCAAAGGGACACAAATACAGAAATCTATTCTCCAAAATCCCCTTTAGAAGGAGTCATCACAGTTTGTATTATTTAATGGAGATAAACATATCTAAACAAGATATATAAACCAAGACAGAATCTCGAGAACAAAGGATCTTCGCTAATCCAGAAGTCTCCAGCATGCCTTAACGAGAAGCCTCGCGTCCTGCATCTGAAAACCACAAAATCCGCATGGGTGAGAACCAGAGGTCCCCAGCACGGTAATAGCTTCCATATATATATAATACATAATAATAGAGGAAAGCCGAAGGCAATCCTAGAACTTCCTCCAGATAATATCAAAGCTTATAAACAAACTAAACCGTAAGTGGCAACTGACTAAAGATCCTTCAATCTAACTAATACTACCCTTTTCAATTCCTTTAGACCTCCTAACCACCAGCAGGAGTATAAAATAGCAAACACAGTTATATCAGACAAGAGATTCAAAAATAGGAACGAATAAGGCATTTAGACAATTAGCAAGTAATATGCAGTCAAATAGGCAATCTCAAACAATTCATGTAATATGCTTATGATGCATGCCTATCCCTAGTGGCTGATGATATCATCTATCGGTTATAGAGCCAACCCGACAAGTCCTGGTAGCTAACCATTGGACTGTCCCTCTGTCGCGCATCCCCAACTTGAGTTATACTCATCATAAACTTGATCATAATCATGATCCATATCCATCACCCTCACTGGTGAATATTTACGGGGGCGAGCTCATCCGGGCCTTTCACAGTGCCTGGCCACACTTACGACATAGGGTCAAAAGAGCTTCGAGTCTCAACCTGGAGCACGTGGTGGCTAGCCACTGCTTCCTCCCAGGGAAACCCTCATCTCTGATGGTGGAAGTGAAAACATTCACAATTCATTCAACAGCATATATGCATTCATACTTAGCCATAATCATGGCTCCGCCGTAACACGGCAATAATCTAGCCATCCGGCTCACAGTTAAATCCATAACCAGCCAATTTATTAACAATTACGGCCCTTCGGCCCATGGCACAACAAGCACTGCCACCGCCATCCTTCGCATCTCACATAATCATCTTTGATTCTCAATGATCATTCATTTTTCCCCTTACTTCACTCGCAAGTTACCACATTCACTAGCCCTTTTTCTCATGCTAGGCATATCATAATGATTCAAGACATAAGTGGTGAAATCGGAGGCTTAGAAGTATGAAATTTGGCTTTTAAAACTCAAAAATCAACTTTGGGATGAAAACAGAGCCACGCGTACGCGCACTCCACACGCACGCGTGGATGGCCTTAAAACTCATCGACGCGCAAGCGTCATACGCGCGAACGCGCGGATTGAAAATTAGCCAAACGACGCGCAAGCGTCAGCCACGCGTACGCGTGGGTGCTCTTGTGCCCCAGGCACAAAACTGGCACAACTCTCTGGAAAATGGCTGGGCATTTGGTGCAGCACATCGACGCGCCCGCGCACACCACGCGCACGCGTGGATGGTGCTTTCTCGAAGAACGGCCCGTACGCGCCAAGTGCGCCTACGCACGGAGGGTCATTCTGCTAAAAATTTTCTAAGTTAAAATCTGCAGAATTTACAGATTCAACCCCCAATCTTCCGACGGACATAACTTTCTCATTTTAAATCATTTCTCACCCGTTCTTCGAACGGCATGGACATCCTGGATCCAATTTCATTTCTAAATAGATTTGGTACAAATCAGAGATCCGTAGTCTAAGTTATGTCCCGTCAAAGTATGCCCAAAAATCGTGTTTTCATACAAAACCATAAAGTGCCATTTTCAAAACAAGCCACCTTCAACTCTTTTTAAAACCAATCAAAACATGCCAATTTCATCCCTTCTCTTTGAAATCAATCAAAATGTACCAAAATTAACATCAAGCCATCCTCAACTCACACATTGACATTTTACCAAATTTTCCAAAATCACCATCCAACCCTTTTAACACTTCTCAATCAAATGGCTAAAGGACAAACACAATATCATGTCATACATCCTCCCTCACCCCAATTTCCAATAATACCATTTCCAATCAACCATCATTATACATAATCAACATCATACTCACCATCAACATGGTATCACCCATCAATTCAACCTCAATCATCCATCAAGCATATATCACAACATGCATTTCTCATATATCACACAATCAAGGCATCAATATTCATGATCACATATATGATCACATCATATATCTCAACCATTCAACATCATCAACAATTCAATGCCTATCTTAGGGCCGCTAACCTAAGTATTTCCTACCACATTACATATTAGATACGGGAAACCGAAACCATACCTTAGCCGATTTCTCACGCTCAACCAGAGCACTTCCAAACCACTTGTCCACAAGCTCTCAAGGTCTCAATACCTCCAAGAACAGATTTTATCACACAAAACCCTCTTCCAAGCTTTCCAAAATCACCAATCGAGCTCCAATATTCACATATACACAACCTAAGCCACAATCATCATACCCATACATAACATCTCAATATCCAAACATCATAGAACAACAAATTACACTAGGGTTGAGAATCTTACCATACCCAAGGTCCAAGGAGACAAGATTAACCTTCTCCTTCAATAGAGTTGGGTCCTATAACATCAAAGAACCCAAAATCTCAACATTTCACCCATGAAACTCGAAAACAAGGGCTGGAATTTCGAAGAGAAAAACGTGGCTTACCTCAAGATTGATTGTATGGGTTTTGTAGAGCTCTCCGCGGTGAACGCGTGGCCGTAAACGGTGCGGAAATCGGATCTCTAGATCAAAAGTTATGGTGGTTTGAAGATCAACCAAGGGAGAGAACTTGAGAGAGTGTTCTTCCCCCCTCCATACCAATTTCAGCGTGTTTGAGTGATAAGTGAGGAGAGAGAGTGCTGAAAACTAGGGTTTTGGTTAGTTTAGTTGGGCCAAGGGCCCACTTTGGGTCCGGTTGGACCGGTTTGGCCCGTTCGGTCCAATCTTGGTCCGATTTCTATAAAATTGGTACCGAAATTCTCGTCCCAATCTCCTCTATCATATTAAGCCATAAAAATAACATTTTTGGCTTTTCTAGAACAAATTCTCATTTATGGGTTAATTAGCCATTAATTAACCGGGTCTTACATTCTATCCACCTAATTGGGAATTTTGCCCACAAAATTCAAATTCAATTACCTGAGAATAAGTGTGGATAATCCGTTCGCATCACCGACTCAAGTTCCAAAGTGTGTTCCTCAACACCGCCTCGACTCCAAGCCACTTTGACTAATGAAACCTCTTTTCCATGCAACCGTTTGATACTAGTATCATCGATTCTGATTGGAGCCACTGGAAGCGTCAAATCTTCTCTTAACTGAACCGATTCAGGTTCTAATACATGGCTAGCATCAGGAGTGTACTTCCGAAGCTGCGACACGTGAAACACATCATGCAGGTTCGAAAGATGAGGTGGTAGAGCCACCCGATACGCCACCAGCCCAATCCTCTCCAGGATCTGAAATGGACCAATGTATCGAGGATTCAACTTCTTTGCTTTAATCGCCCTACCTACTCCTGTGGTTGGAGTAACCTTAAGGAAAACATGATCTCCTTCCTCAAATTCTAAGGGCTTCCGCCTCTGATCGGCGTAACTCTTCTGGCGACTCTGCGCCGTAAGCATCCTATCTCGGATTTTCTTAACTTGTTCAGTGGTCTCAGCTATCATTTTCGGCCCCAACAAGCCTTTCTCTCCAGCTTCATACCAATATAGCGGAGATTGACATTTCCTTCCATACAATGCCTCATACGGAGCCATTCTGATGCTCGCATGGTAACTATTATTGTATGCAAACTCTACTAACGGCATATACCGATCCCAACTCGCCGGTTGGTCCAAAACACAAGCTCTCAACATATCCTCTAGGGTTTGGATCGTCCTCTCAGATTGACCATCTGTTTGAGGATGGTAAGCTGTACTCAAGCTTAATCGGGTTCCAAAAGCTTTCTGAAATGCACCCCAGAACCTCGAAGTGAAACGAGGATCTCTATCAGAGATTATAGTAGCAGGTACACCATGGAGTCTCACAATCTCCTTTATGTATAACCGAGCTAGCTCCTCAAGGGTGTAAGTCATCCGAATGGGCAAAAAGTGAGCTGACTTAGTCAGTCGGTCCACAATCACCCAGATAGCATCAAAACCAGTCCTAGTCCTTGGCAATCCCGACACAAAGTCCATCGCAATACTTTTCCACTTCAATTGCGGAATCTCTAAAGGTTGCAACATCCCAGAAGGTCTTTGATGTTCAATCTTTACCTTTTGGCAAGTTAAGCACTTTGAAACATATTCCGCCACATCATTCTTCATACCTGGCCACCAAAATATCGCCTTTAAATCATGGTACATCTTAGTGCTTCCCGGGTGAATGGAGAATCCGCTTTTGTGTGCCTCCTTTAAGATATCTTGCCTCAAAGTGCCAACATCCGGCACAATGATCCTACCCTTGAATCTCCATAACCCATCTTTTTCTTCCAACACTCTCCACTGTTTTCCTTGTTCGATAGCAGGTAACACCTTCCATAACGCTTCATCATTTTCATGAGCCTTCAGGAGTTCGGACTTAAAATCACTCGAGATTTCTAATTGGCTCAAACAAAAGGTTCCAGATACTTCTCGAGCACCAATTTTTAGACTCTCGAATCCCTTGAGCAACTTCTCCTCTTGAAGCATCATCCAAGCCGCATATAACGACTTCCGACTTAACGCATCCGCCACTATATTCGCCTTTCCCAGATGGTAATTCAACTCAAAGTCGTAGTCCTTCAATAATTCCATCCACCTTCTCTGCCTCATATTAAGCTCTTTCTGATCAAAGAGATATTTCAAGCTCTTGTGATCGGAGAAGACTTGGAACTTAACCCCATAGAGATAATGCCTCCACCCCTTCAAGGCAAACACAACCGCAGCGAGTTCCAAATCGTGCGTAGGGTAACTAACTTCATGAGGTCTCAACTGTCGTGAGGCATAAGCCACCACATTATGATGCTGCATCAGCACGCACCCTAGACCCTTTAGTGAGGCATCACAGTATACCTCAAAAGGCTCGTTCGGCTCAGGTAACACTAACACAGGTGCAGTGGTTAACTTCTTCTTCAATGCCTGAAAGCTCTCCTCGCACTCAGGAGTCCAAACAAACGGGGTGTCTTTGCGGGTTAACTTTGTCAACGGCAAAGCTAATTGCGAAAAGCCCTTGATGAACCTTCGATAATAGCCAGCTAAACACAGAAAACTCCTTATCTCAGTTACTGTGGTTGGTTGCCTCCAATCCATCACAGCTTCCACCTTAGTTGGATCTACGGCTATTCCCTTCTTACTTACCACGTGACACAAAAACTTTACCTCATCCTTCCAAAACTCACACTTAGACAATTTCGCATAGAGTTTCTTCTCCTTTAGAATTTGCAATACGGTCCTCAAGTGTTCCACATGCTCTTCTTCAGTCTTGGAGTAAATTAGTATGTCGTCAATGAAGACAACAACGAATTTATCCAGAAACGGACGGAACACTCTATTCATGTAATCCATGAATACTGCAGGAGCGTTCGTCAACCCAAAAGACATTACAGTGTACTCGTAATAACTATAACGAGTCCTGAAAGCGGTCTTAGGGATATCCTCACCCCTCACCCTTATCTGGTGATAACCGGATCGCAAATCGATCTTGGAGAAAACCCCAGCTCCTTGTAATTGATCCATGAGATCATCAATTCTCAGCAATGGGTACTTATTCTTTATGGTGACCTTGTTCAGCTACCTGTAATCCACACAGAGCCACATACTTCCATCTTTCTTCTTTACCAGTAACACTGGAGCACCCCACGGGAAAACACTTGGTCGGATAAAGTTCTTACCCAACAATTCCTCTAACTGAGACTTTAGCTCGGCCATCTCTAACGGTGACATTCTATAAGGAGCACTTGAGATTGGTCCCGCCCCAGGCACCAATTCAATAGCAAACTCGACCTCTCGGTTAGGTGGAAATTCCTCAATATCATCGGGAAACACTTCCAAAAACTCACACACTACCGGAACCTGATCCAACCTTTGGTCATCACCCGAAACACCAGCGGTTAACAACAGGATACCCTGACATTCGATTCCCGAACAGTTCACCATCATCGAATTTAAGTAATAATTATTCACCACGACTGGCCCTTCCGTATCTTCCGGCATAAAGTACACTGACTTTGTAGAACAATCAAGCAGGACATGGTTCTCAGATAACCAGTCCAATCCCAAGATAAGATCAAGACCGATCATCGGTAAGCAGATTAAATTATGGATAAAATCACGCTGCTTGAACCTAAACGAAACTTTCGGGCATCCTAGCCTAGTTACCATGGCCTCATGGGTAGCATTATACACTTTTAGGTCATAACCTAAGGTTACGATCTTCAATCCTAACTCATGGGCTTTCTCAAATGCAATGAATGAATGCGATGCTCCCGAATCAAATAAAGCATTTAAAGTTTGACCAGCCATTTCACAGTTACCTCGAATGAGTGTCTCGGATCCCTCTGCACCCACAGCTGAGGTGGTGAACACCCGACCAGTTTGTTGTGCTTTCCCAGCACCTTGCTTCTGCCGCTCCGGACAACTTGCGGCTTTATGCCCCGCCTTTCCACAATTGTAGCACAAACCCCATCCGGCCTTGCATGGTACTCCCGGATGGTGACTTCCACACCTAGTACAAGCTTGATCATTCTGAGGCTGCTTCCCAAACCTTTTTCCTTGGGAGTAGTTGTTGTTGGGCCTCCTAAAGGAACCTCCCTTCTTGAAAGGCGGACCTCTAGGTGCAAAACTCTTCCCTCGGTTATGTGGAAATGATCCTTTGTGACTTCCTTTCTCAGTGGCTGCCCTCTTCACACACTCTTCAGCAACCCTACACTTGTTCACCAACTCAGAGAAAGTTCTAGTCTCCATTGGCCCCACCGAACCGAAAATATCGCTCCAGAGTCCTCCTTCGTACTTAACACACTTCCATTCCTCATATTCCACCGGAGTCCCTTGACACATACGAGAGAATCTGAACAGCTCCTCAAACTTGTCAGTATACTCAGATACGGACATAGTACCCTGCTTCAGCTGCAACAATTCAAGCTCTTTGGCCATCCTAGCAGAAGTCAGAAAGTACTTCTTATAGAACTCCTCTTAGAAGACATCCCAGGTGATATAATCATCACCCTGCTGCAGAAGGCGTCGGATACCCTGCCACCAATGCGACGCTTCACCAGTGAGCAAATAGGTAGCAAACTCCACACGCTGCCCTTCAGGTACCACCTGCGCTTGCAGTGCTCGTTCCATAGCCTGAAACCATGTATCGGCTTCAGTCGGGCTAGTAGTTCCCTTGAACTTCGGGGGATTAACCTTCAAAAAGTTCGCCAGTGTCATCGGGCTCTGAACTCCACCTCCGTCATTACCATGGTTGTTCATCTGTTGACCAAGAGCCTCAGTAGTGGCTTGCATAGCAGCAGCCATGTTCTCCAGCGCAGTCATAAAGTTCACCGGGTCATTAGGGTTATTCTCCGGTACACGAGCATTATTACGACTCCTCCCACGACCTCTACCGCGTCCACGAGGCACCATCTGATTCCTATACACACCAAACAATCGATATTAAGTTGATCAGTCTCAATATCGGAAGTCTAGTGCTTCAAAGTCCCAAATGTATGCTCATGAACGTTTATGCCAATTATATCAAGTAGATATACTAACAGCATATAACACACATACAGAGAATGCACAGAAGCATAGTCAGTCCATTCCTCAGGCTCTACAGGAATGAACTGCTCTGATACCATAATGTAACACCCTACCATACAGAGTCTTATGCTTAAGTCATAATTCAGAGATGGCAAGGTATTACGACCTCTAAAACCAAAATTTAGTACGTATAGTAGTATGAATAATTGATTATAACTAGGAGCCTTTATAGAAAAAGGGGTAAACAAAAACCGTAACTCGAACGCGCAACACTCCGATCGATAACGTAACGAGCAAAGGATAAGCTAACGCAAGATCATATATATACAAAGAGTGTCAAAAACAGGAATATCAAGACTCAAAATCCGGCTGCAAAGATAACCGATCTGAGCATAGCAATATATACAAATAATAAAATAAGGAAAACCCCAAAGGAAACCCAAAGGGACACAAATACAGAAATCTATTCTCCAAAATCCCCTCTAGAAGGAGTCATCACAGTTTGTATTATTTAACGGAGATAAACATATCTAAACAAGATATATAAACCAAGACGGAATCCCGAGAACAAAGGATCTTCGCTAATCCAGAAGTCTCCAGCATGCCTTAACGAGAAGCCTCGCGTCTTGCATCTGAAAACCACAAAATCTGCATGGGTGAGAACCAGAGGTCCCTAGCACGGTAACAGCTTCCACATATATAATACATAATAATAGAGAAAAGCCGAAGGCAATCCTAGAACTTCCTCCAGATAATATCAAAGCTTATAAACAAACTAAACCGTAAGTGGCAACTGACTAAAGATCCTTCAGTCTAACTAATACTTTTCTTTTCAATTCCTTCAAACCTCCCAACCACCAGCAGGAGTATAAAATAGCAAACACAGTTATATTAGACAAGAGATTCACAAATAGGAACGAATAAGGCATTTAGACAATTAGCAAGTAATATGCAGTCAAATAGGCAATCTCAAACAATTCATGTAATATGCTTATGATGCATGCTTGTCCCTAGTGGTTGATGATATCATCTGTCGGTTATAGAGCCAACCCGACAAGTCCTGGTAGCTAACCATTGGACTGTCCCTCTATCGCGCATCCCCAACTCGAGTTATACTCATCATAAACTTGATCATAATCATGATCCATATCCATCACCCTCACTGGTGAATATTTACGGGGGCGAGCTCATCCGGGCCTTTAACAGTGCCCAGCCACACTTACGACATAGGGTCAAAAGAGCTTCAAGTCTCAACCTGGAGCACGTGGTGGCTAGCCGCTGCTTCCTCCCAGGGAAACCCTCATCTCCGATGGTGGAAGTGCAAACATTCACAATTTATTCAACAGCATATATGCATTTATACTTAGCCATAATCATGGCTCTACCGTAACACGGCAATAATCTAGCCATCCGGCTCACGGTTAAATCCATAACCAGCCAATTCATTAACAATTACGGCCCTTCGGCCCATGACACAACAAGCACTTCCACCGCCATCCTCCGCATCTCACATAATCATCTTTGATCCTTAATGATCATTCATTTTTCCCCTTGCTTCACTCGCAAGTTACCACATTCACTAGCCCTTTTTCTCATGCTAGGCATATCATAATGATTCAAGACATAAGTGGTAAGATCGGAGGCTTAGAAGTATGAAATTTGGCTTTTAAAACTCAAAAATCAACTTTGGGATGAAAACAGGGCCACGCGTACGCGCACTCAACGCGCACGCGTGGATGGCCTTAAAACTTATCGACGCGCAAGCGTCATACGCGCGAACGCGCGGATTGAAAATTAGCCAAATGACGCGCAAGCGTCAGCCACGCGTACGCGTGGGTGCTGTTGTGCCCCAGGCACAAAACTGGCACAACTCTGGCACAACTCTCCGGAAAATGGCTAGGCATTTGGTACAGCGCATCGACGCGCCCGCGCACACCACGCGCATGCGTGGATGGTGCTTTCTCGAAGAACGGTGCGTACGCGCCAAGTACACCTACGCGCGGAGGGTCATTCTGCTAAAAATTTTCTAAGTTAAAAGCTGCAGAATTTACAGATTCAACCCCCAATCTTCCGACGGACATAACTTTCTCATTTTAAATCGTTTCTCACCCGTTCTTTGAACGGCATGAACATCCTGGATCCAATTTCATTTCTAAATAGATTTGGTACAAATCAGAGATCCGTAGTCCAAGTTATGTCCCGTCAAAGTATGCCCAAAAATCGTATTTTCATACAAAACCATAAAGTGCCATTTTTAAAACAAGCCACTTTTAACTCTTTTCAAAATCAATCAAAACATGCTAATTTCATCCCTTCTCTTTGAAATCAATCAAAATGTACCAAAATCAACATCAAGCCATCCTCAACTCACACATTGACATTTTACCAAATTTCCCAAAATCACCATCCAACCCTTTTAACACTTCTCAATCAAATGGCTAAAGGACAAACACAATATCATGTCATACATCCTCCCTCACCCCAATTTCCAATAATACCATTTCCAATCAACCATCATTATACATAATCAACATCATACTCACCATCAACATGGTATCACCCATCAATTCAACCTCAATCATCCATCAAGCATATATCACAACATGCATTTCTCATATATCACACAATCAAGGCATCAATATTCATAATCACATATATGATCACATCATATGTCTCAACCATTCAACATCATCAACAATTCAATGCCTATCTTAGGGCCGCTAGCTAAGTATTTCCTACCACATTACATATTAGATACGGGAAACCGAAACCATACCTTAGCCAATTTCCCACGCTCAACCGAAGCACTTTCCAACCACTTGTCCACAAGCTCTCAAGGTCTCAATACCTCCAAGAACAGATTTTATCACACAAAACCCTCTTCCAAGCTTTCCAAAATCACCAATTGAGCTCCAATATTCACATATACACAACCTAAGCCACAATCATCATATCCATACACAACATCTCAATACCCAAACATCATAGAACAACAAATTACACTAGGGTTGAGAATTTTACCATACTCAAGGTCCAAGGAGACAAGATTAATCTTCTCCTTCAGGAGAGTTGCGTCCTATAACATCAAAGAACCCAAAATCTCAACATTTCATCCATGAAACTCGAAAACAAGGGCTGGAATTTCGAAGAGCAAAACGTGGCTTACCTCAAGATTGATTGTATGGGTTTTGTAGAGCTCTCCGCGGTGAACGCGTGGCCGCAGACGGTGCGGCAATCAGAGCTCTAGATCAAAAGTTATGGTGGTTTAAAGATCAACCAAGGGAGAGAACTTGAGAGAGTGTTCTTCCCCCCTCCATACCAATTTCAGCGTGTTTGAGTGATAAGTGAGGAGAGAGAGTGCTGAAAACTAGGGTTTTGGTTTAATTTAGTTGGGGCAAGGGCCCACTTTGGGTTCGGTTGGACCGGTTTGGCCCGTTCGGTCCAATCTTGGTCCGATTTCTATAAAATTGGTACCGAAATTCTCGTCCCAATCTCCTCTATCATATTAAGCCATAAAAATAACATTTTTGGCTTTTCTAGAATAAATTCTCATTTATGGGTTAATTAGCCATTAATTAACCGGGTCTTACATTTGTTGGCTTACTGATTATATTGCAGATTGATTATATAGTTCAATTTGGAATATGGTTTTATGCGAATTATAGTAGGTTTTTAAATGGAGGTTAACTTATCTGTTCATGTTTATTGCAAGCATGTATTTCATATCAGTATGTCTGTATGTATATTATATAGCTTTTGTATTGTTTATTGATTTTTCTTCTTTGAGATCTGCAATTTTAATGATTTAGTAATCTAAAGATATTATTATTGTATGCTGTTTTTGCTTTATCTATTAAATAATCTTTGAATTATTTTTTATTTAGTTGGTTCATTTTAGATATGGAACATGAAACTCCTATTGTGAAAGTCAAGGCTCATTTTTCCTTGATTTCACCTCTTAGCCTATTTTAATAGTTACCACTTGATATGCCTCGGTTGCTTTTTAATTAAGGATAGTTCAATCATCTTTATTTTGCATTAAAGAATGAAGTCTAATTTAGTATTTCTTTTAAACAAAGGTGCAATTTCATTAAGAAAAATTCTGCTATTAGGATAGAGTTTTCTATCAAGTATCAACACATAAAAGACATGAAGTGTCAAATTTAAAGGGCACTGTGTGAATTAAAAAGAAATAATAAAACCTGTAAACTAAAAGAGAAGTAATTCTGCCTAAATAGAGGTTCAGAATTCATATTGATTGTATTTTATTGAAAGAAAAATAAGAAATAGTGAGAATAAGAACAAATAAGCAAAGTGCTCTTTAGAAAACTTTGGAAACAATCTGATACCTTTGGTTGTACCACCAAATAAAAAGTGAGAAATGATAAGATATCTAGGAATATTGCTATACATGCTAAGAATTTATAAATTGTTATTCTTTTATTCGGTTACTTTCCCTATTGTATGTATAATATTGCTAATGCTAAGAATTGATAAATTATGAGTTGAACTAAACTGAAATAAATAATTGAATCTTTTAGAAAAAAAAATTGCTTTGCTCTATTTTGTTCTGAATTACTTAAAATGCTTTATTGAATTTTTTGTTGAATTTCTTTTAAATGAATGGTTAAATTGTTGTTATTACATTAAAGACAATTCTTAAATTTTTGTTATGCTAATATTTTTTGTTTAGATTGGATTGTTGAACTTTGTTGTTGAACTTGGATAGTTCTAATTGGCATTAAACATAATTTTGTAATTTTTGTTAAATTATAAAATTTTTATGTGATATTAAACTGATTTTTAAATATTTGTTGTTTAATTTTTTTTAATAGAAATGGCGGCAAATCAAGCTAATGCAAGTGAAAATCTGACTAACAATCCAACTTCTCAATTAGAAAGTACAACTGGAATTACTAGTAAAAAAAAAGTTGTTTAGAATGCTCTTGGAAGTAGAACTTATGTAGGATGGGAGCATGGGATATCTGTTGGAGAAGATGGAAAAAAATACAATGCAAATATGGTCATAAGATTTTTTCAGGAGGAGTTTATAGATTGAAATACCACTTAGCGGGAACTCAAAAAAATGTTGGAACTTGTACAACTGTTACTGATGAAGTCAAAAAACAAATGTGGGATGTTATGAGTGGGTTGCAAGTGAATTTGATCAAGAAAACAAATATGGGTGGAGCAAATCCAGCTAGAGCTACTGTGGAAGGTGACACTGCTGCTGAAAAAAGAAAGAAAAAAGAATTGGAGGGCAACATATTCAAGAAAACGTGCATTAGTACTCAATCAACAATCAACAATATATTTAAGAAGAATTTGAGAGAGGAAGTATGCTTAGAGATTGGTGCTTTTTTCTACAATAATGGTATCCCCTTCAACGTATCAAGGAGCAAGGAATACACCAGAATGTTTGAGAAGGCTGTAAGATATGGAATAGGATTCAAGTCACCCTCCTACCATGAATTAAGGGTTCCTCTTTTGAAGAAATACGTGAAACTTGTTCAACAATCACTAGAGGAACATAGAACATATTAGAAGCAAGTTGGTTGTACAATAATGACTGACGGTTGGACAAATAAGAGAAGGCGGACCATCCTATTTTTTTGGTTAATAGTCCTAAAGGGACTATGTTTTTGAAATTTATTGATGCCTCTCATATTACTAAGACAGCTGACAAATTTTTTGAAATGATAGACGATGTGGTTGAAGAGCTTGGTGAAAAAAATCTCATTCAAGTTGTCACCGACAATGTGGCTAATTACAAAGCTACAAGAGAAATGCTAATAAAAAAGAGGAAAAAGTTGTTTTAGACGCCTTGCGCAGCACATTGCATTGACTTAATGTTAGAAGACTTGGAGAAAAAAAGCAACACTCACTACTACACATCCACACCAAAGAAAAAGATTTATAGAGATAGAACGATTACTACATACATATATGCTAGGACAACTCTCATTTCACTACTACACATCCACACCAAAGAAAAATATTTGGTGAGGCCAGGTATAACCCGTTTTGTAACTTTCTACCTTACTTTGGGATGCCTCAATGACAACAAAGCTTCCTTAATAAGAATGTTTCTTTCTGATCAATGGACTTCTAGTAATTTTTTAAAGACAAAATATGGAAAAATAATTACAAGTGTGGTGTTGGATAAGATGTTTTGGAAAGAGGTGGTGATTTTCTTGAGGGTTGTCTACCCTTTTCTTCATGTGCTTCGTATGGTGGATTCAGAAGAAAAGCCGGTAATGAGATTTATTTATGAAGAAATAAAAAAATACAAAGGAGAAAATACGAGATGCATTTCAAGGAAAACTGCCTAACTATTTTTTTATTTTATTAATGCACGAATAATATTCTTTATTTTGTAACTAATTTATTAATTTTTCTATGTTTTAGTTACATACCTATTTGGGATATTATTGATGCAAGATGGGGCAACCAACTTCATAGGCCATTTGTAACACCCTAATTACCCTAAGCCTTACCTCATGCCGTAAACCAAAGGTTAATCAGAGGTCACGACAATCCTAAGGCTTATACATAAATATATATAGAAAGGAATAATAATTCTAGAAGCCCGATGAAGGAATAAGCTCGAATCTCAGAGTTTCAAAAGCGCAAAACGTTCACACGAAGCTACACTAATCGAGGCAAAAGATATAGATACAAGATAACAAAATGTATATGGATATGTAAGTAGAATAGTCATAAAGTACTAGCCGCAACCCGCGGAGTTTAAGCCGACTAGTATATACAGACATACATAGTTTTGAAGTAAAATAGCTTATACAATATCTCTCTCAAGTAATCCTCTAAGGCAATATAAATACAAAAGTGAGAGAACAAATCAAAATAACCAAAAGACTCCAAAACATGATAAAGGTCCTCCGCTCTGTCACCATCAAGCAACTCATCGAGGTGGGTTGCGACCTACATCTGAAAAATAACAACAAAGTATGAGATGAGAATTAGAGGTTCTCAGTATGGTAACAGTGCCCAGTAATGTAAGATATAGGACCCCCGGATGCTAGAGGCAATCCTAGAGCTTCATATTAATCATAAGATTCAACTTAAAGCATTTCTAAAATTTAAAACCATAACTTTAAATCCTTTATGAAACGGGGTAAACTATCTTAAGGGATTTCTAACTATCAGTTCACCGCTGTCCCATAACCTTCACCAGCCTAACCGCCATGCGATCCCATCGCCACTGCCTTCCGAATCTCCTCAATCCCAGTAGAAAACACAAGTAATAACAATGCAAGTAAAGCACAAGTATAGCATGTATATCAAGAAATTCAAGAAGCAATTAATCATGTTATACAATTAGGCAAGCAATTCAAGTCAGCAAAGCAAACAAACATATAGAAGATGCACATGATGAACGCCTGTCCTATTTGACTGTGATATCACATCGTCGGTTCAACTGCCAACCCGACATACCTCCATGGAGATGTCGCCTTTCGGTCTCAGAATGGGAACCCCCGAGATATCGTGCCCGGAACACGGTCCAAGATATAGTGCCTGTACACTCTTGTGATTCTGAAAAGATGCGAGCGGGATACTCTTGCCACAGACCTCACATCTCAACGTAAGCGGGACTAATTACAGCCCTTACGCCGCCGCCGCGACCTCGACAGGTAGGATTAAACTACCGTCCCTGACAGGCACATAGCATCTCATCAATCTCAGTATAAAATAATAATTTAGTGGTTTTTAGAAATAATTTTCAGTACTCAGTCCACTCCGAGTCCTAGACTTGTGTCAAGCATCATCAAGTCCACAACTCCATAATGTCATCATACTAATCGTCTTTACAGTACTCTACCACTACACTCAGCTAATCCACCCTCAGTACTCCAGAATACTAAGGCTCCGTCTTCTTAACTTTTTACCAGAAATTCTCCAGTTA
Source organism: Arachis hypogaea (assembly GCF_003086295.3). NCBI lineage: Eukaryota > Viridiplantae > Streptophyta > Magnoliopsida > Fabales > Fabaceae > Arachis > Arachis hypogaea. The sequence continues at coordinate 97,184,073 of NC_092049.1, forward strand.
ACCTACTTATGGTTTTTTCTATGTTTCAAAGGCTAAAATTAAGTTAAAGAATCTTAAATAAGTGTTACGGAAGTTTACAAGCTTTCCAGGAAGGTAAAACAGTTAAAAAAAGAAGTTTCATTGAAAAAAAGGTAGTGTACATATGCATAGGCTTTTGCGTACGCACTCCCAGAAGAGTTTCTCAAAGTGTGCGTACGCACAGAAGGCAAAATTTTCCTTGTTGAGTGCACGCACAGAAACGTGTGAACGCCCCAACAGAAGGCACTTCTCAGCGTGTGTGTGCGCATGATGTTGTGCATACGCACAACTTGAAAATTTCGTAGGGTGTGTGTGCACACCAGAGTGTGCTAGCACTCCCAACAGTAGGCTTCTCCCTGTGTGTGCATGCACACCGGTGTGTGCGTACGCACGTTTTCAAAAATATACAGGGTGTGTGTGCGCACAAGGCTGTGCATACGCACAAGTCAAAATATAGCCACTGTGCGTGCGCACACAAACCAGAAATCACGAATTATGCAACATCACAGAATTCAGATTTTTTATATCAACTTCCAAAAATCATATCTTTTTCTACAAAATTCTGATTACTACGAAATCTATACTGTTTTAAAGCTCTTTGAATTGTCTTTAATTTGATAAAAAAATTATTCAATTTCAAAAACCGTAGCTCAAGATATGATTCGTCAAAGTTCACCAAAAATACATTTTTACCGAAAATCTCTAAACCTCAATTTTACCAAACTCTCAATCCAAAATCACTTATTCCACATTCAAAATAGTCCTAATGTACCTAAAATCATATTCATACATCGTTTATTCATTTCATACACCAAATTCTACTTGTAAACTCAAATCTCAATAATAAACATCACAAGATATCATTCCACAATCCTCTATCAACATCAACAAACCTCATCAATCATTAACAATCCTCAAAATCATCATTATCCAAATCCTACATCATACATCAACATTATCATTCACCATAATCATCAAAATCATTAAATTCATCATACACCACAATTACCAACAATCAATTTCAATCCTATCCTATGGTCCACTAGCCTAAGTGTCTAGAAATATTACATATTACATAGAGAAAACCGAAACCATACCTTGACCGATTCTCAATATGTACTATACACCAAAAGTTGGATCCCAACCAAGCTTCCGCAAGTTTTCAAGTTCAATCAAGCCGCCAAACACAATCCAAAAGCTCCAATAATAATAAATTTCAAGCTATATAAAATTAATTCATCATAATTAATACCTATGGTTTACCAAAATTATAAATTCATAAGAGTTTAAGACATTCTTACCTTACCCAACAGTTTCTGGGGCAAAACCCAATAGCAACCAAGTGCTAGAGTATACCTAAACACCCAAAACCACAAAAGTCTCTCAAAAAAACCAAACCTAAAAACATAAAAACTATTAAGGCTAAGAAAGAGAGTGTGAAACGTGATTTCTTACCAGTAATACTTAGATAGAAATTATGAGCTCAACAAGAGCTTCGTGTGGCCACAAACGACATGCGAATCGAAGCACCGTAGCTCAAGATACAAGCAATTGAAGGTGAATGTGAATAGTACTTTGGTGAAACCCTCACTTTCTTCCTCACTTGGCAGTTGCTGTTGTGTTTGTGTTATGAACTCATTTGGGTTCAATTACACATTTATATATGTTGGGCTTGGGCTCAACTTGGACCCGGTCCAAATCGTTAGCGTTTTTGGCTCGTTTGGCTCAACTTTGGGCCAAACCTTTAAAATTAGTGCCCGGTTTTAAACTTCAATTATTTTTCTAAGTTTTTCTACTATTTTTATCATTCTCGCATAGTACTGGATAGATTTAAGCCGGTACTACCAGTTAATTTACCGGTACGCATTTTTACGCAATTTTTCGCAGAAAATTATATTTTCCAACTCAAAAAAAATTACTGAGTCCAAATATCCTATTTATATTTTCTAATTAACATTCTAAATTTTTGGATCCTATTTTAGGTAATTTAATTTAATTAATTAAGCGGTTAATTAGTCGCGGTTCTTACACCATTGCATACTGCAGGCTATTATTTGAATCCGCAAATTCATTATAGTTCTGGTTTTAAAGTTGTTGATGAGTTGAAGAAGAAGTTTTATTCTTGTATGGAAAGGATGATAGGAAATCCAGATCTAATTACTAAGATGGATGTTCAACTTGAAGATTTTAAGACTCGAAAAGAGTTTTTTGGTAGTAAAGTAGCTCAGAATGCAATTTCTACTAAAACTCTGCCTCAATGGTGGGATTCTTATGGGTATCAGCATCCAAAACTTCAACAATTTGTAATTCGTGTCTTGAATTTGACATGTAGCTGATGCATTCTTGGTTTCGACCATGTTCCTCGACCTTCCTCAAACCACTAAGCTTTCGACCTTGATTATCCTTTTATTCTTGTCATAGTCGAAAGAAAGTTCTCTTATGGCCATCTGTGCTATGTTTCGACTTCCTATACACCATAGTCAAATTTCTTCAAAAGACGAAGCTGAAGACTTGAATTTGGATGATTTTGATTTTAACCTTGCCAACATATTCTCAAAAGCCCGACAAGTATACTCCTCTAAAGGAACAAGAGTTTCCTCATCTTCTGGTCAAGAACCTGAAGTTGCCTCTTCAGTGAAAGAAACAGAAAAAATCATTCTGACTCGCGAAGAAGAAGTCACCTCTCCTAAGCCACAACTTCCACGAGGCCCCAGCCCTTTAATTGTTGAAAGGGTCAACATTGTTCTTGATTGTCTCAACCATCCCTTGGAAGATATTAATAATAATGCTTACCTGAAGGCTTGACTGTTGGCAGCCCTCGACTTTTTGAATTAAAAAATTCTAGTCGATGCTTTAAAATCCTTGGAGATTTTTATGGAAGATATTTATAACCATATCTCAGCAACAGCCTTCGACATCTTATATAAGCTTAAATAATATATCGACAGGCTATTTAATACTGCTTTGATGAGTACCAACTTTCCCACTTTGTTGAGTTCTTTAGATTTTTATAAGCCGAGCTTCTCCTCCACTTTGTCTATAATTGACTTCCAAGTTTTGACCAACCTTGGGTTAGCTCCTAAAGGAATTCCAAGGTATTTGGCCGAAAGAGTAGCTTCTTTGCACCCCCAACGAGCTACACATACTTCAAACACAATGTTGTTCACAATTGATTTAGATCAAATTGGATTTGTCAAAATTGATACTTAACCCCGACATCAACTCAAAGTAGTGTAGAAGCCTCTTGTATTTCTTAATAGTCTCCTCCTCTTGCGGACAAAACAACACATTGTCATCTACAAACTAAAGATGTGACAATTCTATATTATCTCTCCCAACTAATAAAAGAGATATCCGTCTGTTTCTAACTACCTCTCTAACTATTAATTTGAAGTAATCAAATAAAACACCAAGACAAAGTCTCTTGTCTTTATGAGAACAACAATAATTCCCATCATTCTTATTATTCAATTTTATTCAAACTTTTATAAAAATATCGGCAGAACCTCCCCTAAAACTGGAATTTTTTCACCCCTTAAGGGTTCCATCCAAACTAACACTTTTCAACATTTTCTCAATTTTTTATATACGAATCAAATTTTCACTATCAATATATTTATTTTCTGATATCTTAATTTATCTTTAAGTTATTAAATTTTCATACATTAGGGCAACAAACAATTTGTTCAAATCCTAATCCACCCACCAAGAGGCTTCAAGCATTGTTACTAATTAATTTTATTGTTAGAGCTATTAATCCCTTTCTAATCTGTTATCAATTTCATTCAATTATGAAAAATCATCTTAAATTATCAAAATTTAATTAATCAAACTTCAATAGAGATAAACAAGCCATAAAACGCTCATAAACTCAAATGCACATATTTTTTAAACTTTCAAAAAGCATTTCAAATTTGTAAAATAAACATCCCCTACCTCAATTAGTTGAAATTCACAGGAATTTGAGATGTAACAACCATCTATTTTCAAACCTACAGTAGTAAAACTCATAGAATATTAGGTACAGTGTAACCATAACAACACAAGACAGCTACGATAACAACACTGACAGTGAATCGAACAACCTACGGTGGTTTGAGGCTGAGCAAAGGCATGAAGGTACATCAAGCAAGGTAAGACAGAGTCAAATAATAGAGCATTGCGGTAAACTAAAATTGAACCAAATAATCCTACCATGAGAAACAAAGCAGGATTATGCAATAGTAGCCCTGATAGCCACCTCCAATACAAAACTAAAAAAATTGATAGATAATTAATTAATAAATTAATTATGAGAAGAGAAGATTGAGAAATTAGAATTTATAATTTGGAGAAATGAAAATATTTAGAATAAGAATTAAAGCATTAATCTTAAAGATTTTATCCCAAAGTTAGGTTAACAGGCTAAAACGATTGAACTGGGCCTCACTAGACCCAAGCCCAAGTATATAACACTCTCCATTTAATGAAAATTCAGCATTCCCTTCATTTTGAGAAGAGATTGGCGGATAGAGAGAAGAGAGAAAGGGGGAAGAAACCTTAACATTCATCACAACCTTCATTTGTCCATCACTTTTGATCTGGAAGCTCCGATTGACGAGCCACGTGTGGCCACGCATCGCTCTCCTCATCTTCTTTATTTTTATGTAAGTATTGCAGTGAGTAAATCCGAAATCCCTGCCCAGTTTTTTAGCTTCTCCACTATTTTGCATTTTTTGGGTACTTGGTATTGAAATCTTGTAATTTTGGTTCTTTAGAGGTACTCTAGTATGGATTTCAAGTGGGTTCATCCCATATTCGAGTGGGTTAAGCTTATTGTTGAGTTTGTATTGCGAAATTGGAGCTTGGTTTGCTTTTGGGAATGTACACTTGGCGAAGGCCTAGTGCCATTGGTTAAAGTTTGAGTTGATTGGAAGTAGTAATTCAAGAGTTGGAAATGCCATTATTAATTTACGGGTTTTAGCTTCAATTAGGCATGATGTAAGACTATGTAAAAATCTAGGTTAATTTCCCCTAGGTTAGCGTTGAATGAAAAGGTTGATGATGGATTGTGATATAGTTGTTTATGTGAATTAGGTGTTGATGAGTGTTTTATTATTGAATAAATGAAATTGAATATGCATTAATTAATTTGGTGTGGTATGATTGCCTATAATGACAATTGATATAAAAATTTGGGCTAGAGGCCAAGATAAGGTGAGTTATCCCCTATGTGGTAAGTCACGGTAAGTAATGGATTGCCACGATTGAACTTGAAATGATTGGTATGTGTGGTTGTGTTTTGGTATAAATTGTGGATGTGGTGAAGCTTGTTAGGGATATTTAAATATGAGTAGTGTTATATATATATATATATACACACACACATACATACATATTGTGTGTTTTGATACGATTGATGTTTTAAGTCAGAGTTTGTATGAGGATTGAGAATTAAGAGGTATGAATTGATATGTTTATGAATGATTAAGAATGAGATTTAGTGATGATTAATGTTGTGGTTAAACCAGATGACTTAGTTACGGGGATGGTGGTTCATCTCACCCGCAGTGAGGAAAGTGGTATTATCCCATTCACGGGTTAATGAATTTGGCAATTGATAAACGAATTGGGTTTAAAGAACATACTAACTTATGAAACTAATTTAAGTAAATGATAATGATGAATTATGATCTGAGTGACTGGATTGGCGAGGACAGTGGTATCATCCTGCTTGCCCAGTACGTTATTGCTTTGTGGGGTGGTGGCTTTGTCCTGCCCATCGTGAGAAAGTGGCGTTGTCCCTCTCACGAGATAAATAAATTGGTAAGCTAAATGAGAATGTGGTTAATGAACTTAATGATTTCAAAAACTTATTAAAGACTTTACTGTGAATTGATGTTTACTCACGGCAAGGACGGTGGTGAATCCCACTTGCACATTGAGCTAAGTTATGCCCGAACAAGAATGGTGGTTACTTCCGCTTGTTTGTGGTTCTCTCTAGTTGCATGGTGACAAGGCACATATTTCTTCTAATGGTGACAAGGCACATATTCCCTCTAATGGTAATAGGTGATGGGTTGAAATTGGATTCCAACACCTAAACTCACCGGCAAGTGTACCGGGTCGTATCAAGTAGTAATTACTCACAAGAGTGAGGTCGATCCTACAGGGATTGATGGATTGAGCAATTTTAGTTAGGTGGTTAGTTTAGTTAAGAAAATAGATGATAATTTGAGTGAATTGTGACAAACAGAAGCTAAATTGCATGAAATAGAAAGGGAGAGGGGAAATTGACAGAAAAGTAAAGTGCAGAAGAGTAATTTGCATGAAACTTAAAGTGCAAGAAAGTAAAAGAGCTGAATCTTAAAGTGCAAGTAATGTAAAGGACTGAAGCTTAGATTTCAAGAAATGTAAATAGCTGAAACTTAAAGTGCAAGAAATGTAAATGGCTTGAATAGTAAAGGGGTGTGGGAGTTGGGATTTAGAATTTAACAAAGAGAATGTAAAGAGGGATTATGCAGAGAAGTAGAAGATGAACTAAGTTGCTGAAGATCTAAACAGAAAAGTAAAATTGCTTGAAGAACAAAACAGAAAGTAAACTTAGCTCAACTGCAAAATCTAAAAGAGAAATTGAAGATCCAAGAGGAGCAATGAGATTAGAACGAGGATCTAGAACTCAATTAAACCCTTGATCAAACAGAAAATAAGTTGCAGAAGAAATGTAAATGAAAGCTCAGATCCAATTCTCAATCCTTAGAATTGTACAGAAAGAAAACAAAGATGAATTTCAGATAAGAATTGAAACAGAATTTCTTCAATCTCAATCTAAAACTCAAAACAGAAAGTAAAAGTTGCTGAAGCAAGAAAATGAAGACAGAAAACTAAATTCAAATTCGATTCTTAGAACAATTGAGAAGAGAGGCAAAGGATGATTCTCAAACTTAGAGTCAATGAAACTCTTCAATCTCAATTCAAATTCCAAGAACAGATAGCAGAAGTTACAGAAGCAAAATGAAAACAGAAGACTAGATCCAATTCCCGAATTTCAAAATGAAAGCTAAAGTAAAAACTAAAATTGAGCTCAATGGTAAAACAAAAAAAATGAAAAGAAGGTCCTCTCTAAATCAAACTAAGTCCTATTTATACACTTTCTATTTTTGAATTTAGAATTTTGGAGTGGGCTTTTTCATTTGGTGAAGAATTGGATCCAATTTGGCTTTTGGTTGCAAAATGGTCCCTGGGACACCTCCAGGGGAGCGTTCAGTTAACTATGGCAACGCAGCGCTTAATCCTTGGCCCAGGCTCTTCAATTTGTTGCGTGCCAAGCTTTTGGGTGCAGCCTCCATAGCGCTTAGTTGCCTATTCCAACTTAGCGCTCCATTGTGAAGGAATGAGGGACTCCAGCTTCGAATCATGGTGAGGCCACCTTGGCCCCTCAATTTATGAAACTAGCTCTCAGTTAACAAACTTCACTAAGCGCCCTTTGTTGTGGAATGAAGCTTCAACTTCGAGCCTTCGTGGAACCAATTCGGTGCCCATTTTCCTTGTACTAGTGCTCAGTGAAAACTCTTAACTCAGCGCCCTTTGCTTGTGCTCTTGGACTCCTCTTGGACTCTTACTAATTGCATTGTGTGAGCAATTCTTTTGTGCCAAGCACTTAGTGAAGTAGCGCTTCCTCCTTGCTCCCTAGGTGCTTGGTTCGAAACTGGTGAGTTCATTTTGGCTAACTTCCTTGCCAAGTCCTTATAGCGTGCTCTTGGTCCATGGGTTCGATCCTTGCTTGCTTCATTTTGGTGTAGCGCGCCTTGATTTTCTTTGAAATGGAGCACGAAAAAGTTAACTAAGTTAACTGAGCGCTATACTTTTGCTTTGTTCCCTTGGGCGCTCAGTTACTTGTTTCAACGCAGCATCCTTGCCTTTGAGCACTTGGCTTTGGTTGCTTTGTCTTTAGCGCTCAAATAGAGAGCGCTACGCTCAATTAGTGAGCACTATGCCTTGGCCTCATGATGCATGACACTTTTGTGCCTTGGGTCACGCTTTTCCAAAGCGTGGCCTAAGGTCCAAAGCGTGCTCTAACTTCAAAAGCGTGCCAAAAATTCCTTTTTCCACCATTTCTTCACCTACAAATAATCAAAACAACCAATCAAAGTATCACCAAATTCACAAGGTTTATAAATCATTCAAAAAAATAACTAATTCTAGCTTAAACGTCATGATTTAGTGTCAAATAAAGGATGGTTGATTGATTCCACAAAACCATGCAAATCCACTCCAAATTACTTACTTACAATGCAAGAAAGTGCATAAAACCTAATGACACAAGTGAAAAATGCTTGAAAAGCTAGCATAAGATGACTTGTCATCACAACACCAAACTTAAATCTTGCTTGTCCCCAAGCAAGCACTAAACATAAGGGGGAATGAAATGAAACAGAGAAGTATGCATGTCCTTATTTAGCAGATAATTGAACTTGGTTCATGGGGTTTTATGCAGACAACTGTAGCTCATCTATTCCTTGTTGATAGATAAGAAATATTTCCTTAAAGGTTCACTAGAGTTGTTGCTATAATCCCTTACTTTTTCTTGATCCCTTGCTAGCTTTTCCTTTTTTTACTTTGCTTAGGAAGCTTATTTATTAATAAAGGCTTGGTGGCAAATGTTGCAGCAGTCCTTTTGGCTCAATTTTGCTCAACATTTCTTCACCACAGACACATGGCTCACAATTTCTTCCTAGGAGCATTGATGCCCAGCATCTCTTTGGATTACTAAATGCTTTGTAACTAGGTTGCTCTTGATAGTGGACTTTCAGTTGGCAATCCCAGATCAATTGATCCAAGTGGCCAAGTTTCAAAATACTCCTCAGAACCTACTTGTCCGAGCATATCCTAGTACAAAAACACCACAGGCATATGTCCTAGGGTCCAAGCTATTGGTGTCTAGCCTTATTGTTTGTTTCTTTGCCCATTCTTGGCTTTTATTTTTCTTTCTTATTTGGCTTCATTCTCAAGGGACATTCATTAATAAAAGACTTTATGGCAGCAACCTAATTCACACTTCAAGGAACACTCTATTATGCAGCTTTTATTATTAAGCTAATCATTAAATCAAACAAGTACCACCACTAAATTCTCATTCTAATTTCTACAACATTGGACAATCACTTTCTTGTTTCAAACATTTTTCTTTTATTTATGCAGAAGGGAAACAAAACAAGATTCAAGCTAATGAGTTATGACGAGTATAATATGCAGGCTAGCATTCTTAGCAAACATTTACACTTGCACCTAATTGAACACTTCAGCAAGACATATAGGAATCCTAAGTTAAAATACTTCAAAGCAACAAGGATTAAGTGTCAATACAACCTGTTGGGAATCTCTCTCAGCTTTTCCTTCTATCATCATTATTTCTCTTTGTTGTACCTCTTTTGGATGATGATGCAGATCCTTCTAAAGGTTGAATGTTTTCCTGCATAATCCTTAGAAGTTGCTTGTTTCCCAAGCCCTTAGGCAAATGGTTAATATGCAGAATCTATCTGTAGGCTTTTGAACTTACTTTGGTGTGTGAACACCAAACTTAGTTCCTTGCCAATGTCTCTTATGCAACAAGTCAACCATTTATATGAAACCTTGTGCCTTTGCTGAAGGCCATAAAACTAAAAACTAGAAAACAGATAATGGCTAAGTAGTTTCTCTGATTGCTTGGAGCTAGCACTATTTATGCAGAAGGTGAGAATGTGTTTTTAAATGAGATTTTTGGTAGAACACCAAACTTAGCATCCTTCATTCACCCTTAAATTGTTTTGGTGTGCAACACCAAACTTAGCTCCTTGCAATACAGATAAAGCCACTTGACCTTTTTATTGAAATAGTTAGGAACAGAAAACTACCTCTAGTTGAGTTGCCTCCCAACAAGAACTCTTTTACTATCACTAGCTTGGCATCCTTCATTCTTTGTTCATGGGGGCTGAAAATCATAATGCCTCAGCTTTTCTCCTCTTACTGTGAACTTCCTTCCGGTCTCCTCTTTGATGATCTCTAGGTGTTCAGGTGAAAGGATCTGGTTCACAGTATAATACTCAGATAATTGTGGAGACACCTTCATTGGTTGGGTGTTTAACATCACTTTATCCCCTGGTGAGAAGCCTTCAGTGGGGATTTTCTTGTTTCTCCACCCTTTTGGCCTCTTCTTCTTTTCTTTCTCAGAAGATAATCCATGCCTTGGTGGTTCTTTATCTGGGGTGTTGAGGTTCTCATCTGGGGGTTTTGGATCTAGTTCCTCCTTGATTTCTTTGGTCTGTTGCACCATCTCTACTTCTTTCAATCATGGATTTAGAAGTTTTAGAGTTAACTCATTGAATGCCTCCTTCAAGCTTTGATCTCTGGCCTTATCCTTCATACAATCTTCTTGAGTGGGCTCATGCAGGGTTTTAAAAACATGGAATGCAAGATGCTCATCATGCACTCTTAGGAACAATTCCCCTTTTTCAACATCTATCAATGCTCTGCCCGTAGCTAGGAAAGGCCTCCCCAGAATGATGGGAGTGTTAGGGTTTGGTGCACGAAATCACAATCACACTTTTGCAATTCCGCACAACTAACCAGCAAGTGCACTGGGTCGTCCAAGTAATACCTTACGTGAGTAAGGGTCGATCCCACGGAGATTGTCGGCTTGAAGCAAGCTATGGTTATCTTGTAACTCTTAGTCAGGATATCAATAATTCTCAGATTTAATTGTAAAAAATAAAAGAACATGAAATAAATACTTGTTATGCAGTAATGAAGAACAGGTTGAGGTTTTGGAGATGCTTTGTCTTCTGAATCTCTGCTTTCCTACTGTCTTCTTCTTCATGCACGCAAGGCTTCTTCCATGGCAAGCTTTATGTTGGGCATCACCGTTGTCAATGGCTACTTCCCGTCCTCTCAGTGAAAATGTTCCAAATGCGCTATCACCGCACGGCTAATCATCTGTCGGTTCTCGATCATGTCGGAATAGGATCCATTGATCCTTTTGCGTCTGTCACTACATCCAACACTCGCGAGTTTGAAGCTCGTCACAGTCACCCCTTCCCAGATCCTACTCAGAATACCACAGACAAGGTTTAGACGTTCCGGATCTCAGGAATGGCCGCCAATAATTCTAGCTTATACCACGAAGACTCTGATCTGAATCATGAGGCTAAGAGATATGCATTCAATCTAAGGTAGAACGGAGGTGGTTGTCAGGCACGCGTTCATAGGTGAGAATGATGATGATTATCACGGATCATCACATTCATCAGGTTGAAGTGCGAATGAATATCTTAGAATAGAAGCAAGCATGATAGAATGGAAAACAGTAGTAATTGCATTAATTCATGAAGAACAGCAGAGCTCCTCACCCCCAACAATGGGGTTTAGAGACTCATGCCATAGAAGATACAATATGAAACACGTAGAATGTCATGAGGTGGAAGATGAATCACTAAAAGTAGTTTTTATCGTAAACTGGTGACCTAGGGTTACAGAAAATGAGTAAGCTAGGGTGTTTAGTGTAAAAATCTACTTCCGGGGCCCACTTGGTGTGTGCTTAGGCTGAGAATTGAAGCTTTCATGTGTAGAAACTTTTCTTGGAGTTAAACACCAGCTTTTGTGCCAGTTTGGGCGTTTAACTCCAGCTTTTGTGCCAATTTTGGAGTTAAACGCCAGAATTCTTGAGCTGACTTGGAACACCAGTTTGGGCCATCAAATCTTGAGAAAAGTATGGAGTATTATATGTTTCTGGAAAGCCCAGGATGTCTACTTTCCAAAGAAATTGAGAGTGCGCCAATTTGGTTTCTGTAGCTCCAGAAAATCTACTTCGAGTGCAAGAAGGTCAGAATCCAACAGCATCTGCAGTCCTTTTTCAGCCTCTGAATCAAATTTTTGCTCAGGTCCCTCAATTTCAACCAGAAAATACCTAAAATCATAGAAAAACACACAAACTCATAGTAAAGTCCATAAAAGTGAATTTTAAATAAAAACTAATAAAAATATAATAAAAACTAACTAAAATATACTAAACATATACTAAAAACAGTGCCAAAAAGCGTATAAATTATCCGCTCATCACAACACCAAACTTAAATTGTTGCGTGTCCCCAAGCAACTGAAAATCAAATAGGATAAAAAGAAGAGAATATACAATGAATTCCAAAAACATCTATGAAGATCAGTATTAATTAGATGAGCTGCGCTTTTAGCTTTTTGCCTCTGAACAGTTTTGGCATCTCACTTTATCCTTTGAAGTTCAGAATGATTGGCTTCTATAGGAACTCAGAATCCAGATAGTGTTATTGATTCTCCTAGTTAAGTATGTTGATTCTTGAACACAGCTACTTTATGAGTCTTGGCCGTGACCCAAAGCATTTTGTTTTCCAGTATTACCACCGGATACATAAATGCCACAGACACATAACTGGGTGAACCCTTTCAGATTGTGACTCAGCTTTGCTAGAGTCCCCAATTATAGGTATCCAGAGCTCTTAAGCACACTCTTTTTGCTTTGGACCATGACTTTAACCGCTCAGTCTCAAGTTTTCACTTGACACCTTCACGCCACAAGCACATGGTTAGGGACAGCTTGGTTTAGCCGCTTAGGCCAGGATTTTATTCCTGTGGGCCCTCCTATCCACTGATGCTCAAAGCCTTGGATCCTTTTTATTACCCATGCCTTTTGGTTTAAAGGGCTATTGGCTTTTTCTGCTTGTTTTTTTTTCACTGCTTTTTCTTGCTTCAAGAATCAATTTTATTATTTTTCAGATCATCAGATAACATTTCTCCTTTTCGCATCATTCTTTCAAGAGCCAACAATTTTAACATTCATAAACAATCAAATTCAAAAATATGCACTGTTCAAGCATTCATTCAGAAAAACAATAGTATTGCCACCACATCAAGATAACTAAACTGTATTAAAATTCGAAATTCATGCACTTCTTTTTCTTTTTCAATTAAAAACATTTTTTTATTTAAGAAAGGTGATGGATTCATAGGACATTCATAGCTTTAAGACATAAACCTTAAATTTTTATTGATTATGGAATAAAAATAAGACTCAAAAATAAATATAAGAGCAGACCCATAATAATAGAAGACAGAAAATTAAAAGCAGAAAAATCGATGACTCTTAAAATAGACTCTTAATAATAAGGGTTATCACAGAGTTAGGACTCAACAACCTTGATTTTGAGAAGTGGATGCTCCCTCAATCTGTGGGTTGCTTGGTCCTTCAAGGGAGAGCTTCTGGTGCTTCAGATTCTGTAGCTCACGCCCCTGCTTCTCCTGTTCCTTCAGCAGTTTGCAGAGCATGCAGTTCTAATTCTGCTGTTCTTCCTTAAGTTGTTCCATAGCTTCTTGCATCTTGGTAACAGATGCTTGTAGATGGGTCCAGAAGTCAATTTCAGGAATTTCTGGGAGGAACTCCTGCGCCCTCTTTTTGATGGAGTTGTCTTGCACTTGTCCTTCCATTGACTTCTTGGTGATTGGGTGTTCGATTGGGATGAATTCATCTACTCCCATCCTCACCCCAGCATCTTTACAAAGCAGAGAAATTAAGCTTGGGTAGGCCAGTTTGGCTTCAGTGGAGTTCTTGTTTGCAATTGTGTAAATCTCACAAGAAATCAGATGATGAATCTCCACTTCTTTTCCAAGCATAATACAATGAATCATCACTGCTCTTTTGATAGTGACCTCAGAGCGGTTGCTAGTGGGCAATATAGAACGCCCAATGAAGTCCAGCCAGCCTCTTGCAACTGGTTTGAGATCTCCCCTCTTGAGTTAGTTTGGGACACCTTTTGAATTGGTTATCCACTTAGTTCCAGGGAGGCATATGTCCTCTAGAACTTGATCCAACCCCTTATCTACTCTCACCATTCTCCTATTAAAGGATTCTGGATCATCTTGTAGTTGAGGCAATTTGAAGACCTCTCTTATTTTGTCCAGATGGAAGTAAATAAGCCTCCCTCTGACCATAGTTCGGTAGGTGTGAAAGGCGGTTCCGGTCATTCTCTGCTTATCTGTCAGCCACAGATTTGAGTAGAATTCCTGAACCATGTTTCTTCCAACCTTTGTCTCAGGATTGGCCAGAATTTCCCATCCTCTATTTCGAATTTGCTCTTGCATCTCCGGGTATTCATCTTCTTTCAAATTGAATTTAACTTCCGAGATCACTGACCTCAGACCCATTATTTTGTGGTAATGGTTTGCATGCTCTTTGGTTAAGAACCTCTCTTGATTCCAAAGACTCTTTGGAGTATTCTCTTTCTTGCCTCTTGAATTGGTTTGTTTTCCCTTAGGTGCCATGATCTTGATGAGTCTTAGCTCAGTGATCATGGAAAAATACACCAAACTTAGAGGTTTGCTTGTCCTCAAGCAAAAGAAAGGAAAGGGAAGAGAGAGGAGAAGAGGCAAAGTCGAATGGTGGAGAGGAGGGGATGGCCGAGTACATTTATAGGAGGAGGGGAGGGATTTCGAAAAATTTGAAAGAGATATGACATAGAGATATGATTGATGGAAAAAAATAAAATCATGATATGAAAAAGATGAGATTTGTAATTGAAAAAGATACAAAGATGTTAAATCTGAAAATTTGGTTATGCATCTAAGAAATAAGAGATAATATGATGAGTTGAAAAAGATTTAGAAATAAATTAAGAGGATAATTGAGTTTTTGAAAAGATTTGGGAAGGATTTGAAAGAAAATTGAAAAGAGATTTAGAAAATTGTTGAATTTTGGAAAATTGAGGGTGAATGATGAAAGTTTGAAACATGTTTATGCAAAAAATTATGAGTCAAAACATGAAAATTTGAAAAAATTTGAAGTTGGAAACAAAATCTCCCCCCCCCCTGCATTTCTGGCGTTAAACGCCCAGAATGGTATCCATTATGGTGTTTAACACCCAATTGTTGGCCATTATGGGCGTTTAACGCCCAGCCAGGTATCCTGGCTGGCGTTAAACGCCAGAAACCCCTTTATCGCTGGGCGTTTTTCTGAACGCCCAGGATGCTGCAATTCTGGCGTTAAACGCCCAGAATGGTACCCATTCTGGCATTTAACGCCTAAAATGCCCCTTTCTGGTGTTTTCTTTCCAGCAAGCTCCTTTTCTCTGCTTTTTGCACTGAATCCTTCTGTAACTCTGTGAATTCCTTCAATTTTGATGATTAACCTTTGAAGAAAAATGTATATCAAAGTTCTACAAGTATTAATTAAAACAAATAACTTGTTAATGGCTGGGTTGCCTCCCAGCAAGCGCTTCTTTATTGTCTTTAGCTGGACCTTTACTTAGCTTCATTCAAGCCTCAGTTTTGAGCATTCTTGCTCAAAATTGCTTTCAAGATAATGTTTGATTCTCTGTCCATTAACAATAAACTTTTTGTTAGAATCAATATCTTGAAGCTCAACATATCCATACGGTGACACTCTTGTAATCACATATGGTCCCCTCCACCGGGATTTTAATTTCCCGGGGAATAATCTGAGTCTAGAGTTGAACAGCAGAACGTTTTGTCCTGGCTCAAAGACTCTGGATGACAATTTCTTGTCATGCCACTTTTTTGCTTTTTCCTTATAAATTTTTGCATTTTCAAAAGCATTGAGTCTGAACTCCTCTAGCTCATTTAGCTGGAGCAATCTTTTCTCACCAGCTAACTTAGATCCAGGTTTAGGAATCTGGTTGCCCAGTAGGCTTTATGTTCCATTTCCACAGGCAGATGACAGGCCTTGCCATACACAAGCTGGTATGGAAAGGTTCCTATTGGAGTCTTGAATGCTGTTCTGTATGCCCACAGAGCATCATCCAAGCTCTTTGCCCAATCCTTTCTACAGGAAATTACAGTCCGTTCCTGGATTCTCTTTTGTTCTCTATTAGAGACTTCAGCCTGCCCATTTGTCTGTGGATGATACGGAGTTGCTACTTTGTGGCTAATTCCATATCGAACCATAGCAGAGTAAAGCTATTTATTGCAGAAATGGGTGCCCCCATCACTGATTAGTACTCTGGGAACACCAAATCTGCTGAAAATATGTTTCTGGAGGAACTTCAGCACAGTCTTGGTATCATTAGTGGGTGTGGCAATTGCCTCCACCCATTTAGATACGTAGTCTACTGCCACCAGAATGTAAGTGTTTGAGTATGATGGTGGGAAAGGACCCATGAAGTCAATACCCCATACATCAAACAACTCAATCTCTAAGATCCCTTGTTGAGGCATGGCATAACCATGAGGCAAGTTACCAGCTCTTTGGCAACTGTCACAGTTACGCACAAACTCTCGGGCATCTCTATAGAGAGTAGGCCAATAGAAGTCACATTGGAGGACTTTAGTGGCTGTTCGCTCACTTCCGAAATGTCCTCCATACTGTGATCCATGGCAATGCCACAGGATCTTATGTGCCTCCTCTCTAGGGATGCATCTACAGATCATTCCATCTGCACATCTCTTAAAGAGGTATAGTTCATCCCATAAGTAGTACTTTGCATCAGAAATTAGTTTTTTCTTTTGCAACTTACTGTACTCCTGAGGTATGAACCTCACAGCTTTATAATTTGCAATGTCTGCAAACCATGGTTCTTCCTGAATGGCAAAAAGTTGCTCATCTGGAAAGGTTTCAGAGATCTCAGTAGAAGGGAGGGACGCCCCAGCTACTGGTTCTATCCGGGATAAGTGATCAGCTACCTGGTTCTCTGTCCCTTTTCTGTCTCTTATTTCTATATCAAACTCTTGCAGAAGCAATACCCATCTTATGAGCCTGGGTTTTGAATCCTGCTTTGTGAGTAGATATTTAAGAGCAGCATGGTCAGTGTACACAATCACTTTTGATCCTACTAAATAGGATCTAAATTTGTCAATGGCTTAAACCACTGCAAGTAACTCCTTTTCTGTGGTTGTGTAATTCTTCTGTGCGTCATTTAGAACACGACTTGCATAGTAAATAACGTGCAAAAGCTTGTTATGCCTTTGTCCCAACACTGCACCAATGGCATGGTCACTGGCATCACACATTAATTCGAATGGTAATGTCCAGTCAGGTGCAGAGATGACTGGTGCTGTGACCAGCTTGGCTTTCAAGGTCTCAAACGCCTGCAGACACTCTGTGTCAAACACAAATGGCGTGTCAGCAGCTAGCAGGTTGCTTAGAGGTTTTGCAATTTTTGAAAAATCCTTTATGAAGCTCCTATAGAATTCTGCATGCCCCAGAAAGCTTCTGATTGCCTTAACATTGGCAGGTGGTGGTAATTTCTCAATTACCTCTACCTTGGCTTGATCCACCTCTATCCTCTTGCTTGAAATTTTGTGCCAAAAGACAATTCCTTCAGTCACCATAAAGTGACATTTTTCCCAGTTTAAGACTAGGTTAGTCTCTTGGCACCTTTTAAGGACAAGTGCTAGATGATCAAGATAGGAGCTGAATGAGTCTCCAAATACTGAGAAGTCATCCATGAAGACTTCCAGGAACTTCTCTACCATATCAGAGAAGATAGAGAGCATGCACCTCTGAAAGGTTGCAGGTGCGTTGCACAGACCAAAAGGCATTCTTCTGTAAGCAAATACTCTAGATGGACATGTGAATGTTGTTTTCTCTTGGTCTTGAGGATCCACTGCAATTTGGTTGTAGCCTGAATAGCCATCCAAAAAGCAGTAGTATTCATGGCCTACTAGTCTCTCTAGCATCTGGTCTATGAATGGTAAAGGAAAATGATCCTTTCTGGTGGCTGTATTGAGCCTTCTGTAGTCAATACACATACGCCACCCTGTAACTGTTCTTGTGGGAATCAGTTCATTCTTTTCATTATGAACCACTGTCATGCCTCCCTTCTTGGGGACAACTTGGATAGGGCTCACCCAGGGGCTATCAGAAATAGGATAAATAATCCCAGCCTCTAGTAACTTAGTGACCTCTTTCTGCACCACTTCCTTCATGGCTGGATTCAGCCGCCTCTGTGGTTGAACCACTGGCTTAGCATCATCCTCCAATAAGATCTTGTGCATGCATCTTGCTGGGCTAATGCCCTTAAGATCACTTATGGACCACCCAAGAGCTGTCTTGTGTGTCCTTAGCACTTGAATTAGTGCTTTCTCTTCTTGTGGATTTAAAGCAGAGCTTATGATCACTGGAAAAGTGTCACCCTCTCCCAAAAATGTATATTTCAGGAATGGTGGTAGTGGTTTGAGCTCTGTTTTAGGAGGTTTCTCCTCTTCCTGAGGGATTTTTAGAGGTTCTTTTATTTCCTCTGGTTCCTCCAAATCAGGCTGAACATCTTTAAAGATGTCTTCTAGCTCTGATTCAAGACTCTCAGTCATATTGATCTCTTCCACCAAAGAGTCAATAATATCAGTGCTCATGCAGTCATTTGATGTGTCTGAATGCTGCATAGCTTTGACAGCATTTAACTTGAACTCATCCCCATTGACTCTCAGGGTCACTTCCCCTTTTTGTACATCAATAAGAGTTCGTCCAGTTGCTAGAAAAGGTCTTCCTAGAATGAGAGTTACACTCTTGTGCTCCTCCATTTCCAGCACTACAAAGTCAGTGGAAAAGGCGAATGGCCCAACCTTGACAATCATGTCCTCAATGATGCCTGATGGATATTTAATGGAGCCATCAGTAAGTTGAAGACATATCCGGGTTAGTTTGACTTCTTCAGTCAACCCAAGCTTTCTGATAGTGGATGCAGGTATTAGGTTGATACTTGCTCCAAGGTCACATAGAGTTGTCTTGGTGCAAGCACCCTCTAATGTGCATGGTATTATAAAGCTTCCTGGATCTTGAAGCTTTTCTGGTAAGCTTTTCAGAATGACTGCACTGCATTCTTCAGTGAGAAACACTCTTTTATTTTCTCTCTAATCCTTCTTATGACTTAAGATCTCTTTCATGAACTTAGCATAAGAGGGTATTTGGTCAAGTGCCTCTGCAAACGGGATCTTTATTTCAAGAGTCCTGAGATAGTCTGCAAAGCGGGAAAATTGTTTATCCTGTTCCGCTTGGCGGAGCTTCTGAGGATAAGGCATCTTGGCTTTATATTCTTCAACCTTAGTTGCTGCAGGTTTATTCCCTACAGAAGTGGTTGGAGAAGCCTTCTTAGAGGGGTTACTATCAGCACTTGCAGGTGTCTGATCCCTCATTGGCGTTTGAACGCCAGGATTGGGTGCTGGATGGGTGTTTAATGTCAGCTTCCCACCCTTTTCTGGCGTTTGAACACCAGAACTGGACAAAGAATGGGCGTTTAACGCCAACTTTTCCCCCTTTTCTGGCGTTTGAATGCCAGAGTTATTCCTCTCTGGGCTCTTGATGTCCTCAGAGGAATTTTGTGCAGTGGTTTGGTCATCCTCTGTCATTTGTTCCTTTCTTGACTTTTTGCTACTTTGAACTGAGTTATTCAATGTCTTCCTGCTCCTTAGTTGGACAGCTTGGCATTCTTCTGTTATCTGTTTAGATAGCTACTGTCTTGTCTAATTCAATTGTGCTTCTATATTCTTGTTAGCATTTTTAGTGTCTTGGAGCATCTCTTTGAATTCTGCTAATTGTTTTGTCATAAGGAGTAATTACTGATTAAGTTCAACAATCTGTTCTTGAGGATTAGGATCAGTAGTTACTACCATAGCTTCTTCTTTTATGGATGACTCACTGTTTGAGTACAGATGTTGATTTCTAGCAACTATATCTATGAGTTCTTGAGCCTCTTCAATTGTTTTTCTCATGTGTATAGATCCACCAGCTGAGTGGTCTAGAGACATCTGAGTTTTTCTGTAAGTCCATAGTAGAAGATGTCTAACTGTACCCACTCTGAAAACAATTCAAAGGGGCATTTTCTTAGCATCCCTCTGTACCTCTCCCAGGCATTATAAAGAGATTCATGATCCTCTTGTTTAAAGCCTTGGATGTCCATCCTTAGCTGTGTCATCCTTTTTGGAGGGTAAAATTGATTCAGGAATTTGTCTGTTAATTGTCTCTATGTTTTTATGCTTGCTGTGGGTTGGTTATTTAACCACCTCTTAGCTTGATCTTTTACAGCAAATAGAAACAATAATAATCTGTAGACATCTTGATCCACTTCTTTATCACGTACTGTGTCAGCAATTTGTAAGAACTGTGCCAGAAACTCAGTAGGTTCTTCCTGTGGAAGACCGGAATACTAGCAATTTCGCTGCACCATGATAATGAGCTGAGGATTTAGCTCAAAGCTGCTTGCTTTGATGGGAGGTATACAGATGCTACTCCCATATGCAGCTGTAATGGGGT
This sequence comes from Arachis hypogaea, assembly GCF_003086295.3. Classification (NCBI taxonomy): domain Eukaryota; kingdom Viridiplantae; phylum Streptophyta; class Magnoliopsida; order Fabales; family Fabaceae; genus Arachis; species Arachis hypogaea. The sequence continues at coordinate 97,204,333 of NC_092049.1, forward strand.
TAGCATATGAACCCAGAGTCCTTCTAGACTGTTCACTTCTACTTAGGTCCATGATGGAGAAAAGGGAGATGATGTGAATTGCAAATAAAATATATTTTTGTTTTTATTTTATTTTATTTTAATTAAAATTAACCGAATAAAATAAAGTAAAATAAATAGAAAATAAAATAAAGTTTCGAAAACAAAAAGGAAATAAAATAAAAGCAAATTGAAAACTAAATTAATTAATTAATTAAAAAGATTTTGGAAAAAGTAATCAAAAAAATATGATTGAAAATTATTTTGAAAAAGATATGATTGAGAAGATATGATTGCAATTTATAAAAAAATATGATTGAAAAGATATGATTGAAGAAATTAAAAAAATTTGATTTTTGAAAAAGATTTGAAAAGATCAATTTTTGAAATTAGAATTTTGACTTGACTAAAAAAAAGATATGATTTTGAAAATCTTTGACTAAATTAATGCAAAATTTCGAAATTTATGAGTAAAATAAGGAAATGATATTTTTTTATTTTTGAATTTTAATGCAGAAAGAGAAAAACAACAAAATGGCACTAAATTTAGAAATTTTAGATCAAAACACAGAGAACAAACAAGAAAACTTTGAATGTCAAGATGAACACCAAGAACACTTTGAAGATCAAGATGAACACCAAGAACAAATTTTTGAAAAATTTTTAAGTAAATAAAAGCACAAGGGACACCAAACTTAAAATTTTTAGAAAATCAAGTACAATATTTTCGAAAAATTAAAGGAAAACACAAAGAAGACACCAAACTTAGAATTTTTAAAGATCAAGAAAGACTAAGAACATGCAAATTCGAAAAATTAAAAGAGAGTAAAAGCATGCAATTGACACCAAACTTAAAATATGAAACTAAACTCAAATAAAATACTCTAAACCAACAAAAATAAAATATTCCTAATCTAAGCAACAAGATAAACCGTCAATTGTCCAAACTCGAACAATCCCCGGCAACGGCGCCAAAAACATGGTGCACGAAATCACAATCACACTTTCGCAATTCCGCACAACTAACCAGCAAGTGCACTGGGTCGTCCAAGTAATACCTTACGTGAGTAAGGGTCGATCCCACGGAGATTGTCGGCTTGAAGCAAGCTATGGTTATCTTGTAACTCTTAGTCAGGATATCAATAATTCTCATATTTAATTGTAAAAAGTAAAAGAACATGAAATAAATACTTGTTATGCAGTAATGAAGACCAGGTTGAGGTTTTGGAGATACTTTGTCTTCTGAATCTCTGCTTTCCTACTGTCTTCTTCTTCATGCACGCAAGGCTTCTTCCATGGCAAGCTTTATGTTGGGCATCACCGTTGTCAATGGCTACTTCCCGTCCTCTCAGTGAAAATGTTCCAAATGCGCTGTCACCGCACGGCTAATCATCTGTCGATTCTCGATCATGTCAGAATAGGATCCATTGATCCTTTTGCGTCTATCACTACACCGAACACTCGCGAGTTTGAAGCTCGTCACAGTCACCCCTTCCCAGATCTTACTCAGAATACCACAGACAAGGTTTAGACGTTCCGGATCTCAGGAATGGCCGCTAATAATTCTAGCTTATACCACGAAGACTCTGATCTGAATCATGAGGCTAAGAGATATGCATTCAATCTAAGGTAGAACGGAGGTGGTTGTCAGGCACGCGTTCATAGGTGAGAATGATGATGAGTATCACGGATCATCACATTCATCAGGTTGAAGTGCGAATGAATATCTTAGAATAGAAGCAAGCGTGATAGAATGGAAAACAGTAGTAATTGCATTAATTCATGAAGAACAGCAGAGCTCCTCACCCCCAACAATGGGGTTTAGAGACTCATGCCGTAGAAGATACAATATGAAACGTGTAGAATGTCATGAGGTGGAAGATGAATCACTAAAAGTAGTTTTTATAGTAAACTGGTGACCTAGGGTTACAGAAAATGAGTAAGCTAGGGTGTTTAGTGTAAATATCCACTTTCGGGGCCCACTTGGTGTGTGCTTGGGCTGAGCATTGAAGCTTTCATGTGTAGAGACTTTTCTTGGAGTTAAACGCCAGCTTTTGTGCCAGTTTGGGCGTTTAACTCCAGCTTTTGTGCCAGTTCTGGAGTTAAACGCCAGAATTCTTGAGCTGACTTGGAATGCCGGTTTGGGCCATCAAATCTTGGGAAAAGTATGGACTATTATATGTTGCTGGAAAGCCCAGAATGTCTACTTTCCAACGCATTTGAGAGCGTGCCAATTGGGCTTCGGTAGCTCCAGAAAATCTACTTTGAGTGCAGGGAGGTCAGAATCCAACAGCATTTGCAGTCTTTTTTCAGCCTCTAAATCAAATTTTTGCTCAGGTCCCTCAATTTCAGCCAGAAAATACCTGAAGTCACAGAAAAATACACAAACTCATAGTAAAGCTCAGAAAAGTGAATTTTAAATAAAAACTAATAAAAATATAATAAAAACTAACTAAAATATACTAAAAACATACTAAAAACAGTTCCAAAAAGCGTATAAATTATCCGCTCATCAGGGTCCTCCTCCATATCCAAGATGACAAAATCAGTTGGGAGAAGGAATTTTCCCACTTTTATCAATACATTCTTTACAACTCTGAGTGCTTGCTGAATGGATTTGTCAGCCATTTAAAGAGCTATTCGAGTGTGTTTCAGCTCAAAAATTTAAAGCTTCCTCATAGGAGATAGAGGCATCAAGTTTATGCTTGCACCAAGGTCACAGAATGATTTCTCAATAGTTATGTTTTCCATGGTACAAGGTATATAAAACCTTCCAGGATTATCCTTCTTCTCTGGTAGACCTCTTTGGAGAATAGCACTACACTCCATTGTCATTTCAACAACCTGTCCTTCCTTCAAGGGTCTTTTCTTTGTTAGCACTTCTTTCATAAATTTGGCATATAATGGCATCTGTTCAAGTGCTTCTAAGAAGGGAATATTGATACTGAGTGTCTTGAATATGTCCAGGAATTTTAAATATTGCTTATCCTCGTTCTCTTTCTTGAATCTTTGAGGATATGGATGTTTGGGGATATATGGCTTCACCCCTTCCTTCTTCTCTTGTAGTTGTGTTTCAAGGATGTCCTTATCTCTCTTTGAGCTTTTTGCATTCTTGGTCTTTCTATCCTCTTCACTTCTCTCTTCTGTCTCTTCTTGTGGAACTTGTCTGTTGTGTTCTTCCTGGTTGATGGCTTTCTTCTCCCCAATCTTCTCACTTCCCAATATGATTGCTTTGCACTCCTCCCACTTTGTAGCTTTTCCTTTATCCCTTGGGTGGTCTTGAGTGGCACTAGGGGATGCATTTGCTCTCTTCTCACCCATTTTTGAAATTTGCTTAGCTATTTGCTCCATATGCCTCTCAAGATTTCTGATTAAAGCTTCTTGGTTTTTGCTTGTTATGGCTTGATCTTTTCTTGCTGCTTCTTAATCTTGTCTGGCCATCTCTTGAGTTTTCATGAGTCTTTCCATCAACATTTCTAAGTTGGAGATCCTTTGAGATTCTGGATGGGGCTGTGTGGGTTGTGATGGTTGTTGGTAGAAGTTATTTGAAAAATTGGAGGAGTTGTTTTGGGGGGTTTATAAAGTGTGATGAGGTTGGGTATGTGTGTCTTGTGGTTGTGTGTAGTGGTTGTTGTTAGTAGGGGTTTGATTATGTTTTTTTGTGTTGCCAAAACTGTTGGAGTTGAAGTCCCTTTGTCCTTGATTCTGATGCTCACCCCACCTCAAGTTAGAATGAGTTCTCCAGGATGGATTGTGTGCATCACCATGGAAGTCATATTGGCATGAACTTGAGGTGTTGTTCATGTGTTGTATCTATTCAGGCCCTTGTTGCTCATAGTTGAGTGCCCCAAGACCTGCTTCAAATCGAGTCCATCCATGTGAGATTTGAGATTGGCTCTGTGTATTCATTGCAGCAGGTTGCAGTCCATTAATTCTCTTGGTAATCATCTCCATTTGTTGCTGAAGTTGTTGATGCATCTGCTTGTTTTGAGTCATCATTGCACTTACTCCTTCAAGTTCCATCACTCCCCTCTTTGGATTTGTATTATGGTGCCTCTCAGATGAGTAAAAATATTGATTGTTGGATACCATATCAATGAGATCTTGTGCTTCTTGGGCAGTTTTCATCATCTGAAGTGAACCTCCAGAGAAGTAATCTAATGCTTTTCTTGATTTCAGGGTCAATCCTTCATAAAAGTTTTGAAGTTTCACCCACTCGCTGAACATCTCAGGTGGACATTTCCTTATCAGGGCCTTATATCGTTCTCATGCCTCATAGAGTGATTCTCCCTCCTTTTGTAAGAAGGTTTGCACTTCTGTTTTCAGCTTGATGATCCTCTGAGGTGGGTAGAACTTGGCTAGGAATTTACTCACCAAATCATCCCAATTGTTGATGCTCTCCTTGGGAAAGGTTTCCAGCCATTGAGCAGCATTATCCCTTAAAGAAAATGGAAATAGAAGTAACTTGTAGATGTCAGGATGTATCCCATTTGTCTTGACAGTTTCACAAATCTTCAAGAAAATAGACAAATGTTGGTTGGGATCTTCAAGAGGGCCACCTCCATAAGCACAATTGTTCTGCACCAAAGTGATTAGTTGAGGCTTCAACTCAAAGTCATTTGCATGAATATTTGGGGTGAGGATGCTGCTCCCATAATGTCTGGGATTGGGGATAGTGTAAGAGGCCAACACCCTTCTTGCAGGTTGAGCATTGTTGCTCACTCCCTCTTCACGTACCTCAGCCTCCATGACTTGCAAAAATCACAAACAAACCAAATAAAACCTGGACATTCTAATGCTAGAATGTGGTTAGAGGGTTAGGTGACACAATGTGTCAAACAGTTAATGTGCTTAATAAAATTAAAGAAAAACAAAGAAAAAGTGCTTAATCTAGACCACCACCTTACTTAATCATTGTCAATATAGATCAATCCCCGACAATGGCGCCAAAAACTTGATGGGTTAAAATCGGATTCCAACACCTAAACTCACCGGCAAGTGTACCGGGTCGCATCAAGTAGTAATTACTCACAAGAGTGAGGTTGATCCTATAGGGATTGATGGATTGAGCAATTTTAGTTAGATGGTTAGTTTAATTAAGCAAATAGATGATGATTTGAGTGAATTGTGACAAATAGAAGCTAAATTGTATGAAACAGAAAGGGAGAGGGGAAATTGACAGAAAAGTAAAGTGCAGAAGAGTAATTTGCATGAAACTTAAAGTGCAAGAAATGTAAATGGCTTGAATAGTAAAGGGGTGTGGGAGCTGGGATTTAGAATTTAACAAAGAGAATGTAAAGAGGGATTAAGCAGAGAAGTAGAAGATGAACTAAGTTGCTGAAGATCTAAACAGAAAAGTAAAATTGCTTGAAGAACAAAACAGAAAGTAAACTTAGCTCAACTGCAAAATCTAAAAGAGAAATTGAAGATCTAAGAGGATCAATGAGATTAGAACGAGGATCTAGATCTCAATTACACCCTTGATCAAACAGAAAATAAATTACAGAAGAAATGTAAATGAAAGCTCATATCCAATTCTCAATCCTTAGAATTGTGCAGAAAGAAAACAAAGATGAATTTCAGATAAGAATTAAAACAGAATTTCTTCAATCTCAATCTAAAACTCAAAACAGAAAGTAAAAGTTGCTGAAGCAAGAAAATGAAGACAGAAAACTAAATTCAAATCCGATTCTTAGAACAATTGAGAAGAGAGGCAAAGGATGATTCTCAAACTTAGAATCAATGAAACTCTTCAATCTCAATTCAAATTCCAAGAACAGATAGCAGAAATTACAGAAGCAAAATGAAAACAGAAGACTAGATCCAATTCCCAAATTTCAAAATGAAAGCTAAAGTAAAAACTAAAATTGAGCTCAATGGTAAAACAAAAAAAATGAAAAGAAGGTCCTCTCTAAATCAAACTAAGTCCTATTTATACACTTTCTATTTTTAAATTTAGAATTTTGGAGTGGGCTTTTTCATTTGGTGAAGAATTGGATCCAATTTGGCTTTTGGTTGCAAAATGGTCCCTGGGACACCTCCAGGGGAGCGTTCAATTAACTATGGCAACGCAGTGCTCAATCCTTGGCCCAGGCTCTTCAATTTGTTGCATGCCAAGCTTTTGGGTGCAGCCTCCATAGCACTCAGTTGCCTATTCCAACTTAGCGCTCCATTGTGAAGGAATGAGGGACTCCAGCTTCGAATCATGGTGAGGCCACCTTGGCCCCTCAATTTATAAAACTAGTGCTCAGTTAACAAACTTCACTTAGCTCCCTTTTTTGTGGAATGAGGCTTCAACTTCGAGCCTTGGTGGAACCAATTCGGTGCCCATTTTCCTTGTACTAGCGCTCAGTGAAAACTCTTAACTCAGCGCCCTTTGCTTATACTCTTGGACTCCTCTTCGACTCTTACTGATTGCATTGTGTGAGCAATTCTTTTGTGCCAAGCACTTAGTGAAGTAGCGCTTCCTCCTTGCTCCCTAGGTGCTTGGTTAGAAACTGGGTGAGTTCATTTTGGCTAACTTCCTTGCCAAGTCCTTGTAGCGTGCTCTTGGTCCATGGGTTCGATCCTTGCTTGCTTCATTTTGGTGTAGCGTGCCTTGATTTTCTTTGAAATGGAGCACGAAAAAGTTAACTAAGTTAACTGAGCGCTATGCCTTTGCTTTGTTCCCTTGGGCGCTCAGTTACTTGTTTCAACGCAGCATCCTTGCCTTTGAGCACTTGGCTTTGGTTGCTTTGTCTCTAGCGCTCAAATAGAGAGCGCTACGCTCAATTAGTGAGCGCTACGCTCAATTAGTGAGCGCTACGCTCAATTAGTGAGCGCTATGCCTTGGCCTCTTGATGTGTGACGCTTTTGTGCCTTGGGTCACACTTTTCCAAAGCGTGGCCTAAGGTCCAAAGCGTGCTCTAACTTCAAAAGCGTGCCAAAAATTCCTTTTTCCACCATTTCTTCACCTACAAATAATCAAAACAACCAATCAAAGTATCACCAAATTCACAAGGTTTATAAATCATTCAAAAAAATAACTAATTCTAGCTTAAACCTCATGATTTAGTGTCAAATAAAGGATGGTTGATTGATTTCACAAAACCATGCAAATCTACTCCAAATTACTTACTTACAATAAAAAAAGTGCATAAAACCTAATGACTCAAGTGAAAAATGCTTGAAAAGCTAGCATAAGATGACTTGTCATCAATAGGACACTCTCCCTCTAACGGCCAGCCGATGTGTAACACCTTACCACACAGAGCCTTACGCTTAAGTCATAAAATTGAGGTGGTGAGATATTACAACCTCTAAAATAAAATATATACATAGTAATAGTTGAAAGAATTTAGTAATCGAGGAGCCTTGAAGGAAAGCACAAACAAAATTGTGAAAATAAAAGTGCAACGCTCACATAGCCAAAACTTGTGTACGAAGGAAAGCAAAGACACACACACACACACACACGCACACACACACACACACACACACACACACATGAGTGGAGTGTCAAAAGATACAGAATTTCAAGCTCCGAACTTGACCTGCGAAGCCAAGGCTAGCCAGAGAATACTTACATACATATATAAATATATACAACCCAAAGTCTCCCTAAAATACTCAAAATAAACACTTAGTTCTCCATAAAGCCTTTAGAAGGATTAAACATAACATAAAAGTGGAGAAAAGTCTAGATACATATATATACATAGTAAAATATCAGAACTAACATCCCAACTTCGCTTGCAGAGTAAATCTAGATGCCTAACGAGATGCCTCTCGACCTGCATCTTAAAAAGATAACATATGTATAGAATGAGAACCGAGGGTTCTCATCATGGTGGTGGTGCCCAAATACAACATCTCTCTGAGCCGTGATTCCATTCCTCTGTAGGTTCCACCGAACACTGAATCCTGTTTTCTATTAGTTAGTTTTTCGAATTTTTGTTCAAATTAGGATAGTTAGAGATGCATGATCGTAGTGGATTTTAGGTGGTTAGGTAGCTAGGATATGGTTAGGGGATTTAGGCCTGATAATTGCACCGTTCTTGCTACTTGTTTTTATCTTATTCGCAATTCTGAATTTATTGTGATGATGTGCTGTTCATATGCTGTTCTTTCATGCTTGATGCTGCTATTACAACGTTCTTTAATGTTCCTGTTATTTGTTAATCTTTTCAGCACTATTTAATGTCATATGAACTTATTTTCTTGCTTTTTATTATCCGGGAACATCCAATTTTAGCTGGAATGCTGCCCAAATTTTTTCTGAAAATTGTTTCACTCAACTCCCGTTCATGAATTGGTTTTGGCGATTTCAAGTTTTGCGCTGTTTGGTTTCAAGCTAGCCAATTCATGAATGAATGGGCTTGCATTCTCACTCTTTCTGGTTCCCGGATTACTAAATTGCATTATTGATGATTTCTTTTTCCTTTTGCAATTTTATAAATTATCATCAATAAATTGCAATCATTGCTTGAATATGAGTTGTTTGTTCTTCAGGCTTGTGAATTTATTGTTAACTAGGAAACCCATTATCATGCCACTTACTTTAACTTTCTTTTTTACTACTAACTGCTTTAAATTTCTAACTTCTCTTTTTTCCTAACTACTGTAACTTTCTAACTCAAGGCATGATTACTGTTTTTTTTTTCTTTTAACATGAATTCCACTTATCATATATTTTGGATTGTGATTTTTACTCTCAGACTTTTCATTTGCATACAGTCCAAAAATTTACTCATCTTTAACTCATTTCATGCTCTTTTGCCTTTATGCTTATATTGATAAATCCTATTTGCTTACCTGTTTTCCTACTTTACTTCTTCAATTATATCCTGGAATTTCTGCTTTTCAGGATGTTTGATCCTAAAAACAAAGGAAAGGGCAAAGCAACCACTGACAAAAGGAAAAGAGGCGAATCCTCTACCTCTATATTAGACATCCTTCATGACGATTCCTGGCGGGAAAAGAATTTCACCCCGCAGGAAAAGGCTGATCAGTTGGTGCCTGCCACTGACCCAGAAAAATTTGCAAACAAATACTGTGAGCTGAAGTACTCAGTTTTTGCCACTTCCAGGAACTTATACCTGGAAAGAACCCTCAAAATTCCAGAAGAACTCAAACAATGCACTTCAGAACAAATTAAACAGAGAGGCTGGTTCTTCTTGGAGAGAAACTTGACTGAGATCAACTCATCCTGGGTCAGAGAATTCTATTGCAACTACTTCAAAATATCCTTGGATGCAGTACAGCTCAGAGGCAAACAAATTCTGGTTACTGAGGAAGCAATAGAAGAAATCCTCCACCTCCTACCTAAATCGGATAAACTAGATGGATATCAGCAACCTGAAGAGGATATGCGATTTATGAAATTTAACTGGGATGCAGTAAAGTAGAGAATAGCTATTGATCCTACTGTCCCATGGGTCATGGGCAAATCCACAGTGACCCCAAAAGGTATTAAGATCATTTATCTGAATGATGAGGCTCGGCTTTGGCAGCAGATTCTAAGTAACTATGTGATGCCAAGCACTCATGAGACGGAGGTGCCAGCTGCTATGATCACCCTCATCTGGTGTGTGATGGAAGAAAAGGACTTATATCTGCCCCGATTCATTCGGTATTACTTGGCCAGAGTCCATGTCAGAGGCACCCTCCTTTTTCATACCTGATTACTCAGTTGGGCCGCCGAGCTGAGGTGCCCTGGGAGCCGACAGATGAGAAGCCAACTACTGCGGACTGCAAGAAGATTATCCCTCACAGTAGGAAGTTTCAGGCTTTGGGCTACAGACCTCTATTCCTCACTGCCTCGGGTGAGGTAGCCACATCTTCTACTGCCCCTTCTGCATCCACTGCCCCAGCCGCCACTACAGCACCTCCACCTGCCTCAGAGCCCATTTATCACCTCGTGCACCGACTCTTCGCACGCTTGGATCATATGGAGCGTCGCAACAAGCAACGCTATGAACATTTAAAGTTGATGATCCGATCCGGCAGCGACATCCCCTCCGAACCTGACACCGCTTCTGAGCCATCTGATGCGGAGGCAAATGATCATGAGGAGAAGACACATGCAGAGGCTGAGCAGGCAGGAACTGAGCAGGCTGCGCCACACCATGAGGAGCCCCATCAGATACAGCCGGCTGATCCAGAGATCCCTCTACAGGCAGAGCCTCCACTTCAGCAGGCAGACCCCCCAACCCTCATACAGACTGCAGAACCTCAGATCACCACAGAGACCCCTACTGCCCATCCTTCCGGAGATGACACTTCTTCACACCCAGCTTGAGTGAGCATCGAGGACGATGCTATTATTTAAGTGTGGGGAGGTCGCCATCTTTGGCGTACTTTATTTTGGTGAACCACTTTTCAGACTCTCTTTTTATCCTATTTTGCTTATTTTTCTGTATTTTTATTTTTATTTTTATTTTACCTTATCTTATTCATCTTCCAGTACTTGCACATTTTTTTCTTTCTTTTGCTGTATTTTTACTGTATTTCTACATTTTGCACTTTGGTTTATATATTAGTTTAGTCTAGTTGCACTTTTAGCTTATTAAGTTTTGATATAAAATATATGGATTAATTGGTTTAGTTTACCCTTTTAGCATACGATAACTTGGATTAATTGAAAATAAAAAGAGTAAACTAGAAACTTTAGTATAACAGAATCACAACAATCCACACACTGTATATATATAGCAACAAATGTTGGTTAATTTAAACAACATTTCTTCAAGGAAGAATACAAGATTTTAAGAGCCATCCTAAGATTCACATTGAGAATAATGGGAACTCTTGATTTCTACTTGCATGACATACATAACTGATATATGGTTTTTGAGCCAATGAACATACAACCCGTGAGTTTTTGAGCTTAATTGTATGGTTACATTCAACCATAAATTTCATTCCTGTGTGTTTCGCACTTCTTTTCTATGCTTGTAATCTTTACTTTGTTTTAATCTATATGTCTAATATAGAATGTAGATACATAACTGCATATGATTGAGGCCATTATTTGAATTTTTCCTCACTTATCCCAAATAAGCCTACCTCCTACATCACCTTTGTTAGCCCCCTTGAGCCTTTTTTAACCCCCTCTTGTTCTATAACCACATTACTAGCCTTAAGCAGAAAAATAAATTAAAAATCCCAAGTTGAATCCTTGGTTAGGTTAAGATAGAAATTGTGATGCACACTAAGTGTGGGGAAACATGGAAACATAGGTTGATAGGAAAAGATTAAAATAGTAAAATAATCAAAAATTTGGGAGCATGCTCATGTGAAACAAATTTAAATTAAAATACTATGTGCATTGACAATATTATGTTATGTTTAAAAAAAATTCTTCTTCTTAGTTAAATAAACAAGGGGACAAAATTACCCCAAGAATAAGTTTAGTAAAAGAAATCAATGCACATAGGATAACATTAAAAATAGTTTGTTACATGAGTATGAAATAAAAAATGTGGAAAAATTATGGGTAGCTAGGCAATTTCTCAAACCTATAAAAGAGTATGTATATGTTAGGTGAGATCTTAGACTAATTAAGGATTCAACTTATAGCTCACTTAGCCTTATATATACCCTTACCTTTACCTTGGCCCCATTACAACCTTGAAAAGACCTCATGATGTTTGTATGTATACATTGTATATTTGTTGATTGGTTAGATGAAGAACAAAGTTTTAGAAAGCAGGAATAGAAAAGAATAGAGTGATTAACCCCAAACACTGAGTGACTAGAGAGTAAACACAAAATTCAGTGAGGGTTCAATAGCTCATCTCCATATATCTCTGTTTAATTGTTAATTGTCTTGCAAGTTTGTGAAATATTTTTACCCAACTCAATTGTGAAAGTGTTTTAACATGATTTACGCTTGGCTATATGATTCCTTGAAATTATGAATCAAATTAACCACATGTAAGCTCTACATATATAGGTGGATGATAATTAAAACTGCATGATTCATATAGGTAGATTGCATTTAGAATAGATTGCATTGCATATGATTCCACCATTCTAACTTTACCCTTTCTCTTGGATTTAGCATGAGGACATGCTATTGTTTAAGTGTGAGGAGGTTGATAAACCCCTATTTTATGATTCATCTTGTGCTTAATTTGAGTGTTTTTATCAATTCTTTACCCACTTATTCATATGAACTGCATGGTTTTACTTTCCCTTCCATATTTTATGATATATGTGAAAAAAATGTTTCCTATGCTTTAAAAATATTAATTTTAATTATCCTTTATTACCATTCGATGCCGTGATTTGTGTGTTAAGTATTTTCAGGCCTCATAGGGCAGGAATGGCTCAAAGGACGAAAAGGAAACATACAAAAATGGAAGAAAAGCACAAAATTAGAGTTTTGAAGAAAAGGCAGCGACACAAACGCATGGACGACGCAAATGTGTGCCTAGCGCGAAATGGCATCAACGCAAACGCGTGGACGACGCGGACGCGTGCCTTGAGCAGAACGCAAGTGACGCGTACGCGTGACTGACGCGTACGCGTGACAAAGAAAACTCCCAGATGACGCGAACGCGTGACCCACGCGAAAGCGTGACAGATGCCACGTACAAGAATCTGCAGAAAATGCCCCCAGCGATTTCTGGACCCTTTTTCGGCCCAATTCCAAATCCAGAAACACAGAATATAAGCCAGAGAATGGGGGAATCAAACAACAACTTAGAGACAATTAAAAATACACACTTTTAGGTTTAGATGTAGTTTTAGGGAGAGAGAGAGAGAGGTTCTCTCCTCTCTCTTAGGATTAGGATTTAGGATTTCTATTATGTTTAGGCTACTTCTCTTCAATCACAGGTTCAATATTCCTTTAATTTATTTTCTACTTTTACTTATTCTATTACTTTAATTGTTATTTATCTTTTCAATTTGGCTTATGAACCATTCATGTTAGGATTTTCTTAATTAATATATATTGAGGTATTTCAGATACAAGATCGTTTTATTCTATTTATGTTATTGATGTTTTTTATTCATCCAAATTATTTTCATTCAAGTAGATTTTCTTCCCTTTTGGTTTTGGTTAAGTGATTGGTAACACTTGAGTTATCAAACTCAGCTGTTGATTGAAATTGGAATCGCTGATTGATTTGGATCGCTCTAAAAGCTAGTCTTCCCATAGGAGTTGACTAGGACTTGAAGATTAAATTGATCAGTCCACTTGACTTTCCTTTGCTTTAGTAAGGGTTGACTAAGTGGGGTTGAAAACCCAATTCCCATCACACCTAATAAGGATAACTAGGATAGAAATTCCAATTCTTATACCTTGCCAAGAGCTTTTATTATCATTAATTTATTTTACTGCCATTTAAATTACTTGCTCCTTACTTCAAAAACCCATAAATTCTACCTTTTTCGTAACCAATAATAAATCATACTTCCCTGTAATTCCTTGAGAAGACGACCCGAGGTTTGAATACTTCGGTTATTTATTTTTATTGGGTTTGCTTTAGTGACAAACAAAACTTTTGTACCTAAGGATTCTCTATTGGTTTAGAAACTATATTTGCAACGAGACTATATTTTTACAAATTTCTAAATTAGCAGAAAACTAGTTCGTCAGTGAGACTTAGTAACTTAACTATGTTTGGATTAGAAAGGACCCTAGGCTTGAACCTTGATTGATTGGAGTTTAGGATTGCCTAGCGGGTTCATATCTTTTTACGTTATCTCTATTTGAAACGCGATGCACCTCGTTGAGCGTGCTGGTTTCTTCTTGAACTGAAGATTGTCTTTTGGGTTTTCATTATGTATTTAGATGTTATTCTTCACTTTTATATATTATATATGTATATCCCTGTTAGAGATTTTAATCATGGAAAAACAGGTTGTATTTTATATCTTTCTAGGCTGTATTATACTTACTAACCAGCCTTGTTTTCGCAGGTCGGGACTAGTATTTGTTATGTATATATTTCTGTCATTTTCGTATATCGTCAACGTTTGAGTGTGATGCGATTATTGGTTATGCCTTTTCTTCACAGGCTCCTAGCTATATTATTATCCTTCAAATATATGTATGTACTTTTTTTGCTTTTAGAGGTCATAATACCTCACCACCTTTGATTTACAACTATAGCATAAGGTTTTGTGTGGTAGGGTGTTACATCCAGCAATAACGATGGCGGAGCAACTCACGGTGACAGCTTCATCCAATACAAATAGCTCCAACGGCAACCACCATGGCAATACTAGTTTCGACGAGCAAAAGGGGACCAAAAATAGGTGGAGCTGAGCGAGTGATAGGGGCTCCAATGGTGGTGTTCGGTGACAACAACGTCGTTTCTTGGCAACCAGAAGCACGGTGAGGCGGTCTCTGGCAGCGGCTGTGGGAGATGACAATAGCTCAGCGGCAATAAGAACGAGCTCAACCATAAACCTCTCTTTCTCGTAGCTCTCTCCGAATTCACATGCAATAGCAACATCCTCCGATGGTGGCTCAGACAACGACGACATGATGGTGACGGACTCGACCCTCACCAACGACGGCGACGATCTCGACGATGGCTTGACAGCGACAGAAATGGTCCTTCCTTCCTCTACTATATCGCGTCGTCTCTCTCAAGGTCTCTCTCTCTCTCTCTCTCTCTCTCTCTCTCTCTCTCTCTCCTGACAGCGATGACGGCGGTGGCACCAAGCTCCGCCGGCACTGTCTCTCCTCCCTCCTCTCTTCTTCTTCGTTCCTCAGCCCCGCTGTGTATGTGTGTGTGTGTGTGTGTGAAAAAGGGAGTAAGGGGTAGTTTATGTATTTTAATAAAATTAAATGGTAGAATAGTAATTTAAAACCAAACATAATTTATTAAAATTATTTTAAAAACACTATTTATTTATGAACTCACTAATTAGTTTTTAATAAGTACTTTAATTTAAAATTAGAAACAACCTAATTAATTTTCTTTTAGTTCATAACATTAAAATATTAAACTCTAAATCTCAATTATTTAAATTAAATTAACAAATCATTATTTTCAATTACTAAAAGTTTAAATTTTAAATAAATAAAAAACTCAATTATTATGAAAATTATATGAGTCTTATTCAATTTTAAACTCAAAGTCTCATCATTTTGAGGGCAAGTTACTTAAACAAAATAAATGACAATCAAAATTACCCATATACAACTTTCACACAAGGATTACTCATATGCATTTTTTCATAATTCTATGTAAACCGCTACAAAAATAATAGAAACTGCTATAGGCTAGCGCGGTTTCCACATAACGTGTGAATGATCAGAATCCGCTACAGGGTGTAGCGATTTCTGAAGGAGGTGAAGCAAGCATAAACTGCTGAAGGCAGTAGCGATTTATGTTAATATGTTCTCCAAGGTAATCTGCTGCACCCTGTAGCGAATTATACATATGTTTATAAAAAGTATATGGGCAACACATCTCTTTTATGTTGTTTTGGGTATATAAATTTTGTTTTGCCGTTTTACCATATCCTTCAATAGAGTAGGCCAAGAACTAATCCATCGCTATGACTAATCTATCGTCATGCACAAGACGAAATTTAAATCTCTAATATGGACTAATGAGCCAACAAATAGACCAACCTAAATTAATTTGCGACATGAATTAAAATTAAGTTGTTTTATTAAATTTTTTTATAATGGACCTAAGACTTTAAATAAAATAAAATAAATAAAAGAACTAATTTAATCTACAATAAAATACTTTATTGTGTATGATATAATAGGTAAAAATAGAAAACAAATGTGAAATGTGTGTCATGTATATTTTGTTGGGGTTTAGAACTTGCTGTATTATAAGAAAAATAGGAAGCTATATAAAAACAAAACCAAATATAAAAAAAATTGAATTAAAACTAAGATTTCATACCACGCATAATGTTAAATACAAATTTAATAATAACAAGAAAGTGGTAAAATATAAAAAAAAGTTCCTATTATAAATGTATTTATTTTAATATAAATTTTTATTTTGATAAAAAAGATTGTATAAACTTTTTAAATAGTTTTATTTTGATATAGCAATCAAATCAATGTTCCTTTATTTTTTATATTAAAATATAAGAAAATGTAATACTTGACAGGATAAAATATGTTAATTTTTTAATTTAGAGCTTTGATAAACCCATATTTTATGATATATTTTGTGCTCAAATTGAGTGATTTATTCAATTCTTCACCCACTTATTCATGTTAATTGCATGGTTTTACTTTCCCTTCCTTATTATGTGATGTATGTGAAAAACATGTTTCCTATGCTTTAAAAGTAATTATTTTAATTTCCCTTTATTACCATTCGATGCCGTGATTCGTGTGTTGAGTAATTTCAGATCTTCTAAGGCAGGAATGGCTTAAAGGATGGAAAGAAAACATACAAAATTGGAAGGAAAGCGTAAAACGGAGTTTTTGAAGAAACTGGTAGCGACGCGATCGCATGGACGACGCGGCCACGTGCCAACGCGAAATAGCAGTGACGCAACCGCGTGATTGACACGACCGCGCGCCTTAAGCGAAACACATATGACGCGGACGCATGAATGAAGCGACCGCGTGACAAGAAAAATTCCAGACGACGCGACCGCGTGACAGAGGCCACACACCAGAAATTACAGAAAACGCTCCCAGCGATTTCTGAAGCCCTTTTTGGCCCAAATCCAAGTCCAGAAGGCACAGACCAGAGGTTATGAAGTGGGGGAATGCATCCATTCAGAAGGGAGTCTCCAATTAGTTAGTTTTCATGATTTATATTTAGTTTGAGAGGGAGATTCTCTCCCCTCTCTTTAGGATTAAGATTCAGATTTAGGATTTTATTCGCTTTTAGGATTATCTCTTTTTATCAGGTTCAATATTCCTTTTTATTTATCTTCTCTATTTAGTTTATGAATTCTTCTATGTTACAGATTATTCTTTCGAATTAATGTTATTTGAGGTATTTCAGTTTATTATTGCTTTCTTTTATTTATATTACTGTTGCTTCCAATCTGAAGACATTTTTATTCCAGTAGATTTACTTTTCCCCTTTTGGTCTTGGTTAAGAAATCAGTAACTCAGGAGTTATCAAACTCAACATGATTGATAATTGTTATCTTTGCTAATTGAATTGAACTTCAATAATCCCAATCTTTCCTTAGGGATTAACTAGGATTTGAAGATCAAACTAATTAGTCACTTGATCTTTCTTTACTCTAAGTAAAGACTAACTAAGTGGAATTAAGATTCAATCTTCATCATCATTGATAAGGATAACTAGGATAGGACTTCTAATTTCTCATACCTTGCCAAAAGTTTATTTTACAGTTATTTATTTACTTTACAATTTTTTACTTATTTTAATTGCAATTCAATTCACTTGTTCCTCATCTTCAAAACCCCGATTTACAATCTTCATAACCAATAATAAGAACATACTTCCCTGCAGTTCCTTGAGAAGACGACCTGAGGTTTAAATACTTCAGTTATCAATTTTTAAGGGGTTTGTTACTTGTGACAACCAAAACGTTTGTACGAAGGGATTTCTGTTGGTTTAGAGACTATATCTACAACGCGACTATTTTTTTATAAAATTCTTTACTGGCAAAAATCCTAATATTGTTTGGTTCTAATATTGTTGAAAGGAGTGAAAGTTATAATAGGAACATACATCAAGGTTAGAGCAATCAAGGATGGATGGAGCCAAGAGGATCTGATCAACCCTTTAGGCAACAACACCCTCCAAGATATCATGGACAAAGACCATTCTACAATGCGTACCAAGCTGATAGATATGGTGGACAACCTTGTAACTACAAACAAGTCCCACCCCATGCCTATAGACCATCCTCTCAACACAACTTCGAACCACCACACTCACAAGCTCATTTTCACCATTCGCCACCATATGATCCTCATTTACCCCAATTCCAATCCAATTACTCCCAAACACCACCACTTCCCAATGTACTACGTCCAAATCCATCACCCCGAGAATCAGAGGTTCGCCTCAAGGAAACAGTAGATCAACTTCAAACAACCCTTTATCAACTGGAGCAAGTAATAAGTCAATTATCTTCTAGACGTTCGAACATTCAAGGACCTCCCACAACTCCGTGTGGACAATCTAATGATGAGCGTAGCATGAAGGAGATACTAGAAACTTCAGTGGACAGAACAGGGCATGACTTCGTACTGGAACAAGTAGAGGAAGCTGTCATTATACAAGAAGAAGAGTTGGTTGAAGACCTAGGAGACGCTGAGCCTCCATGGGAATCCAGAGTTATGGAGAATTCTGTCAAGGACGTTACAATTGATGCTAAGGAGGATAGTACACAACCCCTAAGGCAAGTCTTTTATGAGGAACTAGACGGAATACTCCAAGAAGCAAGTTTCCTTGATGATGATAGTCACGAGTCAAGTTCTCCTAGTAATAAACTTGCATCCGCAAGTGAATTCTCTGAGATCGAAGAGTCTTCCCCAAGTGAATACGAAGACGATACGGAGGTAGATTTCTCTCAACCTCCCGTTTATGACTTAAGTGACGAGGAAGACATAGAAGGATTTGATCAGGACATGGATGCATTTGAAGGAGTCTGCATGGAAGTGGAGAAATTCACAGAAGAGCACAACGGAGTAGAACTTACAGAACCACTGGAAACACCTATCCCAAGGCCATTACCACCCAATACAAGCTTCAAGTGGGTACAATCCTTAACCTTTAACTTTATTTTTCCACTTGAATATGGTTTGCTTGAAATAGATGGCCAGCTTAGAGCTCTCTGCGGCTTTAAGAGTAAGAGGGAAATGGCTCGTACTCAGAGCTGGTGTACACAGTTCAATAAGGTTCCACGCTTCAACTCAAAGTGCACGGATTGGCATCACAATCAATCGAATGGATCTCAGAGAATGTTTGGTCACCTTGGTGAGAACCTAATTTCTAAACCGCCCGGATGGAAAAATATAGATCAAGAAGAAGGCGGATTTAAAAGCAAGGTTTGGGATCCTGGAATCTGTTCTGACATTCGTCACCCCGGGAGCCTGAAAATTTGTTTGAAGCTGCTCAGAAGCTTTACATACCTAGTTTGGGACCCCGGAGGCTGTTGGCATTCCAAGCATTGGTGGAGATTTCTGGACGAATTTAAGCGCAAGCCGCCATAACAGGAAGCTCATCCAATGTCCAACTTAAGGACTTTAACTAAAAGTGCTAGGTGGGAGACAACCCACCATGGTATGGTCGTTCCTTTTTTTTTCAGTTTTATTTTGTGTTATTTATTTTTATTATCCTTTTCAATTGAACCTGAATATTATTCATTTGCATTGCATACTGCATAATTGCATACCTGCATTAAAAAAAAAGGGTGCGCGACGCGACCGCATCACTCATGTGATCGCGTCAGTTGCGAAAAACAACCCCCCACGCGTCCGTGTTATTCACGCGGTCGCGTGATCTGGAGATCGACGTAAATCCCCAATGTCCAGAGTGTTAGGCTGGAATCGTGCGGCCATTGTGCGTTTCACACAAAACAACACACGCGATCGCGTCACTTGCACAACACCAATCCCACGCGACAGCGTGAGCGACGCGATCGCGTTGCATGGATTGCACAACACCCCAAAGGAGACAGAGAGTTGCGCTGAAATGACGCTGGAATTGTGCGTTTAGCACAATTTCTAGCGACGCGGTCGCATGCCTCATGTAACCGCATCGTTCCCTTTTTTTTCCCCATTCCATGCGATCACGCCACCCACGCGATCGCGTCAACCCTCATTTCACCCCAGCCACGCGACCGCGTGCCCCACGCGATCTCGTGGATTTAAATTTACTAACCCCCCCAGTCACGCGAACCCTACCCATTCGCGCCCCAACCCTCCTTCTCCTTCCTCTCTTCTCTCCAAACAACTACCACCCACAACTTCCAGCCACCACCACCGCCCACCGCAACCCCCGACGACCACCCAGAAGCCGCCGCCACGCCACCCCCTTCCTCCCCTCCCCCTCTTTCTTCTTCTTTCTTCCTCTTCTTCCCCCCACCACCACTGCCACCCCTCCGCGCCGCCGTCACCGCCGCGCCCCCAACCGCCACCAACACCCCCTTCCCTTTCTTCCCCTTTCCCCTCCTAACCCCATTACCCTTCCCGAAACCCCCTGCCTCCGAACAGCCGCCACTGCCATCGTGCCGCTATCAACCGCCGCTGTCAACCACCGCGTTGGCCACCACCACCACCATCCCCCGGCCACCTCTCTGCCCCACTTTCTTTCCTATGCCTTCCAGGTTCCGCTGAACGCCACCCTTCTTTCCATTCATCGTTAATTTCCTATTTTTTTGTTTATGTTCATATTTAGGCTAGTTATTTATGTATGTTGTAGTGGATTCTAGGTTGTTAGGTAGCCTAGGATGTGGTTAGTGGATTTAGGCCTGTTTAATTGCGCTGTTCATGTTTCTTGTTTTCTAATTTTCGCAATTCTGCTGTTGCTATGGTGTTAGTATTGTTCATATGCTGTAATTTCTTGTTTCATGCTGCTTTTTACACTGCTTTTCCATGTTCATATTCCCTTTATGTAATTGCAGCTATATTTTAATTCATATGAGCTATTCCGATTGCTATTTATTTTCCGGGAACACCCAATTTTAGCCGGGATGCTGCCCAAATTTCTGTAAATTGTTTTGATTTTCATTCCTGTTTTGGTTTTGGCAAACTTGCACTCTACTTTACTCAGCTTTTACCAAACCAATTCATGAATGACAGTGCAAGCTTTCTTAATCTTTTTAATTTCCTGGTTTATAAATTGTATCTTGGATGATTCAATTCCACTTTTTGCTATTTTCATTTGATTCATCCTTAACTTCCTTGTTTGAATTTGAGTTATCTGTTGCTTTAATTTGTGAATTCTCGTTATTTAGAAAATGCTCATCATGCCACTTACTCTAACCCACTTTTTACTAATTCACTAATTTTAACTTCCTAACCTCTTTTTCATTCCTAACCCACTTACCTTTCAAAACATCTCTTCTGGTTTTTTACTATTCTCTCTAACATTCTAACCAAGGCATGACGGTCGTTTTTCCTACTTAACATGAATCCTTTTACATTTTGGATTGTGAATTTTTATTCTTGGACTTTTAACTCCTATACAATCCTTAATGCACATTTACTTAACTCCTCTTCATTATTCTATTGCTCCTTTACCATTATATGCTTCTTTCGATTAATTGCCTACCTGCTTTCCTATTTTTATTATATCCTGGTTTTCTATTTTTCAGGATGTCTGACACCCAGAGAAAGGGAAAAGGAAAGGAAACAACTGGCAAATAGAAAAGAGGAGAATCCTCTTTGTCCATACTGGACATCATGAATAATGACTCCTGGCGGGAGAAACACTTTACCCCACAGGAGAAGGCTGACCAGCTACTCCCTGCTACTGATCCCATTAAGTTTACAAACCGATACTGCGAGCTGAAGTATCCGGTATTTGCAACCTCCAGGAACCTGTACCTGGAGAGGACTCTGAAGATCCCAGAAGAACTCCAGCAATACACCTCTTATCAGATAGAACAAAGAGGCTGGTTCTTCTTGGAGAGAAACCTGACTGAGGTCAATGCATCTTGGGTAAGAGAATTTTACTGCAATTATTTAAAACTTTCCTAGATGTAGTAAACCTAAGAGGGAAGTAGATACTGGTCACTGAAGAGGCCATAGAGGATGTTCTGAAGCTTCTGCCTAAATCCGATCAGCTGGATGGTTATAAAAAAGCTGAGGAGGATATGCGCTTCATGAAGGTTGATTGGGATGCAGTCAAGACCAGGATAGACCTTGACCCGACCGTTCCATGGATCATGGGTCAGAACACCACCATGCCAAAGGGAATCAAGCGGACTTACTTAAATGATGAGGCTCAGCTATGGCATCAGATCCTAAGCAACTTTATTATGCCGAGTACCCATGAGACTGAGATACTTGCCGCTATAATCACCCTCCTATGGTGTGTGCTGGAGGGTAAGGACCTGTACCTGCCACGCTTCATTCGGTACTATATGGCCAGGGTCCACGTCCGAGGCACTCTCCCCTTTCCATATCTGATTACACAGCTTGGCCGTCGAGCTGACGTGCCTTGGGAGGATGCTGATGAGAAGCCACCTGCTGCAGAATGCAAGAAAATTATCCCTCACAGCAGGAACTTCTTGGCTCTGGGCTACAGACCCCCATTCCTCACTCCTACTGATGAGACAGCCACACCATCTGCCGGCCCC
Source organism: Arachis hypogaea (assembly GCF_003086295.3). NCBI lineage: Eukaryota > Viridiplantae > Streptophyta > Magnoliopsida > Fabales > Fabaceae > Arachis > Arachis hypogaea. The sequence continues at coordinate 97,226,569 of NC_092049.1, forward strand.
TCTTCCTCCACAGCTACCCCTGCTACCACCACTGCACCTCCACCTGCCTCCGAGCCAGTTTATCACCTAGTGCACCGCCTGTTTCGACAGCTAGACCAGATGGAGCACCGCAACCGGCGCCGATATGAGAGAGCTGAGCGTCGCAGCAAGCGACGCTATGAGCACCTGAAGCTGATGATACGATCTGGCGATATCCCCTCCGAGCCTGACACACCATCAAAGCCATCTAAGGAGGAGGCGGATGATCACAAGGCAGAGACCCATCCCCAGAGAGAGGCTGCGCAGGCAGGCACAGAGTAGGCTGCATCACAGCAGGAGGCCCCGCATTAGATTCAGGTTTCCGACCCAGAGATTCCTATTCAGTCAGCACCTCCTCTGCAGCAGGCAGATCCTCAGACCACCACCACAGAGACTCCAGCTACCCACCCTTCCAGTGATGACACCCCTTCACACCCTACTTAAGTGAGCATTAGGGACGATGCTTCATTTTAAGTGTGGGGAGGTCGCCATCTCTAGCGTATTTTTTGGTGAACCACTGCAGACTCTTTTTATTTTATTTTGCTATTTTTCTGTATTTTTCTCTTTTGTTTTTATTTTTATTTTCTCAGTACTTATACATTGCTTTTTTCATGTATTTTTACTCTATTTCTGCATTTTTCACCTTAGTTCATATTTTAGCTAGTTAGTTTAGTTGCAATTCTAACTTATTAGTTATAGAAAATGTGGATTAATTAGTATAGTTTACCCTTTTTAGCATAAGATAACTTAGTTTAAATTGAAAAAAAAATAAAAAGGAAGTAAACTAGAGACTTGAACATAATAGAAACAATCCACACACCTTGTATATATAGCATTCCATGTTAGTTAGTTAACAACATTTCATCAAGGAGAAACACTAGAACTTTAAAGCCACCTTAAGATTTACATTGAGAATAATGGGTACTCTTAATTTTACTTGCATGACATACATAACTGATATATGATTTTTGAGTTAGAGAACATACAGCCTGTGAGTTTTGAGCTTAATTATATGGTTACATTCAAACCATAATTTTTATTTCTATGTGTTCCGCCCATCTTTTTTATTCTGGTGTTCTTTACTTTGTTTTAATCTATATGTCCGATTATAGAATAGAAATACATACCAAGAGAGTGATTGAGGCCATTGTTTGATTTTAGCTCACTTATCCCAAATTAGCCTACCTTTTACATCACCCTTGTTAGCCCCCTTGAGCCTTTAAATCCCCTCTTATTCTACAAACCACATTACTAGCCTTAAGCAGAAAAACAAAATAAAAATCCCAAGTTGAATCCTTGGTTAGCTTAAGATAGAAATTGTGTAATTGTTTAAGTGTGGGAAACCTATTGGGAACATGGATGATAAAAACAAAGGATAGAAAGTTGAAAAGAATAAAATAATTCAAAATAAAAATTTTTGGGAAGCATGCTCATGTGAAATCAAAATAATTGAATTACCATGTGCATTAAAATAAATAAATAAATAAAATATTAATTTTTTTTTTGAATAAAAGGGAATACAAAGGAATTCCCCAAAATGCAAAATAAAGCAATGCACATGGGATAAAAAAAAATTGAAATATGAGCATGTAACATCAAAAGTGAGAAAATATGGGTAAAATAGGTAAAGAAGCTTTGCTTTACAAAGTATGTATGTTAGGTGAGATCTTAGACTAATCAAGGATTCGCTTAATTAGCACACTTAGCCTTATACATATACCCTTACCTTTACCTTGACCCCATTACAACCTTAATTAAAGACCTCATGACTTTTGTATGCCTATATTCTATAATTGTTGATTGGTTAGATGAAGAACAAAGTTATAGAAAGTAAGGATAAAAAGAAGAATAAAGTGATTAACCCAATAAACACTGAGTGACTAGAGAGTAAACACAAAATCCAGTGAGGGTTCAATAGCTCATCAACATATATCTGTGCTTAAATTATTAATTGTCTTGCAGGTTTGTAAAATATTTTTTTTCCTTCCCATCTCGATTGTAAAAGTGCTTTATCATTATCTAAGGTTTGGCTATACATATATGATTCCTTAAGAATGTGAATTAATTTAACTACATGTAAGTTTTATATACAAGTGAATAAAAAATTAGAATTGCATGATACATTTAGATAGTTGCATTTAGAATAAATTGCTTTGCATGAGATTCCACCACTTCAACCTTACCTTACTCTTTATCTTGGATTTAGCATGAGGACAGGCTATTATTTAAGTGTGGGGAGGTTGATAAACCCATATTTTATGATATATTTTGTGCTCAAATTGAGTGATTTATTCAATCCTTCACCCACTTAATCATGTTAATTGCATGGTTTTACTTTCCCTTCCTTATTATGTGATGTATGTGAAAAACATATTTCCTATGCTTTAAAAGTAATTATTTTAATTTCCCTTTATTACCATTCAATGTCGTGATTCGTGTGTTGAGTAATTTCAGATCTTCTAAGGCAGGAATGACTTAAAGGATGGAAAGAAAACATACAAAATTGGAAGAAAAGCGTAAAACAGAGTTTTTGAAGAAACTGGTAGCGACGCGATCGCATGGACGACGCAGCCGCGTGCCAACGCACAATAGCAGTGACGCGACCGCATGATTGACGCGACCGCGCGCCTTAAGCGAAACGCATATGACATGGACGCATGAATGAAGCAACCGCGTGACAAGGAAAACTCCAGACGACGCAACCGCATGACCCACGCGGATGCGTGACAGAGGCCACGCACCAGAAATTACAGAAAACGCTTCCAGCAATTTCTGAAGTCCTTTTTGGCCCAAATCCAAGTCCAGAAGGCACAGACCAGAGGTTATGAAGTGGGGGAATGCATCCATTCAGAAGGGAGTCTCCAATTAGTTAGTTTTCATGATTTAGATTTAGTTTGAGAGGGAGATTCTCTCCCCTCTCTTTAGGATTAGGATTCAGATTTAGGATTTTATTCGCTTTCAGGATTATCTCTTTTTATCAGGTTCAATATTCTTTTTTATTTATCTTCTCTATTTAGTTTATGAATTCTTCTATGTTACAGATTATTCTTTCGAATTAATGTTATTTGAGGTATTTCAGTTTATTATTGCTTTCTTTTATTTATATTACTGTTGCTTCCAATCTGAAGACATTTTTATTCCAGTAGATTTACTTTTCCCCTTTTGGTCTTGGTTAAGAAATCAGTAACTCAGGAGTTATCAAACTCAACATGATTGATAATTGTTATCTTTGCTAATTGAATTGAACTTCAATAATCCCAATCTTTCCTTAGGGATTAACTAGGATTTGAAGATCAAACTAATTAGTCACTTGATCTTTCTTTACTCTAAGTAAAGACTAACTAAGTGGAATTAAGATTCAATATTCATCATCATTGATAAGGATAACTAGGATATGACTTCTAATTTCTCATACATTGCCAAAAGTTTATTTTACAGTTATTTATTTACTTTATAGTCTTTTACTTATTTTAATTGCAATTCAATTCACTTGTTCCTCATCTTTAAAATCCCGATTTACAATCTTCATAACCAATAATAAGAACATACTTCCCTGCAGTTCCTTGAGAAGACGGCCCGAGGTTTAAATACTTCAGTTATCAATTTTTAAGGGGTTTGTTACTTGTGACAACCAAAACGTTTGTACGAAGAGATTTCTGTTGGTTTAGAGACTATATCTATAACGCGACTGTAGTTTTATAAAATTCTTTACTGGCAAAAATCCTAAAGTCAAGCTTATATAGGATTAAGTTAAATATGTAACTGCTGCTGCAGGGTTACACTGCTATTAATATCACAATGCGTATTAATAAAATTCTTATATTCTCTATGGATTAAAAAAATTAATTCTAAAATTAAATTTAAAAAAATTAAAGAAAAAAGTACAAACTAAATAAATAATATAGAGATGAAATAATTTATTTTGTAGATTAAATTAGAACTTTATTTTATTTTATTTTATTTTTATTTAGAGTAGTAGGTCCATTATAAAAAAATTTAATAAAACAATTTAATTTTAATTCATGTTACAAATTAATTAAGTTAGGTGGGTCTATTTGTTAGCTAATTAATTCCTATTAGAGATTTTAGTTGCACAAAAAAAATTTGTATTAGAGATTTAAATTTCGTCTTGTGCATGGCAATAAATTAGTCATAGCCATGGATTAGTTCTTGACCTTCTTGAATGAAGGATATGGTAAAAAAATAAAACAAAATTTATATACCCAAAACAACATAAAAGAGAAGACATGTGTTACCCATATACCTTTTATAAATATGTGTATATTCCGCTATAGGGTGCAGCAGATTACCTTGGAGAACATATTAACATAAACTGCTACTGCCTCCAGCGATTTATGCTTGCTTCACCTCCTTCAGAAACCGCTACACTCTGTAGCGGATTCTGATCATTCACGTGCTATGTGAAAACCGCACTAGCCTATAGCGGTTTCTGTTATTTTCGTAAATTTTTACAGGGTATAGTGGTTTACATAGAATTATGAAAAAATGTATATGAGTAATCTTTTTGTGAAAAATTGTATATGGGCAATTTTGATTGCCATTTATTTTATTTAAGTAACTTGCCCTAATTTTGATTTAATTACTTTTCGTAAATAATATTTTTGAAAATAATCACAAATAACTCATTTTTTAATTTCCAAAATCTCGAGGTGTTACATTAATCCTTAAAAAAATATCAATAAAGTCCTTTAAGATAACAAACGTAGACAATTTTTTTCAAATTAAGATCTTCTATGTTAATCATAGGGACTAATTTGAAGGTAGTATATCCATATTGCTATCCTAAAAGACTTTTTAAGTATTTTTTTAAGAACTAATATGTCCGAAGTATAAATCTTTAGGAGTTTATTTGTCACTTTACTCTAAATTTTTAAAGTAATGGTCGACCATTAATTTATAAATATAAAAGCTAAAACTTTTTGTTTCCTATAAACATAAATTTGAATACAAAATCACACATGCCTTCACAAAAAAAAATAAACAAACTAAAAATTAAAGTATTCAAACAATTTAAAATCTTAAACATACTTTTCATTATTGAAATCCCAAACCAAATACATCCTAATTTGTGAATGCAAACTAAAACTTTCTACTCCCTTCCTATAAAAATAGGGCCATGGATTCCTTACTCCTACTTTTATGTAGGAGTATGATTAACCATCATCAAAATAATTACAAAATATACTCCATTTTTTATTTTTGAAAAAATTAATAATTAAATATTGATCCCTCTAATTTTTGTTTTTTACCCTTTTTTCCCTTTTTCTTTTAATTTCAGATTCAGAGAAGAGAAACATTTGGTCTGCTAGGATTTTTCCCCACTTTCAATCACTGCCATTCTCTCATCCTCTCCATCTGCTGCATCTCTCGTTCGCTTATCCTCGCCGCCGTAATACGCCTCAGACAACGCCGCAACTTGCTTCCGCCGCCGTCGCGCAACACGCTGCCGCCGCCTCAACACACTTCCTAGTGAAATAGATACCTGACTGATTCTCTTGGTACGAGTGAAACCATTGATTTATGTCTCTCTCACCACTTTTTAATTCTTCCCTTCTCTTAATGGCTTCCTCATCTTAGTAGAATTGATAATCTGAATACTTAGGAAGCACTAGGAGTCACAATATTGAATTTATTAGCATAAAGTTGTGACGTATATAGTTTAAATTTCTCATTGTTAACTTTCTGGTTTAATGCATTGATTTGATTTACTGATTTCTTACGCTCAATAAATGAACCTAATGGAGAAGAGTAAGATGTTGAATTTCTAAAGTCTGCAGCTTTTTTTTTTAAGTTTTTCATTCATATTCATATTCATATTGTATGAGTAAACACATCCTATAATCCCCGCGTGTATAAATGCAAAGTCCCCAATGTATCTAGGATTTTATTAACTTCACAAGACATGTGTATGCTAAGGCTGTTGTTTTAAATTGTTTGATCAGGAATCTACCAAGTGAGTTGGCTTCTGCAGTGCCCCAGACCATCACTGTCACCCCAGAAAAGAGTGAGGCTATTCAAAGGGTAAGCCATTAAGAATGCTCTCCGTTGAAATTTGTTTATGATGTACTACTTACTAGTATTAGTATCTTATTCTTGTCCCTATATTGTTCTTTTGCAGCTTCAAGATATGGGATTTGATAGAGATCTTGTGTTGGAGGTGTTCTTTGCATGCAACAAAAATGAGGACCTGGCAGCCAACTATCTTTTGGATCACCAGAATGAATTTGAAGACTAAGAAGATGGTTTTGTTTCATCTTCACCAGCTATACTCCTTTGATGTCGTTGCTTATCATCTGAACTCTTTGGAGAAGTGGCAATGTTAATACTTATTTGCTTAGCTTTATTATTGATCCTCGTGAACCATACTGCCTGTAGATTATTAATTTTAGACCATTGACTGGAAAATATAGATGCTAAGAAATCGATAGGTGCTTTTATTCTTTTGCAGCCGTAATTTTTTTCAGCTCTGTTTTCTCTAACTTCATTTAACTTATTTTATTAAATGAAGGATATGGAAACTTGAAAAAGATATAACAAATAGTTATGTTATTAAAATCTTAGAACGTGATTGTTGAGGGTGATGGATTGCGTCTGTCTTTCTCCATCAAATAAATTATCGTCAAATGAAAATATCTACCTATAATGATAGAATGTGATTTAGTGATTATCTCACTAGGTCTTTTAACAAAGCGGTGTGAATTCAATTCATATCTGGGCTCAGTCGCTGTGTAACACTAAAGCAAAGGTCTTTGTTGTGAGTAATGGATAGCTGAGAAACAAAAAAGCTATGAATTGACAAAGAAAAAATAATAACAAAAATCATTGACAGAGAATATTTGCATAATAATTCACTGAAGTTTAACGTGAAATGTAAATCTATGTTGAATGATTTATGTGCTTCGTTTGGACATAACCCAAATACCTTGCAATGACCAACATTTAGTTATTAGAATCCATGGGTATTGTTGATACCTGATTGCTTAGGGAAAATGTAACCGAGCTTTATGCTAAATAATTATCTCGCTATCATCATTTACTGGTCGTGCTCGTAGTTTGATTGATTCTACACGCTAAGAAACCATGAGACAAACAACATTTGAGTTAAAGAAAATGTAAATCGCATAAGCTTAAAGAAAAATACTAGTTTTTGCAATGGTTCTAAATTAAGGCATACCATATATGCATCAAATGTAATCACTAGCAAGTCACGTTTATTGGGAAAAAAGAAAAATCATTGTACACTCAAGCATGCAAACTTGGTACGTTAGTACTTGCTCCATAATCCCAAACATTAATCCAAAATATCCAGACTTATTTCCATGTGTATTATGCATCTTGAATGTAGCAGTGGTTAACCATAATCCGAATGCATAAGTTATTTGCATGATGATGCAACCTTGATTGAACATAGGACAAAAATATAACTTCTATGTAATAGATAACACAACACTAATCCCAACCATAACAAATCTAGAAGTATAAGGGACTCAGCGAAAGGAAATGATGGATTCCAATATTGTGTCTCAAGATTAGCTTCATCGATCCACATTGAGCTTTGTCGACGCAATAACTCTTTCTTTTCTACCATCATCTCACCATGATTTTGGACCTTCATCCTCCAATTTTCAAGTTTCTCAGCTCTTTCTTTTAACTGGATTCATAAGAATGACACATCAGTAAGTGCATCAAAAGACTGTAAGAGGTTTAACTTAAACACATGAAATCAAGGTTGTGTGCAACAATAGGTCGAAGTATCTCTCTAGCACACTTGAAAGATTCGAAAACTAGACTTTCAAAATATAAAAAATATACCTCCAAACTCCATGCCAGATCATTATTGACTTATTTTTATTGTTTCTACATGTTGCATAATCAAATAGGAAACTAGTTCCTATTTTATAACTGGATTTTTTGACAGATTAGTGATGTAAAGTATAAACCAGAATAAACCAACTGACAGATAAATATAAAACAAAGACCATAAAGGCTATAATATTAGAAATGTTGATTACGTAGCTAAGTAATGAACAATGACAATGAACATGGGTCAATTAATAGTGTGGTATACAAATGCAAAAGATAAAATCTAACCCATTACATTTGGCCCAAGAAAAATTCAAAAGAATATCACAGAAAGGAAAATCAAAGCCAGATTGAGGCCTAGTCAATTTTCAGAAAAAGAAAACAACAAGCCATTACGGCTCCAAAGAAAGAAAACAACACTTATTTCAAAAGTAGTTCAGTCATTAGATCAAACACCTTGTCTACACGAATACAATATTGAGCACATATATCTACCTAATTATCCACTGAGACTAATTAACAAACATTTGATGTGCATATTATCTCAAACCAACAAACAAGCAAACCATCGAACATTTGGTGGGCACAGCAAAATTCATAGAGGGGGGAAGAAGAAAAAGAAAAACGCATGAGTGTTTCTCTGAATTCTTGTTGTGCGTTCTTGCGCTCCTGAGCCTTGATTTGCACAGCTTCGGCCTTGAGCTTCTTGCGCTCCTCATTGGCAACTATAAGGGCTTCTCTGTGAGCTTCGTCCTTGCACTACTTCTCAATCTGAAGCAGCTCCATTTTGTGGATGTATTGCTTGCAAACCTTCTTCACCTGCTTCCCGTAGTCCCTTCAGAGCATCGCCAACTTCGCCTCAGCCCCTTTTGGGTCCTTCGAAGGCTGCCAGCTTTCGAAGAAGGTATTGGAATCCAGGAAATTCTGGTTCTGGTGGTGGTTTTTGTGGTGCGAGGTAGTGGCGAACGACCGAACGATGGCAGCGTTGGCGGAGGTGGAGGAGGAGCGGAAGAGATCGTGACGAGTTGCCATTGTTGCGAGCCGAGATTGTAAGGATCCAAAACCTGACAATAGGTCCTACAGCTTGATCCATATGAGAGTTCCATTTTTCAATATGTGCCTGCTCTACCATATCTTTACTGAACTTGAAGGTGACAAACAGGTCGTAGAACACCAAAGATAGCAAGATCTACTTAATTAAGATCCATTCCACCTGCCGAAATCAATAAGTATATAGCAATTTTTTTTGAGAAGGGAAAAAAAGGAGGCAAAAGTATAATTATTTTGGATAGTTAAAATCATAACCAACTTGCAATAGTGCAATCAAGTAAACCAAATCAAAACATCAAATCAAAAAGTGAAGATACATATATAGAGAGAGAGAGACGGAGATTGATGTATTTGTAAATACTTGAGAAAAGAGGTAATTGGTAAAATGTTCATCATAACTACATTAATGGAGCTTTATATTAAAGGACGACAATACCTTTTAGAAGTTTCTTAGATGAGGTGAGTACTGGAAGCCATGTAGGGTAGAATGTCATTTCGAAGCAGCGACGGCGAGAAACAGAGTAGCAGCGACGACACACGGTGAAGAGATGAGACCAGCGATAGCCCAGGGCGAGGATCAGAGAAAGAGCATGGCACAGAAAGAGGATCAGAAAGCGAGCGAGCTACCGCAGAGTGGGAGGAATAAGGAACGAGCGATGTGGTTAGGAAGCAGAGAGGGACAAAAATCCTAGCAGAGCTCTTGTTTCCACTTTGAAACTCAAATTAAAAGAAATAGGAGGGATGTGTAAAACAAAAAAATTAGAGAGAAAAATATGTAATTATTAATGCTTTTAAAAATAAAAAAGGGGTTTATTTTGTAAATATTTTAGTGATGGTTAATCATACTCCCATAAAAAATTAGGAGTAAGAAATCCGTGGCCTTAAAAATAGATTTAAGTACCTAATCATATCTAAAAAAAATCAAACAAAAAATTAAAGCATTCGAAAAACTTAAAGTACTTTCTATATTCCTAACGCCAAAAACCAAAAAACTAATCAAACAAAAAATTAAAGCATTCAACACGACTAAATCTCTATTTTGGTTCCTGAGATTTACGCGATTACTCATTTTAGTCCTCGAGATTTAAAATTACCTATACTGGTCCTTCAGGTTCAGATCCGGGCACCAATGTAAATCGCTCAATCCTTTTCGATGATGACTCAGCAAACGGAGTGCCATGATGGCACCCTCTCTGCCACACTGGACCCTCTCTAAACGACGTCGTTTACCCCTTTAGCTCCCAAATAAGTAAAAAATGTCGCGGCTTGTATATAAAGGAGAAGAAACGGTTTTGACCCCATATAAAATATTCATCTTCTTCTCTACCTCCATCATTCTTCTTCATCTCTAATCAATGGTGCCAGTGAAGAGTTTCTGAAATCATTCATCACCCAAGTTGAACTAACCCACGGCTACGTTAGAGCGGAAAGCACAGTGTTTCAAAGGAAGGAGGTTGCTCTTCTCTCATTCTGAGCCAAGGTAATCGTTAATGTTGGGGTTTAGTGGTTTTAATTATTTTTTTAATTTATTTTTGGAATGTATGTATGATTGTACTCTATGGTGCTGGTGTTCTTGTCAATGGAGAACCTTTATGCTTTGTTGCAACTATTTTTTCTAGGGTTTCTTTGATTGCTTATATGTTGGGTTGGGTTGTTGGGATGCTCTATTTTTTTATGAATGGAACAGGGGATGATGTTGATAGGGTTAGGGCTATGCAATTTTAAACTGGTTTTTGAATTTTGGTTTTCATCTCTGAATAATTTTGAATCTTATACTAAAAATTCAAGTTGACGGGGGGCATTTATCAACATGCATTTTGAAGAAAAGAATTGTAGTTAAAATCTTAGAAGAAAATTATTTTTCATTATTGTGATCAGTTACTACTGTAATAATGCTTTGATGCAGTAAATTTTGATAAAAACCAAAATCTGCACAACAATTTTACCCATCAAGTTTGTTGTACTTATTTACAAAAATTTCACCACAATTTTATCCATGACTAAGCATGCTATTATATTGTCCAATTGAAACTACATGTATCTTTTTATAGTTAAGGTAGTTCTACTAAAAAAAAATAATTAAATGTATGCTAAAAAAGAAAAGAAAAAATATTTTAAGTAGTGCGATGAAAATTGAAATAGTAATATAGTTATGCACAAGGTTATGTTAGAACCCTTTAAAAGTTTTAATTGTGTTACCTACATTTCTAAAGCATCTCAAATTTCTAAAAAAAGAGTATCAAATAAGTACTTAAAAAAGAAGTTAAGGCAATATTTTATCTACAATTTCATGTAAACCTTAATTATGTTATATTCAAATTCTAGTAAGGGAGTACTTAAATGAATACTTAAAATTGATAAAATCTTTATAAAGAACCTTTGTGCTTTATAAAAAAAAATATAAATTCCTGTTTGTTTTTATTTATTTTTTTCTTTTCTTTAAGGTTTTGCCATTTTCAACTGATTTTTAGATTTTGATTTTCATCTCTAAAGTATGCAAAAAATAGTGTATAATGTATAATATTTGTCTGTGAAAAATTTAAGGTTTATGGATATCCCACAAACCATGTTGTTGATTTGGAAAAAAAATTATGCACATGCCAATTCTGGATGATAACAAGTAATATTTATAATGTTAATCTACTTCATTTTCTTTTAATATTATTGTCTAAATATTTTCATATTTGCTGCATTCTTGTAAGAATTTTCTTTGTACATGCATGTGCTGCCTTGTCTAGGTGAATAAGCCCCCAGAAAATTTTTGTCATCCATTGGTGACCATAGAATCATACAAGGCAATATATAACCATCACATAAATCCAATACTTGGACAACCGCTGTGGGAGGTTTCAGAATTTAATAAGCCATGTGCACCAAAGGTTAAGCGACCACCAGAAAAATTAAAGATGAAAAGAAGAATGGATTCGGATGAAAAAGATGGAGGAGGCAAGAGATCGAGACTAGATACTAAGAACAACGATAACACTCATTTGAAAAGGCAGCTTGAAAAATTTACTTACAGTTATTGTGGTGATAAAGGTCACACCGAGAGGTTGCAAAAAGAAGAGATTGGCTGATGCAGCTGTTGCTGCTGCTGCTGTAGTTGAGGTTGAGGCTGCTGCAAAAAACAAAAAGGGCGAAGGGGGAGGTGATCCACCAGAAAATTATTCTATTTTGACTTTAGAACCTAAATATTTTTACATGATATAGGTTGCTGGAAATATAAGGCCTGCAAAGTTGCCGGAAAGAAGAAGAAGTTCTCCACCGCCAAGTTCTGTCACAGTCAATCCATTGCAGGGTGCTAACTCAGGAACAACAATCAAGGATGACAAGTTTAATGAAATTTGTGCCTACTCTCAGTTTCAAAGCACAAAAAAAAAAGACTTGAAGAAATTAGTTAGATGTGTTTAGGGAGATTATGAAAATTAGTATGTGACATTAGACCTTTAATGTTTTGTTAAAATTTAGACAATGACTACTAAGATCAGTCCTGATTATTTTGATATCACAGTGGATCTTTTGATGTTAATACTCATGATGCTTGGTTATGCATCTTTTTTGTTCAACTATGATAACTAATTTAATATAAATCTGGTTTGTTAGTTTAACTTGCCTATTGTAATCCTATTTAAATATAACTCAATTTTGTTGAGTCATGTGTAAGTCACAGGAATACCACAAATTAAATTATTCATTCTATTCAAATATTTTTACACAATACATCTTCCATTACATTACATTACAAAAATTCTTCCATAATTTTTTCTTCAAAATTTGTAACACATCACTAACAAAAACACTACCATCATAAACACAGATACCATCAACAAATGGGTCATGAATTTCTAACTTCTTACATCATCTTCCAACCTCCCAACCCTCCATGCTAGGTTCATCTTCTTTCCACCATTGACTCTATCAAAATCTACTATTCTAGCACTTTTCTCTTGTCCAATGTCAACCCAGACAAACATACCGCACTAAGTCTTTTTTTCTTGTCTGAAATGAACCAACAAAAGATGATGAAATGAAGCAGGCAAGAACAAATGAACAAAATATTATATATTTAACTTACATTATAATTGGGACATCCATAAAATGGCTTGTTTGGATTTGATTCTGTTCCAGACCATCGCAGAACTGAACGGTAACCGCACCCACACTATTCCGGCACCCTCGTATTTCTGTTCCGGTTTTGTGACCTGACCTAGTTACCGCTTGAAGGAGAGCGAATCGAGTTTCCAGCTACGATGCTTCCACCACCCACCATGATGCTGTAACTAATAGCGATGAATGACAAAGATTTAACAAGAAGAAGAGAAACAAGAAGAGAAGAAGATAAAGAAGAATAAGAAGATAGGAGGAAGGAAGACGGAAGTTGAAGAAGAACCCAACTCAGATAAATGAGAGAAAATTAGGGTTTTAGGGACTAAATTGGGTACAAATACAACCCTCGCCACGTTATCTAGCCGTTGTAGGGTTTAGCGTGGTAGAGAGGGTGCCACCATGGCACTCCGTTTGCTGAGTCATTACCGAAAAGGGTTGAGAGACCACGTTGGTGTCCAAATCTAAATCTGGAGGACCAGTATAGATAATTTTAAAGAATAAATAACCACTTGTATCCATGAAAGATGAAAATGCTGACATATGTACCCACACTAAATCGAAACTAAACTTGTACCCACGCAAGATACTTTTTGTGTGACAAAAGTACCCTGTCTTTGGAAGGTTGGAGTGCCACGTAGGGTACTTTTATCACACGGCAGACATCTTACGTGGGTACAAGTTTAGTTTCGATCTAGTATGAGTACATATGTCAGTGTTTTCATCTTTTATGGATACGAATGATCATTTATTCATCAAAGACCAAAATAAGTAATTACAGGGCCAAAATGGATAATTAATTCAACACACTTGAGTACTTTTCATGATTTAAACGCCGAACCAAACGCGTCCTAAAACCGAACTAGTTTGAGGAACATTCTTAACCAAAACCCTACCCCCCAGTCACACTTCACTCAGAGTCTCACACGCTACTCGTTCTGAACACACCCCTTCTTCACAATAACCATCATGTTTCGCATAGCATCATCGAGGTTATCCTCAAGAGCTGCTTCTTCTGTTTCTTCCACCGCATCATTTCTTGCGTCTCTCACTGCAAAACCATCTCCCGTTTCACTCACACCTCTCGCTGCGACATCGTTTAGGTCATACGGCAATGGCTTGGAGCTCGACAAGTCCATGGCTAATCCTGATGCTATTAATATGATCAATTACGCTTTAAACCACGCTAGGACCGACAAATCATGTAATTAATCCAAAAACTGAAAACAAAAATGCCATTTTTAGGGTTTACACCCCGAGACTGTCTTTATTGATTCTATTAATGATTGAAGTTAACGTCTTTTTTTTCTTTTTGGTTCGTCAATAGTTGGGTCGTACGGACTAGGTTTGCTTGTGTTGAAGCACTGCCTTACGATTGAGTTAACTGAAGGCAAAGACCCCAAAAATGAGAATTCTAAAGGGATTGCTTTGCTTGCTATGTCCACCTTGGAATATGAAAGGTTCTTATCATTTATTTATTTAAGTTCGGATTTTGGTCTTTTATTAGAAATGTGGGAGCTCCAGTTTTGGTGGTTGGTTAGTTAGTTTGAATTCATTGAGAGTTTTGTATAATTTAAACCTTTTCTTTTCTTTTTTCAGGGGAGAGTATGATATTGCATTGGAGAAGCTACAGAGTATTCACGAATTAACCAATGCTTACTTGGGTGTCAGAGGTAATTTCACTTTTTCTTGGTAGTTTCTTTTTTTTTTTTTTTTTTTTTTAATTATTAATATTAGTAATTTCATGTGAATTTTGGTTTATTATTGTAGTTGCTGCCCTTGAGGCTGAGGCTGGTCTTTATCTAGAGTTGGGGCAGGTTCGTATCTACAAATCCTTGAAAAATATTTTCTTTCGAGTTCTTGTGTTGGTCCCGTTCATATTTATTCAGATGAAGTTTTGCTATACAGGATGATAAGGCATCTGCAATTGCTGATAAATGTGTAGAGGTTGTCGAGAAACAGAAAACAGATGATGATGATGAGGATTTTAAGGCTCTAATTCTTCGTGCTAAAGCACTGAAGGGGCTGATTGAGCTTGTCAAGGGAAGTATCGAATCAGGTAGTTGTGTGCTAATGGTGTATTTGTTCGTTTTTGTGATTCTTGATGAGTGCTTATTATGTTCTTGGTGCAGCTGTCCCTTTTTTTGACAAATCTATCCAGCTCAGCGACGGTATGATTCGTCTCATCTGGTTTGTAGAAAGCATTCTTGTACTTCCAAATTAACAGTTGGTTATATAGGTACTGCTGCTCTATCATATGGAGAATTCCTATACCTTAAGCAAAACTATTCAATGGCGAAAGAGGTCTACACGAGTGTCCTAAAAGGAGCTTCCGACATAAAAAAATTTGGCAATCCATATTTAGGAGCTTGTAACATGAACTTGGAGGGTTTAATGATGGGGGCACTGTGTTCTCTAGGGCAGCTTGAAACATATCAGGGGTATGCTCAATTTTTTCATTTGGTTTTCCTTAGTTATACCACAAACTTCCTTTTTTATGTTGAGACATATGATACATCACTAATAATTGTTGGTTTAGGAACTATGGTAATGCAGAGAAGGCTTTGACACAGGCATTAACATTGGCAGAGGAAACCTATGGTGACTTCTATATTCGTTTGATTCATTACCTAAACTCAATATAAAAATTTGGTTAGCACTTTTTACAGAACCTGATAATGGCATGTTATGTTACTAAAATCTCCTGGCTTTATCAATTTGTAAAGGTGAAAAGCATCCCAAGGTGGGTGTTGTCTTAACAAGCATAGCCCTCATGTATAGGCGTAGAGCAATGGAGGAGCGTACAAGCTCTCTGATGGTTCAAGAGGTTAGACTTAGAACTCTCCATGCATTCTTAATTATTTTTTTAATCATCTCTTTTCTTTATAAAAAATAACAGTGATACACTAACTAGGATGCTTTGACAGGTCTTGACTCTTAATTTAGTTTTCATTGTCAGAATTCGGTGCTGTGAAACATTCACACTGAAATATTTGCTCTGGTTTTATTCAACTAATCAATTTTCAAATTGCCCGTGCACTTATGTAGACCGTGGATAAGAATTTTGATCTGTCCTTCTCTTTTGTGCATGACACTGTTTTCTCTAAAAAACTTTACTTATTTAATAACTGGTCTACAAGTTTTCTATTAGAAGTTGTTTTCCTTACTAGTGTCTGCAAATTAAACAATGTATTTTCTGATGGAATTGTTTCACACTGCTTAACTACCCTTGGCTGCCTAGTAATTATACAGAAAAATATTGACAGGGTCTCTACAGAAAAGTGATAGATATCTTGAAGGTTACAGAAACTGAGTCTGAAGGTAATGATCTATGTGCCATTTCGGGGTTGACTTGTCCATACTCAATATACTCTTGCTGATAATGAGAACAGATATTGAGCACAAAATGCTTCTTGTAGGTTCTGCACCAGTGGTAGAAAGAAGTGATATAGCAGCTATTGCACGAGGTATGACAAATTCTTCAATCTACTCTTCTATTACATGCTATAATCTTTGATGGACAAGCTTATCAAGTAATGACAAATTGGAAATTAATACAAGAAAATTGAGTTTTTTATAATTTCACAATGAATTTACCAATTAACTGATGATTTATTAATAAAGAATAGAAGAGAAAGATTATTAAAAAAAGGGAAAATGCTCTGTAACGGAACATAGTCTAGAAAAGAGAGGTAAGAGTTGGAAAAGGAAATCACCTGGAGTGGAGGAGGACCAACCGCTGGTGACGATGATGCTGCGGCGGAGATGCTGTGACGACTTCTTTGGTTCTTCCTCAAACAGCAGAGAGAACGACAGAGGAGTTGGAGTTCGGCATGCGGCGGCGATGCTGTAGGCAGTTCCTTCAGCAGCAAAAAGGATTTTCTAGGTGACCAAAATAACTCTCAAATGTTAAAAAAAAAAAAAAAAAAAAAAGGAACCCAGACCGCCATTTCCGCCAATCACAGTGCGGACTGCCATGGTGTTGCCACTGTGATTTTGTAACAGTGTCAGTGTCCCGAAGATGGTGGCCAGCCCAAAATCCTTTTAAAATACTGATCATTAGTGTGTAAAGGCACTCTTCTATTATCAAATGGCATGCATTATAGCAATATCTGCCTGCCTAAGATTTTGCATGGGATAGACGATGAGTGCATGGGTTCAGATTCAGTTCTTTGTGATGTGTGAATTAAATTAATCAGTTCTTGTTTTGTGCATATCACAATAGTTGGACGACATGAATGTCAGACAATTATTTTTAAGCTTGCGCCCATCAAATTAGTTTCGTTGCAAGCATGCTGATAATCATTTAATCATATATCTTGTAGGTGGCTATGCGGAAGTACTCAGTGTCCAAGAAAATCGCAAGAGCGAAGGAGAGAAGCTAAAGAAGTTGGCTGAGACTATATGGAAAAACCGCAGGCTGACTCTTGATGAGGCGCTACTAGATCTAGAGTCTAGCAAAATCTCAATCATCGATCCAAGAATCAGCAGGATATTGTAAATTGATCCATCTTCTGTTTTCTATTTTCCTGCCACAGGTTGACTATGCCATATGACAAAGTTGGACTACTACTTCATAAAATTAGACCATAATGTTGCTTGTAGCTTAAATGTGATGCCAGGATATACAATGGTATCTAGACCTCCGTATATAGCATTTTCTAGGCTAGGCATATAAATAACAAGTTACTGAACTATTGAGGCCTTTTTTTTTATATATTTAAATTAAATAAATTTAATATTTACTGAATTATGTAAAGGGTAAAATGTTTATCAAAATGCATAACATGAGATACTGTGCATAACATCTCATTAAAAGCATATCACGAGTATTGAGACACCTAAATATGATATAGGGTCTGTTTCGGAAGTTTTAAAACTAACTTTTTTGAGTTTTAACCTATGATGCACGAACACTGACATGGGACACAACACAAGACATGCTGACACGCAAATTTTAAAATTTTACATGATATGGGACACGCATATATATAAAATATAAAGTATTTTTTAGATAAATCATAATGATATTTATTGATATTAAAATATAAATTAAAATTTTTAATTATTTTTAATGTTTTATTTTAATTATATCAAGTATTTAAAATATTTTTGTTTTAATAAATAATAATATATATTGTATCTAAATTTATTTTAAGAATATATGTTAAGAATAAAACTGGACACGCTGACACGTGATGTTATTTAGGTGTGTCCAGGCGTGTTCGGAGAAGAATTTTTTATTTTTTATTAAGACACAGTTGGACACAGCAGACACGCGTGTCGGACGAGTGTCGGTGAGTGTCGTGTCCGACACGCGAACACGGCAACTCAGCAAAGTGTCCGTGCTTCATAGGTTTTAACTTATGAAAAGTAATAGTATTAATATTTTGTGCAATTTTTAAAATCAAATTGCAACTTTCTAAAAAGTTATTTAGGAACTTATAAAGAAGTAAAAAAAATGATTTCTCTCATAATATTATTATTTTTATCACATTTCTATAAAATAAGTACTTTTAGAACTAAAAATTCAAATACAAATAACTTATTTATAAACTACTTTTAATATAGCTATTTATTATTTAAACTATTTTTACAAAAGTAAATTAAGATGTTTATTTAAACTGGACCATAGTCCTGATATATGAAATAAATGCATGAAACGGATACTGAGTACTCGGGAATCGGGATGTGGATACGTGTGTTAAATACAATATT
This sequence comes from Arachis hypogaea, assembly GCF_003086295.3. Taxonomy (NCBI): domain Eukaryota; kingdom Viridiplantae; phylum Streptophyta; class Magnoliopsida; order Fabales; family Fabaceae; genus Arachis; species Arachis hypogaea. Next base: position 97,245,283 of record NC_092049.1, read on the forward strand.
AATACTTGTATTATTGTATTCGTATATTTAATTAAATATTTAATTTGAAAAAAAATTAATGATTTAAATTTTTAAATTAAAATATTAACAATTTTTTAAAATGATCCCAAATGTGTGTAATTTCTTTTTATAAGTTGATATAATATGTTGGATAATATTGTATTATTTTTATTTTTATTTTTTTATTTCATCCAATTTTATTCACATAATTTAAAATTTTAAAATTACAAAATTTTGAATTTAAAATTTAGATGGATATAATTTAAATTAACGATTTAATTTAATCCAATACATATAAACGTATTTGTATTATTTTACTCGTAATATATAATGCTAGTGTATTTACACTCATTAAAATACTAGTACAAGCACTAATTAGATAACTAGTTTTAATTAAAGATAAGATTCTTTTAATTATCAAATAGTCATCGAAGGTTTGTATTCATATTTAAAAATTAGTTAAAAATTAATTAGGTAATATTTATAATTATTCATGATTAACCATACAAATACAATAATATGGGTATATTTATTTTTATTGGATTGAATTAAAATTTTAAATTCAAAATTTTATAATTTTAAAATTTAAAATTATTTGAATAAAATGGGATGAAATGTGAAAATAAAAATCAAACAAACATAACATTATCCAAAATATTATATCGACGAAGCAAGGAATTTTTTATTTAAATTATTTAAATATCATATTGACGGAAATGTGTAATATGAGGAGTATTTACGTATATGCAAAACAGCTCACATCCTGCCCTAAATCAAGTTAAACACACATCCTGGATACACTATACTTGGATATGAAACAACAAAGCGCAACACAACCCAGATGCTACTGGGATACACTCAAAATGCAGTAATTGGGTGTGTATCCGAGATACGTGCGTAATGGAAAAGTAGATACAATACCCGAGATGCGTTGGAACGCTATATAAAGCGTGTAGCCGAGATCGATGGCTTCATTCTAATTTTTTTTTTTAGTTTTGGATAGTTTTAAAAGCATACATGGTTAGACGAATAGGTGGTGCGCGAAAAGATAATTTGCACAACTTAACCGACAAGTGCATCGGGTCATCCAAGTAATACCTCAGGCGAATGAGGGTCGATCCCACGAGAATTGTCAAACTGAGCAAGCAATGGTTGTCAAGTTGGTTTAGTTAGGCAAATCAAAAGGGTTTTGAAGATTGCAATTCGCATGAAACAGTAAAATAAAGGGGTTTGGTGTGAAAGCAGTATGAGAAAACAATTAAGCCTTTGCAGATGTTTATTTTTTCAGATTAAAAGTACTTACCAACTATTTTAACAATGCATGATTCAATTCATAACAAACTATAAATGTCTAAACCCTAATCTCTTAGTGATTTAGCCTCCTCTAGCCTTCATTAACTGCCACTCTCGTGGTCACTTAATTCCGATTAGAGGGTTAAGTTCAAAAAACTAGTTTATGGCCACAGAAACCCTAATTACTCAAAGCTAACAGGATTATATGCACGTATCCCAATTAATTAATGTAATTAGCGATTTAGGAGGAATTTGTTTTCAAGCTGTAGTTCAAGCGAGATAACTCTCTCGAGAATCACAAGAACTCATGTAGAATAAGGGTCATACTCTCGTTCCACCCAAATTCATAGGATTAAGAACGAAAACAATCCTTGAAATTGAATCAAAACATTAATTAAAATAGAAGAATAATAGTTCTAATCCATAGAAATAGACAGAGCTCCTAACCTTAACCAAGAGGTTTAATTGCTCATGACTTTTAGATAAACTAAGGTTCTGAAAAACATGCGTCCGGAAGAAGATCCCAAATACAAGAGATCTTTTTCCTTTTATACTAACCTAATTTGATATGGAAAATAAAATAAAATAATAAACCCTAAACCTAAAAGATATTATTTATAATTAAAAATTACAAAATGAAGATAAAATATAACTAATAAGTGCTACTTGAGAGGCCCATGAGGAAAAGAATTCGGACTGCTGCTGGCGTTAAACACCAATTTGGGTGTTTAACGCCCCAAAGAGAGAAGGCTCGTGCATGCTTGTATCCCCTGCTGGTGCTAAACGCCAGCTGGGCATTTAGCACCCAGGGAGGGGTCTGTCAGCTTTTCTCCTTTTTGCTCCAAACTTTGTCAAACTGCTCCGAATTTCACCTGAAATAATAAAAATACTAAAACAACTCAAAATAGCATCCAAAGAGGATTTTTGCACTAAAATCAAGTAAAACTAAATAAAATCTAACTAAAAACAACTAGAAAATGCTAAGAAAAAAGGTACAAGATTCTCACGCATCACAATACCAACCTTAAACTGTTGCTTGTTCTTAAGCAACCAAAAACAATGTAGGACCAAGAAGAGAAAATTCTAATTGTCATTTAAGCTCAGGTCTAGTTACTAAATGGGGCTAATGGCACTCTAATTCAGAATAGCCTCAGCATCTCACTATCCTTTGAAGTTTAGAAATATCAGTATCCTTCAGAACTAGAACTTGGATGATATTATTCTCTTCTTTAGGCTCTAATTGATTCTTGAACACAGCTTTTTCCTTTTTCTGGTGCTTTGCACCTTGAGTTTAGCCATGACTCTAAGTGTTTTGTTTTCAAGCTTAACTTGATACAAGAATACCACAAGCACTTAATTGGGGAACTCTTCGAGTTCTAATTTTTCTTTCTATTTCTCCCAGACAGTGGTGCTCAGAGCCTTACGCATACTCTGTAACAGCATTGAGTCACGACTTTAGGTACTCAGTTTCAAGGATTACTTGACACTTTCACACCACAAGCATATGGTTAGGGAACTCCACTCTTTTGAGCTTTAGATCAGTTTTGACCCTCTTAACCATTGATGCTCAAAGCCTTGGACCTTTTTCTTTTGATTTTTCTTTTTTTTTTTTAATTTTTTTTGCTGTTTGTTTTGCTTCAAGAATCAACCCTTTTCTTAATTGAGAGGATCAATAATACTTCTCTAAGTTCCTGTTCCTCAATAACCAATATTCTTAACTCCAATATCAAATATGCACAGTTAATTCATACATTCAGAATTAAAGATAATGCCACCACATTAAAGTGACTCGAACAACTTAATAATATATAACTCAAAGATCATGCATGCACTACTTCTTTTTCTTTTGATATTTCTTTAAGCTCGGTGCATAATACATGAGACATATTTTTAAAATAAACATAAAATACTAAAATAAACAACTAACTAGAAAGCAAGAAAATCCTACTAGTGATCATGCAAACTTAGAATAGTAAACAGAAAATAGAATGAAATACTAAAAAATAGAAATAAGATAACGGGAAGGAGAATGAAACTCAACCACCTCAGTCATGGTGGTTGTTGGTCCCTCCGGGGAATCCCCTAGAGCGCTTAAGCTTCTTTATGTCACGCCCCCTGCTTTCTCTGTTCCTCCACTAGCTGGTGGAGGAGAGTACAGTGCTCCTGTCACTCTATCCTCAACTGATCTATAGCAGATGTCAGCTAACCTATGGATGTGGTCAGATGATCCCAGTAGTCACGGGGAGGAAAATAGATTCCCTGAGGCATCTCCGGAAAATCCTGTAGAGGCAGTGGGACTGGCTCCTGCTGCGGTCCCTGTCCGAGCTCTCTAATGTGCTCCATACCCTTCCTAGTGATCGGTCTAGCAATGTCGATCGGGGTATCTCCATCAATGTGAGTTCCAGCTGCTGCACATAGGCGGTAGATGAGATGAAGAAAAGCCAGTCTCGCAGAGGTGGAAGACTTGTCACCTCATGGACTTGCACCTCATTGCTGAGTATGATACAGTAAATCATCACTGCTCGCTCGAATGTAACCTCAGAACGGTTACTCGTAGGGAGGATGGAACGTTGGATGAGCTCCAACCACCATCAAGCCATTGGCTTGAGGTTATGCCTACCTAACTAGTATGGCTGACCTCGAGAATCCCTCCTACACTGAGCTTTGGGAAGGCAAATGTCAGCTAGAACCTGATCTAACTGCTGGTCAATGTTGACCCTCCGAGTGTATGAATGAGGGTCCTCTCCGGATGGTGGTAACTGTAGTGCTACCCTGACACTCTCCGGGCTGAAATCCATGATATGCCCTTTGATCATAGTGCACTAATTCTTGAGCTCCAGGTTCACGCCACGGACATGCTTGTAAGTAACCTAAGCATTGGTATAAAACTCTCAGACAATCAAGACTCCAACCTCAGTCACAGGGTTAGTTAGAACTTCCCAACCTTGCCTCATAATCTGGTACCGGATCTCCGGGTACTCGTCAAGCTTCAGATCGAAGCGAACCTCGGGAATCACCTTCTTCTTGTGCACCACCTCATAAAAGTGGTCCTCATGAGTGGATAATTTATACGCTTTTTGGCATTGTTTTTAGGTAGTTTTTAGTATATTTTAGTTATTTTTTATTATATTTTTATTATTTTTTATGCAAAAATCACATTTCTGGACTTTACTACGAGTTTGTGTGTTTTTCTGTAATTTCAGGTATTTTCTGGCTAAAATTGAGGGACCTGAGCAAAAATTTGATTCAGAGGCTGAGAAAGGACTGCAGATGCTGTTGGATTCTAACCCTCCTGCACTCAAAGTGGATTTTCTGAATCTACAGAAGCTCAATTGGCGCGCTCTCAATTTCGTTGGAAAGTAGACATCTTGGGCTTTCTAGCAATATATAATAGTCAATACTTTGTCCGAGATTTGATGGCCCAAACTGGCATTAAACGCCAGCCAGAGACCCTTTTCTGGCGTAAAACGCCAGAATTGGCACACTTCTTGGCGATAAACGCCCATTTTGGCACCCAGGGTGGAGTTTAACTCCAATTTGAGGCATATGCACGTGGAAGCTTGCTCAGCCCAAACACTCACCAAGTGGGCTCCGGAAGTGGAATTCTGCACTATCTACACCTAGTTACTCATTTTCTGAAATCCTAAGTTACTAGTTTAGTATAAAAACTACCTTTAGAGATTCATTTAGAACTCATGACATTTTACATCTCATATTGTATCTTCTACAGCATGAGTCTCTAAACCCATAGGTGGGGGTGAGGAAATTTGCTGTGTCTCAATGGATTAATGCAATTACTATTATTTTCTATTCGATCACGCTTGATTCTGTTCTAAGATATTCACTCGTACTTCAATATAAAGAATATGATGATCCGTGACACTCATCATCATTCTCAAATTTATGAACGCGTGCTTGACAACCACTCCCGTTCTATTTGAGCTCAACGTAGTCATTAGGCGACAGCTTGAGTGCGTATCTCTTGGGTTTCTAATCCACGAGTTTGACTTGCATCTCCTGACAACAGAGCATTCGAATCCGTGAGAATAGAACCTTCATGGTAGAGGCTAGAACCAATTGGCAGCATTCCTGAGATTCGGAAAGTCTAAACCTTGTCTGTGGTATTCCGAGTAGGATCAGGAACGGGATGATTGTGACGAGCTTCAAACTCACAAATGTTGGGCGCAGTGACAGTGTGCAAAAGGATAGAGAGATCCTATTCCGACACAAGTGAGAACCAACAGATGATTAGCCATGCGGTAGCTGTACCTGGTATTTTTCATCCGAGACGAGAGATCCGACAGTTGATTAGCCGTACAGAAATCATGCCTGGTATTTTTCATCCGAGAGGATGGATGGTAGCCATTGAAAAGCAGAGATTCAGACGACAGAGCATCTCTGGAACCTCAACCTATTCCTCATTACTGAATCACAAGTAACATTCAATTCATGTTATTTACTTTTCATGAACAAAAATCATTTTGATCACTAATCTCCTGACTAAGATTTACAAGATAACCATAGCTTGCTTCAAGCCGACAATCTCCGTGGGATCGACCCTTACTCACGTAAGGTATTACTTAGACGACCCAGTGCACTTGCTGGTTAGTTGTGCGGACTTGCAAAGGTGTGATTGCAATTTCGTGCACCAAGTTTTTGGTGCCGTTGCCGAGGATTGTTCGAGTTTGGACAACTGACGATTCATCTTGTTGCTTAGATTAGGAAAATTTATCTTTTTTGGTTTAGAGTCACTAAATTTGAGTCTTTTATTATTGTTTTTGTTAAAATTTTAAAATCCTTGTTTTTTTTTTAGATTTTTTTTCGAAAATTTTTAATAAATAGATAAAAACCAATAAACTAATAATTGAGTCTTCTGTTTGAGTTTAGTTTCATGTTTTAAGTTTGGTGTCAATTGCATGTTTTTATTTTCCTTCAATTTTTCGAGTTTTATGTTCCTTGTTCTTTCTTGATCTTCAAGTTGTTCTTGTTTATTTTCCTTGTTTGATCTTTAGTTTTTCTTGCTTTGTGTCTTTCCTTGTTTTTCTTGTGCATTTTCGAATTATTAGTGTCCAAAGTATAAAAATTTTCAAGCTTGGTGTCCTTTGTGATTTTATTTTCCTAAAGATTTCCAAAATTTATTCTTGGTATTCATCTTGATCTTCAAAGTATTCTTGGTGTTCATCTTGACATTCAAAGTTTTCTTGTTTGTTTTCTTTGTTTTGATCTAAAAATTCTAAGTTTGGTGTTATTTTATTGTTTTTCTCTTTCCTCATTAAATTCAAAAAAATAAAAAAAATATCTTTTCTCTTTATTTTAATTGAATTTTCAAAATTTACATAAAAAAATATTCAGATTTTTATTTTAAAATTTTTATCTTATCTTATCTTAGTTTTAAATTTCAAAATTCAAATCTTTTTCAAAAATCATATCTTTTTCAAAATCTTATCTTATCTTATTTCAAATTCAATTTTCAAATTTCAATTAAATTCCAAAATTCAAATTTCAAATTTCAAAATTTAAATTTAAAATTTTAAAAATTAACCCTTTTCAAAATTTAAATTTTTTTCAAATTTTTATCTTGTTAACTTTTTTTCAAAATAAAAAATTCAAAATTTAAAATTCAAATTTTAAATTTAAAATTTCAATTTTCAAATTTCAAAATTTAAAATTATAAATTTAATTTTCAAATTTAAAATTTAAATTTCAAAACTTTTTAATTTAAAAACTTATCTTCTTTTAAAATTCCTTATCTTCTCTTACCTAATTTATCTTATCTTTTCTAATCTCAAATCCTAAAATCAAATCTTTTTCAAATCTTTTTAATTAATTAATTAATTTAGTTTTCTAATTTCTTTTATTTCTTTTTCTTTTCTTAATTTTTGAAACTTGCATCAATTTTTTTATTTATTTACTTTATTTTCAAAAAAAAAAAAAGAAGGGGATAAAATTTTTATTTACAATCCACATCATCTCCCTTTCTCCATCATGGACCTAAGTAGAAATGAACAGTCTATAAGGACTTTGGGGTCATATGCTAACCCCACTACTGCTTCATATGAGAGTAGTATCTGTATACCCCCCCCATCAAAGCCAGCAATTTTGAGCTAAATCCTCAGTTCATTATCATGGTGCAGTAAAATTGTCAGTATTTCGGTCTTCCACAGGAAGAACCTACTGAGTTTCTGGCACAGTTCTTACAAATTGCTGACACAGTACGTGATAAGAAAGTAGATCAGGATATCTACAGATTATTACTATTTCCATTTGCTGTAAAAGATCAGGCTAAGAGGTGGTTAAATAACTAACCCACAGCAAGCATAAGAACATGGAAACAGTTATCAGACAAATTCCTGAATCAATATTTCCCTCCAAAAAGGATGACACAGCTAAGGCTGGACATCCAAGGCTTTAAACAAGAGGATAATGAATCTCTTTATAATGCATGGGAGAGGTACAGAGAGATGCTAATAAAATGCCCCTCTGAAATATTTTCAGAATGAGTGCAGTTAGACATCTTCTACTACGGGCTTACAGAAAAGGCCCAGATGTCTCTAGACCACTCAGCTGGTGGATCTATTGATGCACCACTATTTCGTGGTACATCCTTGTACTTAATTGAGTGGATTTTATCCACTAAACTCACACTTATTCATAGATTTCGCATGTTTTACAATTTCCTTCCCGATTTTGTGCTATGATTGAAAACATGCTTCTTTGGCCTTAAATTTCCTATGTTTAATCCTCTCTTATTACCATTTGATGCCATGATATGTGTGTTAAGTGTTTTCAGGGATTACAGGGCAGGAATGGCTTAGAGGATTGAAAGGAAGTATGCAAAAGTGGAAGGAATACAAGAAACTGAAGGAACTGATAAAGCTGTCCAGCCTGACCTTCTGGGACTAAATCGATCATAACTTGAGCTACAGAGATCCAAATGACGCAATTTCAGTTGCGTTGGAAAGCTAATGTCCGGGACTTCACAACGATATATAATTTGCCATAGCTTCCTCGAAGCCAGGCGACGCGCACGCGTGGATCACGCGGACGCGTGACTGGCAAAAACGCAATCCACGCTAACGCGTGGACAACGCTTCTGCGTGACTTTACAACGACCTATATGTACCAGAAATCGCTGGGGGCAATTTCTGGGCTGTTTTTGACCCAATTTTTGGCCCAGAAATCACAGATTAGAGGTTATAAAGTGGGAGAAATCAATCCATTCATTAAACACAACATAGACAACATTCATTATTCATAATATTAGGTTTTAGATGTAGTTTTCTAGAGAGAGAGGCTCTCTCCTCTCTCTTAGGTTTTAGAATTTAGGATTTCTATTAGTTTTAGGCTATTTCTTCCCCATTTCAGGTTCAATGTTCCTTTACTTTGGTTTCTCTTCTACTTTTATTTATTCTATTACTCTAATTTATGAACTCCATGTTAGAATTGATTTCTTTATTTAATATAATTTGAGGTATTTCAGATTTATGATTGTTTTATTCTATTTATGATGCTTTCAATTTAATTTAGATTTTTCTCCTTTTGATTTTGGTTAAGTAATTGGTAACACTTGAGTTATCAAACTCAGCGGCTGATTGAGAATTGGAAACTACTGATTGATTTGGATCGCTCTAAAGCTAGTCTTTCTACAAGAGTTGACTAGGACTTGAGGATCAAATTGATTGGTCCACTTGACTTTCCTTTATTTAGTAAGGGTTAACTAAGTGGGAGCAATAAACAATTCTCATCACACCTGATAAGGATAACTAGGATGGGATTTCCAGTTCTCATACCTTGCCAAGAGTTTTTATAGTTAGTTTGTTTCCATTGCCATTTACTATTGTTGCTTTTTATCTTATACAAAAACCACCAAAATATATCTTTCCATAACCAATAATAAATACACCTCCCTGCAATTCCTTGAGAGATGACCCGAGATTTCAATACTTCGGGTATAAATTTTATTGGGTTTTGTTACTTGTGACAACCAAAGTTTTTGTACGAAAGGATTCTTTGCTGGTTTAGAAACTATACTTACAACGTGATTATTTTTATGAATTTCTTTACTGGCAAGAATCCGATCATCAAAATGGCACCATTGCCAGGGAATTGCAAATGTGTGCCTTATTATTGGTTATTGTAAATATTTTATTTTGCTTGTTTATTTGTTTCTATTTTTATTTTTATTTTTTTTATTTTTATTAGTTACTATGAGTTCTCACCCCGTCGCTTTGAGTTTGGTTCTAATGTTGTTGAAAGGAATGGAAGCTATAACAGGAACATACATCAAGGTCGAAACAATCACCGATGGAAGGAGCCACGAGGATCTGATCAACCCTTTCGGCAACAACACCTTCCAAGATACCATGGACAACGACCATCTTACAATGCATGCCAAGACAATAGTTATGGTGGACCCCTTCGTGACAACCCACCTCCACCAAGTTACTATGGTCAAAAGCCATTCCGAGGTGCGTATCAAGATGATAGATATGGTGGACCCCCTTGTAGTTACCAGCAAGCTCCATCATATGCCAATGAACCACCTCCTCAACATAGCGTTGAGCCACCATACTCACAAGCCGCCCACAACCATTCACCTCCATATGACCCTAAACCTTATCCACCCCAATTCCAATCTAATTACCCTCAAGAACCACCACTTCCATATGCACCATGTCCATATCCATCAACCCAAGAATCATAGGCTCGCCTCAAGGAAACAGTAGATCAATTTCATGCAACCCTTCATCAACTGGAGCAAGCAATAAATCGATTACCTTCCCGACATTCGGGCACTCAAGGAACTCCCATGGCTTCATGTGGAGAATCTAATGAAGAACGTAGCATGAAGAAGACACTAGAAACTCCAGTGGACAGTAAGGAGCATGACTTTGTATTGGAACAAGTGGAGAAAGCCAAAATTATCGAAGAAGAAGAAGTGGTCGAAGACTTAGGAGATGCAGAACGTCCATGGAAAAGCCCAGTCATAGAGCCCCCTTCTAAGGAGTTTGAATTTGATGTTGAGGAGGGTGTACAACCTCCAAGGCATATCATGGTTGAAGACTTTAAAGGGGATGATCAAGAGATGGATTCAATCATTGATGAATTCTTATCTACATTTGAATCCTCTCCCATTGGATTTGACATGGAGATTAAAGAAGAAGAAGCACAACCTCCCATGCCCTTGGTGAATAATGAAGAAGAGGTCGAATTGGAAGAAAGCTACCAAGAGGAAGAGGTTGATATTGAAGAAGCTTGCAAAGAGGTGGAAGTTGTCAAGGAAGAACTCAAGGGAATGGAGCTGGAAACCACCTTGCCAAAGCTGTTAGAGACCTCTCTCCCAAAGCCATCACCATCCATTCCTTTATTCAAGTGGGTAAATCTTTCATCTCTAAGCTTAATTAGCCCACTTGAATATGCTTTGCTTGAGACGGATGGGCAGCTTAGAGCTCTTTGTGGCTTTAAGAGTAAGAGGGAGATGGTTAGTGGTAGGAAATGTCATGAAAGGTTCAATATGGTCGCATGCTCCAAATTGAAGTACAAATGTTGGTACAATTCTCAATTAAATGGGTCTAGGAAGCTGTTTGGATGTCTCAGTGAGAATTTAAATTGCGTGCCACCCGGATGGAATCATGATGATCAACAAGAAGACGGGTGCAAAAGCAAGGTTTGGGACCCTGGAATTCATTCTGGCAATCAACACTCTTGGGGCCTTGTCACTTGCTTTAACTTGATTGAAGGATTTATGCAACTAGTGTGGGATCTCGGAGGTTACTGGAAGTACAAACATTGGTAGAGATTCCTGGATGAGTTCAAGTACAAGCCACCATAACAGGGAGCTCATCAAATGTCCAACTTAAGGACTTTAACTAAAAGTGCTAGGTGGGAGACAACCCACCATGGTATGATCGTTCTTTTCAGTCTTAGTTTTATTTTATTTTGTTTTATTCTTAGTTCTATTTTATTTTATTTTTCTTAGTGTTCATTCATAATGCCTGCATCATCATTTGCATTCTGCATATAAAAAAAAAATGCACGCAACGCGCAAGCGTCGCTGATACGTCCGCGTCATAGGTGCATTGGGAAGAAAAGAAAATTGAACAGAAAGTCACGCGAGAGCGTGGCTGGAGGTGTGCCTTAGGCACAAACACGCCTACACGAACGTGTCCCTGACGCGTCTGCGTCATTCTGAAAAAGAGCCTCCCACGCGACCGCGTCACCCACGCGACCGCGTGGCCCTGCAAAATCGACGTAAAATGGTGTATGGCAAAAAGTTATGATGGAGTGGGGCTGGAATGATGCTGGAAGCACAAGCTCTATCACGCGACCGCGTACCCCAAGCGGCCGTGTCGTTTTTCAAAATATGCCATTCACACGATCGCATCACCCTAAATTTTGGCAATGAGAGTATGAAACAGAGAGTTGTGCATATGCGAGGTTGCACCCGTGCTAATAGCACAAATCAGGTCACGCGTCCGCGTTCCTGACACGTCCGTGTCATCTGAAAATAATGCCAACTACGCGAATGCGTGCTTCACACGTCTGCGTCACATGCGATGCACAGTTTATCCAAATCAGCACCAGATATCTTATCTTTTCTTCTCCAATCCTACTTATCTTTCTATTATCATTCTTTCTTCTTTCTTCTATCTTTTCTCATTCTTTCTTTCTTCTTTCTTACTTTCTTCTTCTTCATCTTTTTAACTTCTCATCCTTCTTCACTTTCATTCTATTTTACTTAATTTATTTGCATACTTTCATTCATTACATTTTAATTTTGTGCATATTTTTATTTTCTTTTCTAAATTTATTATTTTTCCATTGGTGTTAAATTTTCTTATTCAACTGTGCATCTTGAATTATTTTGGTGCTTCGTGACTTGTTTTAAACTGTTGGGTGTTATTAATCATAAGTTAATGCTAATTTTTATAATACCGGTATTCCTTTCGCATTGACATGAGCTTATACTATCCTGCATTACCCACACTCTCTTTCCCTTTGTTGCAAATTTTGCACTACTGGTATGCCATGTGCTTCTATTGTTTTCTCACTTGCATGTTGTAGCTATCATATAATTGAGACCCTTATTATTTGGCATTAATACTCATATTTTATTTGTTTTCTATCTTTGTTTCTGGGTTACTTTTCTTCTTTTCCTCTTCTTTCAGGATGGCCACCGGAAAAGGAAAGGAAAAGAACTTCTATATGGGGCGACAGACAAGTCCACCTGCACAATCCTTGGAGAAAAGCGTCAGTTGGAGCAACCCGTCCACTTGCACATCTCAGCATGCACCGAGGATGGTGCAATCTTTAAGTGTGGGGAGGTCGATACCGATCTCCATGGGTTAGTTATTTTATTCTTAACACCAATATTTTACTTTATTAGTTCATTGTTGCATTTGCATGTTTGATTGCATATTTGATTGATTTTGTGCATATTTTACCACCACTTGGTTAAAGTAATATTTTCTTTTTCAAGAAATTTTTTATAGCATTCCACTAATTTGAATTAAATTTTTTGAACTTGTTTGAAGAAATATTATATTGGAACATGGTTTAGAGCTCAAACACACAAAACCTGTGAGATTTTTTAGCCTATTTGAATTGGTTGCAATTTATCAACCAATATTTTATTTTTGGTGTGTGTTTTTCTCTCTAAAATTGTGATCTTTGTCTTGCTTAATTCTATATTTCCATGGTTTGATGTATGCATGCAATTATATGATTGAGGCCTTTGTTTCACTAAGCTTACATACCCATATGGCCTTAACCTTTCATTATCCTTTGCAAACTAATTTGAGCCTATATACCCCTTTGTTCTTTACTTTAGCACATCATTAACTCTAAGCAGAAAATAATAATGTCTTTAATTTGAATCATTGGTTATCTTAGACTAGTGAGAGTGCTTATGATTTAAGTGTGGGGAAAGTGGGTTTGGAAACATTTGGTTTGAGAATTGAGTTTGTTAAAATTTTCTGAAAATGTGAAAAAATGTTTAGGACATGTTCATGCATTCAATAATCATATGCATTGAGAAAAACAAAAGAAAAAAATAATATAGATATATATAAAAAAAAGGAAAAGAAAAAAAAAGAAAAAGAGCAAATAATAAAAGGGGACAAAATGCCCTAAAGCAAATGGTGAAAGCAATGCCTATGTACTGTACTCGAAATTAGGATGTATGAATATGTGGAAAACATGGTCAATGGATAGTTGGGTTTTGTATTTTGATTACACAGATTGTCTAAAGTTAGGTGGAAATTTTAAGTTAATTAAGGATTCAGATTTTAGTCCACTTGGCCAAATACAATCCTACCTTGACCCTAACCCCATTACAACCTTTAAAAGACCCCTTGATATGTGTATTTGTGCATTAATTCTTTGTTGATTGGTAGAAAAAAAGCAAGCCTTAGAAAGCAAGATCAGTAGAGAATTGAGAGAATCGAACCTCAAACACCTGAGTGATTAGAGAGTATACACTTCCAGTGAGGGTTCGATGCTCGATTCCTTGTTCCCGGCTTTCATGAGCAATCTTCTTTTGCAAGTCTATTTGCACTTCATTTTTATGATTTGAATTAGTGAAATCCAGTTCATATTTGTTCTTGAAAGATTTGCTTACTTTTAACCAAGTAGGTAGAAATATTTTTCATATAGTTGCATTCATATAAGATAGGTTGCATTTCATACATTCTACGATTCCTCTTCACTCTTATGGCTTCTCTTGAGCTTAGCATGAGGACATGCTAATATTTAAATGTTGGGAGATTTGATGTACCACTATTTCGTGGTACATCCTTGTACTTAATTGAGTGGATTTTATCCACTAAACTCACACTTATTCATAGATTTCGTATGTTTTACAATTTCCTTCCCGATTTTGTGCTATGATTGAAAACATGCTTCTTTGGCCTTAAATTTCCTATGTTTAATCCTCTTTTATTACCATTCGATGCCATGATATGTGTGTTAAGTGTTTTCAGGGATTACAGGGCAGGAATGGCTTAGAGGATTGAAAGGAAGCATGCAAAAGTGGAAGGAATACAAGAAACTGAAGGAACTGCTAAAGCTATCCAGCCTGATCTCCTGGTACTAAATCGACCATAACTTGAGCTACAGAGGTCCAAATGACGCGGTTCCAGATGCGTTGAAAAGCTAACGCTCGGGGCTTCTCAACGATATATAACTTTCTATAGCTGCTTCGAAGCCAGGTGATGCGCACGCTTGGATCATGCGGACGCGTGACCTGGCAAAAACGCAATCCACGCTAACGCATGGACGACGCTTCTGCTTGACTTTGCAACGACCTGTACGTACCAGAAATCGCTGGGGCGATTTCTAAGCTATTTTTGACCCAGTTTTTGGCCCAGAAAACACAAATTAGAGGCTATAAAGTGGGGAAATCAATCCATTCATTAATCACAACATAGACAACATTCATTATTCATAATTTTAGGTTTTAGATGTAGTTTTCTAGAGAGAGAGGCTCTCTCCTCTCTCTTTGGTTTTAGGATTTAGGATTTCTATTAGTTTTAGGCTATTTCTTCCCCATTCTAGGTTCAATGTTCATTTACTTTGGTTTCTCTTCTACTTTTATTTATTCTATTACTCTAATTTATGAACTCCATGTTAGAATTGATTTCTTTATTTAATATAATTTGAGGTATTTCAGATTTATGATTGTTTTATTCTATTTATGATGCTTTCAATTTAATTTAGATTTTTCTTCTTTTAGTTTTGGTTAAGTAATTGGTAACACTTGAGTTATCAAACTCAGCGGTTGATTGAGAATTGGAAACTTCTGATTGATTTGGATCGCTCTAAAGCTAGTCTTTCCACAGGAGTTGACTAGGACTTGAGGATCAAATTGATTGGTCTACTTGACTTTCCTTTATTTAGTAAGGGTTAACTAAGTGGGAGCAATAAACAATTCTCATCATACCTGATAAGGATAACTAGGATGGGATTTCTATTTTTCATTCCTTGCCAAGAGTTTTTATAGTTAGTTTGTTTCCATTGCCATTTACTATTGTTGCTTTTTATCTTATACAAAAACCCCCAAAATATACCTTTCCATAACCAATAATAAATACACCTCCTTGCAATTTCTTGAGAGACGACCCGAGGTTTCAATACTTCGGTTATAAATTTTATTGGGTTTTGTTACTTGTGACAACCAAAGTTTTTGTACGAAAGGATTCTTTGCTGGTTTAGAAACTATACTTACAACGTGATTATTTTTATGAATTTCTTTACTGGCAAGAATCTGATCGTCAAAATGGCGCCGTTGCCGGGAAAATGTAAACGTGTGCCTTATTATTGGTTATTGTAAATATTTTATTTTGCTTGTTTATTTGTTTCTGTTTTTATTTCTGTTTTTTTATTTTTATTAGTTACTATGAGTTCTCACCCCCGTCGCTTTGAGTTTGGTTCTAATATTGTTGAAAGGAACGGAAGCTATAACAGGAACATGCATATGTGTATTGACTACAGAAGGCTCAATACAGCCACCAGGAAGGATCATTTTCCTTTACCATTCATAGACCAGATGCTAGAGAGACTAGCAGGTCATGAATACAACTGCTTTTTGGATGGCTATTTAGGTTACAATCAAATTGCAGTAGATCCTCAGGACCAAGAGAAAACAGCATTCACATGTCCATCTGGAGTATTTGCCTACAGAAGGATGCCATTTGGTCTGTGCAATGCACCTACAACCTTTTAGAGGTGCATACTCTCCATCTTCTCTGATATGGTAGAGAAGTTTCTGGAAGTCTTCATGGATGACTTCTCAGTATTTGGAGACTCATTCAGCTCCTGTCTTGACCATCTAGCACTTGTTCTGAAAAGCTACCAAGAGACTAACCTGGTTTTAAATTGGGAGAAATGTCACTTTATGGTGACTGAAGAAATTGTCCTTGGACACAAAATTTCGAACAAGGGAATAGAGGTGGATCAAGCTAAGGTAGATTTCAAAAATTGCAAAACTTCTGAGCAATCTGCTAGTTGCTGATACGCCATTTGTCTTTGACACAGAGTGTCTGTAGGCCTTTGAGACTCCGAAAGCTAAGCTGGTCACAGCACCAGTCATTTCTGCACCAGACTGGACATTACCATTTGAACTAATGTGTGATGCCAGTGACCATGCCATTGGTGCAATATTAGGACAGAGGCATGACAAGCATATGTATGTCATTTATTATGCTAGCCGTGTTTTAAATGACGTGCAGAGGAATTACACAACCACAGAAAAGGAGTTGCTTGCAGTGGTTTATGCCATTGACAAGTTCAGATCTTATTTAGTAGGATCAAAAGTGATTATGTACACTGACCATGCTGCTCTAAAATATCTCCTCACAAAGCAGGATTCAAAACCCAGACTCATAAGATGGGTGTTGCTTCTGCAAGAGTTTGATATAGAAATAAGAGACAGAAAAGGGACAGAGAACCAAGTAGCTGATCAACTGTCCCGGATAGAACCAGTAGCAGGAGCGTCCCTCCCTCCTACTAAGATCTCTGAAACCTTTCTAGATGAGCAGCTCTTTGCCATTCAGAAAGTACCGTGGTTTGCAAACATTGTAAACTATAAAGCTGTGAGATTCATACCGAAAGAGTATAATAAGCAGCAAACGAAAAAATTGGTTTCTGATGCAAAGTACTACCTGTGGAATGAACCATATCTCTTTAAGAGATGTGCAGACAGAATAATCCGTAGATGTGTGCCTAGAGAAGAGGCACAGAAGATCCTATGACATTGTCATGGATCACAATATGGAAGACATTTCGGAGGTGAGTGAACAGCCACAAAGGTCCTCCAATGTGGCTTCTACTTGCCTAATCTCTATAGAGACTCCCGAGAGTTTGTACGTAACTGTGACAGTTGCCAAAGAGCTGGTAATCTGCCTCACGGTTATGCCATGCCTCAGCAAGGGATCTTAGAGATTGAGTTGTTTGATGTATGGGGTATTGACTTCGTGGGGCCTTTCCCACCATCATATTCAAACACTTATATTCTGGTGGCAGTAGACTATATATCTAAATGGGTAGAGGCAATTGCAACACCCACTAATGATATTAAGACAGTGACGAAGTTCCTCCAGAAGCATATTTTCAGCAGGTTCGGTGTCCCTAGGGTACTGATCAGTGATGGAGGCACTCATTTCTGCAATAAACATCTTGACTCTGCTCTGGTCCGATACAGAATTAACCACAAAGTGGCGCCTCCATATCATCCACAGACAAATGGGAAGGCTAAAGTCTCAAATAGAGAACTAAAACGAATCCTAAAACGGACTGTAAGTACCCGTAGAAGGGATTGGGCAAGAAGTCTGGATGACGCTCTGTGGGCATACAGAACCGCATTCAAGACTCCTATAGGGACTTCTCCATACCAGCTTGTGTATGGAAAAGCCTTTCATCTGCCAGTGGAACTGTAACACAAGGCCTACTGGGCAACCAGGTTCCTAAACCTTAATACTAAGGTAGCTGGAGAGAAAAGATTACTCCAGTTGAATGAGCTGGTGGAGTTTAGACTCAATGCTTTCGAAAATGCTAAAATTTACAATGAGAAAGCAAAAAGATGGCATGACAGAAAGCTGTCATCTAGAGTCTTTAAGCCAAGACAGAAGGTTCTGCTGTTTAACTCTAGGCTCAGATTGTTCCCTGGGAAATTAAAATTCCGGTGGAAGGGACCATATGTGATTACAAGTGTGTCACCATATGGATATGTAGAGCTTCATGATATTGACTCTGACAAAAAGTTCATTGTTAATGGACAGAGAGTCAAACATTATCTTGAAGGCAATGTTGAGCAAGAATGCTCAAGACTGAGACTAGATTAAAGCTCAGTACTCTCAAGCTATTGACATTAAAGAAGCGCTTATTGGGAGGCAACCCAATCATATTTATCTATGTTAATTACTTTTTCATTTCATTTTCCATTGTTAGTTTATGTTTTCTTTAGGTTGATGATCATGTGGAGTCACAAAAATAGCTGTAGAATTAAAGCAGAATCAAAAATAGCATAAAAAATAGCACACCCTGGAATACAGGCTTACTGGCGTTTAAACGCCAGTAAGGATAGCATTCTGGGCGATTAACGACCATGCAGGCAGCATTCTGGGCGTTAAACACCAGAATGGGCAGCCTTCTGGGCGTTTAACGCCAGAAATGGCAGCATTCTGGGCGTTCAGAAAAACGCCCAGTAAAAAAGGATTCCTGGCGTTTAACGCCAGTCAGGGTATCTGGCTGGGCGTTAAACGCCCAAAGAGGCAGTCAAGTGGGCGTTAAACGCCAGAATCGATAACATTCTGGGCGTTTAACGCCATGATGACACAAGGGAGGTAATTTTGTTTCCAATTCGATTTTTTTTATTATTTTTCATGTTTTAATTCATAATTTTTTGCATCAAACATATTTTAAACGTTCATCTTTCAATTTCTATTTTCAAAAATTAATAATCTTTCTAATTCTTTTTAATTCTTTTTCAATTCTTTTCAAATCCTTCTAAAACGTTTTCAAAACTTACATATATTTTCAAATTCTTCTCAACTCTTTTTAATTTTTCTTGTATACATTAATAAGTTTTCAAAATTGATTGCATCATTCTTCTTCTACTCCCTTCTATCTTATTTTGCTTGAGGATGAGCAAAACTTTTAAGTTTGGTGTGGAAAAGCTCAGCTTTTTATTTTTCTATAATCATTAATGGCACCTAAGGCTGGAGAAACCTCTAGGAAGAGGAAAGTGAAGACAGTTGCTTCCAACTCCGAGTCATGGGAGATGGAGAGATTCATCTCAAAAGCCCATCACTAGAAAGAAGATGGAGCAAACAAGAGAGCCCACTCATGGACCTCAACAAGAGCACTCCATTATCCTCCATGAAATCAGAGAGGACCAAAAGGCCATGAGAGAGGAGCAACAAAGGCAAGAAAGAGACATAGAGGAGCTCAAGAACTCCATTGGTTCTTCAAGAGGAAGAAGAAGCCACCATCACTAAGGTGGACCCGTTCTTTAATCTCCTTGTTATTTATTTTTCTGTTTTTGGTTTTTATGCTTTATGTTCTGTCTATGTTTTTGTCTTTATTACATGATCATTAGTGTTTAGTGTCTATGTCTTAAAGCTATGAATGTTCCATGAATCTTTCACCTTTCTTAAATGAAAAATGTTTTCTAAAAAAGAAAAAGAAGTACATAAATTTCGAATTCTATCTTGAAAATAGTTTAATTATTTTGATGTGGTGGCAATACTTTTTGTTTTTTGAATGAATGCCTCAACAGTTCATATTTTTTATAGTGAAGTTTATGAATGTTAAAATTGTTGGCTCTTGAAAGAATAATGAAAAAAGAGAAATGTTATTGATAATCTGAAAAATCATAAAATTGATTCTTGAAGCAAGAAAAAGCAGTGAAAAACAAAGCTTGCGAAAAAAATGGCGAAAAATAAAGAAAAAGAAAGAAAAAAAAAGA
Organism: Arachis hypogaea; assembly: GCF_003086295.3. NCBI lineage: Eukaryota > Viridiplantae > Streptophyta > Magnoliopsida > Fabales > Fabaceae > Arachis > Arachis hypogaea. Next base: position 97,265,039 of record NC_092049.1, read on the forward strand.
AAAAGCAAGCAGAAAAAGCCAGTAACCCTTTAAACTAAAAGACAAGGGTAAAAAGGATCCAAGGCTTTGAGCATTAATGGATAGGAGGGCCCAAAGGAATAAAATCCTGGCCTAAGCGGCTAAATCAAGCTGTCCCTAACCATGTGTTTGTGGCGTCAAGGTGTCAAGTGAAAAGCTTGAGACTGAGCGGTTAAAGTCTTGGTCCAAAGCAAAAAGAGTGTGCTTAAGAACTCTGGGCACCTCTAACTGGGGACTCTAGCAAAGCTGAGTCACAATCTGAAAAGGTTCACCCAGTTATGTGTCTGTGGCATTTATGTATCCGGTGGTAATACTGGAAAACAAAATGCTTAGGGCCATGACCAAGACTCATAAAGTAGCTGTGTTCAAGAATCAACATACTGAACTAGGAGAATCAATAACACTATTTGAATTCTGAGTTCCTATGGATGCCAATCATTCTGAACTTCAGAGGATAAAGTGAGATGCCAAAACTGTTCAGAAGCAAAAAGCTACTAGTCCCGCTCATCTAATTGGAACTAAGCTTCATTGATATTTTGAAATTTATTATATTTTCTCTTCTTTTTATCCTATTTTGTTTTTGGTTGCTTGGGGACAAGCAACAATTTAAGTTTGGTGTTGTGATGAGCGGATAATTTATACGCTTTTTGGCATTATTTTTAGGTAGTTTTTAGTATATTTTAATTACTTTTTATTATATTTTTATTATTTTTATGCAAAAATAACATTTCTGGACTTTACTATGAGTTTGTGTGTTTTTCTATAATTTCAGGTATTTTCTGGCTGAAATTGAGGGACCTGAGCAAAAATCTGATTCAGAGGCTGAGAAAGGACTGCAGATGCTGTTGGATTCTGACCCTCCTGCACTCGAAGTGGATTTTCTGGAGCTACAGAAGTCCAATTGGCGCGATATCAATTGAGTTGGAAAGTAGACATCTTGGGCTTTCCAGCAATATATAATAGTCCATACTTTGAACGAGATTTACTGGCCAAAACTGGCGTTAAACGCCAGCTAGAGACCCTTTTCTGGCTTAAAATGCCAAAACTAGCACACTTCTTGGCTTTAAACGCCCATTTTGGCACCCAGGGTGGCGTTTAACTCCAATTTGAGGCATATGCACGTGGAAGCTTGAAAGCTCAACCCAAAAACTCACCAAGTGGGTCCCAGAAGTGGAATTCTGCACTATCTACACCTAGTTACTCATTTTCTGAAAACCTAAGTTACTAGTTTAGTATAAAAACTACTTTTAGAGATTTATTTAGAACTCATGACATTTTACATCTCATATTTTATCTTCTACAGCATGAGTCTCTAAACCCCATAGGTGGGGGTGAGGAGCTCTGCTGTGTCTCAATGGATTAATGCAATTACTATTGTTTTCTATTCGATCACGCTTGATTATGTTCTAAGATACTCACCCGTACTTCAATATAAAGAATATGATGATCCGTGACACTCATCATCATTCTCAATTTTATGAACGCGTGCTTGACAACCACTCCCGTTCTATTTGAGCTCAACGTAGTCATTGGGCGACAGCTTGAGTGCGTATCTCTTGGGTTTCTAATCCACGAGTTTGACTTGCATCTCCTGACAACAGAGCATTCGAATCCGTGAGATTACAACCTTCGTGGTAGAGGCTAGAACCGATTGGCAGCATTCCTGAGATCTGGAAAGTCTAAACCTTGTTTGTGGTATTCTGAGTAAGTTTTGGAATGGGATGACTGTGACGAGCTTCAAACTCACAAATGTTGGGCGCAGTGACAGTGTGCCAAAGGATAGAGAGATCCTATTCCGACACAAGTGAGAACTGACAGATGATTAGTCGTGCGGTAGCTGTACCTAGTATTTTTCATCCGAGACGAGAGATCCGACAGTTGATTAGCCGTATAGAAACTGTGCCTGGTATTTTTCATCTGAGAGGACGGATGGTAGCCATTGACAACGGTGATCCACCAACATATAGCTTGCCATTGAAGGAAGCCATGTGTGTTTGGAAAAGAAGACAGTAGGAAATCAGAGATTCAGACGACAGAGCATCTCCAGAATCTCAACGTGTTCCTCATTACTGAATCACAAGTAACATTCAATTCATGTTATTTACTTTTCATAAACAAAAATCATTTTGATCACTAATCTCCTGACTAAGATTTACAAGATAACCATAGCTTGCTTCAAGCTGACAATCTCCGTGGGATCGACCCTTACTCACGTAAGGTATTACTTGGACGACCCAGTGCACTTGCTGGTTAGTTGTGCAGAGTTGCAAAGGTGTGATTGCAATTCCGTGCACCAGGGTTTAACCAATAGCTAACGACATTCCTTCATCCTCGCTGACTACTCCCTGGGCGCTAAACGCCGGTTCTGGCGTTTAGCGCCAGCAGGGGAGCGACTATTTTTTTTTGAAAAATTGGGACGAGCACTCCTGGCGCTAAACGCCAAGGCTAACGTTTAGTTCCCAAGGGGGGTGCCAAAATTATGTAAAATGCCCAAAATGGGCGTTAAACGCCCATGCTTCTGCTCCCTTCATGGCGCAAAATGCCCTCCCTAGCATTTAGCACCCCCAGCATGTCTTTTCCAGGGTGTTCTGTTTTTCTGTCTAAGCCCTCCTGTTCCTGTTCTAAGTGCTGTACATGATCACAAACGTTAGAAAAACTAGGAAAACTCTAAATATTAATAAGGAACAAAATGAAATCAAACTAAAGTAAAACTGAAATAAAACTGAAACAAACTAAAGGATAGTTATGGTCGGGTTACCTCCCAACAAGCTTTTCTTTACCATCACTAGCTTGACGGTTAGCTCCTCTAAGGACAAGGATCATAGGGACTCAGATCTTCGCCCCTCTTTTGAACTTCTTTTCTGTGCTCTTATGAATCAGCTCAACATGCTCCAGAGATAGGATCCTATTCACAATATGGGGTATGATTGGAGTTCTAGTGAACCACTTTCATGCCAGGTGAGAAGACCTCAGTAGAAATCTTCTTATTCCTCCAGCCCTTGGGTACCTTCTTCTTAGGGCCTTCTCTATCTTTGGTGGGTGGTGAATGCCCAACACCAAACATAGGTTTGATGTCAGGGGGAACTGTATGTCTTTCCACCAAGTAAGAAGGCTTAAGCATTGAGCTCTGCATGCAGGTACCTCCTTTGTCAAAGAGTGGTGAGAGTTTGGAAACCTTGAAGACCAAATAGTCTTCCCATAGCCTCAGAACTAACTCTCCTCTCACAACATCAATCAAGAATCTTCCAGTGACTAGGAATGGCCTTCCTAGGATGATGGAGTCATTTGTGTCCTCTCCTATGTCAAGTATCGCAAAGTCTGCAAGGAGGTAGAGGTCTTCAACCTTAACAAGGACATTCTCCACCAATCTGTATGCCTGCTTTCGGAACTTGTCAGCCATCTCTAATGTTATTCTTGTAGGCTATGCCTCTTGGATTCCCAACTTCCTCATCACAGACAGAGACATTAGATTTATACTTGAACCAAGATCGCATAGTGCCTTCTCAAATGTAATAGTCCCAATGGTATAGGGAATTAAGAAGCTTCCAGGGTCTGGCATCTTCTTAGGTAGCTTTTTCTGAACTAGTGCACTACACTCCTTGGTTAAAATCACAGTTTCATCTCCCATTAAGGCCTTTTTTCAGAGAGGTTTTTCATACAGGCCATGTAGGGAGGCATCTTCTCCAACACCTCAGCAAAAGGAATATTGATGTGCAACTTTTTAAATACTTCTAAGAATTGAGTGAACTGCTCATCCTTGGTCTCCTTTTGAAGCTTCTGAGGATGTGGTACTTCAGGCTCCTGTGCCACCAATGGGGCGTGTAACAAGGTGCTTCCAGTCTTTTCTTGAGCCTTTTCTTCTTTTAATTCTTCAGCAGCATGTACCTCCTCAAGCTCGGCCTCCTTGGCCATGATGAGGGCCTTACACTTTTCTCTTGGATTTACCTCTGTGTTACTGGGAAGAGTGTTAGAAGGTCTCTCAGGCATCCTTTTGCTCAACTGACCCACTTGTACTTCTAAGTTCCGAATTGAAGCTCTTGTCTCTTGTATAAAACTGTGAGTGGTCTTGGAAAGTTCAGAAATCATTGTGGCTAAGTCAGAGATGCTTTGCAATTGAAATGGCTCTTGCTGCTGATGAGAGGGCTGGAATTATAGGTTGTTAAACCTGTTCTGATTCGATCCACCCAGGTTATTGTTGAAGCTCTATTGGGGCTCCTGTGGCTGCTCTCTCTACCCAAAGTTAGGGTGATTCCTCCCTCCTTGATTGAATATATTCGAATTAAGGATCATTGTTGGGATTTTTGGAGGAGTTTCCCATGTAATTAACTTGCTCAGTGGTGGGTTGAGCATAGCGACAAGTGTTCTCTTGGTTGTAGCTTCCAGTCATGTCATAGGATGCATCTTGAGCATTAACAGCTGAGACTTGCATCCTGGTCAAGTGCTAAGAGATCATGCTCATCTACTGGGACATGAACTTATTCTGAGCCAAGATGGCATCCAGTGTATCCAACTCCATGACTCCTTTCTTCTGAGTAGTTCCAATGTTCACAGGATTTCTCTCAGAAGTGTATAGATACTGGTTGTTAGCAACCATCTCAACAAGCTCATTAGCCTCTTCAGGTGTCGTCTTCAAATGCAAGGAACCACCTGCGGAGTTATCTAGTGACATCTTGGCCATCTCAAAGAGGCCATCATAAAAGATCTGTAGCCTGGTCCATTTTGGAAACATGTTAGGAGGGCACCTCCTGATCATCAACTTATATCCCTCCCAGACCTCATAGAGGGACTCTCCATCTTTCTGTCTGAAGGTCTGGACATCAACCATAAGCTTAGTTAGCTTTTGAGGTGGAAAGAATTTAGTCAGAAATTCAGTGACCACCTTGTCCAATGTGTCCATGCTCTCCTTGGACTGAGAATCAAGCCACTGTTTTTCTCTGTCCCTCACAGCAAATGGGAAGAGCATGAGCTTGTAGACCTCAGGATTCACTCCATTCGTCTTCACATTGTCACATACCTGTAAGAAGTTAGAGATGAATAAGTTTGGATCTTCCTGTGGGAGTTTATAAAACTGGTAGTTCTGTTGCACTAGAGTGATCAACTATGGTTTCAGATCAAAATTATTAGCACCAATGGCAGGTACTGAAATACTGCGCCTATAAAAGTCAGGAGTGGGAGTAGTGTAAGAGCTCAGAGTCCTCCTTCCATGCTCATTAGCATTCAGATTTCCTCCATTATGGTCCATGGTAAGCTCTTCAGCATCCTTCTCAAAAGTTTTCTTAAGATTCTCTTCGGTTTTATAAGCTCTAACTTGTTGCAAACGCCGCCTCAAAGTCCTCTCAGGTTCAGAATCAAACTCAAGAATGGGGTTCTTTATCCCTGTTAGCTCATAAACAAACAAGAAACAAAGAAAAGTGGGAGTTTCTATGTCAAAGTATAGAAGACTCCCAATGAGATATCCTAAAAAAATAAGAATTAAAATAAATTAAAGTAAGCAAATAAACTAACAAATCCGAAAAATCGGATTGAAGAAAAAAAAATATATAACTCAAAAGTTTTTGAAAACTAAAAAGAAAAAAGACTCTAAAATTTTCAAAACTAAAAAAAAAAAAGAAAAACACTAAAAGAACACTAAACTTAAAATCAGAAATTAAAGGAAAATAAATAAAACAAAATTTGAAACTAAAGCGAAAATAAATAAGATAAAAATTGAAATTTAAAAGAAAAATAAAAGTAAAAATAAAAAATTAAGAGAAAAAGTAAATGAACAAAACTAAAAACAAAAAAATACCTAATCTAAGCAACAAGACAACTAGTAGTTGTCAATCACAAACAATCCCCGGCAACGACGCCAAAAATTTTGTGTGCGAAAAGAGAATTCGCACAACTTAACCGGCAGGTGCACCGGGTCATCCAAGTAATACCTCAGGAGAGTGAGGGTCGATCCTATGAGGATTTTCGGATTGAGCAAGCAATGGTTGACAAGTTGGTTTAGTTAGGAGAATCAAAAGGGTTTTGAAGATTTCAATTCGCATGAAACAGTAAATAATAAAGTAAAGAAAGCAATAAAGGGGTTTGGTGTGAAAACAGTATGAGAAAACAGTTAAGGCTTTGCAGATGTTTACTTTTCCAGATTAAAAGTTCTTACCAACTATTTTAACAATGCATAATTCAAATCATGGCAAACTATAAATGTCTAAACCCTAATCTCTTAGTGATTTAGCCTCTTCTAACCTTCATTAACCGCGACTCTCGTGGTCACTTAATTCCGATTAGAGGGTTGTTCAAAAAACTAGTTTATGGCCACAGAAACCCTAATTACCCAAAGCTAACAGGATTATATGTCACATATCCCAATTAGTTCATGTAATTAGCAATTTAGGAGGAATTTATTTTCAAGTTGTAGTTTAAGAGAGATAACTCTCTTGAGAATCACAAGAACACATGTAGAATAAGGGTCATACTCTTGTTCCACCCAAATTCATAGGATTAAGAACAAAAAAAATCCTAGAAATTGAATCAAAACATTAATTAAAATAGAAGAATAATAGTTCTAATCCATATAAATAAATAGAGTGCTCCTAACCTTAACCAAGAGGTTTAGTTGCTCATGACTTACAGAAAAACTAGGGTTCTAAAAAATGTGCGGTCTGAAAAAGATCCCAAATACAAGAGATCTTTTTATTTTATACTAACCTAATTTGGTACGGAAAATAAAATAAAATAATAAACCCTAAACCTAAAAGATATTGTTTGTTATTAAAAATTACAAAAAAAATATAATTAATAAATGTTAAATCCACTAGAGAGGCCCATGAGGGAGTGAATTCGGACTGCTCAATCTTCGATTCAGATTTCGTCGACCAATCCTTCCTAATTCACATCGTTGGTGAAGAATTTTTTTTTGTAATTCCTTGCACAAAGATTCAGAAAATACAGGATCTTCTTAGCTGCTACTTGGCTAAACATTTCTAGAAGGGATTCCGCTCCCCTTTAGGGAAAAGAAATCAATGAGACTGCATTCGATTGGTATGCCAGGTTGCCTGCAGGAACCATAAACTCGCTGGTGTTAAATGCCAATTTGGGCCTTTAACGCCCCAAAAGGGGCAGGCTTGTGCATGCTTATATCCCCTGCTGGCGCTAAATGCCAGCTGGGCATTTAGCGTCAGGGGGGTCTGTCAGCTTTTCTCCTTTTTATTCCAAACTCTGCCAACTACTCCAAATTTTACCTGAAATCATAAAAACACTAAAACAACTCAAAGTAGCATCCATAGAGGATTTTTACACTAAAATCAAGTAAAAATAAATAAAATCTAACTACAAACAACTAGAAAATACTTAGAAAAATGGTACAATATACTCATGCATCAATAGGTTACGTCTTATCAGAAAACATTAACAGGTTGAATGCAACCTGACATGTGGCCAGAGCAAGCACTAGATTTTGAAGAAAATAATTTTTATCTGTCGTGTTAATTTATTATGAAATAATTATATTTTATTTGTTATTTTTTTTTACCAAAGATAGGAAGACTCAAACTCGTGACCTCTTAGATGAGTATGGAGAGACTATGCCATTTGAGCTATAACTCATTGGCTTTATTTGTTATTCTTAATTAAATAATATATTCTCTTATGCATTAAATTAGTTAATGAGTCACGCTTAAATTTAATTAAATTATTTTATTAAGTAAATAATGCATTCTCTTATGTATAGTAATATTCATATGCATTAAATTATATAATGAGTCATGCTTAAATTTAATTAAGTTATATTCATAACTATTTTATTGTAAAGCAATTTTAAACACAATAGGAAATAAGTTTCAAAAGACTAATGAATAGTAGTTGTACAATCACCTCGGTTGCTCTTGGCACGTCGTGTGACTTTGAGGCTTCCGCCGCCTGAGGTGCTACTACCTTATATCAAGGAGGCTAGGTTCAGACATGTAGTAGAGTTAAGAGATTTCATCTTCGACAATACCTTACTTTTTGCATTTGTGGAGCGATGGAGACCCAAGATCCATACTTTCTACCTTCTGTGGGGCGAGGACATCATTACAAATCCAAGATATGGCATACAATCTTGGATTGCGCACAGATGGTAACCCAATAGGTGGCTACACTAGAGATTTTCAATAGTTTCATGGGCACCTTACATGGCAGTGGGTCGCAGATTTGCTCGGTGATAGGCCTCCACCCCAAACCGAGGACAAGAAGCAGAATTTTTGGGCTGAAGATGACTTAGCTCAGGAACAGAGTGGCCCACATTCCACTAGGAGCTGATGCAGCTACTCTTCGCTAACATGCCAGATGTTGCTTACTTATGTTGATCGGGGGATACTTGTTTACAGACAAGTTAGCCAACCTTGTCCCCCTCAGATGGCGGTAACTTCTGGAGAACTTTGATAGTTGCAGACGATTGTCATGGGGTTCTGTGCTACTGTCACACACCTATCATTCGTTGTGCAATGCTGCCTGGCATGATACGATGAACATTGTCAGGTGCGTGCCGTTAGTCATGTCATGAGAAGTATGCCATGCTGCGAAGTAATGTGCTGCCTCAGGTTTGTCAGAAAAAATGACCATGACTTGGTAGACTCGTATTCCATAGTGCAAAGGCGATAGGAAGAATATTGTTGTTTCCATCTTAGAGAATAGCAATTAGCATCATACCCCTGTATTTACTGTACAAATGCGTCCCACCGACCGAAACAAATAGCTTTGCAGTACTTAAATGCTTCGTTACACGGCGGGAAGGCCCAAAACACCTCATCAGGCTAGTTGAAATCTCTGTCAATCATGTTTCTATTGTAACAGAGTGGAAATCTTGCTGTACGACTCTTTCCAATCGTCATAAATCTGAGCAATCGCCTTCTTCTTTTCCATCTACATCTTTCGATATCATGGCTTGAAATGATAACTTTGTTGCACTACACTTTGCATCACTGGGATGGATACAGATGAATCAACATGTATAACTAGTAGGATAACAGTGCAAATCAGACTATTATCTAACGAAGCATGATCTTGAGACATAGTTGGTCAAATAAGTATGTGCCCCTCCAAACCTCCGCACCTTCCTACAAGAGAACTCATAAATTTAAACATCTAAGATATACCGTAATGTACATTAATTTAATTCTATAAATTGTTAGATACAACATTTATCAATAGTTCATATTTGATGAGTCCAATTCACACCCCCATTCAAAAATGGTGAATCAGTTCTTTTGGCAAGCGCACCAAAATTATCGTCAAGTAATAACCCACACTGGAGTGGGATCGTATCCACAGAGATTGGCAAATTCAAGCAGTTTTAATCGATTGATGAATTAGTCAAGCGGAACAAATAGATTGTGATTTGCAGAATTATAAATGACAGAAATGTAAATGGCTAAAATATAAAAGAAAGCAATAAAGTACAGAAATGGAAATGGCAGAATGTAAAGTGCAGAATCATAAATGACTTGAATGTAAATGGGAGTGGGGAATTGCTGAATGTAAAATTAAGCTATAAAGAAAGGGATAGATAAGAATGGGGAAATTTATTGAGATCAGGAGATGTTCTCTCTTTGGATCAACTCTAGCTTATATCCTCTTCAATCATGCAACTCATTGACCTCTTGGCAATCATGATTGATTGAGCCCCAATCCCTTGGTGACTCAATCTCTCAGATCTTGATCAATAGCTAATTCCTTGGTCTAATTGCTCATGAAGAGAGATATGCTTGGTCCCTGATTATACCACACATCATCATAGGTCCAAGTAGAGGGAGGATTATATGTCACATATCCAAACACCAAAACCCATATTCTACTCAAGTGTGAGAAGGGATTTCAAGCATGGTTTCATGTTTCCTTTCCCAAGGTTCCCATGAAACCCATTTTGCATTCAATCTCTTTCCCAAGATAATTGAACACTAAGCATTAAGAACAAAATTCCTTCTAGCAAATCAAAGAGAAGATGAAGAGAAGAAGGATTTCACTATCATCAATCCATCAAGTACAACAGAGCTCCCTCTCTCAATGAGAGGGAATTTAGCTACTCATAGCTCAAAGAGAGTACTCAAAAGTGAAGTGTAAAAGTGAATCTCAAACTAATCTCTCTAACTTCTTAACCCCCTTTCTCAATACTCCCTGGGGGTATTTATACTACTCCTAGTAAAAATAAAAGAATTACAAAAGTGAAAAAGAAAAATTACATTTTGGAGGGAAAAGAAACTCAATAAGTGTGGCTTCCCAACTGGCGTATGGTTGGCGCTCCAGGGGCGTGTCACATGCTCCCTCAATTCTGGCTTGGCGTGCCACGCCTAGTCCCACAAGTGGCACGCTCGTCTTCATAACAACCATGGCATGCCACGAATTCGAGCTCAAGTGCCACGCCCTAGCCTTTTTCCACTTCTCTTGCCTCTGGAAACTTGAACTAGCGTGGCACGCCCAGGGTATGGCGTGCCACGCCCTTGCTGCATGCTTGGCCAAGCTTCTCTGGAAAGTTGAACTAGCATGGCACGCCCAGGGTCTGGCGTGCCACGCCCCTTTGTGAATAAGTGATTCCTCTGTTTGGCGTGCCACGCCACGAACTCAAATGGCATGCCCCAATGCTTCTTTGCTCTCTGAATGACACTGGTGTGCCACGCCTGGGATTCAAGTGGCACGCCTAAGTGAGGAATAGTGAATGGCGTGCCACGTCTTCGATACCAAGTGGCACGCCCCATATATTTGGCCTCTTTCACCCTCTCTGAAAACTTATACCAGCGTGCCACGCCTAGAGGCTGGCATGCCACGCTCATGATCTTGCCTTGGTTCCAGTAGCTGGCGTGCCACGCCTCAGTCTTCAAGTGGCACACCATACTGAGATTCTTGGGTTGGCGTGCCACTCCTTCGACATCAAGTGGCACGCCCAGCCCTTGCTTTGGTCTCTTTGTGCATTGGCGTGCCACGCCTGGTCGCTCAAGTGGCACGCCCAGTCTTCAATTGCCTTCAGTCCCTTCTCTGGATTATTGTACCAACGCCATGCTGCTCGAGTGGCACGCCCATACATTTGTGAACTCTTCAAGCTTGGCGTGCTACGCCTAGATCCTCAAGTGGCATGCCCAAGTGGCTTTTTGGAGCTAGCGTGCCACGCCTTCGATACCAAGTGGCACGCCATAGTGAACGTTGTTCCTGGAGTGGTGAGTTGGCGTGCCACGCCCATTTGGCTCAAGTGGCACGCCCATAGTAGCTGATGGGTTAGGCGTGCCATGCCTAACCTAGCGTGCCACGCCCAACCTGGCGTGCCACGCCCAACCTGGCGTGCCACGCCCCTTCAGTGTCCTCCATAGTTGCTCTCTGGTTCTTTGTACTAGTGTGCCACGCCCACATGCATGCTTGAACTTCTCCTCTGGAATTTAGTACTGGCGTGCCACGCCAGTGCATTTTTGTGGCGTTTGCTCCCAAGTGGCACGCCAGTTTCACACGCCCAGCTTCTTGTTGCTTTCTTCCCATTTTTGATGCCTTTTTCACCTGAAATTCAGCACAACTCATCTTAAAGTAGTGTACCATAATATTCATCAAATAATGCATGAATTGTACTGATCAAATAAGATTTATGCTCTTTATGATCCTCTTTATGCAAGAAAGAAGGGTAGATGATGCAAGTCATCACAACACCAAACTTAAGCTTTGCTTGTCCCAAGCAAATCAATGTGAGTAAGCCTTTATAATTTGAGGCCTTGGCCTTGAATGATTGCAACATAACTAAGGGTAGGACTAAGTGTTCAACACATGGATGAATGTTTTAATGTCATGAAAAACTCTTAGATCCTTGAGGGTTCTTTCAAGTCTAGGCTTTAGGGGTCCTTTCTATTGATTGTCACCTTGAAGTAGTAAGAGTTGTTTTGCTTTCTTGACCACGACTCTAAGTATTTTGTCTCAAGACAACCCTTTAATTAAGCTTTCAATTAGCACTCCCAAACCAGTTGGTTTTAGGGTACTGGGTGTTGAAACACCCCTAAGAATTTACTTGCCCAGGTCTCTTCTTGACACATCTTCACCACAAGCATCTACTAGGATCTTTAATTCTTTTTGAGCTTTTTAATATTTCTTTCCCATCCCAGTAGTTGATGCTCAGAGTCTTGGGTCTTTATTGCTCACTACTTCTTGGTTCTATGGATATTCAAGGAACACCCCTTAACTTTCTCTTGTTATACCTTCTAAGATTAGTTGCTTTTCATGACTCATTTTCTTTTTAGTTCATTCAAGGTTCTATACTTAGTTTCTTATTCCTTAGTCTGTTTGATGATCTATCTTGGCCTTGGTTCCTCTTACTCTTGTTTTTGCACACTCACAGTAACTCTTATGGAAAGAAGCTCTACTTTTATTTATGTTGAAATGAAGACTTGAAATACATGACATTTTCTTTCTTGTACTAGAGGACTCATAAAGACTTCAAACATGAAATAAAACTAAGCAGAAAACACAAACTATCCTAGCATGATTATTTATTCAAAAAGTAAATCAAACATAAGCTTAAAACAGGATTTCAGAAATTAAAGAGTGTCAACCATGGGACTCAACAACCTTGAGCAGCTTTATCTTCAGTTCATTGGCCCCTTTCCTTTGTCCTTCTTCTTAGAAGGGGAGGAGCCACCTTCATCTTGCTTGGAGGAACCTTTTTGTGTTTGGCATCCTTGGGCTTCCAAAATCCTGCCCTCCTCATATAATTCCTTTCATCCTCCTTATGTTTGGCTAGAATTTCCTCTTGTCTTGCATTTAACTCCTCCATTCCTTGCATGAAGGTTGGGTATCCTGGGTTTAGAGCGGCCACGGCATTACACAAGTGATTCAGCTTCACTTGTGTATTGATATCATACTGCCTTCTGGATATGGTTCTGGCATCATAGAGATTTCTGTCAAGTTCCTCTGTTGCTATTTGCCTTGCTCTACTATTTTGTCTAGTGCGCTTCGCATCTCTCCCCAGTCAAATTGTTCTTGCTGCTCCTTCCTCGTATGCTCCCAACTCCCTTGGAGTTGCTGAATGTTCTGGTTGACTTGACTCCATTGTTGTTGCTGAGTCTCCTTGAGTTGATTGACATCTTCTCTTAGGTGGTGTAGGTCTCCCTTCATTTGGTGTACATCTCATTGCAGTTGTTCCCAGTTGAATCCCTCTGGAAATTGTTGATATTGGTAGTGTGGTGGTGGTGGTTGAAGTGCTAGAAAGTGAGGTTGCTCTTCTACCTCTTCCTCTTCTTGTTGTTGTTGTGGTCCATGAGCATGAGCTCTTTATTTTCTGGCCCTTTGAAGTGGGTTAACAGCCACCACTTTGGCTATCTTCTTGGCAGTTATGAATTTGTCTTGCTTTACAAGCACCTCATCAATGATCTTTTCAACTCCAGCCTCATCACATAGCCTCTGTATGATGCTGGGGAATGCCAACCTTGTATTGTCACTGGTGCTTTTCAGCACTTTGTTAATGTTGTTGGTAATCATCTCCCCCATATTGACATTCTCACCTTTCATGATGTTGTATATGAGCACAGCTCTCTCCTTGGTCACCTCTGAAGTGTTATATGTGGGGATTAGGGACCTCCTCACAAATTCTAGCCACCCTCTAGCTTGGGGGCTCAAATCCCTTCTTCTCAATTGGTTGGGTATCCCATCCTTATCATTTATCCAATACACATTCAGCACACAGATCTCGTTCATCAAACCCAGGATCTTGTTGCTTCATTCTTTCTTTATAGCTCCGAGTGGAGCTTGTCTTCTTCACCATTAGCATCCTTTCTATGCTAAAAAGACTATAGTCAATGGACTTCCCCCTCACATAGCTAATGTAGCCATAGTGTTGTCCTGGTTGAGGCACAGCGTTAGCATAAAATTCCCTCACCAAGCTCTCTACTACCTTCCTTGGTGGGTTGCATAGTAGTGACCATCCCCTATTGTTGATCTCAATGTTGATCTCAAGATGCTCATTCCTCCCTGGTTGGAACCCAACTTCTGAAATGATCACCCTCTCACTCACCCAACCATAGAATTGATTTTGGTTGAATGCAGAGAGGAACTTCTAGTCATTGAAAGAGCTTGAGGATCCAGAGGTTGGTTCCTTGGATTTTTTTTCTTTGAGGCTGAGCTTTTTGGTGGTGCCTTTAGGTTGAGAGAGTGTGTTTGAGGTTGTAAAAAAATGGGAGGGGGTTGCAAGAGATGGCAAGCAAAACAAGGTTTTGCTCCAACACCAAACTTAGGACTTGATTGTCCCAATCAAGAGAAAAAAAAAGGTAAGGAAAGAGAGATAGTAGAAGGTGAAAAAAAAAGAAGAAGAAGGGTGTATGGATTTTCCTCGTGTGTGATTGGGGTTTTGAAGTGGGAGAAGAGTTGGGAAGGTGGGGCTTTTATAATGGGTGAATGGTGTGATACGAAAGGTGGAAAATAAAAAGGGTTAAATGTTTTCCCACTTGGGGAGTGGCACCTAGCGTGGGAAGAGGCACCAACTCTTATCTCACTGTGCCTTCTGCATGTGTTGAGTTCCAAAGTATAAGTACACTTTGACTTCCTTACTTTGTGAGTTATTCACCATGTGGGCCCTATCTTCTCTCCTGAAATTGAAACTGAAACCCATTAGTAATGACAAACGAATCCTTCACATTCCTTCTTATCATGAGTAATTCGGATTGCAACTGATGGGTGTCCCTTGGGACACCAAACTTAGTCCTTTAGCATCTTAATAAATTGGTTTCATTATTGTGTGTTTAATGTGTTCATAAGGATGAGATAACTCCAATATTTTCATTTTCTTTTGATTCCAACTTCCTCTGAACACATTAAACCACGTTCATGTTCTTGCCCAAAACATTAAGTGCTTTCAAATTGGGTAAACTTGGGCTTGCTAGGTGATCCTTGGTGGTGGCCAAACCAAACTTAATCTCTGGACTTACTCTTCAAAATCAAGCTATTAAATTGGTTGTAAGCCTAGATTAAGTAGGTGAGTGGCCACACCAAACTTAGCATTTTAGCTAGTTCTCAGCCCATTTACTCATCATTAGAATGCACTCATCAAGTTGCAATCCCAAGAAAATAAAAGAATGTAAGAGTAATCTACTATCAAAGCTAGTATCCAACTTCTTAACTTACTATTGCAATCTAATTCTAATTGGTAATGTAACACAAATGTGAGAATGAAACTTAAACTATCTAAAGCAATAGATTTTAAACTACTTCTAAGGAAAACAATAAATCAAAAAGGATGAAGTGTTGGGATGCCTCCCAACTAGCGCTTCTTTATTGTCACTAGCTTGACACTCCTCCATCTTTAGTTAAGCTTGTAGCTCACTTTCTACTCCTCTAAGGAGCCTCCCAAGTAATGTTTGAGTCTATGGCCATTGACAGTAAAAGTTCTCTGAGTCTTGTCCTCCATGAGCTCTACATGACCATACGGAAACACCTTGAGTATGGTGAAAGGTCCTGATGATGACAAGTCATCCTAGCCCATTTTAGCTAGTCTTTTTTTTTGTTTTCATTAGAATTATGCACTTTCTTAAGCTACAAGCAAGCTAATTGAGTAGATTTTCATGTTTCCCTTGATTGAACCAACCATATGTGAATTCATGCCATTTCATGAGGTTTTGAACTATATTTGTTGCATATTGTGGAAGATTGAATACCTCATGATTTTGAGCAAAACTTTGATTAGTTTGGTTGATCAATGATAGGTGAAGAAGGCTTGGAGAAAGGTTGAAGCAAAGAGGAATGGCTAGGAGTGAAGAGAGGACAATGGAATAAGTGAAAATTGAACCGGGTTGCATGAAGTTAGCCCCAACGTTAGCCCCCTAACTTGGAGGCTAACGTTGGGCATATGAATCACTCTTTGGAAGTAGCCAACGTTAGCTCCAACGTTAGCCCCCTAACTTGGAGGCTAACGTTGGAACTTGAGAGTTTCTCCCTGGGCTACCAACGTTTGCGCCAACGTTAGCCCCCTAACTTGGAGGCTAACGTTGGCACTTAAATCACAATGGGGGAGTAGGCAACGTTTGCGCCAACGTTAGCCCCCTAACGTGGAGGCTAACGTTGGCACCAATCACACCAAGCAAGGCCAACGTTAGGGTCAAAGTTAGACCCCTAACGTTGGCGCCAACGTCTAAACCAGAAGAATGTGGTTTGCTGATATGAAAAGTTAGGGTCAAAGTTAGACCCCTAACTTTGACCCTAACGTTGAAGACCAACGTTGGCTAACTCCATTTCCGGTTCAATTGGTTCACTTCGGTTCTTCTTCAATCTTCAAGAGCAATCAACCAAGGCCTCTTTCAACCCAATTCCACCAAGAACAAAGGCCCAACTCAAGGCTTGAAGATCATTTTGGAAAGTGTATAAATAGGATAGAATTCAATTTGTTTAGGGAGCTTTTCGGGAGAGTTTTCTTTTAGAGCTTTCCTTTTAGAATTTTCATAATAGTTTTCGAAGAGCTTTTGAACTTGAGTGAACTTTAATTTCTTGCTTTCATTGCTTTCAATTTCATTTGACTTTTGTCTTGGATCTTGGATTGGAGAATTGAAGAAATTCTGTTTCAATCTCAATCTTGGATCTCTCTGTTTCCTTTACTGTTAATTAAATTAGCATTTCTGTTTCTGTTACTTGATCTTCATCTCTTTTCTTTGCAATTTACAATTTCCTTGCTATTGTTCTTGTGGGATCTAGGAAGGCATTGAGATCTAGACTTGGTTTTCTAGTCTCTGGGTCCTGAGATCTAAATTCTCATTTCAATTCTCTGTTTAATGCTTTCATTGTTCATTTACTTTGCTGTTATAAGATCCGGTTCAATCCCAACTCCCTTTTCCTCTTCTGTTTGATGCAATTTAGTTTTCCCTTGTTTAAATTCTGCAAATCCTCATCCCAATCCCCTTTACTTTTCAAGCAATTTACATTTCTTGCACTTTAAGATTCTGCAATTTACATTTCTTGCACTTTAAGTTTCTGTCATTTAATTTCTTGTCCTTTAAGTTTCAGCAATTTACTTTCCCGCTCTCTTTAATTTCATGCAATTTACATTCTGCAAATCACAAATCACCCAACCAACACTTGATTCGCTTGACTAAATCAACCACTAAACTAAAATTGCTCAATCCTTCAATCCCTGTGGGATCGACCTCACTTCCGTGAGTTTTTATTACTTGATACGACCCGGTACACTTGCCGGTTAGTTTTGGGTGTTTTGGTAGAAATTCGTTTCTCATCAAAATATCTCATCAAGTTTTTGGCGCCGTTGCCGGGGATTGAATAGATTGACAATGATTAAGTGAGGTGGTGATCTAGATCAAGCATTTTTTCTTTTCTGTTTCTTTAATTTTTGACTTGCACACTAACTGTTTGAGACTTTGTCTCTACTAACCCCCACTGCACTCAAGCTACAGAATGCTCTGTGCATCTTTGCTGTTTTGGTTGTATGACATGAACTAAGAGAGAGTTCTCCATCTCTGGAATTTCTGAAGAAGGGCACCAAGAAATGGAGGAGACAGTAAGGAAGTCCATAGTGAGAGGAGAAAAGCTGAGGCACTATGATTTTC
Source organism: Arachis hypogaea (assembly GCF_003086295.3). NCBI lineage: Eukaryota > Viridiplantae > Streptophyta > Magnoliopsida > Fabales > Fabaceae > Arachis > Arachis hypogaea. Next base: position 97,282,588 of record NC_092049.1, read on the forward strand.
AGCCTCCATGATCAAAGAATGAAGGATGTCAAGCTAGTGACAATAAAGAAGCGCTTTGTTGGGAGGCAACCCAACCTGAGGTAGTTTTCTTTTCATAGCTATTTTAATAAAAAGGTTAATTAGTTTTATCTATATTGCAAGAAGCTAAGTTTGGTGTTGCACACCAAAACAATCTAAGGGAGAATGAAAGATTCTAAGTTTGGTGTTTCACCAAAATCCTATCATAAAACACATTCTCAATTTCTGCATAATGCTGGCTTCAAGCATGTTGTATAAACTAGTTAACTATTCTGCTGTTTCCTAGTTTTCAGTTTTGTCATTTTTGAAAAAGAAAAAGAGTTTTACACATGGTTAATCTAATGCATTGGCAAGGTACTAAGTTTGGTGTGCCCACACCAAAGTAAGTACAAAAGCCACAAATAAATCATGCAAGCTAACCATTTTTCAAGTGCTTGGGGAACAAGCAACTTTCAATATCATTGCAGAGGTCCATACAAACTGTTGGAAGGATTAAGCATCATCAACCAAAGAAACAAAAGATGAACATGAAGGCCAGCAATGATGATGATGAGAAGAAGGAAAGAAAGTAAACTTCAACAGGTTGTATTGTTAAGTCATTGTTTTGCATTAAATATTGCTGTGATTGAGAGTTGGATTGTATCCTGATCTACCCTGCCTGTCTGCATAGTATAGTTTCTTTTTTATTTACCCCTGCCTGCATACATAGTATAATTTCTTTCTTTATAATTCAATAAGCAAGATGTTTGATCATTCACAACATTCTTATCTTCAAAACTTGTTTGCACTCAAATTCCAAGAAATGCATCACATGAAAGTTCTTTGAAAAGAAGGATTGAGGAATTAAACAATTTTGAGGCAAGCAAAAGATTAGGAGAAGTGTTGGTTCTGGTTATATGATTTTGTACTGAGGTTGCATGCTTGTGAAAACTTGCATGGGAGCTCATAGGCGGGACATGAAGTTCAAAGAAGTATTGTGGAGATTCTCAAAAATCGATTGATCCAAGAAGCAGCAAACAAAACAAAAGAAAGAAAAGAAAATACAAAAACAAAAAGAACATGGTCCAAGGCTCTGAGCATCAATTACTAGGCAGAAAAGAAAGAAGAAACAATGACTCAAAGAGTTGTTAGCCTAGTAAAATGCTTGTGGTTGAAGTGTGTCAAGGAAAGAGGCTTGAGCAAGTAAATCCTTAGGGGTACTTTAACACCTAATACCTTAAAACCAACTGGTTTAGGAGTATTGATTGAAAGCTTATCTAAAGAGCCGCTTTGAGACATGATACTTAGAGTCGAGACCAAGGCACAGAAACTATAAGCTGCTTCAAGGTGATTACACATAAAGAGATCTCCATGGTACCATTTGGATGAAAATCCTAAGACCTACGACTCCCAATATGTAAGGACTAGTGAGCACTGAAGCCCTTGCATGAGCATATGATTTAGAGTTCACCCCACTGATACTTGATCACTTCACTCACTGCAATTTACAAGTGTTCCTCAATCCATCTTAATTGAAAGAACCTTGGAGCATAAATCTATTTCTTGCTTGGGGACAAGCAAGCTTTAAGTTTGGTGTTGTGATGACAAGTCATCCTAGCCCATTTTAGCTAGTCTTTTTTTTTGTTTTCATTAGAATTATGCACTTTCTTAAGCTACAAGCAAGCTAATTGAGTAGATTTTCATGTTTCCCTTGATTGAACCAACCATATGTGAATTCATGCCATTTCATGAGGTTTTGAACTATATTTGTTGCATATTGTGGAAGATTGAATACCTCATGATTTTGAGCAAAACTTTGATTAGTTTGGTTGATCAATGATAGGTGAAGAAGGCTTGGAGAAAGGTTGAAGCAAAGAGGAATGGCTAGGAGTGAAGAGAGGACAATGGAATAAGTGAAAATTGAACCGGGTTGCATGAAGTTAGCCCCAACGTTAGCCCCCTAACTTGGAGGCTAACGTTGGGCATATGAATCACTCTTTGGAAGTAGCCAACGTTAGCTCCAACGTTAGCCCCCTAACTTGGAGGCTAACGTTGGAACTTGAGAGTTTCTCCCTGGGCTACCAACGTTTGCGCCAACGTTAGCCCCCTAACTTGGAGGCTAACGTTGGCACTTAAATCACAATGGGGGAGTAGGCAACGTTTGCGCCAACGTTAGCCCCCTAACGTGGAGGCTAACGTTGGCACCAATCACACCAAGCAAGGCCAACGTTAGGGTCAAAGTTAGACCCCTAACGTTGGCGCCAACGTCTAAACCAGAAGAATGTGGTTTGCTGATATGAAAAGTTAGGGTCAAAGTTAGACCCCTAACTTTGACCCTAACGTTGAAGACCAACGTTGGCTAACTCCATTTCCGGTTCAATTGGTTCACTTCGGTTCTTCTTCAATCTTCAAGAGCAATCAACCAAGGCCTCTTTCAACCCAATTCCACCAAGAACAAAGGCCCAACTCAAGGCTTGAAGATCATTTTGGAAAGTGTATAAATAGGATAGAATTCAATTTGTTTAGGGAGCTTTTCGGGAGAGTTTTCTTTTAGAGCTTTCCTTTTAGAATTTTCATAATAGTTTTCGAAGAGCTTTTGAACTTGAGTGAACTTTAATTTCTTGCTTTCATTGCTTTCAATTTCATTTGACTTTTGTCTTGGATCTTGGATTGGAGAATTGAAGAAATTCTGTTTCAATCTCAATCTTGGATCTCTCTGTTTCCTTTACTGTTAATTAAATTAGCATTTCTGTTTCTGTTACTTGATCTTCATCTCTTTTCTTTGCAATTTACAATTTCCTTGCTATTGTTCTTGTGGGATCTAGGAAGGCATTGAGATCTAGACTTGGTTTTCTAGTCTCTGGGTCCTGAGATCTAAATTCTCATTTCAATTCTCTGTTTAATGCTTTCATTGTTCATTTACTTTGCTGTTATAAGATCCGGTTCAATCCCAACTCCCTTTTCCTCTTCTGTTTGATGCAATTTAGTTTTCCCTTGTTTAAATTCTGCAAATCCTCATCCCAATCCCCTTTACTTTTCAAGCAATTTACATTTCTTGCACTTTAAGATTCTGCAATTTACATTTCTTGCACTTTAAGTTTCTGTCATTTAATTTCTTGTCCTTTAAGTTTCAGCAATTTACTTTCCCGCTCTCTTTAATTTCATGCAATTTACATTCTGCAAATCACAAATCACCCAACCAACACTTGATTCGCTTGACTAAATCAACCACTAAACTAAAATTGCTCAATCCTTCAATCCCTGTGGGATCGACCTCACTTCCGTGAGTTTTTATTACTTGATACGACCCGGTACACTTGCCGGTTAGTTTTGGGTGTTTTGGTAGAAATTCGTTTCTCATCAAAATATCTCATCACCTGACCATCAAGACTTAAGTTTTCCAGGGAAGAACTTGAGCCTTGAATTGTAGAGTAGCACCTTCTGTCCTTTAGTGAACTCCCTTCTTGCTATCTTTTGATCATGCCACCTTTTGTGTTCTCTTTGTAGATTTTTGCATTCTCATATGCTTGATTTCTAAACTCCTCCAGCTCATTGAGTTGCATTAATCTTCTTTCTCCAGCAGCTTGCTCATCATAATTTAACATTTTTAGAGCCCAAAACGCTCTATGCTCAAGCTCAACTGGTAAGTGACAAGCCTTGCCATATACCAGTTGGTATGGAGACATCCCAATGGGTTTTTTGTAGGCTGTCCTGTAGGCCCATAGTGCATCATCCAGCTTCTTAGACCAATCTTTTCTTGAGCTTCCAACAGTTTTCTCAAGGATTTATTTTAGCTCTCTGTTGGAAATTTCAGCTTGCCCATTGATTTGTGGGTGGTATGGAGTTTCCACCTTGTGCTTGACCCCATACCTGAGAAGGAGTGTCTCAAGTTTTTTGTTGCAGAAGTGTGTCCCTCCATCACTAATGAGAGCTCTAGGAACTCCAAATCTGCTGAAGATGTTCCTTCTCAAGAAGCTTATCACAACTTTGTTGTCATTTGTTGCAGTGGCTATGGCTTCTACCCATTTTGAGACATAATCAACAGCCACCAATATGTAGCTATTTGAGTAGGAGGTTGGGAAGGATCCCATGAAGTCAATCCCCCATACATCAAATAGTTCCAACTCTAGTATGAATTGCTGTGGCATCTCATTTTTCTTGGTTAAATTACCAGCTCTTTGGCACTCATCACATCTTGACACCAATTCCTTAGCATCCTTAAACATCGTTGGCCAGTAAAATCCAGATTGAAGCACTTTTGCTGCTGTTCTTTCTCCACTGAAGTGGCCTCCATATGCGGATCCATGGCACTGCTACAAGACTTCCTGCCCTTCTTCATAGGATATACATCTTCTCAAGATTCCATTAGCACACTTCTTGAATAAATAGGGGTCATCCCAGATGTAGTGTTTGGCATCCTTGATTAGCTTTCTCCACATGTGTTTGTTGATGTTGGTTGGTAGTTTCCCAATAGACTTGAAGTTAGCTATGTCTGCAAACCAAGGGGCTACTTGAATCATCATCAATTGCTCATCAGGGAAGCTTTCATTTACTGCTACTTGATGTATTTCTTCTTCTTGTGGGATCCTTGAGAGATGGTCAGCTACCTTGTTCTCTGCTCCACTCCTATCTTTAATCTCAATGTCAAATTCTTGGAGTAGCAGAATCCATCTTATTAGTCTGGGCTTAGATTCTTGTTTGATAAGCAAGTATTTGAGTACTGCATGATCAGTGAACACAATTACTTTTGAGTCAATAAGATATGATCTAAACTTATCAAAAGCAAAGACTATGGCTAAAAGTTCTTTCTCCGTGGTGGTATAGTTCCTTTGATTCTCATTAAGGACCTTGCTAGCATAGTAAATAACATGTACTAGCTTGTCTTTCCTCTGTCCTAGAACAGCACCAACAGCAAAATTATATGCATCACACATTAGTTCAAAGGGAAGATCCCAGCTAGGTGGTGCTATAATAGGTGCAGAGGAGAGTCTCTTCTTAAGCTCATCAAAGGCTACCATGCAATCTCTATCAAAAACAAAGGGAGTATTTGAGACAAGTAGGTTGCTAAGGGGTTTTGCAATCTTTGAAAAGTCTTTGATAAACCTCCTATAGAACCCAGTGTGTCCCAAAAAGCTTCTGATTGCCTTGACATTACAAGGTGGAGGTAATTTCTCAATTACTTCCACTTTTGCCTTGTCCACTTCTATGCCATTTTTTGAGATCTTGTGACCAAGAACCACCCCCTCAATTACCATAAAATGGCACTTTTTCCAGTTCAAAACCATGTTGGTTTCTTGACACCTTTTTAGCACAAGGGCAAGATGGCATAGGCAATCAGAATATGAATTTCCAAACACAGAAAAGTCACCCATGAATACTTCTATGAACTTCTCAATCATGTCTGAAAAAATGGAGAGCATGCACCTTTGGAATGTTGCAGGTGCATTGCACAATCCAAAAGGCATTCTCCTATAAGCAAAACACCATATGGACAAGTAAATAAAGTTTTTTCCTGAGCTTTGGGGTCTACAACAATTTGATTGTAGCCCGAATACCCATCTAGGAAGCAATAATACTCGTGTCCTGCCAATCTTTCAAGCATCTGGTCCATGAAAGGTAGGGAAAAATGATCTTTCCGGGTGGCTTCATTGAGTTTCCGGTAGTCAATGCACATACGTCATCCAGTAACTGTCCTTGTGGGTATCAATTCATTCTTCTCATTTGCCACAACAGTGATCCCTCCCTTCTTAGGGACTACTTGCACCGGGCTTACCCAAGGGCTATCTGAGATGGGGTAGATCAACCCTGCTTGCCACAATTTCAACACTTCTTTCTGAACCACTTCATTCATAGTTGGGTTCAGCCTCCTTTGTTGTTGCCTTGAAGGTTTGGCATCTTCTTTAAGTAGGATTTTGTGCATGCACATTGAAGGACTGATCCCTTTTAAATCTGCAAGTGTCCAGCCTATGGCATCTTTGTGTTGTCTCAGCACTTGGATAAGCTCCTCTTCTTGTTCCTTACTCAGACTTGAATTTATGATCACTGGGTGAGTGTTGTTGGCACCCAAATATGCATATTTCAAGCTGGGTGGTAAGGTTTTCAGCTCTAGCTTGGGTGCCTCTGCATCTTTGTTGTCTGTGGTGGTTGGCATGATTGAATTATTCCTGGTTTCTTGTGGTAGTTCTTCATTTGATGTTGGTTGTTCCATCTCCATAGCTCCTTCACATTGCTCTTCTTCCAAAACTCCTTGAACTATCTATTCCATGGTGTCTACCATCATGCATTCTCCTATGGATTCTTTGGGGTAACTCATTGCTTTAAAAACAATGAAGACCATCTTCTCTTCATGCAATCTCAAGACTAGTTTCTTTTTTTGCACATCAATGATGGCTCTAGCAGTGGCTAGAAATAGCCTTCCTAAGATGATTGATGTGTTGGCCTCTTCTTCCATGTTCAGCACAACAAAATCAGCTGGGAAAATGAATTCTCCCACTTTTACTAGCAAGTCTTCCACCACCCCATGTGAAAACCTAAATGTTCTGTTAGCCAATTGGAGTGCCATTCTTGTTGAAGAGTTTGGTCTTGAAAGATTGAGGCTTGATTAGCCTCCATCCTCTTGGTTAAGGTTGCTATTTGTGCTGCAATTGCCTTGTTCTGAGCTAACAAAGCATCCACAGAGTTGAGTTCTAGCACTCCTTTCTTCTAAGTCCTTTCTGAAGCATAGAAATACTCATTTTCAGCTACAGTCTCGATGAGATCTATGGCTTCTTCAATGGTTTTCTTCTTGTTGAGTGAGCCTCCTGAAGAATGATCCACGGCCTTCTTTGATTCATAGGATAGCCCTTTCATAGAAAATGTGTAGTTGTACCCACTCATTGAACATTTCTGGTGGGCATCTTCTTGTCAGATCTTTGAATCTTTTCCAGGCCTCATAAAGTGTTTCTCCATGTTGTTGTCTGAAAGTTTTCACCTCAGCTCTCAGCCTGTTGATTCTTTGTGGAAGGTAAAATCTTGCAAGGAATCTGTTCACGACCTCCTCCCATGTAGTTAGGATGTCCTTGGGAAATGATTTCAACGCTGCCTTATCTCTGAGTGAGAAAGGGAACAAGAGTAGTTTGTAGATGTCAGGGTGTACCCCATTGGATTTTACAGTATCACATATCCTCAAGAATGTGTTGAGATGTTGATTAGGGTCTTCTTGGGCACTTCCTCCATATGAGCAATTATTCTGAATAAGTGTGATGAGTTGAGGCTTCAACTCAAAATTATTAGCATGAATTATTGGTTTTAGGATGCTTGTGCCACAATTTCCTGGATTTGGGTTGATGTAGGAGCCTAAGACTCTCCTTTCTTGCCCAGCATGATTGCCAACTTCCTCTTCAACATGGTTATGTGCTTCTTCTTCTATGGTGGTTTCTAGATTTTCCTCCACTAATTCTTCTCCAACTATGCCTTTGCCTCTTGCTTCCCGCTTTCGCCTAAGAAAGGTCCTCACAATGTCACTATCAAAGGGATGAAGTCTCTCTTCTTCTACCTGTCATACACTTGGCAAATAACCAGCAGAGAACAAGTGAAGTAAGAAAAATCTTGTTGAAATTAGTGGTTAGCTTTGTTGATGCAATTAATCGAACAGTTAGAAGAGTGGAAATGTGGATGATGGATAACAAAAATAATCAAAAAAAAGAAAGAAATAGAACTCAGAGCAGAGATGGAAGAAAAATAAAAAGTGATAAATAAAAGAAGTAAAAAAAAATAACAAGGAAATTAAATTGCTTAATCTAGCTCTTCAATCAATTTAATCACTGTCAAATTTAAGCCAATCCCCGGTAACGGCGCCAAAAAACTTGATGAGTCCAATTCACACCCCCATTCAAAAATGGTGAATCAGTTCTTTTGGCAAGTGCACCAAAATTATCGTCAAATAATAACCCATAGTGGAGTGGGATCGTATCCACAGAGATTGGCAAATTCAAGCAGTTTTAATCGATTGATGAATTAGTCAAGCGGAACAAATAGATTGTGATTTACAGAATTATAAATGACAGAGATGTAAATGGCTAAAATATAAAAGAAAGCAATAAAGTGCAGAAATGAAAATGACAGAACGTAAAGTGCAGAATCATAAATGACTTGAATGTAAATGGGAGTGGAAAATTGCTGAATGTAAAATTAAGCTATAAAGAAAGGGACAGATAAGAATGGGGAAATTCATTGAGATCAGGAGATGTTGTCTCTTTGGATCAACTCTAGCTTATATCCTCTTCAATCATGCAACTCATTGACCTCTTGGAAATCATGATTGATTGAGCCCCAATCCCTTAGTGACTCAATCTCTCAGATCTTGATCAATAGCCAATTCCTTGGTCTAATTGCTCATGAAGAGAGATATGCTTGGTCCCTGATTATACCACACACCATCATAGGTCCAAGTAGAGGGAGGATTATATGTCACATATCCAAACACCATAACCCATATTCTACTCAAGTGTGAGAAGGGATTTCAAGCATGGTTTCATGTTTCCTTTCCCAAGATTCCCATGAAACCCATTTTGCATTCAATCTCTTTCCCAAGATAATTGAACACTAAGCATTAAGAATGAAATTCCTTCTAGCAAATCAAAGAGAAGATGAAGAGAAGAAAGATTTCACTATCATCAATCCATCAAGTACAACAGAGCTCCCTCTCTCAATGAGAGGAAATTTAGCTACTCATAGCTCAAAGAAAGTACTCAAAAGTGAAGTGTAAAAGTGGATCTTAAACTAATCTCTCTAACTTCTTAACCCCCTTTCTCAGTACTCCCTGGGGGGTATTTATACTACTCCTAGTAAAAATAAAAGAATTACAAAAGTGAAAAAGGAAACTTACATTTTGGAGGGAAAAGAAACTCAATAAGTGTGACTTCCCAGCTGGCGTGTGGTTGGTGCTCCAGGGGCGTGTCACGTGCTCCCTCAATTCTGGCTTGGCGTGCCAGGCCCAGTCCCACAAGTGGCACGCTTGTCTTCATAACAACCTTGGCGTGCCACACCTTCGAGCTCAAGTGGCACGCCCTAGCCTTTTTCCACTTCTCTTGCTTCTGGAAACTTGAACTGGCGTGGCATGCCCAGGGTATGGCGTGCCACGCCCTTGCTACATGCTTGGCCAAGCTTCTCTGGAAAGTTGAACTAGCGTGGCACGCCCAGGGTCTGGCGTGCCACGCCCCTTTGTGAATAAGTGATTCCTCTGTTTGGCGTGCCACGCCACGAACTCAAGTGGCACGCCCCAATAATTCTTTGCTCTCTGAATGACACTGGCGTGCCACACCTGGGATTCAAGTGGCATGCCTAAGTGAGAAATAGTGAATGGTGTGCCACGTCTTCGATACCAAGTGGCACGCCCCATGTATTTGGCCTCCTTCACCCTCTCTGGAAACTTATACCAGCGTGCCACGCCTAGAGGCTGGCGTGCCACGCTCATGATCTTGCCTTGGTTCCAGTAGCTGGCATGCCACGCCTCAGTCTTCAAGTGGCACGCTATAGTGAGATTCTTGGGTTGGCGTGCCACACCTTCGACATCAAGCGGCATGCCCAACCCTTGCTTTGGTCTCTTTGTGCATTGGCGTGCCACGCCTTCGACCTCAAGTGGCACACCCAGTCTTCAGTTGCCTTCAGCCCCTTCTCTGGATTATTGTACCATCTTGCCACGCCATGCTGCTCAAGTGGCACGCCCATACATTTGTGAACTCTTCAAGCTTGGCGTGCCACACCTGGATCTGCAAGTGGCACGCCCAAGTGACTTTTTGGAGCTGGCGTGCCACGCCTTCGATACCAAGTGGCACGCCATAGTGAAGGTTGTTCCTGGAGTGGTGAGTTGGCATGCCACGCCCCTTTGGCTCAAGTGGCACGCCCATAGTAGCTTATGGGTTAGGCGTGCCACGCCCAACCTGTCGTGCCACGCCCCTTCAGTGTCCTCCATAGTTGCTCTCTAGTACTTTGTACTAGCGTGCCACGCCCAGTCCCTAGCGTGCCACGCCCACATGCATGCTTGAACTTCTCCTATGGAATTTAGTACTAGCGTGCCACACCTAGCTCCTGGCCTGCCACGCCAGTGCATTTTTGTGGCGTTTGCTCCCAAGTGGCACGCCAGTTTCACACGCCCAGCTTCTTGTTTCTTTCTTCCCATTTTTTATGCCTTTTTCACCTGAAATTCAGCACAACTCATCTCAAAGTAGTGTACCATAATACTCATCAAATAATGCATGCATTGTACTGATCAAATGAGATTTATGCTCTTTTATAGTCCTCTTTATGCAAGAAAGAAGGGTAGATTGTGCAAGTCATCAATATTCTGTCGAAATGCCACACAAAGACTCCAAAGATACCCAGCAGAAGATTATTTGCATCGATAATGGTATTTCATCCTATCCGACTCCAAGACCATATACTCGGCGTTTCTTCGAATATTGTAATTCTTCACTGTCAAAAGAAAAACATCTCTATTCCTAAGCCTGTGGCCCACTCGAAATTCTACCCTTCTATCCATATTGTAATCCTTACTGTCGCCAAATTAAGAATGTGATAATGACTTGGAACTTCTGATAACTGTAGAACAGGCAAGGAGGGAGGAAGAAGAAATCGAACACCTCCACCAGCTGGAGTATCCGGCACATACTCCCCATCGACTCACTATCATTGGACGACTCGGTGTCAACAACATAATCTGAATCAGACTCGCTCAACTCTACGTCAACACTATCCTGCGGATCGGTGAAGTGAATTGGCCTTTCTGGGACCGGGACTGCATGGGGTATTGAAGAAGATGGCCCGAAACCACCAAACATGTCACGAACCTCCGCATACAACTCCATCACATGTTGCGGCATTAGTCTACCATGCACATCAAACATTATACTAACATTCTTATCAACTTCAACCCAAAATGTCCTATTAGTAAAACCTCCACTAGGCAGCGTTGATAGGATCTATATGCTACTCGGCCAACCTCCTTCGAACTTATTGCCCCATGTTGCTCAAGATGACATTCTTAAGCGCATCCAGAGAATCAATCTCGAAAAGTGCACAACATCACAGGTGAATTGCACTCAAATATTATTCCCTCATTATTGTTTTTAATGATCCCGTTGGGATAAACTACTACTACAAAAAAAATTGATTACTAGCTATTTTTTGGAGAAAAAGGAGAGGAAGAATAGATAGAATTAAGGTGAAAGCATGGATAGAATTAAGATAGATATAATGTGATGAATAGCTGAGCTAAGAAGCTACTTATATATGTGTTTTTTGTTATGTATCTAGGGTACAGAGACCCCTATTTATTTAAGCATGTATCCCGGGTACAATGCCACCATACTGATTATGGCTATTGTAAATCCCGAAAATTAATGAATTATTAGCTAATAAATTAATTATAATTTAAAAAATTAGAAATTAAATTTTTATAATCTAGATAAGTAGAAATATTTAAAATACAAATTTCGACACTAATTTTAAAAAATTTTGACCTAAAAATGAGCCAACGGACCAAACTCGTTGGACCGGGCTCAAACCGAGCCCAAGGCCCAACATATATAACATATAACTCAGCCCTCTTCCCCTTCAAATACCTGAGACATGCTGAGGAAGAGAATCTTTGCTTCAAACTCTAACTTCCCTTCCAACTACATTTTCAATTCCACATATCTCTCAATCCGGAGCTCCGATCGCTGCACTGTTTGCAGCCACGCGACCGTCTTGCCGAGCTTTTCAAAATCATCCAAACAAAGTGATGAACTCTAACAGTAGGTAATCACTGGGCTTTGTCCAAAAAATTATGGGAGCAATTGAGTTTAATGTTGAATTGGAGTTTAATTGGTGGTTTGGAATGAAATTTCTGGTGGTTGAACTTGTAGAGTTGATATTTGGAGACTTAGAGCTTGTGGAGGAGAGGTTTTTGAGGTGTTCCAGGCTTAGGAAGGAATTGGTCAAGGTATGGTTTTAGTTTCTCGTAGTTAATGTATAACGTTATGTGAAAACTTAGGATAAGTTGAATTATATGAATTGTCGAGGATTAGTGATTATTGTTGTAAATTGTTGAATGGATTAGATGAATTTGTATATTGGCATGTTGTGGCATGAATGGGAAGTGTGTGAATATGGTTATGGACATGTGATGCGGTTTTGGGTTGTGAAATAATGAATTTTGAATTGAGGATTTTGGAAAATTTGAGGTTTGGTATTTTTGGGTAAAAACTTATTTTTGACCAGTTTCAACGGGCCATAACTTGGCTTCCGGACGATCAAATTTCACAAAAATTTTCTTGAATAAAAAAAGGTCCGTGAAGTTTACAACGTTTGAAGAAAGGACTAAAAATTATTTTTAAGAAAAAAGTTATGCGCATCTGAAGTTGGGTGTGTAAAACTAATTTCTCAGACTTAGCAACTTTTCTATAAAACACAAGGCATGGATACGTGGAAACATGCATGCGTACGTAAGGATTTTCTTTGTCCAACTCACTCACATATGCATGAGGTGGATGCATATGTGACTTTGTCAATTTTCACACTCATGCGTACGCGAGAATGGCCAAGATTTGAACGTGTGCATACGCGGCGGTCCTTATGCACACGCGAGCCACCCCCTCTGTTTTGAAAACCGGCGTACGCAGAAGGAGCTTGTGTGTGCGGAATTTCCAAAAATTGCAATCATGCGTATGCGGGTGGCATGCGTACACATGACCACCCTGTTTTGGAAAAGTTGCATTTTTGATATTTAAACATATTCTCTAGCTTTCCAAACCTCTTTAACACCTGTTTAGGGTCTGTTAGCGAGGTTTTAAGATTTGGAACAAGGGTGAATATGTTAAATGAGTTAAGGGGATATTAAGAAGGATTTGCTAAGTAATAACTAACTAATGAGGTGTTGGTAATGCTGAATAAGAAGTGATTGATAAATATGATGATAATAATAATGAATTGTGATTGAATGAGATATGAATTGATGGTGATAATGACATTGACAAATGATGAATTAAAATATATTTGGCATGAGCATTTGAAATTATCTGAGAGACGGGCTTCCTTGGGTAGATGCAGTGACTTGCCACCAGTTGCTCCAGGTTGAGATTCGATACTCTGTTAAGCCTTTGTCGTAAGATGTGACCGAGCACTTTAATTCCCCAGATTTCCCCCATGGACATGCATATATATATATATATAGGGTTAGCTACTGAACATGTCGGGTTTGGCTATATAATCGACAGATGAGACTCATCAGCCATAGGACAGGAATACATAATATGCATTTGTAGCATTTGTATGTTTTGCTTGAGTGTGTATTTTTTTTAGTTTGCCTAACTGTTCAACTATGCTTATTAGCCATTTGCTCTACATGCTGTATCTGTACCTCTATCTGTGTTTTCTTTATTTCATTTATGTGTGTATGTATCTGAGAGACCCCTCATATGGTGGAGGCATGATGATAGTTGTTCCACCCAGTGACTAGGAGGTTTGGAGGAAACAGAAAGATAAGAGTTATATTAGAGCTAGGATCTCTTAGACAGATTACCAAACTTTCTAGTTTAGTATAAATTGTAAGTTTAATCTGAGTGTCAGAGTTCTAGGAATGCCTCTAGCTTTTCCAAGACCTTATATATTATCTATGTGGGAACCTTTACCATGCTGAGAGCTCCTGGTTCTCATTCCATACATATATTGTTATTTTTCAGATGTAGGTTGAGAGGCACCTTATTGAGAACCCTTAGACTGTATCTATGCACTATCTCTTTATAATGAATACGAGACATTTTATTAGAAGCTTGGTGTATGAAACTGACTCCGCATGTTTCGCACAGATAGACCAGCAAGTATACCGGGTCGTCCAACTAATACCTCAGGTGAGTGAGGGTCGATCTCACGAGGATTGTTGGTTTGAGCAAGCTATAATGGACACCTTGTAGATCTTAGTCAGGTGGATAGAAAAGATGATTATTGTTGTGAAAAACGCATAAAGCAAATAAATAAATAAAACGTTACTAAATATGTGTGAAATCAATGGTAAGAGAACGGTTGAGGCTTCGGAGATGCTTCTTCCTTCTGGATCAAATTTTCTCAACATCTACTCCAACTTCTGGTTGATTCTTTCCATGGCAGGCTGTATATGATTAACGCCAGGTCAGCGGTCATTAATCTCCTCTGCTTCAGATCAAACGACGGGTCAGCGGTCATCTAATCTGAATGGGGGTGAAGCTCTAGCAGGCCATTACCTTGGTGATCCTACTCAAAGCGCCACAGATAAGGTCGGATCTTCCAGATCAGATAACGTTGCTCCTTGGGTTCTAGCCTATACTACAAAGGCCCTAATCGCCCCGCACCTCGGCTGAACTGGTGTCTCGAGAAGTCCCCAACGAAGCCATAGATTAGCCGTCTAAGAGATGTATAATCAAGCTTGTAGTTCAATACTATCCCATCAAGGACTCGCAAGAACCCATGTAGAATGAGGATGATTGTCACGGGTCATCCGATTCATAAGGTTGAAGAACGAAGATACATCTTAGAATAGAATCAAGCGTAGATTGAAGTACAATAGTGATATTATTAATTCATAAGAATCAGCAGAGCTCCTAACCTTAACCTTAGGAGGTTAGTCACTCATACTGTGCATAATGTCGAACTTGAAAAGTAAAGATATGCTGGAGAGATCCTAAGCATGGCTGATCTTCTCCTATATATACTAATCTGCTAACTAGAAATTACAGAAATAAGATAAACTAGTATTGTAGTGCAAAAATCCACTTTTCGGACCTACTTGGTGAGTGTTTGGGCTGAGCCAAGGGTGTCTCCACGTGATAAGACTCCTTAGGAGCGTTGAATGCTGGCTTGGGACTCCCTTTTGGGCGTTGGACGCCAGCTGCTCCCTTTTGGGCGTCCATCACCAGGAATAGGGTAGGTGGCTGGCGTTGAACGCCAGTTTTAGACCTTCATTTTCAAAGCAAAGTATGAACTATTATATATTTATGGAAAGCCCCAGATGTTAGCTTTCCATAGTTATTAATATCGTGCCATTTGGACTTCTATAACTCCAGAAATGCTCCTTCGAGTGCATGGAGGTCAGATCCTAACAGCATCTGCAGTCCTTTCTCTGTCTCTGAATTAGACTTTGCCAAAACTCCTTAATTTCAGTTAGAAAATACCTAAAAATATCATAAAACACACAAAATCAAAATAGAATCCAAAAATATGAATTTAGTAATAAATCCTATGAAAATAGAATAAAACTTAAACAAAACATAATGAAAACTATATGAAAATGATGCCAAAAAGCGTATAAAATATCCGCTCATCAGAACACCAAACTTAAACTGTTGCTTATCCCCAAGCAACCAAAAACAAATAGGATTAAAAAGAAATACAATAAATCTCAGAGTTTTCAATGAAGCTCAGTTTCAATTTAGATGAGTGGGACTAGTAGCTTTTTGCTTCTGAATAGTTTTAGCATCTCACTTTTCTTTGAAGCTCAGAATGATTGGCATCTTTAGGAACTTAGAATCCAGATGATATTATTGACTCTCCTAGTTTAGTTCGTTTTGATTATTGAACACAACTTAACCGGGTGAACCCCTTAGGATTTTGATTCAGCTTTGCTAGAATCCCCAGCCAGTGGTGTCCAGAGGCCTTAAGCACACTCTTGGCTTTGGATCACGACTTTAACTGCTCAGTCTCAAGCTTTTCACTTGACACCTTCACACCACAAGCATATAGTTTGGGGAGGAGTTCATTTGAACCTTTTAGGCCAAGATTTTATTTCTTTTAGGCCCTCCTAACCATTGATGCTCAAAGCCTTGGATCCTTGCTCTTGCCTTTTGGTTTAAAGAGCTATTGGCTTTTTCTTTTTCTTTCTTTTTCTGCTTGCTTCTCATTTTTTTTGCATATATATTTTTTTCTTTTATTGCTTTTTGCTGCTTTTTCTTGCTTCAAGAATTAAATTTTGAATTTTTCATATTACCAATAATACTTCTCCTTTTTCATCATTCTTTCAAGAGCCAACATTCTTAACTCCAACATCAAATATGCACTATTCATTCATACATTTAGAAAGTAAAAGCAATACCACCACATCAAATAATTGAACTATTTTTTATATAACTCGAAATTCATGTATCTTACTTCTCTTTTCAAATAAATTTTTTTTTAAGCAAGGTGAGAGATGCATGGAATATTTCATAACTTAAAGGCATAAATAAAGATGATCATGCACTAGAAACAGACAATAAGATAAAATACATGAAAAATAGAAAAATAACATAGGCAACAGGGGATTAAAGGAACAAATCCACCTTAGTAATGGCAGCTACTACTCCTTCTGGAGGATCCAATGGAGTGCTTGATTTCTTCTATGTCACGTCCTTGCCTCTGTTGTTCTTCTCTCGTAACTCTTTGATCTTCCCTCATGGCCCTTTGATCTTCTCTTATTTCATAGAGGATGGTGGAATGCTCTTGATGTCCCATCCTCAACTGATCCATGCTGGAGCTTAATTCTCCTAGAGAAGTATGCAATTGGTCCCAATAGCCTTGGGGAGAAAAATGCATCCCTTGAGGCATCTCAGGAATTTCTTGTTGAGGCAGCTCCACATGCTCTTGCTGTAGTCTATGTGCTGGCTCTCTAGTTTGCTCCATCCTTCTTTTAGTGATGGGCTTGTCCTCTTCAATGGGGATGTCTCCTTCTATGACAACTCCAACTAAATTGCACAGATGACAGATAAGGTGGGGCAATTCTAACCTTGCTAGGGTGTAAGGCTTTTCAGCTTTCTTGTACAACTCTTGAGGTATTACCTCATGTACCTCCACCTCACTCCCAATCATGATGCAATGAATCATGATGGCTTTGTCAATGGTCACTTCTGACTGATTGCTAGTCGGAATGATAGAGCGTTGGATAAATTCCAACCATCCTCTAGCTACGGGCTTGAGGTCAAGCCTTCTCAGATGGATAGGCTTGCCTTGAGCATCCTTCTTCCACTGAGCTTTTTCCACACAAATGTCTGAAAGGACTTGGTCCATCGTCTGATCAAAATTGACTCTCCTAGTGTAAGGATGTGGGTCTCCTTGCATGATTGGAAAATGGAGCGCCAACCTTACACTTTCCGATCTGAAATCCAAGAGATGCCCTCGGACCATGGTATGCCAATTTTCGGGACTTGGGTTCACACGTATATCATGGTTTTTCATGAACCATGCATTGGCATAGAAATCTTATACCATCAAGATTCCAACTTTCGAAATAGGATTGGTTAGGACTTCCCAACCTCTCCTCCGGATTTTTCGTCGGATCTCCGGGTACTCATTCTTTTTTAGCCTAAAAGGGACTTCAGGAATCACCCTTTTCTGTGCCACTACTTCATAGAAGTGGTCTTGATGAGCTTTGATGATGAATCTCTCCATCTCCCAAGGTTCGTAGGTGGAAGCAACAGCTTTTCCTTTCCTCTTTCTAGAGGATTCTTCGACTTTGGGTGCCATAAGTGTGAATGAAAAGCAAAAAGCAAGGCTTTTCCAACACCAAACTTAAAATCTTGGCTCGTCCTCGAGTAAAAGAAGAAAGAAAAGAGTAGAAGAAGAAGAGAATAGGGGAGATAGAGGGAGAGAGGGGTTTGGCCAAGTGGAGCTTTAGTGTATGAATGGTGTCTGTGAAGGGTAGGAAGAAGGAGTATTTATAGGAGTGGGATAGGTTGGGGTTCGAATGAATGGGTGTGATTGAGTGGAGAATTTTGAATTTGAAGTGGGCATGGAAGAGATATGGATGTGATTGGTTGAGGGTTTATGGTTAAGAGTGTGTGGGGAAGAGTGAAAGTAAGAGAGAGAAGAAGGTGGGGTAAGTGGAGATTCTGTGGGACCCACTGATCCTGAGGGGCTAGGTTATTCGAGTTCTCTGTGCCCTTGTGGGCGTTAAACGCCCAACTCCTGCTCCTGGATGGCGTTCAACGCCAGTTATATGCTTCCTATAGGGCGTTGAATGCCCACTGCGGTGCTCCTTTCTAGCGTTCAACGCCAGGTCTGTGCCTCTGTTGGGGCGTTGAACACCCAATCTCTGCCTTCTGGCTGGCGTTCAACGCCAGTTTTATGCTCCCTGGTTGGCGTTCAACGCCAGCAATGCTGCTCCTCATGATCACAAACTTAAACAAATATAAAAATTAAACTAATACAACTGAAATAAACTTAATGAAAAATAGAAATAACTTTAATTATGGTTGGGTTGCCTCCCAACAAGCGCTTCTTTAACGCCACTAGCTTGACGGTTAGCTCCTTACGGAGATGGATAGGGGATCAGAATTTTGCCCCTTACAGTGAACTTCTTGCCTGTGCTCTTATGGATAAGTTCTACATGTTCCAAAGACAAGATCCTGTTCACAGTGTTTAGAATGACTGGATTGTCAGTGAAGATAACTCTCATGCCAGGTGAGAGGCCTTCAGTGAGGATTTTCTTATCCTTCCAGCCCTTGGGCACTTTCTTACTGCTATTCCTCTCAGAGCTTGATGATAGTTGGCCCACACCAAACTTAGAATTGGTGTCTGGGGGCTCTGTTAGGCTCTGTACTGAGAGGAGTGGTTGAAACACTTCATGTTTATTAATGGTGCTTCCTTCAACTGAGGTAGAATGAGGTTTATGAACCTTGAACACAAGATAGTCCTCATCTAATTGCAGGACTAGTTCTCCTCTGTCTACATCTATCACAGCCTTGGTTGTGGCTAGGAAAGGTCTTCCAAGGATAATGGATTCATCCTCTTCCTCCCCAGTATCTAGGATTATGAAATCAGCAGGGATGTAAAGGTCTTCAACCTTCACCAAGACATTCTCTACCAGTCCATAACCCTTTTTCATGGACTTATCTGCCATCTCTAGTGAGATTCTTGCAGCTTGTACCTCAAAGATTCCCAGCCTCTCCATTACAGATAGAGGCATGAGGTTTATGCTTGACCTTAGGTCACACAGAGCCTTATCAAAGGTCATGGTACCTATGGTGCAAGGAATTAAAAAGCGTCCGGGTTTCAGTTTCTTCTTAGTTAACTTTTGCTAAACCAAGGCACATAATTCCTTGGTTAGCACTGGAGGTTCTTCCTCCAAAGTCTCTATTCCAAATAACTTGCCATTCAGCTTCATCAGAATTCCTAGGTAACGAGCAACTTGCTCTTCCCTAGTTTCCTCTTCCTCATCAGAGGAAGAGTACTCTTCAGATTCTATGATCTTCAACCAAGCATTCAAGGGAACTTCAATGGGATCCTTATGAACCTTGGGTTCTATCAGTTCTTCAATAGGAAAGTTTTTAGTGGGCTTAGGGTCACCAACTACCCCTATTGTGGCGTTCAACGCCAAGACTTTTGTCTCTTTAGGCGTTGAATGCCCAGCTTGTATCCCTTTACTGGCATTCAACGCCAGCTTTTGTGGTGCCTTGGGTGTTGAACACCCAGTAAGGCCTTCTTTACTAGCGTTTAATGCCAGGAATGATGCTTCTATGGGCGTTGAACGCCCAGTTAGGCCTTCCTTACTGGCATTCAACGCCAGGAATGGTGCTTCCTTGGGCGTTGAACGCCTAGTAAGGATGTCCTTACTGGCATTCAACGCTAGAGATGGCTCACCCTTGAGCGTTGGACACCCAGTAAGGACTTCTTTACTGGCGTTCAACGCCAGAGTGTCCCCTTCAGATTCGGCCTCAGCTTCTACAGAGATGGCCTTGCACTCCTCTCTTGGATTAACCTTAGTATTACTTGGAAGAGTGTTAGGAGGAGTCTCATGGATTCTCTTACTCAGCTAACCAACTTCTACCTCCAGATTTATAATGGAGGACCTAGTTTCTGTTATAAAACTGTGAGTGATCTTAGAAAGTTTAGAGACTATGGTTGCTAAGTCAGAAAGGTTCTACTTAGAGGTCTCTATCTGTTGCTGAGGAAGTGGGAATGGTGGTCTGTTGTTGAACCTATTTTGGTTTCTTCCATCTTGATTGTTGTTGAAGCCTTGTTGAGACTTCTCTTGATCCTTCCATGAGAGGTTGGGATGATTTCTCCATGAGGAGTTGTAGGTGTTTCCATAAGGTTCTCCCATGTAATTCACCTCTTCCATCATAGGTTGATCTAGATCATAGGCATCTCCATTATAGGAGGTGTCTTGAGTGCTGCCAGCTGCAGCTTGCATTCCAGACAAATGCTAAGAGATCATATTGACCTATTGGGTCAATATCTTGTTCTGAGCCAATATGGCATTCAGAATGTCAAATTCTAGGACTCCTTTCTTCTGAGCTACCCCATTGTTCAAGGGTTTCTCTTAGAAGTGTACATGAATTGGTTGTTTGCAACCATTTTAATGAGTTTTTGTGCCTCTGTAGGCGTCTTCATCAAGTAGAGTGATCCACCAGCAGAATGGTCCAATGACATCTTGGACATCTCAGATAAACCATTATAGAAGATACCTAGGATAGTCCATTCTGAGAGCATGTCAGGAGGACATCTCCTGATCAGTTGCTTGTCTCTTTTCCAAGCTTCATAGAGGGAATCACCCTCTTTTTGTCTGAAGGTTTGAACTTTCACCCTTAGTTTGCTCATCTTTTGAGGTGGAAAGAACTTGGCCAAGAAAGTATTGACCAGCTTTTCCCAAGAGTCTAGGTTTTCTTTAGGTTGGGAATCCAACCATATCCTAGCTCTGTCTCTAACAGCAAAAGGGAAAAGCATAAGCCTGTAGACCTCAGGATCTACTCCATTGGTCTTGACAGCGTCACAGATCTGCAATTCTATTGCATTAGAGAGACTAACTGAGGCTTAAGCTCAAAGTTATTTGCTCTAATGGCAGGTATAGAGATACTTCTTCCATAGAAGTTAGAAGTGGGTGCAGTGAAGTCACTAAGAACCTTCCTTGCATCTCCTTCATTATTCTGTCCGGCTGCCATATCTATGTTTTCAGCTTCTTGTTCGAATAGCTCTGAGAGGTTTTCTCCGGAGTGTTGTGCTTTAGCTTCTTGCAAATGCTTTCTTAGGGTCCTCTCAAGTTCAGGATCAGGATCAAAGAGAGGTTCTTTATCTCTGTTCCTACTCATAAATAAGAAAAAGAAAGACAAGAAAGAAGAAGAATGGAAGTCTCTATGTCACAGTATAGAAAATTTCTTGTGAGATGTCTGAAGAAGAAAGAGAATGGGGGTAGAAGAAGAGATAGAATTCGAATGTGAGGGGGGAGAATTCAAAAATTAAGAAGTAAAAAGAGAAACTAAAATTAAAATATTTTTATTTTTATTTTATTTATTTATTAAATTCGAAAAACAAGAAGGAAATTAAAAGCTAATTAACTAAAAAGATTTAAAAATTGAAAGATGATTTTTGAAAAAGAATAAAGAGAAAGAAGTAAAAAAAATTTTGAAAATAGAAGAGAGAAGAATTAGTTAGGAAGTTTTGAAAAAGAAGGAAGATAAAACAAGTAACTAATTAAGAAAGATTTGAAAATAAGATAAGATAAGAGATTTGAAGAAGATTTTATTTTGAAATATAAAATTGGAAAGAAAAAGTCAACAAGATAAGATAAGAATTGAAAATATTTGAAAAAGATTTAATTTTGAATTTCGAAATTGAAACAATATAAGATAAAGATTTGAAAATAAGTTTAAAAGATAAGATATGATAAAGATTTGAAAAAGATTTTTGAATTTTGAAAAGATTTGATGTTGAAATTTAAAATTAAGATAAGATAAGATAAAGATTTGAAAAAGTTTTTAATTTTAAAATTTAAAAGAAAGATAAAATAGGAAAGAATCAAATTAAAAGAAAAGATTTGAAAAGATTTGAAAAGATTTAAAAAGATAAGATTTGAAATTAAAATTCGAAATTTCTTTTTGGAAATTTTGAATAAAGATAAAAAAGATATATATATATATATATATATATATATATATATATATATACATACATACATATTTTTTTTTGAATTAATGAAGAAAAAGAAAAACAACCAAAAGATACCAAACTTAAAATTTTTAGATCAAATACACTAATTTTTTCGAAAAAAAAAAAAGAAAAATACCAAAAGACACCAAACTTAAAAAATTTAAGATCAAAACAAGAAAAGAAACAAGAACAACTTGAATACCAAGAAAGAACACTCAAGAACAATTCGAAAATTTAAAGAAAAGAAAGAACACACAAAGGACACCAAACTTAAGAACCGAAACTAGACTCAAGCAAAAGACAAAAAAAGATGGATTTTTGAAAAAGTTTTTGAAAAAGAAAAAAAAAAGACTAAAAAAAAGTAAAAAGTACCTAATCTAAGCAACAAGATAATCCGGTAGTTTGTCAAATCCAAACAATCTCCGGCAACGGCACCAAAAACTTGGTGCACGAAACTGACTCCGCACGTTTCGCACAGATAGACCGGCAAGTATACCTGGTCGTCCAAGTAATACCTCAGGTGAGTGAAGGTCGATCCCACGATGATTTTTGGTTTGAGCAAGCAATGGACACCTTGTAGATCTTAGTCGGGTGGATAGAAAAGATGATTATTGTTGTGAAAAACGCATAAAGCAAATAAATAAATAAAACGTTATTAGATAGGTGTGAAATCATGGTAAGAGAACGGTTGAGGTTTCGGAGATGCTTCTTCCTTTTGGATAAACTTTTCTCACCATCTACTCCAAGTTCTGATTGATTCTTTCCATGGAAGGCTGTATATGATTAACGTCGGGTCAGTGGTCATTAATCTCTACTGCTTCAGATCAAACGCCGGGTCAGCGGTCATCCAATCTGAACGGGGGTGAAGCTCTAGCAGTCCATTCCCTTGGTGATCCTACTCAAAGTGCCATAGATAAGGTTAGATCTTTTGGATCAGAGAATGTTGCTCCTTGGATTCTAGCCTATACCACAAAGGCCCTAATCGCCCCGCACCTTGGCTGAACTGGTGTCTCGAGAAGTTCCCAACGAAGCTGTGGATTAGCCGTCTAAGAGATGTATAATCAAGCTTGTGGTTCAATACTATCCCGTCAAGGACTCGTAAAAACCCATGTAGAATGAGGATGATTTTCATGGGTCATCCAATTTATATGGCAGAAGAACGAAGATACATCTTAGAATAGAATCAAGCGTAGATTGAAGTAGAATAGTGATATTATTAATTCATAAGAATCAGTAGAGCTCCTAACCTTAACCTTAGGAGGTTAGTGACTCATATTGTACATAATGTTGAATGTGAAAAGTAAAGATATGCTGGAGAGATCCTAAGCATGGTTGATCTTCTCCTATATATACTAATCTGCTAACTAGAAATTACAGAAATAAGATAAACTAGTCTTGTAGTGCAAAAATCCACTTTCTGGGCCCACTTGGTGAGTGTTTGGGCTGATCCAAGGGTGTCTCCATGTGCTAGTACTCCCCAGGGGCATTGAACGCTGGCTTTGGACTCCCTTTTGGGCGTTGGACGCCAGCTGCTCCCTTTTGGGCGTCCAACGCCAGGAATAGGGTAGGTGGCTGGCGTTGAACGCCAGTTTTGGACCTTCATTTCCAAAGTAAAGAATAGACTATTATATATTTATAAAAAGCACTAGATTTTAGCTTTCTATAGCCGTTAAAATCGCGCTATTTTGACTTCTGTAGCTCTAGAAATGCTCCTTCAAGTGCATGGAGGTTAGATCTTGACAGCATCTACAGTCCTTTCTCTGTCTCTGAATCAGACTTTGCCAAAACTCCTTAATTTCAGTCAAAAAATATCTGAATCATCATAAAATACATAAACTCAAAGTATAATAAAAAATATGAATTTAGCACTAAAATTTATGAAAATAGAATAAAACTTAAACAAATCATAATGAAAACTATATGAAAATGATGCCAAAAAGCATATAAAATATCCGCTCATCAAACCCCCTCTATTATTCCAAGATCAAATCCTAATATGTGAAATATCTATAAAATAACTTCAGAAGAAAAAAATTGGACCAACCTTGGCTTAACTTTCCCCACGACTAGGCGTTGAGATATCTCTATTTTTCTCAAGCTCACCTGACTTTCCATCACTGTTCTCCTTTGACAAAGAGCGCTGGTATGACTCCACAACCACCATCCTTTTTCCCTTCTCTATGTCCCACAGATGATCATCACCTCTTCCATTGCCATTAGTCACCGCTGAACTTTGAAGAATCAAAGCATGGATTCTTTTATGTGCATTTTTGAATAATAGAGTTCAAAGTTAGGGGCACTCACCATGTTTTGTGGTATTAAGTGTATTTGTTGCATATCAGCATTGTGCATGAGAGACTCCCTTGCCCAAATCGAATCTTAAAGAAGATGCTCTGGATTTCTTTTGCTGACCTATGCCATGTAACTGAGTCCCCTTTTACAACCCATGATCATTTTTCTTTTCCATCCCCTTTTGTTGGGCCTTATTTGCCAAGCCTATTTTTCCTATTCTCTTTTTGACAACTTTGGTCCAAGCTAGTTCTTCCTCAACCGAATTCAGATTGACCACTTTAATACCATGCAAATCTCCATCCTTATGACTATGATATCAATGTGAGTACTAGGCATTTGTTTCTCCTCGTGATCAGTGGTTTCCATAACTGTCTCAACATTTACATGATTCGTTCGGAATTCAAAAACATGTCGTTTTGACTTCACTAGCACCTTTTGAAAACCAACTTGTTACCTTTCACCAGAGCCTCCATCATCTCCACCACTTTTTTTAACTCATCACCTTTCATTTTTATCCTTTTATTTTTCACTTCTCCTTCCTTCTTAGTGCACTCTTCTAGTATGACCAAAGCATTTGCAGTTAGCATAAGATTCACTTCTATACACACCCTACCCTAACAAATCTCCTATGCTTTGCTTCTTTTGTAGCCACCTCAACTTTAAATGAATTCTCAATAGCTGTTATTATCCTATGCATGGCTCTCTCGTGCTCTAAATATTAAGTCCTAAAATGCAAGTCCACGCCAAATTTGAGCCAAAGCTTTCCTCACTTGAGTTAAATATCACTATCCATTGATTTACTACCAGATAATACCCATTAGTCCTCCACGGTCCCCAATCAACACCTTCTCCTTGTCTTCTTCAAGGTCATACTTGACCAAAACAATATCCAAAACCAATATCAAGAACATCACATCCCCCCTAAGCCTCCATATATGTTTCAAATGATGAACCATAACAAATTAGCTAAAATCTATTCCTAAAGCCTTGATGATAATTTATCTTTTATAAGGTTTCACCAAAGTCATTCTACCTTCTTTTGTGAAGGTTACAGATGGAATAGTGATGCTCCCTTGTTTGTCTGACATGACAATGAGAACATCTCCACCAAAAGCATGATCAACCACAAGATGTTTTGGTTTCGATTCACCTACCACCTTATCCCTAAAGGATACCCTAAAATCCTTAAAACTGTTAGGCGAATTTTTAAACACTTGTCTATTGTCAGATGATCACCTGAGATTGAGCAAGGTTAGGTGCCCATGTTCCAAGTGTAAATATGCTGAGTTTAGCACTATTGATGATGTTAGGTGTGATTTAACGGTGAAGAAATTTATGCCAAATTATTGTGTTTGGGTATAACGAGACGAGAGCCCAGAAGTTGGAAGCAGCTCTAGAGTAGGTGGATATTGTCATGATAATGATATATAAGGCATGATTTCTTAGGAGGATAATGTTGTTAGGTATGAATGTAACAAGTCAAATGCTATCAAATATTTGTTCAAGTACGTAAATAAAGGTCCAGAGAGGTAGCACTTGGGGTTTCAAAGGAAGCTTCCAGTGGAAAGGATATTCAGGTTATTGATGAAATCAAACAATTTTATAATTGTAGGTATTTTTCTGCATGTGAAACTATGTAGAGAACTTTGATTTATGATATTCATCAGAGGTAGCCTTCAGTAATGAGATTAACCTTTCATTTTTCTGGAGAGCAAAATATTATTTTTAAAGACAATGATGATCTTGAGGAAATCGTGAAAGAAGAGAAAGGAAAATGCATAATGTTCTTAGCATGGATAGAGGCCAACAAAGAATTTGAAGCAGGTCAAACTTTGATATATGTTGAGTTTTCAAATCCATTTATTTATGATAGAGAAACAAGGGAACGACATCCACACAAAAAGAGAATATTCTATCAGGAGGTTAAACTATGTTCCACCGGGTATAGTTGATATCCACTATATGAGAATTTTATTAACTGTTCAGAGAGGTTGCATAACATCTGAGTCTATTAGGACAGTTAATGAGATTATATATCCTAACTTTCAAGATGCTTGCTATTCCATGAGAATACTGTGTGACGATAAGGAATTCATTGCAGCTATTAATAAGGTAGCTGAACTTGCTTCTGGTCATTAATTGAGAAAATTATTTGTGATACTACTGATATTTAATAGTGTTAGCAAACCAGATCATGTTTGAAATATAACTTGGACATTATTGGCTAACAAAATACTATATGAGAGGAGAAAAATATTAAAAAACCAAGGTATTTTACTATGTCTTATTTTTTTATATTAAGATTGTATTCTCTTTTTAATTTTATTTTTAGTAATAATAGTAAGGGGTTTTATTTCGGAATTACTTATTAAATATTTTATAAAATCGTCATGTGCATTTGGTAGGATTAAACACGACTGATGACGAATTAAAAAACTTCTGTCTTATTAAGATTGAGAAGATACTCAATAGTAATGTGAGATCTTTAAGAGACTATCAATCAATATCATATCCTGCGCTGTCTGATGTTCGCCTTTTTTATAATAAGCTAATAGAGGAGGAGTTAGCATATGACATAAATGAGTTGACTCATACAAACTTATATATGAAACAAAAGATGAATCTTGAACAAAGGTTAGTATTTAATGAGATACTCAATATTCTTATTACAGATTCTGGTAGTTTTTACTTCGTTTATGGGCATAGTGGGTGTGGTCAGACATTTATTTGGAATGGACTTTCTTCTACTATTCGATCTAGAGAAAAGAATGTTTTAAAGGTTGCATCCAGTGGAATTGCATCTTTACTCCTACCTGGAAGCAGAATAGCTCATTCTAGGTTTACAATACCCAATACAATTATTGATGAATCTACTTGCAACATCAAACATGCCAGATTAAAGCTGAGCTACTCATCCAAAGTAGCTTACTAATTTTGGATGAAGCTCGAATGCTCAATAAAATGTGCTTTGAAGCATTTGATCGGACGATTAGGGATCTTATGTCAGTTATTGATCAACATAAGACACATCAACCATTTGATGGTAAGGTTGTAGTTCTAGGAGGTAATTTAAGACAGATACTTCCGATGATTCTGAAAGAGAGTAGACACGATATATTGTCATCAGCTATTAACTTATCCCATTTATGGTCGTTCTATAAAGTTCTGAAGCTGCATATGAACATGAAGTTTCTAATGTCTTCTTTAGATCAATATGTGATGAAATAAAGAGATTTTCTAATTAATACTTGATGTTGAAAATGAAAATATTAGTTCTTCTGTTGGTGATGAGTCAGAAGTTGAAATTTCAAATGATCTGCTATAACTACTGATGACCATCTCTCTCATTTGGTAGACTTCGCATTTCTGAAAATTCTTGCACCTGTACTTGATAGTGTCGAGAAGACAAACAATTTCGTATTGACAATCTTCCTAGGGATGAAAAAGGAGTATCTAAGTTCTAACATAACATGTCAAACTGATAAGAATGAAGATGTACAATAAGAGTGGCTCACACCAAAGTTCTTAAATGACATCAAATATTCAAAACTCCCAACACAAGTTGACTTTGAAGTCAAGAGTCGTTGTAATGCTTACAAAACATAAACCAGACTTCAGGTTTATGCAACGGGATAATACTAATAGTTAACGAACTTGACAACAACGTAATTGGAGCGATGGTAACTGATAGAAATATTACTGACAAAGGATACATTCCAAGACTAAACTTGATCCCTTCATATTTCAGGATTGCCATTTAAGTTCCAACAGAGACAATTTCCATTAACAGTGTACTTTGCAATGACCATCAACAAGAGTCAGGATAAATTATTATCACATGTAGGGATTTACTTGCCAAAATCAGTGTTCACCTATGGGTAATTTTACGTTGCTTTCTCAAGAGTTAAGAGTCACAGTGGCCTGAAGGTTCTAATTCTAAACGAAGATGGCAATCTAAAGTCGTCAACAACAAATATTGTGTTCAAAGAAATGTTTAATAATATTTAGATAAAAAATAGTATTTTTATCTTAATATCATGTTATGATTTATATTTTTGTATAAATATTTGTAGTACATATAACTAATTTATTTATAACTCTACTTTCAGGCTTGAAATAAAACATGTAACATAGAGTATAATATCATATGCCAATTGTTTTTCTAATGAGATTAGTAAAATACTAAATTGTCGTCTTATCGATAAACTTTTATGAACTTTTTGATATAAAATTTAATGCAAAATTGACATACACTTGTTGGTAAAAAAATAATTGAATTCGAAGGAGAAGGTGTTCGAATTGTTAAGTAAGCTTTCGGAAGAGAAGTTGGTGTCGAAAGAGACGTATTTGTGGACATCGAGTAAGAGTTCAAATAGCTCAGCAAATCGAGGAGTTACTCGAATTAAGAAGATCGAAGATTTTTAAATCAAAGGTTATTTTGCAACCGTCACATGATCAGGCAAAAGAGTGGGAACGGTTACCTACATCTTCGCACACGTGGGAGTGTCACTTCAAATTGATCGATTAAGGAAATGGCTATAAATACAAGAAGACTCGAAGTCACAAGGGTTGGAACTTTACTTCAAAAATTACTCATGCACACTCATATCCCTAGCGACTTACTGAATCTGCTTCGAGTTTATTTTCTGTAGGGTTCCTTCCACCTGCTTTACTTTTCATTTACGTTTTTCTGCAAACTTTACTTTTCTTGCAAGTTTATCTTTCAAGAACCTTTTAATTTCTTTGTTCAAATTTACATTTTTGCATTGTTATTTTCGAATTCAAAGTCCTTTGATCTAATCGAAGACATTTTATTGCTTTATTTAAATTCAATGCAAATCATTTCAACTCGAGTCGATTTTATCTTCAAAACCTTTTTACTTTTATTGTCTTTTCGGCCTTGTTTTCAAATCTTATCTAATTCGAAGATCTTTGATGTCCTTCAA
Source organism: Arachis hypogaea (assembly GCF_003086295.3). Lineage (NCBI taxonomy): Eukaryota > Viridiplantae > Streptophyta > Magnoliopsida > Fabales > Fabaceae > Arachis > Arachis hypogaea. Next base: position 97,311,711 of record NC_092049.1, read on the forward strand.
GAAAACTGGTACTCACAAAAAAGAAGAGTACGTTTCGCTCCCAAACCATTAGAATCGAACCACTATCGATTTGCTAAAAATCGACAAAACAACACTAATATAGTTATATATGCTTTTATTTTTTTAGATTTTTTTATGGTTCAAAAATATTATAAAATTTAAAATATTTTATTTGTATTTTATTTTAAATAAATATAAAATAATATATTTATTATATTTATTATATAATAATAACAACGTTATACTAAATTTAATAAACTTATGATTATAAAATATTATTTTTTATTGAGAAAAAAAACCCTAAATGGCCCTCGACAATTACTTCGAAAGACAACGAAACCTTTGACAAACAAAAATACCCAATCTGGCTCCTAAGCTTTACTTTTATGGGACTGATTAGCCCCTATACCAAAAAAAGTCAATGTTATTTTTTTTCGCACAGGAGTTAATCATTCCAAAAAAAAAATCAGGAGTCGGGTTAGATTTTTTTTGTCAAGAACTTTGTAATTCTTTTGACTTTCGACAGGTACCCGGTTGGATATTCACTCTTTCTTATTTACATGTCAAATTAAAAGGTAAGCTCTGGGCCGAGTTTAACACTAGTTGTTATTCATTTGCTATGGCACATTGTAAGACCCGGTTAATTAACGGCTAATTAACCCATAAATGAGAATTTATTCTAGAAAGCCAAAAATGTTATTTTTATGGTTAAATGTGATAGAGGAAAGTGAGACGAAAATTTCAGTACCAATTTTATAGAAAACGGACCAAGATTGGACCGAACGGGCCAAACCGGTCCAACCGGACCCAAAGTGGGCCCTTGGCCCAACTAAACTAAACCAAAACCCTAGTTTTCAGCACTCTCTCTCCTCACAACACTCTCATTCACGCTGAAATGGTGGAGAGGAAGGGAAGAACACTCTCTCAAACTTCTATCTCTCACTTGATCTTCAAACCACCATAATTTTTGATCTAGAGCTCCGATTGCCGCACCGTTTGCGGCCACGCGTTCACCGCGGAGAGCTCTACAAAACCCATGCAATCAATCTTGAGGTAAGCTACGTTTTGATCTTCGAAATTCCAGCCCTTGTTTTCGAGTTTCATGGGTGAAATATTGAGATTTTGGGTTCTTTGATGTTATAGGACCCAACTCTCTTGAAGGAGAAAGTTAATCTTGTCTCCTTGGACCTTGGGTGTGGTAAGATTCTCAACCCTAGTGTAATTTGTTGTTCTATGATGTTTGGGTATTGAGATGTTGTGTATGGGTATGATGATTGTGGCTTAGGTTGTGTATATGTGAATAGTGGAGCTTGATTGGTGATTTTGGAAAGCTTGAAAAAGGGTTTTGTGTGATAAAATCTATTCTTGGAGGTGTTGATACCTTGAGAGCTTGTGGACAAGTGGTTTGGAAGTGCTCCGGTTGAGCTTGGGAAATCGGGTAAGTTATGGTTTCGGTTTCCCGTATCTAATATGTAATGTGATAGGAAATACTTAGGCTAGAGGCCCTAAGATAGGCATTGAATTGTTGATGTTGTTGAATGGTTGAGATATATGATGTGATCATATATGTGATTATGAATATTGATGCCTTGATTGTGTGATATATGAGAAATGCATGTTGTGATATATGCTTGATGGATGATTGAGGTTGAATTGATGGGTGATACCATGTTGATGGTGAGTATGATGTTGATTATGTATAAGGATGATTGATTGGAAATGGTATTATTGGAAATTTGAATGAGGAAGGATGTATGATATGATATTGTGTTTGTCCTTTAGCCATTTGATTGAGAAGTGTTAAAATGGTTGGATGGTGATTTTAGAAATTTGGTAAAATGTCAATGTGTGAGTTGAGGATGGCTTGATATTGATTTTGGTACATTTTGATTGATTTCAAAGAAAAGGGATGAAATTGGCATGTTTTGATTGATTTTGAAAAGAGTTGAAAGTGGCTTGTTTTGAAAATGGCACTTTATGGTTTTGTATGAAAACACGGCTTTTGGGCATACTTTGACGGGACATAACTTGGACTACGGATCTATGATTTGTACCAAATCTATTTAGAAATGAAATTGGATCCGGGATATCCATGCCGTTCGAAGAACGGGTGAAAAACGATTTAAAATGAGAAAGTTATGTCCGTCGGAAGATTAGGGGTTGAATCCGTGAATTCTGCAGCTTTTAACTTAGAAAATTTTTAGCAAAATGACCCCCGCGCATAGGCGCACTTGGCGCATACGCGCCGTTCTTCGAGAAAGCAACATCCACGCGTGCGCATGGTGTGTGCGGGTGCGTCGATGCGCTGCACCAAATGCCCAGCCATTTTTCCCGAGAGTTGTGCCAGAGTTGTGCCAGTTTTGTGCCTGGGGCGCAAGAGCACCCACGCGTAAGCGTGGCTGACGCTCGCGCGTCATTTGGTTATTTTTCAACCTGCGCGTCGATGAGTTTTAAGGCCATCCACGCGTGCGCGTGGAGTGCGCATACGCGTGGCCCTGTTTTCATCCCAAAGATGATTTTTGAGTTTTAAAAGCCAAATTTCATACTTCTAAGCCTCCGATCTCACCACTTATGTCTTGAATCATTATGATATGCCTAGCATAAGAAAAAGGGCTTGTGAATGTGGTAACTTGCGAGTGAAGCAAGGGGAAAAATGAATGATCATTGAGGATCAAAGATGATTATGTGAGATGTGGAGGATGGCAGTGGAAGTGCTTGTTGTGCCATGGGCCGAAGGGCCGTAATTGTTAATGAATTGGCTGGTTATGGATTTAACCGTGAGCCGGATGGCTAGATTATTGCCGTGTTACGGCAGAGCCATGATTATGGCTAAGTATAAATGCATATATCCTGTTGAATGAATTGTGAATGTTTGCACTTCCACCATCGGAGATGATGGTTTCCCTGGGAGGAAGCAGTGGCTAGCCACCACGTGCTCCAGGTTGAGACTCGAAGCTCTTTTGACCCTATGTCGTAAGTGTGGCCGGGCACTGTGAAAGGCCCGGATGAGCTCGCCCCCGTAAATATTCACCAGTGAGGGTGATGGATATGGATCATGATTATGATCAAGTTTATGATGAGTATAACTCGAGTTGGGGATGCGCGACAGAGGGACAGTCCAATGGTTAGCTACCAGGACTTGTCGGGTTGGCTCTATAACCGACAGATGATATCATCAGCCACTAGGGACAGGCATGCATCATAAGCATACTACATGAATTGTTTGAGATTGCCTATTTGACTGCATATTACTTGCTAATTGTCTAAATGCCTTATCTATTCCTATTTGTAAATCTCCTGTCTAATATAACTGTGTTTGCTATATTATACTCCTGCTGGTGGTTGGGAGGTCTGAAGGAATTGGAAAGGGAAGTATTAGTTAGACTGAAGGATCTTTAGTCAGTTGCCACTTATGGTTTAGTTTGTTTATAAGCTTTGATATTATCTGGAGGAAGTTCTAGGATTTGCCTTCGGCTTTCCTCTATTATTATGTATTATATATGTGGAAGCTGTTACCATGCTGGGGGCCTCTGGTTCTCACCCATGCGGATTTTGTGATTTTCAGAGGCAGGGCGTGAGGTTTCTCGCTGAAGCATGCTGGAGACTTCTGGATTAGCGAAGATCCTTTGTTCTCGTGACTCTGTTTGGTTTATATATCTTATTTAGATACTTCTATCTCTACTAAATAATACAAACTGTGATGACTCCTCTTATAGGAGATTTTTGGAGAATAGGGTTCTGTATTTGTGTCCCTTTGGGTTTCCTTTGGTGTTTTCATTATTTTACTATATGTATATATTGCTATACTCGGACCGGTTATCTTCGCAGCCGGATTTTGAGTCTTGATATTCCCGTTTTTGACACTCTTTATATATATATGATCTTGCGTTAGCTTACCCTTTGCTCGTTATGTTATCGATCGGAGTGTTGCGCGTTCGAGTTACGGTTTTTTGTTTACCCTTTTTTTTTTACAAAGGCTCCTAGTTATAATCAATTATTCATACTACTATACGTACTAAATTTTGAGTTTTAGAGGCCGTAATACCTTGCCATCTCTGAATTATGACTTAAGCATAAGACTTTGTATGGTAGGGTGTTACATTATGGTATCAGAGCAGTTTGTTCCTGTAGAGCCTGAAGAATGGACTGACTATGCTTCTGTGCATTCTCTGTATGTGTGTTATGTGCTGTTAGTATATCTACTTGATATAATTGGCATAAACGTTCATGAGCATACATTTGGGACTTTGAAGCACTAGACTTCCGATATTGAGACTGATCAACTTAATATCGATTGTTTGGTGTGTATAGGAACCAGATGGCGCCTCGTGGACGCGGTAGAGGTCGTGGGAGGAGTCGTAATAATGCTCGTGCGCCGGAGAATAACCCTAATGACCCGGTGAACTTTATGACTGCGTTGGAAAACATGGCTGCTGCTATGCAAGCCACTGCTGAGGCTCTTGGTCAATAGATGAACAACCATGGTAATGACGGAGGTGGAGTTCAGGGCCCGATGACACTGGCGAACTTTTTGAAGGTTAATCCCCCGAAGTTCAAGGGAACTACTAGCCCGACTGAAGCCGATACATGGTTTCAGGCTATGGAACGAGCACTGCAAGCGCAGGTGGTACCTGAAGGGCAGCGTGTGGAGTTCGCTACCTATTTGCTCACTGGTGAAGCGTCACATTGGTGGTAGGGTATCCGACGCCTCCTGCAGCAGGGTGATGATTATATCACCTGGGATGTCTTCCAATAGGAGTTCTATAAGAAGTACTTTCCGACTTCTGCTAGGACGGCCAAAGAGCTTGAATTGTTGCAGCTGAAGCAGGGTACTATGTCCGTATCTGAGTATACTGACAAGTTTGAGGAGCTGTTCAGATTCTCTCGTATGTGTCAAGGGACTCCGGTAGAATATGAGGAATGGAAGTGTGTTAAGTACGAAGGAGGACTCCGGAGCGATATTTTCGGTTCGGTGGGGCCAATGGAGATTAGGACTTTCTCCGAGTTGGTGGACAAGTGTAGGGTTGCTGAAGAGTGTGTGAAGAGGGCAGCCACTGAGAAAGGGAGTCACAAAGGATTATTTCCACAGAACTGAGGGAAGAGCTTTGCACCTAGAGGTTCGCCTTTCAAAAGGGGAGGTTCTTTTAGGAGGCCCAACAACTACTCCCAAGGGAAAAGGTTTGGGAAGCAGCCTCAGAATGATCAAGCTTGTACTAGGTGTGGAAGTCACCATCCGGGAGTACCATGCAAGGCCGGATGGGGTTTGTGCTACAATTGTGGAAAGGCGGGGCATAAAGCCGCAAGTTGTCCGGAGCGGCAAAAGCAAGGTGTTGGGAAAGCACAACAAACTGGTCGGGTGTTCACCACCTCAGCTGTGGGTGCAGAGGGATCCGAGACACTCATTTGAGGTAACTGTGAAATGGCTGGTCAAACTTTAAATGCTTTATTTGATTTGGGAGCATCACATTCATTCATTTCATTTGAGAAAGCCCATGAGTTAGGATTGAAGATCATAACCTTAGGTTATGACCTAAAAGTGTATAATGCTACCCATGAAGCCATGGTAACTAGGCTAGGATGCCCGAAAGTTTCGTTTAGGTCCAAGCAGCGTGATTTTGTCCATAATTTAATCTGCTTACCGATGATCGGTCTTGACCTTATCTTGGGATTGGACTGGTTATCTGAGAACCATGTCCTGCTTGATTGTTCTACAAAGTCGGTGTACTTTATGCCGGAGGATACGGAAGGGCCGATCGTGGTGAATAATTATTACTTAAATTCGATGATGGTGAACTGTTCCGGAATCGAATGTCAGGGTATCCTGTTGTTAACCGCGGGTGTTTCGGGTGATGACCAAAGGTTGGATCAGATTCCGGTAGTGTGTGAGTTTCCGGAAGTATTTTCCGATGATATTGAGGAATTTCCACTTAACCGAGAGGTCGAGTTTGCTATTGAATTGGTGCCTGGGGCGGGACCAATCTCAAGTGCTCCTTATAGAATGTCACCGTTAGAGATGGCCGAGCTAAAGTCTCAGTTAGAGGAATTATTGGGTAAGAATTTTATCCGACCAAGTGTTTCCCCGTGGGGTGCTCCAGTGTTACTGGTAAACAAGAAAGATGGAAGTATGTGACTCTGTGTGGATTACAGGCAGCTGAACAAGGTCACCATAAAGAATAAGTACCCATTGTCGAGAATTGATGATCTCATGGATCAGTTACAAGGAGCTAGGGTTTTCTCCAAGATCGATTTGCGATCCGGTTATCACCAGATAAGGGTGAGGGGTGAGGATATCCCTAAGACCGCTTTCAGGACTCGTTATGGTCATTACGAGTACACTGTAATGTCCTTTGGGTTGACGAACGCTCCTGCAGTATTCATGGATTACATGAATAGAGTGTTCCTTCCGTTTTTGGATAAATTCGTTGTTGTCTTCATTGACGACATACTGATTTACTCCAAGACTGAAGAAGAGCATGCGGAACACCTGAGGACCGTGTTGCAGATTCTAAAGGAGAAGAAACTCTATGCAAAACTGTCTAAGTGTGAGTTTTGGAAAAGTGAGGTGAAGTTTTTGGGTCACGTGGTGAGTAAGAAGGGAATAGCCGTAGATCCAACTAAGGTGGAGGCTGTGATGGATTGGAAGCAACCAACCACAGTAACCGAGATAAGGAGTTTTCTGGGTTTAGCTGGCTATTACCGAAGGTTCATCAAAGGCTTTTCGCAATTAGCCTTGCCGTTGACAAAGTTAACCCGTAAAGACACTCCGTTTGTTTGGACTCCTGAGTGTGAGGAAAGCTTTCAGACATTGAAGAAAAAGTTGACCACTGCACCTGTGTTAGTGTTACCTGAGCCGAACGAACCATTTGAGGTGTACTGTGATGCCTCACTAAAGGGTCTAGGGTTAGTGCTGATGCAGCATCATAATGTGGTGGCTTATGCCTCACGACAGTTGAGACCTCATGAAGTTAGTTACCCTACGCACAATTTGGAACTCGCTGCGGTCGTGTTTGCCTTGAAGGTGTGGAGGCATTATCTCTATGGGGTTAAGTTCCAAGTCTTCTCCGATCACAAGAGCTTGAAATATCTCTTTGATCAGAAAGAGCTTAATATGAGGCAAAGGAGGTGGATGGAATTATTGAAGGACTACGACTTTGAGTTGAATTACCATCCTGAAAAGGCAAATGTAGTGGCGGATGCGTTAAGTCGGAAGTCGTTATATGCGGCTTGGATGATGCTTCAAGAGGAGAAGTTGCTCAAGGGATTCGAGAGTCTAAAAATTGGTGCTCAAGAAGTATCTGGAACCTTGTGTTTGAGCCGATTAGAAATCTCGAGTGATTTTAAGTCCGAGCTCTTAAAGGCTCATGAAAATGATGAAGCGTTATGGAAGGTGTTACCGGCTATCGAGCAAGGAAAACAGTGGAGAGTGTCGGAAGAAAAAGATGGGTTATGGAGATTCAAGGGTAGGATCATTATGCCGGATGTTGGCACTTTGAGGCGAGATATCTTAAAGGAGGCACACAAAAGCGGATTCTCCACTCACCCGGGAAGTACTAAGATGTACCATGATTTAAAGGCAATGTTTTGGTGGCCGGGTATGAAGAATGATGTGGCGGAATATGTTTCAAAGTGCTTAACTTGCCAAAAGGTAAAGATTGAACATCAAAGACCTTCTGGGATGTTGCAACCTTTAGAGGTTCCGCAATGGAAGTGGGAAAGTATTACAATGGACTTTGTGTCAGGATTGCCAAGGACTAGGACTGGTTTTGATGCTATCTGGGTGATTGTGGACCGACTAACGAAGTCAGCTCACTTTTTGCCCATTCGAATGACTTACACCCTTGAGGATCTAGCACGGTTATACATAAAGGAAATTGTGAGACTTCATGGTGTACCTGCTACTATAATCTCTGATAAAGATCCTCGTTTCACTTCGAGGTTCTGGGGTGCATTTCAGAAAGCTTTTGGAACCCGATTAAGCTTGAGTACAGCGTACCATTCTCAAACAGATAGTCAATCTGAGAGGACGATCCAAACACTAAAGGATATGTTGAGAGCTTGTGTTTTGGACCAACCGACGAGTTGGGATCGGTATATGCCGTTAGTAGAGTTTGCATACAATAATAGTTACCATGCGAGCATCGGAATGGCTCCATATGAGGCATTGTATGGGAGAAAATGTCAATCTCCACTATGTTGGTATGAAGTTGGAGAGAAAGGCTTGTTGGGGCCGGAAATGATAGCTGAGACCACTGAACAAATTAAGAAAATCCGAGATAGGATGCTTACAGCGCAGAGTCGCCAGAAGAGTTACGCCGATCAGAGGCGGAAGCCCTTGGAATTTGAGGAAGGAGATCATGTTTTCCTTAAGGTTACTCCTACCACAGGAATAGGTAGAGTGATTAAAGCAAAGAAGTTGAATCCTCGATACATTGGTCCATTTCAGATCCTGGAGAGGATTGGGCCGGTGGCATATCGAATGGCTCTACCACCTCATCTTTCGAACCTGGACGACGTGTTTCACGTGTCACAGCTTCAGAAGTACACTCCTGATGCTAGCCATGTGTTAGAACCTGAATCGGTTCAGTTAAGAGAAGATTTGACGCTTCCAGTGGCTCCAGTCAGAATCGATGATACCAGTATCAAACAGTTGCGTGGAAAAGAGGTTTCATTAGTCAAAGTGGCTTGGAGTCGAGGTGGTGTTGAGGAACACACTTGGGAACTTGAGTCGGAGATGCGAACGGATTATCCGCACTTATTCTCAGGTAATTAACGGCTAATTAACCCATAAATGAGAATTTATTCTAGAAAGCCAAAAATGTTATTTTTATGGCTAAATGTGATAGAGGAAAGTGAGACGAGAATTTCTGTACCAATTTTATAGAAAACGGACCAAAATTGAACCGAACGGGCCAAACCGGTCCAACCGGACCCAAAGTGGGCCCTTGGCCCAACTAAACTAAACCAAAACCCTAGTTTTCAGCACTCTCTCTCCTCACAACACTCTCATTCACGCTGAAACGGTGAAGAGGAAGGGAAGAACACTCTCTCAAACTTCTATCTCTCACTTGATCTTCAAACCACCATAACTTTTTATCTAGAGCTCCGATTGCCGCACCGTTTGCGGCCATGCGTTCACTGCGGAGAGCTCTACAAAACCCATGCAATCAATCTTGAGGTAAGCCACGTTTTACTCTTCGAAATTCCAGCCCTTGTTTTCGAGTTTCATGGGTGAAATGTTGAGATTTTGGATTCTTTGATGTTATAGAATCCAACTCTCTTAAAGGAGAAGGTTAATCTTGTCTCCTTAGACCTTGAGTGTGGTAAGATTCTCAACCCTAGTGTAATTTATTGTTCTATGATGTTTGGGTATTGAGATGTTGTGTATGGGTATGATGATTGTGGCTTAGGTTGTGTATATGTGAATAGTGGAGCTTGATTGGTGATTTTGGAAAGCTTGGAAAAGGGTTTTGTGTGATAAAATATGTTCTTGTAGGTGTTGATACCTTGAGAGCTTGTGGACAAGTGGTTTGGAAGTGCTCCGGTTGAGCTTGGGAAATCGGGTAAGGTATGATTTCGGTTTTCCGTATCTAATATGTAATGTGGTAAGAAATACTTAGGCTAGAGGTTCTAAGATAGGCATTAAATTGTTGATGTTGTTGAATGGTTGAGATATATGATGTGATCATATATGTGATGATGAATATTGATGCCTTGATTGTGTGATATATGAGAAATGCATGTTGTGATATATGCTTGATGGATGATTGAGGTTGAATTGATGGGTGATACCATGTTGATGGTGAGTATGATATTGATTATGTATAAGGATGGTTGATTGGAAATGGTATTATTGGAAATTGGAATGAGGAAGGATGTATGATATGATATTGTGTTTGTCCTTTAGCCATTTGATTGAGAAGTGTTAAAATGGTTGGATGGTGATTTTGGAAATTTGGTAAAATATCAATGTGTGAGTTGAGGATGGCTTGATGTTGATTTTGGTACATTTTGATTGATTTCAAAGAAAAGGGATGAAATTGGCATGTTTTGATTGATTTTGAAAAGAGTTGAAAGTGGCTTGTTTTGAAAATGGCACTTTATGGTTTTGTATGAAAACACGGCTTTTGGGCATACTTTGACGGGACATAACTTGGACTACGAATTTCTGATTTGTACCAAATCTGTTTAGAAATGAAATTGGATCCGGGATGTCCATGCCGTTTGAAGAATGGGTGAAAAACGATTTAAAATGAGAAAGTTATGTCCGTCAGAAGATTGGGGGTTGAATCTGTGAATTCTGCAGCTTTTAACTTAGAAAATTTTTAGCAGAATGACCCCTGCGCGTAGGCGCACTGGGCGCGTACGCGCCGTTCTTCGAGAAAGCACCATCCACGCGTGCGCGTGGTGTGCACGGGCGCGTTGATGCGCTGCACCAAATGCCCAGCCATTTTCCCGAGAGTTGTGACAGAGTTGTGCCAGTTTTGTGCCTGGGGCGCAAGAGCACCCACGCGTACGCGTGGCTGGCACTCATGCGTTGTTTGGTTATTTTTCAACATGCGCGTTTGCGCGTATGACCTTGCGCGTCGATGAGTTTTAAGGCCATCCACGCGTGCGCGTGGAGTGCGCGTACGCGTGGCCCTGTTTTCATCCCAAAGTTGATTTTTGAGTTTTAAAAGCCAAATTTCATACTTTTAAGCCTCCGATCTCACCACTTATGTCTTGAATCATTATGATATGCCTAGCATGAGAAAAAGGGCTAGTGAATGTGGTAACTTGCGAGTGAAGCAGGGGGAAAAATGAATGATCATTGAGGATCAAAGATGATTATGTGAGATGTGGAGGATGGCGGTGGAAGTTCTTGTTGTGCCATGGGCCGAAGGGCCATAATTGTTAATGAATTGGCTGGTTATGGATTTAACCGTGAGCCAGATGGCTAGATTATTGTCGTGTTACGGCGGAGCCATGATTATGGCTAAGTATAAATGCATATATGCTGTTGAATGAATTGTGAATGTTTGCACTTCTACCATCGGAGATGAGGGTTTCCCTGGGAGGAAGCAGTGGCTAGCCACCATGTGCTCCAGATTGAGACTCGAAGCTCTTTTGACCTTATGTCGTAAGTGTGGCCGGGCACTGTGAAAGGCCCGGATGAGCTCGCCCCCGTAAATATTCACCAGTGAGGGTGATGGATATGGATCATGATTATGATCAAGTTTATGATGAGTATAACTCGAGTTGGGGATGCGCGATAGAGGGACAGTCCAATGGTTAGCTACCAGGACTTGTCGGGTTGGCTCTATAACCGACAGATGATATCATCAGCCACTAGGGACAAGCATGCATCATAAGCATACTACATGAATTGTTTGATATTGCCTATTTGACTGCATATTACTTGCTAATTGTCTAAATGCCTTATCTGTTCCTATTTGTAAATCTCCTGTCTGATATAACTGTATTTGCTATATTATACTCCTGCTGGTGGTTGGGAGGTCTGAAGGAATTGGAAAGGGAAGTATTAGTTAGACTGAAGGATCTTTAGTCAGTTGCCACTTACGGTTTAGTTTGTTTATAAGCTTTGATATTATCTGGAGGAAGTTCTAGGATTTGCCTTCGGCTTTCCTCTATTATTATGTATTATATATGTGGAAGCTGTTACCGTGCTGGGGACCTCTGGTTCTCACCCATGCGGATTTTGTGGTTTTCAGAGGCAGGGCGTGAGGTTTCTCGCTGAAGCATGCTGGAGATTTCTAGATTAGCGAAGATCCTTTGTTCTCGGGACTCTGTTTGGTTTATATATCTTGTTTAGATACTTCTATCTCCACTAAATAATACAAACTGTGATGACTCCTCTTATAGGAGATTTTTGGAGAATAGGATTCTGTATTTGTGTCCCTTTGGATTTCCTTTGGGGTTTTCATTATTTTACTATATGTATATATATGATCTTGCTTTAGCTTACCCTTTGCTCGTTACGTTATCGATCGGGGTGTTGCGCGTTCGAGTTACGGTTTTTTGTTTACCCTTTTTTTACAAAGGCTCCTAGTTATAATCAATTATTCATACTACTATACGTACTAAATTTTGAGTTTTAGAGGTCGTAATACCTTGCCATCTCTGAATTATGACTTAAGCATAAGACTCTGTATGGTAGGGTATTACACACATCTTGTCAACGAGGTAAGCATCAAAGTGGTCTCCGAAGTTATCCTCGAGGCTCAAAGTAATCCCTGAACTTAAAAATTTGTCTAGATCATTCCTGAAGTTGATCTCTGGTACTCATAGTGGTCCTTCCGGTGAATTTCGTCCAGCTGGCGCAACCAGAAAGCTGACCTGGCGTCGTTGGTGACACGTTAGCAGCCCAAAACGACGTCGTTTGTGGGGTGGCACCAAAAAGACATAAAACGTTGTCATTTTATGCGGAAAAAAAACCCCCCTCCCTTAACGTTACACTAACGTCTCGTCTCCCACACTCAAACACACAAACACAACACAAAGCAGAGCTCTCTTCTTCTTCGTTACCCTCTTCACTGGCGCCAATGCTATTGCAGTCACTGGAGCATATTTCGATGAAGAATCTAAGCTCCAGAGGATTGCCTTCATCATCTGCATCAGACAGAGAGTTGTGAAGACGGGTTTCTCTTATAAAGGTACGCAAAAAAAGATTTAAATGTGTGGTGAAGCTCTGTTTTTTGAATTTTGTTGTTAATCTATTCTTCACAAGGGGAAAAAACGTTTTCTTGGAGTGTTTTGTATCGGAATGCATGCTTGTGTTTTGGAGTATTGGCTAGGGTTTGATCAGGAGGAGGTTTCTTAGTGGTTAGGCTAACTAAGGGGGTCTTTGTTAAGAGGGAAACTTGTTTTTTTTTCCAAGGGTTTACTGCAGTTACAGTTTTAGTTATGGAGTTAGTAAGTTGGTAATGTGGTTGAAGTTTAGGGAGGCTGATATAAGATTAAAATTTTTTAAATTGCAGATGGGTGATGATTTGATTACCATCCTATTTCACCATGGAGGATCATTCATCACAGATGTTGATGGAGGTGTGACTTACAATGGTGGAGATGTCTCTGAGTTTCCAGGAGTTGATACAGACAAATTGGATGTCTTCTTTGTCCGAAACTACCACAAGGATCTTGGATATGACAAGGTCACTCAAACATGGTGGCTGGTTCCTAATAGGCCGTTGGAAAATGGTCTAAGGGCTTTAACAAATGACAAGGAGCTGTTGGAGATGTGCTACCTTGGTCAGCAGAACAAGGGGGTTGTTCATGTTTACTATGAACATGGAGTCTCAGAACCTCTGTACATTGAGGAAGCAGAGGCATTTTCATCTAAAGGGAAGGAGCTCTTGGTGATACAAGATTTGAATCCCACCCCAAACCCCACCACCAATGATAATGCCGAGCCAATTCCCACCACAACAGCATCTACTCCAACCTCTGCACCAAATGACAACACTATTCCCACCTAAAAACCAGACTCAACTATAAAGCTCCCACCTATTTCAATTACTGTTAGTAAACCAGCAAAAAAAATACACCCCCACCCCACTACAACTCCTATGTCAAACCCCAATCCACCCCCAAAAACAGTGACTCAACCCAGTAAAACCAAGCTAAAAAACCCACCCAAAAAAAATGTCGCTACCCACTGAAATGCCTAAACCATGGTCAAAATCAAAAGAGACCAAGAAGTCTGATGTACCAAGGAGAGGGACTAGGAATATAAAATCTGCAACACCAAAACCATATGGAAGGAGGCCATTAACAAGAGCAGCTGCTAGTGGAACTAGTGTAAGACGTAACGGTAAAGGAAAACAGCCCCAAACAGAACATGTGGCATTGTCTAGCTCAGAGGATTCCTCAGATAGTGAAGCGAGTGATGGTTGTGAGGAGGATGAACCATATCGGCCTGATGGTGATTTAGTGTCTAGTGAGGAAGATGTGGGTGTGGAGAGATTAGTAGGAAAGAAAAAGACAAATGTGAAGGAGAG